>NW_025999501.1:13210000-13870000 GCF_019419815.1 Pyrus x bretschneideri
TCCCACAAGTCTTGACCTTGAAGGTAAGACTCTATACACGTTGCCCACGTGTTATAGTTTTGGTTGTTGAGCTTCTTGATTCCTCCAACAACTTGAAGATCACCCATCGTATCGGCAAGACTTTGACTACACCGAACAAGCTTGAGTGACTACCGTGCAGAGTAATACACTACTCTCGACACAAAGAAGCTCCCTCTCAAGGTTTGTGATAACCCCAGCAATAATCTCAAGAAACCTTTTCTGATGTGGAAGATCAGTCAAAACTGCAACCACAGAGCATACTCAGAATTCCAAGAGACTTTACAACCAATGCTCTACCAAGACCGATCCCTGACCGACTTGGCTCTGATACCAATTGTTGAATAAGAAGAGTATCCAAGATAACTCTAATGATCCCAAGAAGAAGAAAATAGAACACACTCTTAAAGAAAGCTCACAAAACAAACTAGTTAGCAAAGCTTTTCTTATTTAGCTCTAGGCTTTGTATTTCCTTGGATGATTTACAATGCTTGAGAACTTGGGTATTTATAGCAAACCAAATGAATAAACTAAGATTATTTATTACCACACAAAACACATTAATTTCACCTAATTTATTTTTATTCAACCATGTCTAACATTGCCTAATTTTCCATACCTAACTTTGACATTGATTTTCAACATCTTTGACATTGATTTTCAACACACCATAATGCAATGACTATATCATCTTATCATGACCATCTCCAATACTTGTATGACCACCTTTTTATCGCTGTCATCTCCTCGTATATTGTACACAAAATCCCACTTGACTCCATACATATGGTTATAAACACACACTGTACAGCTTATATCTAGTACAATTATTATTATTTTTTATTATTAATAAGGGGCATTTTGATTTTGGTCAAAAAATTTAACATGTTATTAGGTTTTGTCCAATTTACAATTTGTGTAGAAATTTTTTTTTTTTTAAGGTACAATTTGTGTAGAGTTAGGTAGCTTTTTCTTATATACCAATTTATATTTAACATCCCTTATCTACAAATTAAAGTTTCTTAATTTGTATTCAACTTCTGCACATTTTTGGAGAAAATTTATGATATTCATTGAAGTAATAAGAATGTGTACAATATTGAGAATATGATGCATTACATGTGCCTCGATAAAAACTTTACGGAGGATTTCAACCTAGTCGAAGAGAAAAAAAGTGTCTCGCACTTAACATTTATTAACTAGTACTATCCTCATTAAAGAGATCAATGATTACATGGTGGTTCTTTTGCACATCTTTTAAATTTTAAATTTCAAATATTTGAACATCCTTAATCTATGCAATATCTAGTAAAATGAGTAAAAAAAGAAAAGTTTTTGTTCAACTTTAAATGGAAAGAGATCCTCTCCGGATCTCTTCCACCAAGATCACCGGATCAAGTGATCCGAGCTCTTGAAATTTGATCCAACGCGCAGCTAAAGTTATTGTAATTTTTAAAGGGGGCCCTTTTTTTTAGCCATTAAATCAAATTTCAAGGACTCGGATCACTTGATCCGGTGACCTTGATGGAAGAGATCTAAAGTAGATCTCTTCACTTTAAAGATCTGATGAAAAAAAGTAGTACGATATCTATCTAATCAATAAGTACATAAGCATCAAAACAAATATAACCGGTAAGCAAGACATATTAATCAAAAATAGTGAAAATCAAATGAAATTTATGCACCTAATAGGTAACCCACTTGCAAAAGATATAACATAACTGAAATAAATACATAAAAATTACATATAAGCAATATTGATCAAACGATGCAAATATATATAGTATGAAATCTATCCACCTAACTAATAGGTACGTCATTAAACTCACTTTATGACATACATAACCTAACCTTAATTTAGTTGAAAAGGGTAGGGTTCACCTTTGATTTACTAGTTCAACAAACTCCTTTTGTTGCTTGGAACTATAAATTCAAACAAAAACACAACGGCCCAATTTTAACTTATAACTAATAAAACCCATACTATATATATTTGGTAAGCTTTCAAGCCCATGGGTCTAGCGAAGTTGAGCGGTACCTTTATCTTTATTTTTTTTTCCCCTGGTTTATCAATCACCAACTACAAAGTTTGATTTAGCATTAATTTGTTTTTTTTTTTTTTGTCGAACGATAAATTTTGTTAGAATAGATGTTAGAATAGCCACCAATAGGGTTTGAACCCACGCCGTCATGCAAGAGTTCAACACTTTTCCACAATTGTGGTAAAGGACCAATTGCAAAGCACATTACTTTCAAAGTGTGCCTATTACCAGTATTTTTTTTTTTTAGTAAACAATATTATCTACACTACGTGGTGGAAAAGTGAGGTAATTCTTATAATGAGCTAGCAATAATGTGGTTCAAATTTGCCTGCCTATTACCAGTTAGTTAGAAACCTTTTTAAAGGTGTGCAATGCTCATTAAGCACCAATTGGGCACACTACCTTCAAGGGTGCCATAACAAGGAGTCTCTAATGATCATTAGGCACCAAATACGGATAAATTATACTTTAGGACTTTGCATAATTAGCCGTCAACACAGAACGATGACATTTTTTCGAGACATAAATACTGGTACAATGTGAAAAGGAAATAGTTCAAATTAGTACCATGGCGTTTATGCACAGGCTATTCATAAAATACCTACTTTCGATCCAAATACACCCGGACAAATCCAGGCATGTATAGACCAGTTAAGTTGATCGCTAAGCAGACAGAAGGCAAAAAGTATTTGCAGAAAGAATAATGAAGCGATGGCCAACAATGATTGATAGTGACCACTAATTGCTACGCTCTTGTTTTATTTTAATTTTATTTTATGTTTGATAGAATAATGTACTTATATGTAGTGTTGAAAAAACAAATTAATAACGAACACGTCATTCATGATATTTAAATTTAAAAACTCTCATTTACAAGTACTAAAAAGAATACTAATGTAGAAAGCAGTGTAAACCGATGTAACAGAGACATGGATGGAAGCTGACAAGTGAAACAACGTAGTAGCACATGAACCACGGCTGAATGTTTGCCTTCTTTGCCCGATTAAGTTATTTGCTGGGGAATTTTATATTTAATTATTCAATCAATATCATGCATATAAAGTTGGTCTCTGTATCTCTCTCATAATGCGACATATTTACTGATGGTGATATATAACCAAATACCTATTACGTACACTAACCTTCTTCGTAAATGAATGGTCCCTAGCTTTCTTAGTCTAGCTAGTAGAAAATCTTTAGGTAGTCAAACATGGATGGATGTAGAAATTTTTTTTAATGAGGGCAACTATGAATGATGAAATTAAATTAAAATTTTGATAACGATGTCATAAATTTATCATCCAACAACATGAATTTAGCTAACTGGTGTTTAAATGGTAAAATTGTAAACCATCATCTAATGGAAAAATTACATGGCTTGGAAGGGTGACAAGGTAGAAAAAGTATAGAATGTGAGAGTATTTTGAGTTGAATGTTTGGACTAAGACTTCACTTCTAGGTATATATAAGTAATTTATAGTTTTAGTTGGAGCGTTTTCATAACAAAAAAGTTGAGTGGGGGAAGCTACTTCTAGTGAGCATATGCTGCCTCCGTCCATGCAGTCAAATGGTTTGAACAATAACTTTCTCGCCATAATATATTACTTCATGGAATTTTCTAATATATATTTTAAAAGTAACAAAGGATCAAGTGACAGATTTAGGATTTGAACCTTTAGGGGTTACAATGTTGAAATACAAGTTTTTGGATTGAAACAACTCGCAAAGCGTGCAAAAAAATTCAATTTATTCATTGAGACATTTCGTCGACCACTTAGTAAGCTTGTTGTCGTTAGTCAAACTATGTTTGCACACATGTCAACATATATTGACATATGCTAAAGCAGTTTGATGAGTGATATCGAAAGAATATTTCAATATTGTCAACACAATCTGTCGAGATATGCCTATTAAACATTACATCAAACACTTGATATGTATAAAAATGACTCATACCAAGCAATCGAAGGTCCTTGGATGACATTCACATGCATATTTTCAGGACTCTGTGTGATCCTGAGACCACCTTAATCCCATTGTACATCCGCCACAGAGAGGATCCCAAATCTCTACATTTATTATACGTGCATTTACATGCATTTAGACAACTCTTGACACTTTGATTGATCCAATGATTGGTACATGTTAGTTTTAGATAAAAGTACTGTTCGCACTTACTATCTATTTGTACCATCTTTTTAATAAAGATGGAATTCACATGCGTTGGTAGACCTTAACTCTATTAGAAAGATGATACAAATAAATGGTAAATGTAACACTACTATATCAAAAACTTTCCATGATAAATCTTCTCAATCCCTTCTTCCCCACTTCTGTAAACTAACGAAAAACTTTCCATGGGCTGTGTGGCTTTTGTGCAATATCCAGCTATCTAGTTATCATATATCACAAAATATTAAAATGAAACAACCTCCATTATCGAATAATGGGTGTGGTATCGGATGTGTGATTGGGTCAGGCCCTAATTTCCTAGTCTATGATTTTTACTGGTGACGAACATAAGTTAACCTTAATAAAAATTATGTATTCTTATGCGATTCAATCAAAGAACAAGGCATCCCTTTAAGAAAATGTAAATGGAATATTACTTGTTGGAATTATATTCTCAATGGATAATTATGTATCAGAAGTTGTAGCTTTTCCAACACAGACATTGTGCGGCAAAAAAAGCGTGGGAAAGACAGCACGGAGAGGAATCGCAGAGAGTTGGTATAGTTCTAAGGTGAAAACATGAACTCCATTCTAATATGTCGTGGACTATTTTAATTTTATTAGATTAATTGAATGGATAAGATTTGTCTAAATGTGTGTCAATGCACAAATGGTAAATATAACGACTCGAAATTCAATAAAAGATTGATCCATATCAAGGAGAAAAAACTAGAAAATCATCACATCGTTTGCCAAATATTTAGAGTACCATGTTGTCATAATTTGAATCAAGAACACATATTTCAGGTTTGAACAACCCATCTAATTGATAGTATTAATTCATAAGAGAAAATTAGAGTTTTCGTCTCTTAGTTAAATTTTTTTGAATAGTGGTCCTTAAATTTGTCACAATGTAGCTTTTGGGTAATTCCATTAAAATTTTTGTCACTTATTTGCATGTAAGGACCCTTTATTTTGAACATAAGTTATAACATGTGGTGCTACGTACTTAGTGCTATGGTTTAGTGGTATTCCTCTTCATTTGTAAGTAAGAGGTTTTAGGTTCGTTTCTCGCTAAAGACGAATTTGAACCACATTATTGCTAACCTATTGTGAGGCTTAGCACCCCCCCCCCCTTTTATCCTTAGTGTAAATAATATCGTATGTTCAAAAAAGTTATAACATGTGGTGTTACCCAATAAAACCATTGCCCTACATTTTGATTTGTTCTGAGACTAATACTCAAAGCTTCTTTTTTTTTTTTTTTTGAACAAACGATGTTATTTATACTAAAGGGATGAGTTGGACTTAGCCTCACAATAAGCAAACAATAATGTAGTTTAAATTTGTCTTTGACGAGAATTGACCCCAATACCTTTCAGCCCTAGTTTGGTATTGAGGTGATTCTAAAAAAAAGCTGAGAGCTTTTTTATGTTTGGTAAATATTTAGCTTTTTCATAGTTTTATGTGAAAAAAAAGCCAAAAATACAAAGCTGCGAAAAACCAGCTTTTTTTTACATCTGTTTTACATAAAAGTTTATCAAATACTATAATACTGCTTTTTTTTTTCTTTTTTTTTTTTTTTTTGTAAAAAGAACTTTTACCAAAAAGTTTACCAAACACTCTACTGCTTTATTTCACAGCTGCTTATTCTCACAGCACAACAAAAGTAGTTTTTTTTAAAGCACAACAATACGACACCAGCCCTCACTTACAAGTGAAGAGAAATATCACTAGACTATAGTATTAAGTGACAATACTCACCAATTATTAATTCAACAACTCATACAATAACTGGACAAAGTCCATGAACCAATGTTGTAGTTCAAATTTGCCTTTGACAAAAATCGATCCCAATACCTCTTACTTACAAATGAAGAGAAATATCACTAGACTATAGTATTAAGTAACAATACTCACAGTTTCACAGATTATTAATTCAACAACTCATACATTAACTGGACAAAGTCCATGAACCAATGCTCATGCCACTACGCAGTTGCTTAATGACTTGAATTGAGGACTTAATTTGCAGTCTTGCAGAGTTAATTAAATATGAATAACATATTTTGTATTAGTTTTATACATTAATATTTTTTTTATTATCTTTGTATATATAATAGCATCTTTCTGTTTGAAATGAAGAGAGAGATGATGACAGGATGTTCCGGACGGAGAGGATAACCCCTATTTTAGAGTTCATTATTAATTAACACCAAAAGAATAAAAGGGAAAAGACTTTGGTATTTTGTGGAATGTCTTCTTACGCAATCTATTGGCAATATCTGTTCTAATCGATACTGTCTACTAAATGCGTGTATTTTAAGTTATTCTAAAATAGTACCCTATTGCACCTAAACTTGTCTTTTTATTGTTTTAAAACAATAAGTTCCAAAGATAATGACCTTACCAACAGTTCTCCTTAATTATTAATTAGTAATCGGTCAGAAAAATCCTGTCAATTTATTATATTTTAGGAAGCAGACGGAGAGGTAAGTACGCTCTTTCCTTTATATTGCTTAGCTGTTTGAGAAACATGCAATGCTTTTAAAGAATTTCCTTTCAATGGGGACAGTAGAAAAGAATTCTCTCTAAATTCAAAAGAAAAAAAAAGTTTTTGATTTAATACAATATTCATTAAAGATGAAACAAATACGTATACAAGAAGGATAAAGTGTAAAAAAATAACGATGACTAAACTGAATATATGTGGTTGAATATTCAAAAGTATATGAAATTTTTTTAATGAAAGAATCATAATGAATTAGGCGAGTTGGATTACAAATAAAATTTGATCGTCCAAAGGCATAAGAATGATTGTATAATAGGTCCTAAAATGAATATTACTTTGCAGTCACTCAGTGTCATGTCTCACCCAACACCTTCGAATAATCTCTTGATCTTCACCAGCACCTTCTTTTGTCTTTGAAAAATGACACCTTCAGCTCCTCTCTCTCTCTCTCTCTCTCTCTCTCTCTCTCTCTCTCTCTTGCTACATTGTTTTATATGGAGAACCTGGAGGGCTCATTTAAGATATGTATAATTAATTAGTTCATTATCATAGATAAACAAGTTGAGAATGAGGACATTAATTCCGTAGAATCTTTCTGGATAGGACAATCTCACTAATGTATTCTAACATAAAAGAAGAGTCTTAGCCCTTCTAATTTTAATTATTATTACGATAGGAAAAGTAAATGTACTGCTTTATGTTTTCTTTAAAATATTGGAATTAATGGATTAATTAATTATTGTTTTGAACAATGAAGGCACCCATCTTAGCAAGATATATCAAGGTCAGGCATTTGCATGTGACTTTTTCCATATTAAAATCAGTCTTTATGGCATTCTTTCATCCCTGTTGACGAAAACCCGTATGATTTTGTTTATGCATGTGTAGATGAACTTTAATCTACTAATAATATTAATGTAATACTATACATGCATATCATGCTGGGCCGCTGGATGCAATACATCGCGTCACTGGTTTGAGCTCTACTTGTTACTTTAATATGACTAATGACTAAACAGAATCTCAATACAATTGATTAACTCTTATCATGTGTTATTCATGATTTAATTAAAGACTTATTTATTTCTCTCTCTCTTTTTTTTTTTTTTTTTTTCTTCTAATACCGAGTTATATATTTAAGAAGAAATTAGATTTCTATCCCTCTTTCTTCTATACCATTGATTAAAAACTTATTTCTTTGCAATTTTTTTTAATCAAACTCCTTAGGCTCTAGTGAATGTCATTATTTCAATATTAAAATATTTACATATCAGCATAATTAAATTTTATTTCTAAAATATATATGTTTAGTGTTAGAAACGTTAGATTTGGTATATTTATATATATGACTATACTTTGTATCATATATTTCTATTTTTAGTTTGTGCCCAATTTTAATTTGCAACCCGTTTTTAATTTGTACTAATTTTGCTTTTTTAGTTTTAATTTGTACCCATATATTAATTTCTTTTTGTGCCTATATTTTTTTTTTTAAATTGATTTGTGCTCTAATTTTTTTAATCTTTTGTTTGTACTCATAATTTAATTATAATGTACCCACATTCTTCTTTATAAATGTACCACTTTGTTATATGTAAAATGTACTAATTTTTTTTTTGGGTAAATGTACCTTTTTATGTAAAAATAAACCCATTTTTTTAATGTAAAATCTATAAATGTTACCCTTTTTCAATTTCAAAATGTACCCTCATTTTAAAATGTAAAATAAAACATTTTATTTTTTGAAAAAACAAAAAATCTGATAAGTGTAAGATGAATTATTAATCTTTGCAGGATTACAAGAACAAATTAATACTAATATTTAATATTTTGTCTTTCAATCAAAGCATTCAAATTAATAAAGTTTTAGTCAAATAAAATTTCAATCAAAATAATGTATCCATATGCATTTTTTGGTACATTACTATACAGCTTATTTTTTAACACTATGGATAAATTCTTTTGCCATTTATTATTTCAAATTGTTACATTGTTGTTATCCATTTATTCAATAAAAAAAATTTGATTTTTTTTTCTTTCTGTTGTAGCCGTTTCTAATAGTAATATAATAAGGTGTAGGATTATTTATATTCCATATATATGATTATTTATATTCCATGTCATCATTCTTGTCATTTATGGATTAAAATACTCCATATCACTTTTAACTAGGATCACCAGATGCTATAAAATTCAAAGGTTAAAAAGAAGTATAAAAATAGGTCCCTTGATCTTATTATATATATATATATGTGTGTGTGTGTGTGAGATCATAAATATCATAAAATGTCAAACATATAGAACTATTGTCTAGCGGTATTCGTCTTCACTTGTAAGTGAGAGGTTTTAGTTTCGATTCTCACCTAAGGCAAATTTGAAACACATTATTGCTAGCCCATTGTGCCCTTAATACTACAGTCTAGTGATATTCCTCTTCACTTGTAAGTGAGAGGTCTTAGGTTCGATTCTCGGCAAATTAAGATGAATTTGAACCACATTATTGCTAGCCTATTGTAAGGCTAAGTCAATCCCCATCCCCCATAGTGTAGATAATATCGTTTGTTAAAAAAAACTATAGAAATATACATAATAATAGTGATATAATAAGGTGTAGGGGCTTTGATAAAAAAAAAACTGAATACCATTAAATTTTAGTTAAAGAATATTAATGTTTAGGGACTGGATCAAAAATCTCTCATTATTTAATTTAGTTTAGACCATACTCCTGAGATAATGATGCGGGTCAATTCTGACGGTGGAGAGTGCTCCAAAGTGGAGAGTGCTCCAAAGTGGACCAAACCGCGTGTGAGTTTTATGAAGGTTAACTGTACGTGATGAATATGGCCTATCCAAAGGGAGTGGTGGCGATGTCTATTGTGGGTCTAGTCTCGCTGCTGAAAGCTCTTGTAGTTAGAGAAGGTCTATTAGGTTGTAATGGTGCTGGGTCGTTAAAATTGAGATGGAAACTGATTCCAAAATTCTTATAGACATCCTCACTAAACAACGAGAGCTGCAGGAGGACATTACTGTTCATGACATTGAGATTATAGCTAACCAAATGTGCAAGCAGTTCGCTTTCGGCATGTACTTCGAGGAGCGAGGGTAAGCAATCAAACTGCACATTTTGTTGGATCTTTTGTTAGTAGAGATCGTATGTGTGTAATTTAGAATGAGCTGGATATGCCAATTTGGTTGTCCAACACCTTGGCATTTGATGTACACATTTTTGTTTGTATTAATTTAATAAAATTCTTCTACCGTTATATATATATATATATATGTTGAACATTTTTTATTTTGAACAAATTATATTATCTACACTAAGGTGAAGGGGGTGGACTTTAACTCACAATGGGCTTGCAATAATATGGTTCAAATTCGCCTTTGGCGAGAATCGAATCGAAGGCCTCTCACTTACAAGCGAAGAGGTTACCACTAGATCATAGTACAAAGTGACTAATATATATAGGACTATTAATATAAAGGGCTAAATTATTTATTATTTACACAAAGTTGCACGACTCTAGCCCACCAACTTTGAAACCCAATTAAGGATATTATCTCCGGCTCGAATGGCCATCTCAACCCATCCAAGGGCTTAGACAGGCTCCTCCTTGAAGTGCATTTGCCATGTAGACGACTATATTCAATAATATCTTGCCTCCTTAAGTGTCTACTTACGAGTCATTCGACATGCTGATGTCACCACGGTGATCGAGTGAACCACCACAAAATACAGGTGAGGGCTACCAACCAAGAATTATAGTCACTGTCAATATCAAATGACCAATCTACCCACGCTCTAGCTCAGTAATAAGATCGAGGTTACTCTTTCTCCATTGCCTATAAATAGAACCAGAGGCCTTCAAGCTCAAGATCTTCATCAAATTTAATCTCTACGATTATACAAAACCCTCAGGGATTCCTCAAATAATTTTATTGAGAGACATCTTGTGGTCCTCATTCTGTAACTATTCTCAACGATTAAATTAACTTTCTATTCTTTAGTACATAACTCATATATCATCCTTATAAAAAGTTAGATAATTCAAAGCATTAAGATTTCCAATGATAATGAAGAAAATAGATGAATACAGTTTTTCAAAGAAACACTAATATCATTATCATTTAATCTAAAGGTCAAAGGGATTCGAATTTGGGTGATTTTCAGTAGAGGTGATCTTTGAGAGATGACCTAAAAGGTAGACGGTTAGATCGTTGAAATACGATGTGGAGAGGGCCCTACAAAGAATCCCTTAGTTTATTTGAGGAATCCCTCAAATAAGTTTAATTGAGGAATCCCTCAATGGAAGAGTTAGGGGAACCACATATTTATACCACATTAGTGTTCTATCTAGTATGGTATAAGTGATTCATACCATCTATATTCAATGAGATAAATTTATTAATTGACACGACATACATACATTACTTGCCACGTCATATAGTACAACAATATGATACAAAATATGATCTCCTCACTACTTTTCCATATAGAATAAGAACGTTTTAAAGACCTTTAACTTTCTAGACATAGACAGATATGAATAATGACATATTTGGCATCAATCCAACGATCATGTAAGTAAAAAATAAGTCCATCGAGAATGATGCATAAAAAATAACGGTTATATAGAATCATCATGTATAAGAGGGCTGGTAGTATATAAAATTTTAAAACTTTACATGCCCTAAAGATGAAAAATGCATTTCATCCTATTCGTGGACGTCTTGTAGTCTGTGATCTTCCATAGGCGCATTACACGAATTCCTAAATATCCAGTCAGTCAAATCAACCTCTGACCAATTATGATATTTCGTGGGTCAGGCTTTAAAGTTTTGGCCAGAGGTTCATTAGCTTTCGGTAAATCTAAAATTGACCGATTCTATTGATACTTTGATATAGAAGTCCTGTAACCTAATTTAAACACTTTCAGTTCTATATAGAAACAATAAGAAACATCGTCAAGTTGATAAATTAAAGCTAAGTAAAGCTTAAATATGCACTTGGTGATAAAAATATTTAAACACAACATAGTCTACCATTAAACTCATCAATATTGTCTGTAACTACTTATTATTAGTGAAAAAATAGTGATCAAATTATCTATAATATATCTACACACACACACACACACACATATATATATAATATTAAAAGTGTACATAGAAACAAAGTACAATAATAAGATTCTAATACAAGTCTGTTGTGGTGGGTTTGCAGAGATGTGTTGGATGGGGTTCTGCTCTACCGATCTGCCATCTTGATCCAACATGTCACGACCCGTCCCTAATTTTCTATGTAATTTCTCCCCGAGTGTGTAAATTGACATTTATACCCTTGTTGTTGAAGTGATGTGGATGTGATTATGCAGCTTTAAATTATTTTTCTAGCTATTGTAATTAAATAGTACTCGTTGTTACGATCACGTGAGCATGAATTAGACCCGAATCGGATCTGTAACGAAAAAATTACGTCACGTTAAAGTACGTTATCATTGGGTAGAGTTGTACACGTGTGTGTGCTAATTTATCAGTGTTGGGAACAATGTTTTTGATAGGGAGACAGATTTTCTTGAATACTTTTACTGTGCAAAATCCAAAAATCTTATCCTTTATTCTTTTAAATTGGACCCATGCCCTCAAATCCCTCACCACCAATCAATTTCACTCCTCAATTCTTTCACCCAACCAGACAATTTCCCTCACTTTTCCACCAATCAGAAAAGCTGTCATTCCCTATCTCTCATCTTCTCTCTCTCTCACCCCGTAACTCTCTCCTTCTCTGCAACCTTCAAAAACAACATCAAAACCTTCTAGATCAAACCTTAAAACACTACCATCGTGTTCTTTCGTTACCACGAACCCAACCGTACCAACCGATTTCAAACGGTTGAGTTTTGACTCGCCAACTCGGAAGGTCGGACTGGGTAAGTTTTCCTCTGATGAGTTTCAGGGCGAGTTGCAAGGTTTTAGGACGTGGGGAAGCTTCCACACAACTCCCTAGAGTCCCTAGGCTAAGTTTGGAGTGAAGACAACGTCGAGAAGCATGGTTTCAAGGAGTCGATGATAGGAGCATATTTATGCGACTTAGTTAGCTTGTTTTCTTGCTAAATACATAGTTAGTTTTCATTTATTATAGTGTTTTAAGCTATTTTCGTGTGTTTGTAGGTCCTAATGGCAAAGTTGGCAAGAAAGTGCATTTTGGAGCCATTTGGAGCAGTTTTGGGCATGGAATGGATAGCTTGCATATGGAGCAAGGTGGATGGACGAAATTGAAGTCAAAGGAGGCTAGGAACATGCTACAAATATGGAGAAACAAGGTCAAGACAAAGAAGATAAGGAAAGAGCAAGAAACATGGAACATCATCCAAACAACCTTATCTTATCCTAACCTAATCTTGTTCTACCTTATTTCTAGCTGCAAGGGGACCTAAATACCTGATTTCTAGAGGTCCTATTTGTTCCTACATTAGTGCCGCACCCCTTAGCCTTTGTTCATCTAGAAATCTGCCATAATTTCCTTTCTAGAAGACCCTATCTGCCATAATTCCCTTTGTAGAATCCCTAGAAAGGTGGCGCCTCTCCCTCTTCTAGAAGCTCTAGAACCTGCAATCTTTTTCCTTAAAGAATTGAGCAATCCTTTTCCCTTCAAATTTGGTGCACCTTAGTCCTTTTCCCACCTGATTTTTACCAAACCCTAATATGATTTCCCTAGGGTTTGCCGTGCATCATATATATATTTTAAGTTTGTGCCGCACCCTCTACCATCCATTCATTCACTCATTCATTTATTCAGCCATCAAACACCATAATTCACACCACAAACACCTAAATCACCCTAGTGCCGCAAGCAAGGAAGGAAGGAGAAGAAGAGTGCCATGCAATCTACCATCCAAGGGAGTGCCGCAAGCTTGCCATTGGAGTGTGGAGTGTTTTTGGTTCTTTCTATCCTTAGTTTTAGTTCAATGTTGATTTTAATTTGGTTTTCAATTATGACGAACATGAAGAACTAATTTCTTTATAGTTGGAGGTGAATTCGAGGCCATGATTATATGTTTTATATGAATTGATTACATCCAGTTATTGTTTCTTGAGTCTTGAATGTGATTTGCTTATTAGAGTTATCAAAACTTGTTTATGTATGTTGATTGAGGGTCGACACTTAATTTGCATGCATGAATTTGATGCTAGAGTATAAGGGAGTTTCACCTAATTGTTATGAACTTATATTCACAACTAATGGAAGTCATTAGTCATGATTGTGTTAAGTAAATCCTTGGTATGAGTATCATGCTTTTCATAGTTACGAATGTCTCATCAATGCTTATGGTTTTCAAAGAACTTAATGACCTTTGATATGTCTTTCTATCATGCTTTTCATAGTTAGGGAACTTGATAAGGATAATGTGGTTGCGATGCGTATGCCATCCAATTTAATGAGTTAAGGAAAATCTGAAAGTTAATTTGTGCTTTTCACGGTTAATTTGGAACATTGTCATTCATAGTCTAAAGGAATAATAATTGGAAATTGGTTTGTATGCATATGTCATGTGTGGAGAAGGACCCTCTAACTAGCCTTTCACCCATTCAATCATCTTAATTTCGTACCTTTTAGTTTGTTTATGCAATCTGTTTGTTTGAGTCTTAAATTCGTCAAAACCAATTCCCCTTTAATATTTTGTGTTTTAACTTAGTTAGAATCTATTTGAATTTAGTTATATTAGTGTTTTGAGTCAAGTAAAGTTTAAAATTCGTCCAAATAACCCTTTAGTTCTTATTTGTGTTAGTTTAGTTCAATTCGTCAGAATCTACCCATATTGAGTCTTTTGAGTTCAATTTTCGTCCAAATCACTTTCTAGGACCTGTTTTGAGTCAATTCAACTTAGTTTGTGTGTTTTGAGTCTATTTAGCTTATTTTGAGTTCTTTGAGTCTAGTTAAGTGTTTTTAAGACTAGTTTTGTGTTTTTGAGTCATTTTTAAGTTGATTAGCAGCCCTAGTTAATCCCCGGTCTAGAACGATCTCTACTTACATATATACTACAATTGTCAACATTAGGGTTTAATTTGTGTGTTAAGTTAATTTTCACATCAGGGCCGAGACTTGCGAGGCTTTTTTAGGCCATTTCCCATCCATTTTTGGACTTTTGGAAGGTAAGATCTTGTTCTCCTCATCATGGACTTCATTTCCATATAAAGTTGGTTGAAAATGGTTGAGAAATGAAGAAGTTATGCAATTTTGAAAATTTTCGAGAAACCGGCCACTTTTTTCTAGAATCTGGCGAATCCAGACGGCAGTGGACAACAAGTATCACTAGAGAAGACGAGGAATATTTGATCAAAGTTGATGGAATATTCTAATGGCGTCAGGTACTGCCGTTACTATTTAACAGAATATTTCGTCATTCTGACAAAATATTCCTAACGTCTGTCAGACTTCTGTCAGTCGCGTGGGCGCGTGTGTGACCGTGAGCTAGCCGGTGTGTGAGGGTGTATCCGGCCTCCGGTCGGTGAGTGCTTGATATGTGCAGGTCCGTGACTTCGAGTAGAACATTAAACCTTCCGTTTGAGCAAGCTATGAGGAGCTTTTCCTAGCTTTTTCATAAATTTGTTATTTAAGTAATTATTATTAGTTGTTTTGCATATAGGGAGACTTAGCTCGAGGACGTAGGAGGACAAGCGAGGCTAGGGGGCTACGATCCATCGACATATCATAAGTGGGCATTTTGTTTTTGTATATATGTATATAAACTTTATAGTTTCCACTAGTACTTTTAAATTGATTTATTCTTATATGCCATGATTTATTTAATTTTAAAAAATGCTGTTATGTGGTTGAGATTTATATATTGTCATGGTATATTTATATGCATTTTACCCGCTCATAAATGTTGCATTGTTGTGAAATGCTAAAATAATCCTGCGTAGGTAAGTTCAGGTAAGTTTATTATGTTGATTGGAATCATTGAATTGTTATGGCATGCATATATTCATGTAGTCCGCTCCAAGTAGGTGCCAGTCATGTTGTAAAGGTCTCATTAGGCGACTCTAACTCATAGGTGACCGCGATTATTGTCACATCCCGACCCGGGCTCTACCACATCCAGGGCTTGATTCCACCGTAGCACAATATTGTCCGTTTTGGGCCCCGACCACGCCCTCACGATTTTGTTTCTGGGAACTCACACGAGAACTTCCCAGTGGGTCACCCATCTTGGGATTGCTCTCGCGCGAACTCGCTTAACGTCAGAGTTCCGATGAACTCCGAAACTAGTGAGCTCCCAAAAGGCCTTGTGCTATATGGAGGTGGGCATGTTCATATAAGGCATTGAAGATCCTCTCCCTGGGCAATGTGGGATTTAACAATTATTTCCAGTCTTTATGTGATCGTAGCACTAGAGTGTATATATTACACCTAGTCATGTCGTACAGGTCGCATTAGGCGACTCTGACTCGTGTGCTAGCATAGATTAATGAGCAAACTTGGTCAGTCGTACAGGTCACATTAGGCGACTCCGACTGGCATGCTATCATAGATTGTTGAACATTTGATTTCACTTATGCTACTGTCGTGATATTGTGATTTGGCATGCTTTTGGATTTACTGCAGAGTTGCATTTTATTTCATACCTATATGTAGTATGTTTTCTGGAAACTATACATGTTTTACAACAAAGGGTTAGTATGTTCAGAAAATAAATGGATTTTATGAACATTTATTTTTTGTGCCACTCACCTTTCTGTTTTTCACCCATCCAGGTCCTAGTTAGTTGAATTACTATGTGGCAAACGCGGATTAGCTGGTGATTCTGACATATCCCAAATAAATGTAGGAACTGTTTCCAGTTGTGTACTAAGTACTTTTCTAGTTTCGACTGCACTATTTGTCATTTATGCTCTGAACGTTTGTATTCTATGGGTTCTACCCATTAATGCGCACTCACTTTAGTAGTTTAAAAAAGTTCTAGTTTTGCTTTTAATTTATCCACATTTTTACATCATTCACACTATGGTTACGTCACCTTCGGGTGACAGGCCAATATGCCTAGACTCCTGGTCGGGGTGTGTCAGTTTAGTACCAGAGCATGGGTTGAGGCAGTCCTGAATTCCTTGTATGTGCTATATGTCCTAATAAATTTTGATCTCTTATGTCAAAATCATGCCACCTCGTAGAGAGCCACGTGTCCCTCCTGAGATTAATTTCCCCAATTTTGGGCAACTTGGTGAAGCTATTGCTAGTGCTATTCAGCCCATACTTTGTCCTCCCTAAATGACTACCTTGGAGATTATATGCTGCCTTCAGATACATAATTTCTTTGGCCATGAGGGACTTGAGAAATCTGAGAGTTGGATCGATCATGTTGAGAAGACTTTCCGAGTTATGCAACGACAGGGGAACCTCCCAGCGGAGAGATGGGTCGAGACAATGACTTGGTTATTTCGTTTGGGAGTAGCATCATGGTGGGCTTAGGAGTCACGCTCGTTGTCTGCTCAAGAGTATAAGGATCAGAAGAAAGAGGAACTCATAGACCTAAAAAAAGGGAAAATGTCAGTCACATAGTACCACCGAAAGTTCACTGACTTGTCCTGTTATTGTCCCAAGATCATTGGGAATCCAAGGGAGATGCTCTGTTACTTTAAGAAGGAGACTCGCAAGCGATTACGTTCTTTGGTGACTTCTACTCCCTGCTCTACCTACCAAGAATTCTTTAAGGTATTGCTTCGGGTTGAAGATTCTGAGAATGTTCCCGGTGATGACATTAAGGAAGAGGATAATAATAATAATGCTCAGAGGAATAATAACAGGGGGCAGTCATCTTTTGGCCCTAGAAAGACTTAGAATTTCAAGAGAAGTGGAAATATTTCTGGATCATTAAGCGGTGGTTCAAATTCCAATACGCCGCGAAGGGTGGCAAAGCCACATGTAGTTTCTGCTTTCAGAATAAGAAGGATTCTAGAAATACTGGTGCTTTGTTCTGTCATAGATGCAATAACTGTCATTTCGGTGAGTGTAAAAGGGGAAGTAATAGATGTTATACTTGCGGTCAGATAGGGCACAGAGCCAATCAGTGTCTGCAAAGTCAGCAAAATCAGCCTCCTACTATACCACATGCAATCCTTCTCCAGCAAATTCAAGGACCTTGTACCTACACGCTGACATGTTATGGTGCTGCTTACCACTATTAGGGTGACATAGCTCAATATTTAGGAGGAGCATATCAATGCCCATTTGATCCTTATTACTAGGGCGGTTATCCATAATACCAAGGGGGCTATACGTCGTAAATGCTGTATTAGGGCGGCGGATCGCAGTGGTATGCTGGGGGATAGTCCCAAAACCTTGAGGTAGCTTATAACAGTGGCGTATCGACTAGATAGCCTAATATGACAAATTAAGGCTCAAGGTAACCAGGGACGAGGAAATTAGAACCAGGGAAACATGGGTTGAGGAGACTGATAGCAGGCACAAGGTTGAGTCAATCACATCACCTTGCAGGATGCGTAGAGTAACCCCGACTTAATTATGGGTACATTGAATGTTCTTGGCCATTTTGCTAGAATATTAATTGACTCAGGTGCTACACATTCAATTATTTTCCATACGTTTGCTTAAAAGACTCAACCTTACCTCACTCTCCTTGGTTATGAGTTGGAGTTCTTGATGCTTAAGGGTGAAGTTTGTTATGTTAATTGGGAGTATCGAGGATGCCCCATTCTTATCGAAAATGTCGTGATGCCAACCAATCTTGTTCATTTGGATATCGTTGACTTTGACATTATCTTGGGTATGGATTGGTTACATTACAATCATGCTAAGTTGGACTGTTATCAAAAGATTGTTACTTTTCACTGATCGGGCATGCCTATTGTCACAGTTGTCGGTGAACGTAGTGGTCTGAACCATGGAAGTATCTCTGCCATGAAGGTAAAGCGGTTGTTAAGGAAGGGTTGTCAAGGCTACTTAGCTCATGTAGTGGCGACTGAAGAGACTTTTGCTTGTGTGGAAGGCGTTCGAGTAGTCAGACACTTTCCTGATGTTTTTCCCAACGATTTACCTAGCATACCACTAGATTGTGAAGTGGAGTTCACCATTGACATAATTCTAGGTACCGATCCTATTTCTCTAACTCCTTATCATATGGCTCCTATGGAGTTAAGGAATTAAAAACCCAGTTGCAAGAACTTGTTGAAAAAGGGTTTATTCAGCCAAGCACATCCCTTGGGGAGTTCTAGTCTTGTTTATAAGGAAGAAAGATGGAACTTTGAGGCTATGTATCGATTATAGACAGTTGAATCGGGTGACGATTAAAAACCGTTATCCGTTGCCTCGTATCGATGAAATTTTCGATCAGCTTTGTGGTGCTTGTGTTTTCTCAAAAATTGATCTGAGGTTTGGTTACTACCAGCTAAAGATCAGAAGTGATGATGTTCCGAAAACAGCTTTCCAAACTCGATATGGTCATTATGAGTTTCTTATGATGCCGTTTGGGTTAACTAATGCTCCTACAACTTTTATGGACTTGATGAATCGGGTATTCTGCCCGTACCTTAACAGATTCGTAATCGTCTTCATTGATGACATTATGGTATATTTTAAGAGCAAGGCTGACCATTCTAGACATTTACATTTAGTTTTGAAGTAGCTAAGGGAGAATCAGCTGTACACCAATTTTAATAAGTGCCAGTTTTGGTTGGATCAAGTGTCATTCTTAGGACATGTGATATTAGCTCAGGGTGTTCTCATGGATCCCCAGAAATTAACAACAGTGGAAAATTGGGAACAACTTCAAACGGTCATTGAAGTATGGAGTTTTCTTGGTCTTGCGGGCTACTATCGACGCTTTGTGAAAGACTTCTCAGCCATAGCCCTGCCTCTTACAAGGTTGACCAGGAAAGAAGTTAATTTTGAGTGAAGTGATGATTGTGAACGGAGTTTCCAACAGTTGAAGTATTGTTTCACTTATGCACCTGTCTTGGCACTTTCCAATGACAGTGGGAATTTTGAGATCTATAGTGACGCCTCTTTAAAGAGTCTTGGGCTGTGTATTGATGCAACATGGAAGGGTGATCACATATGCTTCATAACAATTAAAGCCTATGAGATGAATTATTCTACTCATGATCTCGAGTTGGCAGCTATTGTTTTCGCTTTGAAAATTTGAAGGCACTACCTTTATGGGAAAAATGTCGAATCTTCACTAGCCATAAGAGTCTCAAGTATATCTTCACTCAGAAAGAACTTAATTTCTGATAGCGTAGGTGGATGGAGTTGATCAGTGATTATAACTGCATTATCAAGTATCACCTTGGTCATGTGAACACTGTAACTAATGCTCTCAGCAGGAAATCTCACAGTCGACTTAATGTTCTTTATCATGTCGTGTTCCTCTTCTTATTGACCTAAGATCTGCTGGAACCACTTTAGAAATGGATTATCGGGGAACCCTACTTGCCAACTTTCAAGTCAGGCCAATTTTGTTGGATCGTGTTCTCAAGGCCCAGATGAACAACTCAGAATCCCAGAATTTAAAACAAGTAGTGTTGAACGACAAAAAGGGAGATCTAAGGATTTGAAAGTCTGATGGTATGCTGATGTAAGACGATCAGATGTATTTGCCGAATGTAGAAGAACTGAAGAAAGAATTTCTCGATGAAGCGTATATTTCAACATATGCGATGTATCCCGGGAGTACTAAGATGTATCGTACCATTCGACCTTTCTATTATTAGCTTAGAATGAAAAGAGAAATTGCAGAGTATGTGAGTCGTTGTTCAGTCTGTCAGCAGGTCAAGGCGGAAAGAAAGAAACCATTTGGGTTGCTATAGCCACTTTCGATACCTAGTGGAAATGGGAAGATATCATAATGAATTTCGTGTACAAGCTGCCTCGTATGTGAAATGGCTATGACTGTATCTGGGTGATTGTAGATCGGCTTATCAAGTCAGCATAGTTCCTACTTGTTCGTGAGAACTACTCGTTAAGTCAATTAGCCAAAATTTTCAACTCTGAAATCGTCAAGTATCATGGTGTTCCAGTTAGTATCATTTTTGATGTATGACGACGTTCCAGTGAAGATTCTTGACTGGAAAGACAAAGTTCTCAGAAGCAAGACCGTTTGTATAGTGAAAGTCTTGTGGAAAAACCACTTAGTTGAGGAAGCTACTTGGGAGACAAAGGAGTGCATGCGAGATTTGTATCCACGTTTATTCTTTGATTGATTTTCAATAGTGTTGAAATTTTGGGGATAAAATTTTCTTAAGGGGGTAGGTTATGACGGCCCTTTCCTAATTTTCTATGTAATTTCTCCCCGAGTGTGTAATTTGACATTTATGCCCTTGTTGGCAAAGTGACGTAGATGTGACTATGCAGCTTTAAATTATTTTTCTTGCTATCATAATTAAATAGTACGCGTTGTTACAATCGTGTGAGTGTAAATTAGACTTGAATCAGATCTGTAACGAAAAAATTACGTTACGTTAAAATACGTTATTAGCAGGTAAAGTTGTACACGCGTGTGTGCTAATTTAGAACATTGTTTTTTATAAGGAGACAAATTTTCTTGCATATATTTTTGGACTTTTGGAAGGTAAGATCTTGTTCTCCTTGTGATGGGCTTCAATTCCATATAAAGTTGATTAAAAATGGTTGAGAAATGAAGAAGTTAAATGATTTTGAAAAATTTTCAGAAACCGACCACTTTTTCCAGAATCTGGCGACGCCATACGACGGCTGAAGACGATGGACAGTGAGGATCACCGGAGAAGACGAGGAATATTCCGTCAAAGTTGACAAAATATTCTAATGGCGTCAGGTAACGTCGTTACTATTTAATGGAATATTCCGTCAATTCTGACGGAATATTCCTAACAGTCTGTCAGAATTCTGTCAGTCATTGACCTGTGCGTGGGCGCGCATGTGGTCGTGAGCTAGTCGGCGTGTAAGGGCGCGTCTGGCCTCCGACTGACGAGTGCTTGATATGTGCAGGTCTGTGACTTCGAGTATAACATTTTTGTATATTTAAACCTTCCATTTGAGCAAGCTACTGAGGAGTTTTTCCTAGCTTTTTTGTGTGTGTTATTTAAGTAATTATTATTAGTTGTTTCACATATAAGGGAGACTTACCCCGATGACGTACAGGGCAAGCGAGTCTAAGGGGCTACGATCCATCGACATATCAATGAGTGGGCATTTTGTTTTCATATATAAGTATATAAACTTTATAGTTTCCACTAATGCTTTTAAATTGATTTATTCTTATATGCCATGATTTATTTAATTTAAAAAATGCTGTTATGTGGTTAAGATTTATATATTGTCATGGTATATTCATATGCATTTTACCTACTCAAAAATGTTGCATTGTTGTGAAATGCTAAAATAATCCTACGGGATATATAGGTAAGTTTAGGTAAGTTTATTATGTTGACTGGAATCATTGAATCATTATGACATGCATATATTCATGTAGTCCGCTCATCATTGCTGCACCCCGGTGTTAGTGCTCACCCTAGGCCATGGCCAGTCTTTCACGTGATGTTCACCTCTCACACCGCATGCTTACCTTGGATCCAAGTAGGTGCCAATTTTGTCGTACAGGTCGCATTAGGCTACTCCGACTCCTAGGTGACCGCGATTATCACCAATCTTTACGTGATCGTAGCACTGGAGTGTATATATTACACCCAGTCCTATCGTACAGGTTGCATTACGCAACTTTAACTCGTGTGCTAGCATAGATTGATGAGCAAACTAGGTCAGTCATACAGGTCACATTAGGTGACTCTAACTAGTATGCTGTCATAGATTGTTAAGCATTTGATTTCACTTATGCTACTGTCGTAATATCATGATTTGGCATGCTTTTGGATTTACTGTTGAGTTGCATTTGATTTCATACCTATACGTAGTATGTTTTCTAGAAACTATACATGTTTTACAGCAAGGGGTTAGTATGTTAAGAAAATAAATGGATTTATAAACCTTTATTTTTTGTGCCCATTCACCCTTCTGTTTTTCACCTCTCCAAGTCCTAGTTAGCTGAATTACTCTATGGCATACGAGGATTAGCCGGCGATTCTGACATATCCCAAATAAATGTAGAAACTGTTTCTAGTTATGTACTAAGTACTTTTCTAGTTTCGACTGCACTATTTGTCGTCTATGCTCTGAACATTTGTATTCTATCGGTTATACCCATTACTGCGCACTTACTTTAGTAGTTTAAATAAGTTCTAGTTTCGGTTTTAATTTATCTACATTTTTACATCATTCACACTTTTGTTACGTTACCTTTGGGTGATGGCCAGCATACCTCAACTCCGATTAAGGTGTGCCATGCTAGCTGCCTCCTTAGCTCCTTAACTTCTGTCGTCATAGTCCCAACGATTCCTTACAAACAACAAACATAGTTAAATAACCAAAAACCAACATAAAATTCTACCGAAAAATCGACCTAACCTCCCCTAAAAATATAACATTCCCCATAAGCTAGAAACAGTTAGATCAATTTATTTCAAGCAACCAACCAATTATAATCATCACAATTTAATTATACTCAGAAACAAAAAACATACGTAAAACCCAAGCCTTAGGACCACACCGACCCCACCCCCCACCATCAAAGGCCAAAACCGGCCCCAAAGGCTAGCCCCACCCTAAACCCGAATCCCAAAGCCTACACCCATCCCACCCCTACCTTACCCTAAATCGGACCCTAAACTCCACCCCACCTCCAAATTTGACCCCAAAGCCCACACCCCTCCCCAGGCACCCCAAATCCGACCTCAAAGCCCCACCCTCCTCCCAACACCATACCTTTACCCTAAATCCAATCCCAAACTTTACCCCCATCCTAAACCCGGCCCATTCAAACCCAAAATCAACTCCAAAAACACATCATTGAAAAAAAATTAAAATTTAGGGAGGAAATGCCTTTTGGCAAGATTAAGAGTGAGTGAGAAAGGGGAGAGAGAGAGAGAGAGGAGAGAGTGAACGTGAGACATTGAGAGATAGAGAGAGAGAGAGAGGGAGAGAAGAAAGTGAGTGTGAGAGAGAGAAGATAGTGAGTGAGAGAGAGAGAGAGAGAGAGAGAGAGAAGAAAGTGAGTGTGCGAGAGAATATAGTAAGTTAGATAGCTAGAGAGAGGGAGAGAGAGGTTTGGATTTGGGAGAGGGAAAGAGAGAAGCGAGAGAGATAATGAGAAAATTGTGGAGGTTCTTTTTTTTTTTTTTTTTTTTTTTTGTGTGTGGAGTTAATTTGGTTTTAAAATATGTAGCACTTTGCGCGATAAATAACTTCCTGTCAATCGTGAAAAGTTTTTAAAAATAAATTTCCGCTTCCCATGTTTGAGACCCGCTTTCGTCGCACAAAGCATCCCATTTAGCGAACAAAGTTTTATAAATATTAAACATAAATAATTTTCCCGCGCCTTCTTTTTGTCACTTGCCCAAATTTTTAGGGTTTTGCACGAGGAAAATTTCGTCGCTAAAAGCTTTGCATGACCAAATACCCAAAAACCCTAAATCATTTACAATTTTTGACGAATATACTTTGTGCGATGAATACCAGCATTTCATCGTCCAATGACACCTTTGCTTGACGAATTGAAGTACTTCATCGCACAAAGGCTCCTTTGTACGATGAAATGTGGGTATTCGTTGTGCAAACATGTTAGTTAATTCTCATCCATTCTTGATTTCAACTACTAAAGAATGACTTCTTCATTTCAGTATTGAGTAATTTTTCTTATTTATGATCTTTAAGGAGAGGTCTAAATTTTGAACGGCTCAAATTATGAAAATGTCTTTGCAAAACGCCGATCACACTATACCACTTATGTTTACAAAAGCTTTAACATATAGTGCCATAACAATAGGAAACTACAAATGTTGGTTGAACCATTCATAGACTTTGCAATGTAAGTTCAACGATTTCATATGCTCGTTAGGGTGGTTTAAAAATGTTAATCATTAATTAATTGAATTACATTGTATCACTTATACTTTGCGCGACGAATACCAGTATTTCATCGTGCAATGACACCTTTGCTCGACGAATTGAAGTATTTCATTGCACAAAGGCTCCTTTGTACGACGAAATGTGGGTATTCGTTGTGCAAACATGTTAGTTAATTCTCATCCATTCTTGATTTCAACTACTAAAGAATGATTTCTTCATTTCAGTATTGAGTAATTTTTCTTATTTATGATCTTGAAGGAGAGGTCTAAATTTTGAGCGGCTCAAATTATGAAAATGTCTTTGCCAAAATGCCGATCACACTATACCACTTATGTTTACAAGAGCTTTAACATATAGTGCCATAACAATAGGAAACTACAAATGTTGGTTGAACCATTCATAGACTTTGCAATATAAGTTCAACGATTTCATATGCTCGTTAGGGTGGTTTAAAAATGTTAATCATTAATTAATTGAATTACATTGTATCACTTATACATATAAGAATTTTGTGAAGGGAACTGTTATTAGCACTCCACAAATCTCATTATACACTCGTCACGTGTTTTTTTCTTTCTAATATAGAAAATTGGAGTGTAAAATGAGATTTTGGAGTGCCAATAACAATTCCCTTTTGTGAATCAAAAGTTGAATTATATCATCCATATCCCACCTAATATGCACTCGTATTGTCTTGAAGATTGTCTATGCAACAACGTTGTGAAATTTTCAAAATGAAATAAAATAAGAAGGAAACAACTTTATATTATCAATATGATGTATTTTTTTTTCTTTTTCATTTTCTTAAGTTTTGAGTTATGAAATATTAAATAAAAAAAAATTCTTCTACAATTTAAAATGTAAAAGTAAATATAAAAAGAAAATAAGTTTAGTTTATGCGATGAAATAATAGGATTCGGCACACAAAGTTATAAAAAAGATAAAGTAACAAATAATTTACTTTTATAATTTAAAATATAGAATTAGTAAAAGAACATAAATTCACGTTGTGAGACAAAATATTTGGATTTCATAGCGCAAAATTTAACAAATAATAAAATAAAGAAAACAATCGTTTACAATTTTAAATATAAAATTAAATAAGTTTATTTTGCACCGATATATTGAGAGTTTGTTGCGGAAAATTTGAAAAAATTAAAAAGAAATAATTTTCTTTTACAATTTAAAATACATAAAAAATAAAATAAATTGACTTTGTGTGACAAAATCCATGGTTTGTGCGACGACAATTTTGTCGCCCAAAGTTTTATTTCATTTATTTTTTATACACATTGCTAACAGTTTTTAAAATTTTGCTGTGCACGACGATGTGCGTTTTGTCACGCAAGATGTTTTTTTTTTTTTTTTTTTTTACTAGTATCTATAGTCAATGATTAGTTTTTCATTAAAATTAAATGCATCGATAGGTTAAATTGTGATCTTACTCTTTTGATAACGTACAATATTAAATTTGTTTGAATATATACATAGGTACATGATTTATAAGTGCAATCATATGTGTAAATCTATTAATAAACTTGATTAGGCCAAGTTGTACAATTGTTCTGTTGTAGGTTTTGTTATGTTTGCGGTTTTCTGTTCAACAAAAATGTAAATAAATAAAAGTCCGATTTATCTCGCACAATTTAGTTTTTTGAGATTTAAAATCAATAGAAGTGATCATTGAGATTGTTTATTGTTAATAATTTTGGTTATTTTGTTAAAAATCTCCATTAAATTGAAGAAACTACCAATTCAATTTGAAGGGTTGATTTAACAAAAATGAAACTACCAATTCAATTTGAAGGGTTGATTTAACAAAAATGCCCTCAATTTAATAGAAAATTTTGACGGAATGACCAAATTTTTTAACAATCTCAGAGATTACTTCTGTCAATTTTAAATCTCAAAAACCAAATTAAAAGAGTTATACCAATCTCAAAGATCATTTTGGCTCAGTTTGGATAAAAAGCTAAGTTGATGTAAAGGAGTGAGAGAAGATCAAAATATAGGAATTGGATCCCCTCCGGATCTAAAAGGAGCTAAGCCCACTAATCAATGAATCCGGACCATTGAAATTTAATCCAACGACTACAATTATTATAACTTTTAGAGGGACCCATTGTTTGTAACAGTTAGATCAAATTTCAATGATCCGGATTCATTGATTAGTAGACTCAGATCTCTTGGATCCGGAGGGGATCTAGTTCCCAAAATATAAACCTGGAGCAATCTGCACGATCGCCATTGCTTTTTCTCTTTTTCTTTCTTTAAGTATGAGGTGTTTTCTTCTCTTTCCAATACTGGATGTGTCTTGGCCCTCGGGCTGTGTTCTAGATCTTGTTACGTACTTGCCAGAAGTTCAACAACGGACGGCTTCTTGTCAACCCAGACGACTACGAACAATATTCGGCACACGTGTATATCTTTGGAATATGAGTAAAACAAAAGAATTGAAACAAAATCGTCAAGGCTACCTTTCTGCTAATTAGTCTTTTAGCCTCTTAATCTAAGTTTACTGTTCAGTGAGAATTATACTTGTAGTTATATATGATATGTTGACCGATATGATATATATGTTAATTAGTTGGAGAAATTAATTCGTTTAAATACGATTTATCTTCTTGACGGCCTTAATTTACTGTATATAGTTATAAATTGTACATTATCTTATTGTGTGACGGTCGCACTCTGAAGTTTGAATGTCTCTAGTGATATAATAATGATGATGCATGATATCATGTGTAGCCTGATTGTATATGTAATTTAAGTACAAAGGAGGAGGAATTGAAGCATCTTGGCACTCTTTTACATAAGGAGATTTCAGTCAGTTTGTTTCAGTTTGTCTCTAAGCATCCTCAACTTACAAGAGGGACTCATCAGATCAGGACCCGCAACAGTGATTTATTATATGTTAAACCATTAATTGCTTCCCCCTCCAAAGAAAAAAAACAGAGAGAAAATATAAGTACTGACTGCAAGCCAACCAGAAATACTAAACAAAAAGAAAAAGTTGCTACCATTTTATCAGGCAAGGCATAGAGTATTTGCCACTTTGATTACCTTCCAATCAAACATCACCCTAAGCAACCTCTCAGACGTCCTCGGCTCAGATCAGTCCATGTACTTTTCAGACTCCAACTTAAATATATACACTCAAATATTATTGCACTTCTTTCATAACCCCATCTACTTTGATTACCCTTCATCTTTTTTTATATTTTTTGGAATTTGATTTTCCTTACAATTGAGCCTTGCGGCAGAGAGTAGTGCAACAATGGAACAAGCACGGTATTGGATGTGGGCAAAGCGCAAACACAACAGCTTGAGTTCATCCAATCACGATCATCATGTTCAAGTGCCAACTTCAAACGATGATTCATGGGAAGAACAAGCTTTCGCCGAAGACGCAGCAGGGCCTCTCGGAGGCTGCATATGGCCTCCGAGATCTTATTCTTGCAGTTTCTGTAGGAGAGAGTTCCGTTCAGCGCAAGCTCTGGGCGGCCACATGAATGTTCACAGGAGAGACAGGGCTAGACTAAAGCAGTCTCCAAATGACAAAACTGCCCTTCAAAACAACCTTCATCATCATCAGGATCATGATCATTCTGTCCAAAATAGTGCTAATAATCCCTTTTCATCATCTTTGGGTAGTTTCCAATTCCCATCTCGTCAAGTTTGTGCCCTGGTTTACAACCCTAAAAACCCTAGTTCCGATCCCGGTATTATTGCAACTTCGTCACCGTCCTCAGTTTCTAAGCTTTCAGCTCAGCTACCATGTAAAAAGAATTGTGCTGAGCAAACCCTGATCCCACCTTCTTCTTCTTCTGCATCTTCTCCTCAATCTTGGTCAGTCTTGGGCACAAACAGATATCATAACAACAAATCTGTGGCGAGAGATCATATTGAAGGAGAGAAGATTTCGAGAGTTGTAGAATATTCTGGATCTTGTAGGGCAAAAGGTGATCACCATGTGGCAAATAATGATCATAATTTGTCTGTGAGCTTGAATTTGGTTGTCCGCTGTGCTCGTACTTCTGTCTCCAGTGACGGTGATGAGGCTATAGTTAGTTGCAAGAGAAGAAGAACGGATGAAATCCCATCATCGATACCCTTCTTCCTAAAATCAGGTTCTGTTGATAGAGTACATCATCTCCAACCAGCTGAAGGGTTTGAATTTAGCTCCAGCTCTATAGAAGAATTGGATCTTGAGCTCAGGCTTGGTGACCGACCTAAGGTAATTAAAGTTAATAAGTAGCAGAGAGAGGCAATATCAAGTGCTGATCATATAAACATATAAGTTTACTGCTTGACCTTTTGCTGGTCTTGTCTGTTTGATGAAATCCTCCTTAGTTTGCACCTTTTTCCCCTTAATTTCATATTTGAGGCCAAGGCCTCTGACTTTGTTTAATTTGATTTCATCCTCTTGGAGTGCTGTATGAATTTGTGTAGGGTGTAACAACCACCGTATGGGAGTTACAGAAAAGGATGAAATTAATTACGATTTGTCTTTGTTGATAATCACAATGCATCTCAGCTTACGATTTGTCATTGTATATAATTGTTTGCTCCTTGACAGGATCCTTACAAATTAATAAGTTCATAAAAATTACTTAAGAAAGAGAAATTTAGGATTCTGAGCGCCTTTCAAGTGCAATCATTATCTTCATGTAGCTTTGTATGCTGAGTTTTTGAGATGGAATAGATGTATACCAGTATATAACTTTTACGAGTAAACAATTCTGCATATAATTAGGATGTAGAGTTTTTCCAAGATATTTCTCATGCATCCACAAGGGGAGCTCCAACTCCTTTCTCTAGTCTAAATATCAACTGTGATTAGAATTAACTTGAGCTGAGCTTAACCAACGCAACAGCTCTCCACTCTGCACTCAAGTTCAAATTCTCTTGCTTACAGTTTAGATGGATTTAACATATGTAGAATTTTGTTTGGGAAAAAAAAAAACTTTGAGGTAAGCTTGTTATAGGCTAAGCAGTAAATTTGACTATAGTAATGATATCAAAAACATGCTGAGTGCAGTTAAGAGTTTAGAAGTTAGAAAGAAAGAGAGAGAATTTGATTGTGGGGCTTGAAGGGTGAAGAAACTGACTAAAAATTGCATGGAATATCGTGACTCTTTTTCCCATTCAGTACTACCTCAGTGACATTCCGTCAGATAGGGTCATAGACAACTCAACTTACACACACAAAAAAAAAAACAAAAAAGAAAAAAACTCGAGACTCTCCAGAGAGATGACATTTTCAAAGCCACATAAAGTCAGATACTTCCCAACATCGATTCTCTTTTCTCTTGTATTTTTATCATCACCTCCGTCAGATCTCTTTTGTTTCAGTTTTTTGTATCCTCTCCCGCTAAAATCCATTTGCTTGTGTTATCTGTCTCACTTTTTTATCTCCCCCTTCTCTTCTCAAATCTGTCCAAAATTGCCACCAACTCAACGGAATCAATCTAATTAACTATTCATTACCATCAGACTATATAATTAAACCAACTTTCTTTAATCACGAAAGAGAATATTATCGTCTCACCACCTCTGGGCCGCTACATAACTAAGCATCTTTTGGATCTTCTTGTGTTATTCATCGTATATTTTATTTTCAAAAGCCGATGATAAAACCCTAATTCTTGATTTTTTTATTTTTATTGTTTTTATATTTTAGTTTTAGAAACAACATCCCCAAAATAATTATATAAACCCTAACCCTAGGGCGATCATTCTGCTGCGTTCTTTAAAATTTCAACCTTTATTAACACTGAGCCCGAACTGTGTCCACTTTAATGAGTTTCACAGGGAAAAATATGAAAATGGCAATTATTCGGAAGGAATTTAAGTCGCACCCAACAATTATATTCCACAAGAAGATATGAATCGATGATTGTTTTAATGATTTGAGAAGCTTTCGATGTAGGACTTTGTTTTCTACGATGCATGTGAAAATGAAAGGCAGAATATAAATTTAAAACAACCAATGCATGTTTGTGTAATGTGTACAAGGACGGGGCTTGTTAATTTAGGGAAAGCGAGATTGTTTGCTTCGGCTTCTACGAAGTGCTACATCTATGTAAAACGGTTTTAATGGCGATTGGTTGGGTTTTTCTCTTCATATATTAAGATATGAGTTGGACAGGTCTGATAGTTTTGCAGAGAAGTTTTAAAGGGAAGTGGCAGTGGTGCACATGGGATTTCAGATGTCGTTTTTCTCTTCTCTATTTAAGGGGCGGTACTATAGAATGGAGTGAGAGAATGAGATAATTATTCTGAGCAGCTCCCAAACCACTGTTTAAAGAATGAGAATTTTTTTTACCAAAAAAAAAAAAAAAGAATGAGAATTTTGAAGAATAAATTCTGGGGTTATTAGGTGGGTGTGTTGCGAGTAATTGTTTATATGTTGTTTGACAACTAAGGGTATATTTGTCTGGGAAGGAGTTCCAGCTCTCACGAGCTCACTTCACTACTTCACGAGCTCAGTAAGTATTGATGCTAGCTATTTGTGTATTAATCACAAAACAAAATTGGAAATTCGTCTTTGAAATTTGATTTAATTTTTTTTTTGTCAAACGATGAATTTGATTTATTTGAACTTTGCTCTGTAAACTTAAATTTGTCGGCACTGAGCTCTGAACTTGTTAGAAACTTAAAATATAGAGCTAAAGTTGTTTTGAGGTTGGAGTTTGAGTGAATTTATATAGGGCCCCTTTTTGTTATATATGATCCGTTAGCATAAGCCTATGGCATAAAAGACTATAACACACATCAAATGCAATTACTTTTGCAATTCTTCATTAAACTCAGATTGCTGCATCACAAGATACATGTCCATGTTTATGTACATCATGCTTAGAAGCACTACTATAAAAAAACACTTTGTGTGACGAAATAAGTTTGTTGCGCCAAGTATGATTTCGTCGCTCAAAACCTTGCGGGACAAAAGTTTTGTCACGCATGGTTTGTCGCACAAAACTCATGACAATAGGGTTTGCGCGACGAAAATTAATCTTCATCGCACGAACATACTTTGCCCGACGAAGTATATTCATTGTGCAAAGATTTTTAGTTTTTAATTTTTTAATTAAATTAAATTAATTTAATATTTTACGCGACAAAATATATTGTTTGCGCGGCGAAATATTTTGTCGTTCAAGGTTTTTTGACTTTTTGTTTTATTATTTCTCTTATTTTAATTTAATTATATCAATTGTTTGCGCGACAAAATATTTGGTAGCGCAAGATTTTTTTAATTTTTACTTTTTTAATTTAATCGTATGACTTTATTTTTTTAATTACTTTAATTTAAATTGATATATTCAAAGTAAACTTACATATGAAAAATAGTGATCAAATTATCCAATATATATAATATATTAATGTACACATAAATTAACAAAGTATAATAATAAAATCCTAGTCTATTGTGGTGGTTATGGTAGGGGATATTCACACGTCCCAATCTCGATGTCCAAGGGACAGCGGGATGGCCATGTGCTGGCCGACACCCGAGGGTGATGCAAGCCATTTAATGAATGCATATGCTGAGACATTGGAAACATGCATATAAATTTCTTGCACACTACACAATATAATAATATTCAACTGTTAATAAAATGATAGTGATAATGCATGACATGTTCAGAGCATACATCTAATTCAGAATACAAGCGAAAAGTGCTATTACAAGTGATGTCAAGAGCAGAGAGGATGGCACGATATCACTGGTAAGTGAATGCCTCGTAACTCGGATCGTATGCCTTGCTCTTATTTCCTAAGGGGCGCAAAACAAAACATGAGTGGACCAAGTTGATATATAAGTAATACTGAAGCAGTTATTCATCAACGTACTAACCCCCAAAGTTTTATGAAAACTCAATAGTATAATATGTAATGGGTTTTCCGAAAACCCTAGCATGCCATAAAACCTTCGTAAAACATATACCATATATAGTGTGCTAAATAGTGGTGTCAGGATCGCCTTAAGGCATAGAGAACTCTTCATTCGCTCGTAGGCTCCTACAGCACCCACCCAAAGGCATATAATGACCACTAGATAAGCACAAAAATCATTGAACATAATACTTTCGAACATAAGTACATATATCTCGATGGAGCTCAGTAACTAAAACATCATATCATAAAACATATTCGTAGTATATAGTCATCAATCATATATACCACGAAGAACGTAAAACCGATAAAGCATGAATATCATAAAGCAGAAATCCAATTTACTCATAAACGTTTCATAAAACTTCACCATTAAATCATGGTTTTCATGTATGCATTTTTAATAGTAAAATACATATTTTAGAAGGGGTCCACTCACAGATACTCCGTCTTCAAAGAGCTGTGTGAAATAGAAGGGATGGAAATGCTGCTAATAATAGCACCTAAGCACATAAAGGGTCCCATTAATAAAACTTTATCATAACGATTAAATTTCAGAAAACGGACGTCATAAACAGATCCAGGATGTCGAAAAACATAAGGCCGAACCTCAGGTACCTCCACTCACCGTCACACGTGCCCTCACGGGCTGCCTATAGGGTGGCTACCCTGACAGCTATGCAGTCGAGATTGGTCGCCAAAAAGTTGGCCGGAACAGTTGTCGGTGTCGCCGTGATCGCTATTATGGACGACGGCAGAGGCACGTGTGCTTCACGTGCCGGCATAAGCGGCCCTTCACGAGCACCCACGAGTAGGCTCACGCACCACTCACGCGTGGCCTAGGTTATGGGTTGGGCCGATTCTGTTTGGGTTTAAGCCTGTGTTGGGTTTGGGCCTGAGGTGGGTTTGGGCGGGGGTAATTGGGCTTGGGCCTTGATTCTAGGCTTAGGCAATTGGGCTGGGTACTTGGGTTTAGGCTTGAGCCTATTGGGCTAGGTAACCTGGCTCAAAGGAATCTGGTTTGAGGGTTCTCGAGTCGGGTCGACCTGGTTTCAGACCAAGGTTTGGCCGATTTTTTGGCACAAATTCAAATGCCTATAACTTCTTTGATATTCAACCAAATCAAGTGATTTAAAAACCAAAGTTGTAGTACTCAACGAGATGAAGAGAATGATACTTTGTATAATGGCCAACTCGTTGTGGTTTGGCCAAAAAACTCTCGAAAGTGGAAGTGATCTTCGAAAAACTAGGAAAAGCTACTTGGAGCTATTTTCTGTAATTAACACATATGTACAACTTAAAAAAAGCTTCGATCTAACCCTAAAACACATCCCAAGGGTTTCTAGAAGCTTACCTTTGTCGAAAAATTCCCAACAACCACCGCAGCTCAGTCAAGGAAATGATCACCGTGACTGCCACGGTAGAGCACCAATTCAACCTAGGTTTCTCAGGGTTGCACGTCTAGTTGGTGGTGATGGTGGTTGCTGTATGTGATTTTTAGATAGGGGAAGGAGAGTTTGCACAGAGAGGGAGCTCAGGGGAGAGGGGAGAAAGTTAGAGAAAATGAAGGAAGATGAGAAAGTGATGGGAGAGAGAGAGAGAGAGAGGGGCAAAGAAAAGAAAATCCAAAAATTAAGGGGGAATCCAGATTGGGTAAGGGGATAGGGGACAAAAATCTCCATGTGGGTCCTTTTGGTTCGCAATTTAAGAACGTAATATACGAAACACAGAATATCTGAAGTCGTTCGACGTTCGAATCTAGAATCTTCATTATAAATCTGAATTCGAATCCGTTCATGCCTTTGCATTCAGTAGCAATGAGTACGATAAGAATATATTATTAGAATTAAAACTGCGCGTTTCGACGAAATGGTCAAATAAAGTCAACTCAAGGATAATTCGGTAATTTCATAAATCTAACAGTATGAAAATACACTTAAATGTGGGATGAGGTTTCACAATCTACGCCTTTAAAAGAATTTCATCCTCGAAATTATAGTCTCAAATAAATAAGTATGAATATTGACTCCTCACAAATCCTTTGTTTCCCACGTCGCTTCCTCGATTGCATGGTTCCTCCATAACATTTTAACTAATGGAATGACTTTGTTCCTCAAAGTTTTATCTGTCGGTCGATGATCGCCACTCGTTCCTCAACATAACTCGCGTCCTGTCTCACCTCTAACGGTTCTGACTGAATAACATGAGAGGGATCTAGTACATACTTCCGAAACATGGAAACATGAAATACGTCGTGTATCTATGACAACTCTAGTGGTGGCTCTAATTTATAAGCAACTGCACCAATTCTCTATTCGGTAAAGGCCAACATATTGAGGACTCAACTTCCCTCGCTTACTAAAACAAACTACAAAATTCTAGGGCAACAACTTTAGGAAGACAAAGTCACCAATCTCGTACTCATGATCCTTGGAATGTCGGTCTGCGATGCTCTTCTGCCGATCTTAAGCTGACTTCAAATTTCTTTTAATTAACCGGATGTTAGTATTAGTGGTGTCGACAATTTCTGGCCCCACCAACACTCGCTCACTGACCTCAGTCCAACACAACGGTGTCCGACACGCTTCCCATACAGTGCCTCGAATGATGCAATGCTAATACTGGAGTGGTAGCTGTTGTTGTAGGCAAACTTGATCAATGGCAAATAGCTATCCCAACTACCCTTCCATTGAAGAACAGACACTCTTAACATGTCCTCTAAAGTCTAAATCGTCCTCTCAGATTGACCATTGATCTGTGGATGATAGGCGTTGTTGTACAACAGCTGAGTATTCATGGCGTCATTGAATGTTCTCCAAAATCTGGAAGTGAATCTTGGATCTATGTCCGAAACAATGATGACAGGTACACCAAGAAGTTTAACGATATTATCATTGAATAGCTGAGCTAACTTCTCTTGTGTGTAGATTTGTTAAACAGGTAAGAAATGAACAGTCTTGGTGAGTCGATCCAAAATCACCCAAATGCCATCATAACTCGACTGCGTGCTCGGAAAACCATACACAAAATCCATAGTGATGTCTTCCCACTTCCACACTGGTATAAGGAGATTCTGCATCAGCCCTTCAAGTTTTTGTCTATCCACCTTCACCTACTAGCAAATAATACATCTTTTTACATACTTTGCCACATCCTGTTTCATCCTATACAAGTAGTAAAACAAACAGATAGTGTGATACAATTTGGTACTCCCCAGATGCATGGCATACGTGGAGATGTGAGCTTCATTAAGAATTTCATTCTTCACCACTTCTTTGTCCTTAGGCATAAACAGCCTATTTCCCATCACCAAGGCTCCATCTTTCCGAATTTTTAAATCTCGCCTAGAACCATTCTGCACCTGTTCCTTTAGGTCTGCACACTGTTAGTCAAGTTCCTGAGCTTTCCAAACCAAATCCACCAAAACAGGCCTAATTTAGCAGTGTGCTAACAATGCTCCCTGTGAATCTGGTGTCACAGTAACATTGGTCTCTCGAAGAGAAAACAATAGTGGAACATATATAGCTCGAAGGGAGGCACACTGTCTATAGGATTTCTGGCTAAATGCGGTCGCTACGACGTTTGCGTGACCAGGATGATACTCAATAGTGCAATCATAGTCACTAATGAGTTTCATCCATATTCGCTGCCTCAAACTCAACTCCTTTTAGGTGAAGACATACTTCAAACTCTTATGATCGGTAAAGATGAAGCACTTCTTGCCATACAAGTAATGTCACCTGATTTTTAGAGCAAAGACTACTACTCCAAGTTCCAGATCATGAGTAGGGTAGTTTCTTTCGTGAGTTTTGAGCTACCTGGAAGCATAGACAATGACTTTCTTATGTTGCATTAGAACACAACCCAGTCTCAACAAGGATGCATCATTGTAGATCTCAAGCTCACCGTCATCGTCTAGAAGAGTAAAGACGTAATCGCTGTTTAAGCTCCTGAAAGCTTTATTCACAATTCTCATCCCATTCAAATTTAACCCCCTTTCGAGTCAACTTAGTAAGAGGCAGGGCGATTGCCGAGAAATCCTACACAAAACGTCTGTAATAGCCAGCTAGTCCCAGAAAATTTTGCACTTCAGTAACTTTCCTTGGTTGTTCCTACATAAACACTGCATAAATCTTCTAAGGGTCCATACTAATTCCTTCAGCAGAAACCACATGCCCGAGGAAACTGATCTAGTTTAGCCAAAACTAACACTTACTGAATTTTGCATATAGTTGATGTCTCCTTAATCTATCCAACACCAATTTCAAATGTTTCTTGTGCTTAGCATTACTCTTAGAGTAAATCAAGATACGGTTTGAAAACCTTATTCATAAAATCCATGAAAGTTGCAGGTGCACTGGTTAACCCAAATGGCATGACATGGAACTCATAATGTCCATACCTAGTGCGAAAGATAATCTTCGGTACATCTTCGTTCTGGATTAGTAGCTGGTGAAAACCCAAATGAAGATCGATCTTAGAGAACACCTGAGCACCCCTTACTTGGTCAAACAGATCATTAATCCAAGGCAAGGGATAAAGGTTATTCACTGTCACCTAATTTAGTTACCTATAGTCGATGAAAAGTCTCATCGACCCATTATTCTTTCTGACAAACAATATAAGAGCGCCTTAAGGAGACATGTTGGGCTACATGTAGCTTTATCCACGAGTTCTTGAAGTTGAATCTTCAATTCCCTCAACTCAGCTGGTGCCATTTGGTATGGTGCAAAGGAAATAGGGTTGGTATCTGGAAGTAAATCAATGGTGAATTTGATTCCCCTCACAGGTGGTAACCTTGGAAAATCCTCAGGAAATACATCGGTGAATTCATTTGTGCCATTCGGTAAAGTGTTAAGTTAATAGGGTTGGTATCTGGAAGTAAATCAATGGTGAATTCGATTTCCTTCGCAGGTGGTAACCTTGGAAAATCATCAGGAAATGCATCGGTGAATTCGTTCACCATTGGTACATCTTTAACACATCGAGAAGGTTCACCCTATGTGACCACGTGAGCTAAGAATCCCATACAACCCTTTTGTAGTAACTTAGTCGTCCGAATGGCAAAAATAATACAATTTTAAAGGATCCGTCGCTTACCTTGAAACGTGATCGCTGGTCGTCTAGGTTGATCAAAAGTCACTAGTTTCTCTCTACGTCTGACATAAGCATTGTCCCTAGATAGCCACTCCATTCCTAGAATGACATCGAACTCCACATGGTTGAAATGGATCAAATTGGCCTCCATAAGTACCCTTTAACAATAACTAGGCAATCCCTAAACTCCTACTATACACATAATAGATCTCCAGGTGGCAATTGTATGAACATATCAAAACAGAGTGATGTAGGTTGCGGGTTTACAACCCTTGTAAAGATATAAATGAATCAGTAGCACTCGAATCAATCAGAACACGAGCCCAATTACAACAAACAAGTAACGTACTAGTGATAACTCTGGGATCCTGCTCCGCCTCCTACTAAGTCATGGCGTTGATATGTCTATGGGCCTGACGTCCCGAACCACTGTTACGACCTCCGCGAGTCATAACACCCTGGTTGTTGCAGCCTGCTCGGTTCCTCTGAGCACGATTGCCAAAAGCTGCTTTAGAAAACTGCGGTTGCCTTTGAGAAAACACTTGAGTACTCGGATTGTTACTCCTACCATAACTTTAAGTAGTCGAATAATTACCCTCATCATAACTCAAAGTACTCAGATTATTACTCCTACCATAACCCGAACTAGAAGCATAATCATTAGCTGGATACGGACTAGCGCAATTACAGGCAATGTGTCCAGTGTCGCCATACCTATAACACATGTTCGAACCAGCTGCACTTAGATTAAAGTGGCTGAAAGATCGCCTCGCCGACTCACTGCTTGAGCCTTCACTGGATGATCCCGAACCCTGACCCTGTCGCTTGAACGACTGAGAGTGTTTAAGGCCGAAGGAATTAGAAGAATTAGAAGGCTCCCTCATACTCCAAGATCAGAATCCACGACCCCACTGATTCTAGTTCTGAGGCTAGTTCTGGTTCCGCAGCTGATTCTGCTTAAGTTTACCCCACCTCGTTTGTTTGACCCTCAAAGCCGCCTCAATCATCTCCTCGTAGAAGGCATACCTCTGTGGTGCCAGACGCTTGCAAATGTCCTGGTTCATAGCAATCTGCAGTTGTATCATCATCTCTCGAAGGTTCCCATAGGTTCCCTCATGGTGTCTTAACAAGCGTAGAAAAGTGCTACCAAACTCTATAATACTCAGATTACCCTAGCAAAACTTTACGAACTCCTGTCTCTTCCTCAGCTGATAACCTGGGCTCAAAAAGTGTGCGCTGAAAAGTCTCCTGAATGTAGCCCAAGTCATCAAAGAATTACGTGGGCGAAAGCCCGTTATTGACTTCTGCCAATATCTCGTGTTCCACTGAAGGAAGTAACCAGCAGTATTCGCCCATTCAGACGCTAAGCATGTCATACTCTCTAAGGTATCTTTCATCTTTTCTAGCCAATCCTCAGCCTTTTCACAGGCTCCAACTACATTAAGTTTCGTAACACAGTGGCTACGAGCAATCTCCATATATGTAACACGCGGCCTGTTAGTCCCAGGAAAAGCATTTCTTAGAGCAGAGGTCAATTGCTGAATTCCTCCCATTAGACCAGAACGAGGTTGTCAAGGTACATTCCCACTAATAGGATCCATGATTCTGATAAAAGGCAAACAAGATTTAGAAGGACGAAAGATTATAGCCACAAGAAAGCTTATGATTACCAAATGGAAGAGTGAAGTCCTAAGTATGCTTTGATACCAATTTAATATGCCCCGATCCCGATGTCCAAGGGACAGCAGGATGACCATGTGTTGGCTAACACCTGAGGGTAACGTAAGCCATTTAATGAATATATATGCTAAGAACATGTGAAACATGCATATAAATTTCGCGCAAACTACACAATATAATAATATTCAGCTGTTAATAGAATGATAGTAATAATGCATGACATGTTCTGAGCATACATCTAATTCAGAATATAAGTGGAAGCTGTGACATAAAGTGCTCTTACAATTGATGTCAAGATCAGAGAGGATAGCACAATATCACTGGTAGGAATGCCTCGTAGCTCAAATCATATGCCTCATTCCTATATCCTAAAGGGGTGCAAAACAAAACTTGAGTGGACCAAGTTAATATATAAGTAATACTGAAGCAGTTATTTATCAACGTACTAACCTCCATAGCTTTATGAAAACTCAATAGTATAATACGTAATAGGTTTTCAAAAAACCCTAGCATGCCATAAAACCTTCGTAAAACATATATATATTATATAGTGTGCTAAATAATGGTGTAAGTATCGCCTGAATGCATAGAGAACTCTTCATTTGCCCTAGGCTCTTATAGCATCCACCTTAATAGATATAAGTATCAATCGCCGGTAGGCTCCTACAGCACCCACTCGAAGGCATATAGTGACCACTAGATAAGCATAAAAATCATTGAACATAATATTTCTAAACATAAGTACATATATGTCAATGTAGCTTAGTAGCTCAAACATCATATCATAAAACATATTCGTAATATATAGTCATCAATCATATATATTACGAAGAATGTAAAACCGATAAAGCATGAATATCATAAAGCGTAAATCCAATTTACTCATAAACGATTCATAAAACATAACCATTAAATCATGGTTTTCATGTATACATTTCTAATAGTAAAATATACATTTTAGAAGGGGTCCACTCATAGATACTCCGTCGTCAAAGAGTTGTACGAAATAAGAAGGACAAAAACGTCGTTAATAATCGCACCTAAACACATAAAGAGTCCAATTAATAAAACTCTATCATAACATTTAAATTTTAGAAAACAGACGCCATAAACGGATTTAGGACGTCGAAAAACATAGAGGGGAACCTCGGATACCCCTACGTGCCGCTGTACGCACCTTCATGCACCACCACTAGGTGGCGGCCCGACGGCCATGCGCCAAGATGGGTCGCCGAAAAGTTGGCCAGAAAAGTCGCTAGTGCCACCGTGATTGCCATCATGGACGATGATGGAGCATAGTACCTCTAGCGGAGGTATGTGTGTTCCATGTGCCTGTATAGGCAGTCCTTCATGCGCCACTCACGAGCAGCCTGGGTTCTAGGTTGGGTCGATTCTGTTTGGGTTTGGGCCTGAGGTAGTTGGATTGGGCCTTGATTCTAGACTTGGGCAATAGGGTTGGGTGCTTGGGTTTGGGCTTAGGCCTATTAGGCTGGGTAACCCAGTCCAAAGGAATTTGGGTGGAGGGTTATCAGGTCGAGTCGACCCAGCTTCAGGCCAAGGTTTGGCCGGTTTCTGGGCACATTTTCAAACGACTATAATTTCTCTAATATTCAACCAAATCAAGTAATTGGAAAACTAAAATTGTAGTACTTAATGAGATGAAAAGAATGGTACCTTGTACGATGGCCAACTTGCCGTGGTTTAATCGGAAAACGCCTTTAAAGTTACGATGCTCGCTGGAAAACTAGGAAAAGCTACTTCGATCAATTTTCTACGATTAACACGTATGTACAACTGAAAACAAACTTCGACCTAACCCTAAAACACATCCTAAGGGTTTCTAGAAGTTTACGTTTGTCGAAAAATTCATAAAAACCACTGGAGCTCGTTGGGGAAATGATCACTGTGACTGCCATGGTGGAGAACCAATTTGACCTGGGTTTCTCAGGGTTACACGTCTAGATAGTGGTGATGGTGGTTGCTGTGTGTGATTTTCAAAAAGGGGAGGGAGAGTTTGCATAGAGAGGGAGCTCGGGGAGAGGGGAGAGAGTTAAAGAGAATGAGGGAAGGTGAGAAAGTGATGGGAGAAAGAGAGAGAGAGGTAAAAAAAAAAAATCCAAAAAGTAAGAGGGAATCTGGATTGGGTAAGGGGATAGGGGACAAAAATCTCCATGTGGGTCCCCTTGGTTCGCAATTTAAAAACGTAATATACGAAACACAAAATATCTAAAGACGTTCGACGTTCAAATGCAGAATCTTCGTTATAAATCCGAATCCATTTGCGCCTACACGTTTGTGACGATAAGTACGATAAGAATATATTATTAGAATCAAAACTACGCGTTTCGACGAGATGGTCAAACAAAGTCAACTCAAGGGTAATTTGGTAATTTCATAAATCTGACAATATGAAAATACACTTAAATTTGGGACGGTGTTTCACAGATATGGTTTGCTAGCATCTTAATCCTTAACTTTTGTTGTTGAAGTCTCAATGATAGCGTCAAAGTCTCCAAAAACACATTAATGAAAAAAAAAATTTTACTTTGGGGAGAAAATACCTTTTGGCAAGATTGAGAGTAAGTGAGAATGAGAGAGAGGAGTGAGTGTGAGAGAGTTAGAGGAGATAGTGAGAGAGAGTGAAAGATAAAGAAAAGAGAGAGGAGAGAGATTAAGTAAGAGGAGTAAGTGTGAGAGAAGGTTGGACTTGGGGAAAGGGAAAGAGATGAGAGGTAAGAGAATAGAGAAGGACATTGAGAAAATTATGGAGGAGTTATTTTGGTTTTAAAAACATATCACTTTGTACGACGAAGCATATGAGTTTGCGCGACGAAATATTGGTTGCGCAAAGTCTTAAAAAAATTTATAAATAAAATTTCCCGCGTCCCATTTTTGGTGCCTGCCTAAACTTTTAGGGTTTTTCGCAATGAAGTGTTGGTCGCGCAAAGTCTTAAAAAAATTTATTTTAAATCCCGTGTTCCATTTTTGGCGCGCTCCCAAATTTAAGGATTTTGCACGACAAAATATAGGTTTGTTGTGCAAAATTAAAAAAACAATATAAATGATAAAAAAGAAAATAATTTTATTTTACAATTTAAAATATAAACAAATTAAAATAAATAGGTTTTAGGATCTCTCAAAGAAATTAATTTAGTTTAACAATATAAAATATAGAATTAAATAAAAAAAATAAGTAAATAGGATTTAGGCAATGAAATATTAATATTCGTCCCGCAAAGTTTTTAAAAAATAATAAACACAAAATAACTATATTTTAAAATTTATAAGATAAAATTAAAAAATAAAATAAAATAAACTGGTTTAGGGGACGAAATATTTGGATTTTGGGGCGCAAAGGTTTTGAATTTTTTTTTTTTTGAATTTTTTAATTTTTGTAAAGACTTTGTCGCGCAAAGTAACTTTATGCGACGATGTTTGTTTCATCACGCAAGACTTTGCACGACGAAGTTAAAAATTTTGTTGCTCAAAGTGACTTTGTGCGATGATGTGTGTTTCGTCGCGCAAGAGGTTTGCTTTACTAGTGAAGGGAAATTTAACAAGTTCCCTTTCTATTCTCCGACCACTAAGTATGTATACGCTCTAGAAGTCCTACATAGTGATGTATGGAGACCTGCCCCTTTATTATCCTGTGAAGGGTTTAGATATATATGACCTTCATAGATGAATGTACTCAATATACATGAATTTTTTTCATTAAATAATAAATCAGAAGTTTTTGCAACATTTGTTCAGTTTCATGCTTTTCTATGTACTCAATTCTTTGCAAAAATGAAAGTGTTTCAAAGTGATAGTGAAGGTGAATATATAAGCACAAATTTTTTTAACATTTCTTGTTACAAAAATGGCATTTTAGTTATAAAAAAAAAAAATCATGTCCATATACCCCAAAACAAAATGGACTGGTAAAAGGGAAGCAAATACACATTGTAGAAACTGTCATTGCTTTGCTACAAACTGCAAAATTACCTAGGCAGTTCTGGTTTTATGTTTGTGCCACTGCAACATATTTAACTAATAGAATGCCTTGTGCTACTCTCAAAATGAAATCCCATTATCAGTTGTTACATAATCAAGTTCTTGATATTAGGCATCTCAAAATTTTTTGTTGTGTATGCTTTCCTTTATTTAAGCCCTATAATACTTCAAAATTTTAACCAAAAACCAAAAACATGTTTTTCTGGGATATACAGGCCAACATATAGGGTTCTTATGTTTGATATTGTTACTAAAAAAACTACGTCTCTAGGCATGTACTATTTAATGAAACAACATTTCCATATTCAAATAGTTCCATTTTTACCACGTCATCACCATCCACACTTACACAACTGCATTACCTACTGTATCAATACCATCCATCTCATTGCATAATCAAGTGTTATCACCTTTCATCTCATAATCATTCATTTTCATCTACATTCACAGAATCGTTGAATGCCCATTCATCTAGAGCCTCAGATTCTTTGACTGCATCTAGTGCCTCATATTCTTTGGAAACATATGCATCTAATGCCTCAGAGTTTATTCGAACACCTTCACATAGTTAACAATTCATACCAATACATCATTCTCCTAGTACATTGCCTACTGATAACTTATCTACACATCATCCCATCCATGTGGACCCTGATTTCCAACATGAACAACTCATTGTTGTTCTTCCTATTCCAATGAATGTGTATCTAAAGCAAACAAGGTCCAAGAATGGTATTATTATAAGAAAGGCTTTTTCTACACTTGTTGGATCTTCCAAGTTACCTATCTCATAACCAGAAACCTTTAAAGCTACATCTAAAGTACCAAAGTGGCAAGATGCAATGAAGAATGAAATTGATGCGTTGCATTCTCAAAATACATGGTCTCTAGTTACCCTTCCCGCTGATAAGAACTTAGTTGGATGTAAATGGGTGCGCAAAGTATAGAAAAATGTAGATGGATCTGTAGCAAGGTACAAAGTCAGACTTTTGGCAAAGGTTATAGCCAAGAATAAGGTATAGACTATGGGGAAGCCTTCAATCCAGTGGTTAAGCCTACAATCATTGGGCTAATTCTTGCTTTAGTAGCTCAGTTCAAGTGGCCACTAAGGCAATTAGATGTAAAAAAATGCATTTTTACATTGAATTCTTCAAAAAGAAGTATACATGGAACAACCTCTAGGGTTTCAAAGTTTAAGCCACCTATCCAGTTATGTTTGTAAGCTTCAAAAGTCACTGTATAGACTTAAACATGCTCCTAGAGCCTGAAATGAAAGATTTACAAGTTTTTTTTACTAGGATTGGGGTTCAAAGCTTCACAAGACGATCCCTCTTAATTTGTCCAACATTCTTCAAAAGGTACTATGGTATTGCTTCTTTATGTTGTTGATGCAATTCTAACTAGTAGTAGCTTTCAATTGATATCCAGTGTGATTATAGATCTTACTACAAAGTTTGAAATGAAAGACTTGGGGACACTGCATTATTCCTTGTGTTTACAAATCAAGTTACCTCTGAGGGGTTATTTGTGTCACAATCAAAGTATGTCGACAACGACAGCCGTCGCTGTCGTCGTCAGCACCCCTTACCATGTCCTTTTTTTTACCATTATATACAATTATATCTCTTTTATATTAAAATTTACCAAACACTTAGTTTAAAAAAATAAAAAAAAAATTGCCAAATGTTTTTACACTTCTGTTTCCACTCGAATTACTTTTAGAAATATAGTTTATTAAACGATCACTTGCTTTATTGTACAATTGATTAAACTTAAATCACATCATAAGCACTTTTATAAAAAGCGCATTAATCTCAAATTGGACTTTGGGGTTGGATAGACTTGTGTTGAAAGTTAAACTTTGAGAGATGGGGGATCCTTGAGTATATTGTATTATTACACATTTAATTTCTTTTAGATGTGTATTTTAATAACTATCTATAATTTGTAGTATCTGTGGGCCTGAATATGTGCATGCAAAGCTTAAGGTACAGTAGCCCGTTGTAAGATTAACACACACAGCCCTCTAAGGCCCAACAGTCCACCCTAAAACATTTACAGGTTGAACACTTCAAGAAGTTCATTTATGCTTTCAAAAACAAGAAAAACCATGATATGATATGATTGAATGAAATCATTCTTAACCTTGCGAAATAACACAATTTAGATTTGACATAGGGGAAGTCATGGGTTGAGTCTCACAATGGGTTAGCAATAATATGGTTCAAATTCATTTCGACTAGAACCAAACCTAAGACCTCTTACTTACAAGTAAAGAGGAATACCACTGGACTGTAGTACTAATAACTTCTTAATTTCATTTTAAAAAAAAAAATTACTTTTTCATAATTTGGTTGTTAGTATATACAGAATGTGATAATTTTGTTGTTAGTATATGCAGAATATGATATGAATGTAACTGATATTCATTTGTTGCACATCCACTCATTAAGGAAAATCCATGACAACTGAAAAATAATAGTTGATATTATGATCATAAAATTCACGCTAAGATGTGAGGTTGACAATTATGCATTAATTCACAAAATTAACCGCGAAAAAAAATAGTGAGAGGTTATAATGTGTAGAATGTCTCATATCAGAAGTTTATCACTTTCTTGCCATTATAGTTTAACTTCCAACACATGTAGTCATTTGGAAATGCTTTAAAAATGAGCTCATTTGGAAGTTATTTGAAAATGGCGGAAAGCACATTTGGTGAAAGTGTTTCTGAGTTTCAAAAGCACTCTTAAGTGTTTTTTGGCAAGAAGCACTCCAAGTGTTTTTTTCCAAGATTCACTTGCATTTTTACTAGTGCAACTTCGACAAGTTGGGCGAGTTGGATGGTCAACCCAACCCTAACCCAACTTTCACATTCGGGTTCGGATTCATGTGGGATTAGTCCGATTCGGATTTTATTTGGGTTCGGGTTTATTCGGGTTGGGCTTAGATTCGTCAAACTTTATCGAGTTTAATCTTATAACACATTGTCACGCATGATTTTTTAAGTTTTGAACCAAACAATGTCAATATTAGTTAAAATTTCATTTGAACATCATCCACACAAAAGTTGAAGCAAACATCTTAGCAAATATTTCAAATGTTTCAAGCTTGCAAGTTGAAATTAAATTACAGGACATATACCAATGCGTCAACCAAATGAAACGTAAAAGTAATGCTATCATTCATTATCCATACAAAAACCAACAATGAACTTCAAGCATAGTCATTCCAAATTACATAATTTATATAATTGGGATGGGTAATATGTGCAAGAGAGAATTTGAGCTCAAAATCAAGTTGGGTTTGGGTTGACATGGGCGGGCAAGACATCAACCTAACCCAACTCAATAAATGATTGGGTAGAGGTCAATTGGGTTTGGGCAGGTTTATTTATTTATTTTTTAATTTTTTAATTTTTTAATTTATTTTTATTTGTCATTCTAACCCGCCCAATTGGGTTTGAAATTAGGTTAAGCATGGACAGATTCAAGTCGACCCAATCTAGTTGTACCCCTAATTTTTACTAAGGATTTGTTTCAAAAACACTTTTATAAAAAACGCTTTTAGTCATTTTGAAAGCACTTCCAAACGAGAACACACCATATCACATATCACAAATATATAATTCTCCCATACCATATCACAAAAATATACATATCTTTTTCATTTACTTTTTAAATTGGTTAAAATCAGGGACACGTATTTTTTGACTCACATTTGACACATATTTGGAATGCATCACACCCTGCTTTCTTATGCCTCTTCTTTAATGGGGAGTATTACCTGTTACAATCCATGTATAGAATAATGCCCAACTTCCACAGGTTTTTTTTTCTTCTTCAATGTGGAATAAATCATGAAGAAAAGTGGCGTTTGTCAATATACGGTCGATAAGCACAGTACGATTGGTCGATCAGCCACTCACAGTCATCATTATATCGAAAAAAATTATCTAGCATTTGAGAATTCTGTGTAGCCCGAACCCATTGGAGTTTGCTATTAAAGACACAATGAACCGTAGACTTGGGCTTATCTTTACCTACATATACATTTTCCAAATTCAGAGGGGTTTTTTTTATTTTTTATTTTTTTTTTTTTTTTTAGTAGAACAATATATTTTATACTAAGACGAGGGGTGAGTTCGGCTAAGTCACATAATGGGCAACCTAATTTGGTATCGAAATCGTCATCAACAAGATTCGAACCTAAGATCTCTTACTTATAAGTGAAGAGAGATACCACCAAACCGTAGTATTGGGTGGCAATTCAATGCGTATTAAGAGCACAAGACTTCTTGTAAGGTCACACTTAGGTGGCATGCCTACCCGGTCATTTGTGATGTTGGCTCACACACTTACTAGACTCAATAAATATTTCAGTTATTTAGTTAAGTCCTTTCTCTTCTTTTTGATAAGATTACTTACCTAACAATTTTTGTTAGTTTTAACTTCTCATTTAATAAGTTGCTTACGAGTTGACTATCGTTACAATCAAATCCTTTTTTTTGCTTTCTTATTTTCTTCCTTATATAAAAAAAAAAAAGCTTATTTTCTTTTACAAAAGGTAGATTATAAATTAAGCTCGTAACGTATAGTGAGAGACCTTCATGCAACAAACTAGTAGCTGCGTTACGGAGCCCCACTCATCATAGTCTTCTTCCTCCTCTTCCTTTCTTTTCCACTCCAGTTTTCTTATATTTTTAGGGTTTGGAGGAAGTAAAGTTCAGAAAGACATGTGTTCTAGAAGAGAAAAATTAGAAACCTTTCACAATCCCATCAAGCTCTCCCTAATCTTGTCTAACATCAAACCCAAGCATGTTAACTTCATAATCCCCCTGATTCTTTGCTCCATCGTTTCCGTCTCCCTCATCTTCTACTTTTACTTCTCTGTACCCCACAAAATTGAGGGCAATTACTCCGTACACCGCAAACCCCTAATTACCGATGAGGAAAAGACGAATATAACCCACATTTTGTTCGGCATCGGAGGCTCAGTAAATTCATGGAAAGACCGGCAGCACTACAGCGAGCTATGGTGGAAACCAAACGTCACCCGTGGGTACGTTTGGCTGGACCAAAAACCCGACCCCAACATGACATGGCCGGAGACGCTCCCACCGTACAGAGTCTCCGAGGACACGTCACGGTTCAAGTACTCCTGCTTGAACGGTCCCCGGTCCGCAGTTCGGATAGCCAGAATAGTGAAAGAGAGCTTTGAGTTAGGGTTAGAGAAGGTGAGGTGGTTCGTCTTGGGAGACGATGATACGGTGTATTTCACTGAAAACTTAGTTGCAGTGTTAGCGAGATACGATCACAATCAGATGTATTATATAGGCGGGATATCAGAGAGTGTAGACCAAAATGTGGGCCATTCGTACAATATGGCCTACGGCGGCGGAGGATTCGCTATTAGTTACCCCTTGGCGTCTGAGCTCGTCAAGATATTAGATGGGTGCATCAATCGATATGATCAATTTTACGGCTCAGATATAAGGATCCAAGCTTGCTTGAGTGAGATCGGGGTGCCGCTAACAAAAGAGCCTGGGTTCCACCAATTTGATATACGAGGCAGCCCGCTTGGTTTGCTAGCGGCGCACCCGTTGGCCCCACTAGTGTCTCTCCACCACTTAGACTATGTGCAGTCCATATTTCCGAACCACACCCGGGTTGATTCGGTCAAGAAGCTAATTAGGGTTTCTAAAATAGACCCGGGTCGGACCTTGCAGCATAACTTTGGTTACGACTTAAGGCGTAACTGGTCCATTTCAGTCTCTTGGGGCTACACGGTGCTGTTGTATCCGAAGTTGGTAGCAGCTAAGACGCTAGAAACGGCGTTGCAAACATTTCAGACTTGGAGTTCAAGCATGGGTCCTTTTACTTTTGATACCCGATCCATTATGTTGCAGCCGTGTGAGAGACCGATTATGTATTTGTTGGATCAGGTTGAGCGGGTTGGTGAAGATGAGACCGTAACAACTTATAAGAGGTACAAGAGCGGAGTGGAGATAAATTGTGTTAATTGTGGCTGCAGGCCAGCCTTGGAAATTGAAATTTTCAAGGTCTCAGCTCCGAAGTTGAACCCTGAATTGTGGGACAAGGTGAGGAGATTAAAAATTTTGTCGTTCAATTAGTAGCATGAATAATCTGGGAAACTTTTGTTGTTAGGTATACTCTAAAATTAAGAATATGGACTAAGCTTTGTTTCATATTGGTAATTTTTTCTTTAAATTTTTTTAATAGACTATTATCGATTTATGCGTTGTGTTATGTAATAGTTAACCGCAATTAGTGTCATATATATGTGTAAGAAATTAATTTTGGGTAGCGCCTAACATGTTTGGCAAATGTTTTAATGGGCAGGCACCGCGTAGACAATGTGTTGAGGTCATCAACGGCACAGAAGGAGTAGATAATGTGATACAAGTACAGATAAGAGGCTGCAATCGCTTAGAAAGTGTGACTCCTCCGTAGAAGGTAAAACATGGACATTTGACAACATTTGATATAAGAATAAAGGTAGAATGTAGCCATTTTTTCCCCTGCCAAGTAGCATGGTTTGATTGATCATACTGTACAAATCTGAGAGGGTTCCAATAGAAAGAGAAAATATGCTACAAACCAGTAAAAATTGCCTGTTCAATTATGCGAGTTTTTAAACTGTATACACCATATATGTTGAAAGTTCCAAATATGTATACAATAAACAATACTATTTACAAACCTGTTCACATTAGGGGAAAAAAAGGCCCCCAAGGTGGGGTTCATGACGTTCTGCAAGTTTATAGCAGTGTTGAAGTGCTCATTGTCCAAAATCTTCTATGTACATATACACTCTTATATGTCGGTGTTTTTACTTTGCTGTTACAAAAAAAAAAAAAAAAAAAAAAAGAAGGTTGTTTGTGTAAATAAATGACAAATTTAGTGAATATGAGAGAACAAAATATATGTGCAGTTTGAACTACGAATGATAACATTGAAAATAAATGGAAAAGTATTGCCTTATTTCAGCAAAAAATGCTCTAAACCTTAATTCCTGTACGAATCCAAGTTTCAAAACCATTCATACTCAAACTAATTAATCATACTCAAACCAATACGGTCTAATACATAAGGAAGTTGTAATTCAATCATGTTAACCTTATGGGATTTCAGATGGCTCAAATCCTCCTCTCATTGATGGGTGTTCAATCCCTAAGTTCGGTGTACAGAAGAATGGGGTTCATAGTGGTCATGGACTCATGTTCAGCTGGGAATGCAAGACTCGTTTTGCCTTGTAAGGGGAGGATGAAAATTACAAAACACCAAATGAATCGGATTCGTATAAGAATCGGTCGAGCTAACCTTCGAGCATTCATGAGTGCAATTCGATCGCGTCGCTGCTTCTTTGATCCTTGAATTTGAGTTCCTGTAAAACAACTTCGATTTTTTTCAGGTAAGAAGTTCGCCCCTCTTTCCTCGCGGGATAGTAGAGGTCGATCCCTATCGCCTTCGCTGCCTCCTTGTGGTCCCTCTCCTTAGCCTTTCCCGAAAATTAAAAGTATGGTAAGATCAGAGGAGATGAGCGATTCAGAGCTGAAGAGTAGATAAACCAAAAAGGATTGAGCGAGAGGGAAGAGACAGAAGGGCGATGGAAGAAAAAGAAAATAAAAATAAAATTTCAGGAACATGATTTACAAATTTAATCTAAAAAATTGATCAAACCTAGCATTATTTGTAAACATAATAGTCAACTTTTGATAATAAACAAAAAATGACCAAAGAGTCAATAGCGATTAAATTGAAAGCACTGCCAATATGTTGTGAAACTTTTTAATGTGTCCAGAATACGGATGGTATATCATGTGCTACTATACAAGTAGTGAGTTACTTGTGTTAAAAAATTAACAACTTAGAAAATAAAACTTTTTCCCACCCATATAATGACATATGACATACTACACATGTTTCGAACATAATAAAAAATTTCACCAATCCGTCAATTAAGAGAGGAGACGTTTAATTATTCGTTAAACTAGCTAGTACCCGCTTGCTATACGTGTTCTCTCACTTTCCAAACCTTCCGATAAATTTCAAATCTTCAACAAATTCCTAGGCATAGACTGAATTCCTTATAATTTCCATTTTCCTGGAAAACCATTTTCTCATGAATAATGTCTTGTAAAAGATAAAAAACCATTGAACAATCACCCTTTTAATTTCTGGAAACTCCTAGCCTCCCCCACAATCAGAGACATTGATGTCTTCTCTCTCACCGTGAAAACAAGCCTTGCTCTTTGCTCCGTCGCTTATCTCTCTCTTATCCTCTACTTCACCTTCTCAAACCACTCTCATAATTTCCCTACACACCCCAACACAGTCACCAACTTTAACCAAAGGGCCGTCTCCGTCCACGATCACGATCACGAAAAGGCAAATATGTCATAAATTTTGTTCGGCATCGGAGGCTCCGTAGAGTCGTGGGACAAACACGGATACCACACCGAGCTGTGGTGGAAGACTAATGTCACCCGTGGGTTCGTTCGGCCCAAGGAGCTGAAGTGTTGTACAGGTCCAAATTAGAAGCTGCAATGGATTTGAGAGTGATTCCTCCGTAACAGGTGGAAATTTGGAAAAACTGGCTCATTCTCTAATTGGACTTGCTGAAATTTGAGAACAGATTCTAACCAGAGAAATAGACAAGCAAGCATGGCTCAATTGATAAGTTGGTCAGTTAAAAATTATGATCTCCTCATTAGGATGGGATGAACAAGGGCGGAGCCAGAAATTTTTTATGGGTGGGCTAGCTAAAAAAATTACCGTAAAATCAAATTATAATTTTTTTTTTTGCTACATACATATTTTATGCAAAAATTTAAGTTTAACTTTGGTATTTATTTACTTTAAAATTTGTTTGGCATTAACTAATAAAGCTTTGCGATAACAAATTGCAATAAATCATCCAGTTTCACATATACTTAGATCTAAACACAAGAAGAAAATAGAAAACTTAATACACGGACTATCTCAACTACAACCACACAACTAGCACACAACAAACCAATGAAAGTAGAAGTAAAGGCAATCTTAAAAATACTTGACTCAAAATAATATAATGTCCACATAATCAAAGCAGGATAATCTTGAACAAAATGACATCACAATTTCCTTAATAACTTCTATATTTTTAGTTGTGCTAAATACTCACCAGACTAGTTTCAATAAAAAATAATTCTTCTTGCATTTATTTTGTCTATTATATTAGGCTATACATTAACGTGTGTGTGTGTGTGTATATATATATATATACATATATTGCCACAAAATCTCTATGACCTATAGCCCATCATAGCCTTTGATGTGGCTCCACCAGTGGGGATGATGATCAAACCATGTTAACATGCATCCTCAGCTCCAAGGAACAATTTTATAAATACTTAAAATTATTTTTATGATATAATATTATGACAAGCCTATTGTGTGAAAGCCACAACTCCTGGTTGTAAAATGTTGTTGGTATAAAAAAAAAGGGAGCATTAACAAAAAAAGGTTTGGAATAACTTTTATTTAATGAAAAATCATCCTAAATTATTATTTAATAAAAAAAATTTAAGTTTTAATCATAAGGACACAAAACTTATCTTTTTGGTCCTACAAAAACTAAAACACAGGCTCAACAAAAAGCCCAAACTGGATAACAATTAATATTCCAAAATTGCCCCTAACGAAACCTAACCCCAGCCCGTTAGCCAAACTAACGGTTACAATCCCAAAATCACTCATCCCTCCAACACCATTACCAATAGCATACCTACCCCTTCAAACTGCACCACAAAATCGAAGCCTCCATTGCTCGAAACCTCAAGTTCTCAAACCAATTTCAACTTTGATTCAAGTTTTCAAACAATAATCTACACATCAAATCCGAAATTCCTCAACCCAAAAATTGCAAATGAAGACGAAAAACTGAAAAAATTCGAGATATATATTTGCAGAGTCCAAATTGGAGAAACAAAGGTACGAACCTAAAAATAAGTTTTTAAAAATGCGATGCTGACAATTATCATCGATCCTGGTAGAAATGACGTAGAGTTGTTCTTGATGGAGAAATAACATATGTCTGTTTTAAGAATGGAAACTATGGTATGGCAAACAGTGGTGGAGCTATGTAGGAGGGAGGGGGCCGCCCCTTTGCTTGCCAAAAAATAAGTCCAGGAGTGAGTCCTAAGCCCCTCTGGTTCTGCTGGAAACTGGAAAACACGGTGGCTGACTATTCATGCTACAGGCTGCGGCCGCAGGAAATCTTTCCCAAAACTCGAATTTCGCCCCTCTGCTTTGGTGCTCTGTGCTACGTTTTGGTTCTATAGTGGAAGAAATGGAGCATTTGATCATGGGAAGAAATGGAGCATTTGATCGCGCGAAGAAATGGAGCATTTCGTCGAGGGAAGAGGATTTCACTCAATTTGTGGTTTTAGATTGGCGAAGAAAACAAAGTTCTTGCTTTGAAAGCAAAATTGCTCTAGACTCGTGGCTTGGGCTTTTTCTGAGACATGTGGAAGGAACATGTGGAAGGAAATGAGAGTACCAATAAATTAGGCCCATTAAACTTAATAAACAAGATAAAAGACGTGCAGAAATATCAAATGCTATCTAGTTCGCTTTCCAATACAGAGTTCTTGTGGACTTTTTCTTCTTAGGTTTAATCATACACCATTAACCATATAAATGTAAATCTTGGATGCACAACATCTGTAAGCAAAACCAAAGATTATCAAGTCGATAGTTTGGTGTTTCTTGGCCAAATATGAAAGTATAAATATTTGTGCATTGTCAACATCTATTAAGAGGAGGAAGTGACCAATCTCTGAAGAAACGGTGGGGATAATTCATTCTTTTCTTAGACCAACCATAGGTAATACATTCATGCATATGCTTCTAAAAGTTGAAGTTGTACCCGTTGGTTCACGTGTCATATTAGTGGTTCACTAAAGTCCACCTTGAATCAATTGGACACCAATAATTTTTAGAAATTGAACACTGACTATTTTGGAACTCAACACAAATACTATTAATATTTCTTAAACTGAACACTGATTATTTTTAAAACTAAACAATATATTGAATACTGGTACTATCACTATTTCTTAAACTGAACATATCTATTTCTCGAATTGAACAGGAGTACTATCAATACCTCAAACTGAAACTAGTACTACCACTATTTTTAAAATGAACACTGACTGTTTAATTAAACTGACTATTTCTAAAACTAAACATGGGTACTAAACTATTTATAAAACTCAACACGAGTACACTATTTTTAAAACTGACTATTTATGAAACTACCATGGGTAAACTATATATGAAACTGAACACGGGTACACTATTTATGAAATTGAACATGAGTACACCATTTCTGAAACTAAACACGAGTACACTATTTATGAAATTAACATGAGTACACTATTTATGAAACTGAAAACGGGTAGATTATTTATGAAACTGAACACGGGTACACTATTTATGAAACTGACTTTATGAAACAGAACACGGGTGTACTATTTACGAAATTGTAAACGGATACACTATGTATGAAACTGACTTTATGAAACTAAACATAGGTACATTATTTATGAAACTAAACACGAGTACACTATTTATGAAACTGAACACGGATACACTATTTCTGAAACTGACTTTATGAAATTGAACACGGATACACTATTTATGAAACTGAATACGAGTACAATATTTCTAAAACTAACTATTTCAGACCCCTTAATATAAAAACATTGAATTTTTGAATAATATAAAAAAATATAAAAAGGATAAGATTTAGGATCCCTTAACAAGACTAAACTAGTTAGAAAATACATGAGACCTAAAGAAAAACATTTTAGATCCAGAGAGTCATCAATTTGGTTGAAGGCTATACCTTAGCAGACGAAGTTGCAATTTTGTTTGCAACTTTGCATATATAGGTTTCTCTTCCTTTTGAAAAGGCATGTTACATCATAGGTGGTGCAGCAAACAAAAAGAATGTGAAACCCCTATATAAACAAGCTAACATTCGGCATGACTATGAGAATTATTTGTTTCGATCTCTAACCTTTTTACAAGCATCTTAATATGATGATCATCTAATCACCCCGTGTGTGTTAAAATAAAGAACAATGTAGTGATTATTCATGGGTGTACAACTACAATTTTTCAAGATCAAAGGACAACATAGTCTACAACTTTCAGGTCCATATGCCACATCTTCTTCAGCCATAGTCGTAAAACAAGAACATTGAATGATTTAATGAGTTCAAGTTATACTCTTACACGAACTTCAGAGCCAAGATTAACCAAAGTCCTAAGACTGGTCACACTATTTTTCCCCAAATTCTATATGTTCTTCTGCAAATCCGAGTTTTAATTTAAATAAAAGTCAAGAAAGCACCCTCAACAACCAAAAATCACCAAATGGGATTGCATATCTGGATTGCCGAATTAAAAAAAAAAAATCACATTCGGATAGGAAAAAAAAAACAAAACAATTTAATTTGATGAGAAATTGAATTTGCTGCAATTGTAGCTTGGTAATGTCAGCAAAGAAAACCCCAGAAAATGGTTTTCAATTAAGTAGTTGGGAGAGGGTCTATGAAACGGTACCGTTGAGCAAAGGCGCAAACGAGGTCTGGTTTGAGGTGTTAGTCGACGAATTCTTCGAATTTCTGAATTTTGTGGTGGGAGATGTCCACGAACCCTAGATTAGATTGGATTAAAATTCGACATAAAAAACACTCTCCAACTCTAATGTCTTTGAATGTCGACTTCTGTTGGCCCGACAGTCAATATTGGCCACTCTGTACTGCCTCGCCGCCTAGATGGAGATGGCTCAAAATGAAGTTTGGGTGTCTGATATGTGGTTTTTGCATAGTGGCAGATGGAGGTGCGATGCGAGATTAAAAAGAAAAAATGGAATGTTTCGAATATTTGGACCATTTAAATTGGACTGGTTTATTGTCAAGCTTTGTCCTAACCATTAAATAAAGTTACTACATGACTTTTGGTTAAGATTCAAAGTTTTGAAGCCATTTTCATTAATTTTCCTTTAAAAGAAACCTCCATTTTTCCTTTTTGACCTAAGCAAAAAACTTCCATTTGCTTTTAGGGCTTCTAGATTTCTAGCCAATTGGCCCATATTGATGAAAATAATGTGAACCATATTCATGTGCTTACTTTGAATACACCTACAGGCTACAGCTACAAGTCCATGATTAAAACATAAAATTCAAAAGCTACAAATGGAGGTGGAATCATAAAGTCGGCTTTTGAAGCAAGCTCCATACTTTGAAATATCTTTTTTTTTTATAAACTAATTAAGAAGGGCCAATGCTTTCACTCCATGAAGGGCAAGCCCATACATTTCACTTCAAGAAGTGTGCAGCAATGTTATCCCCAATCAAAGTTGGGTGACGAAAATGAGATGTGTTGAGCTTGATTTGATCAAGTCCAATCCAACAAATGGGACCAAAGATTGGCTAGATATTGTGATTGTAACAATAGCTTTAAATTCTCGTGTAAACCACGATAAGTTTCTACATATTAACTTGCCCTTAGAAGTTTCTCGATTTGTATGGGTAGTTTCCACGATGGTTTGTGTTGGTGTTTGTGACTAAAGATCTTTTTCATTTTTGTGGCTGATAATTGGCAATGGGTTAGTGTAGTGAAATGTTATGGGCTCTAAGGAGTTAGTTATCTTGCACATATGCAATCACAAATCAAACATTCGGGAAAAAAAAAAAAAAAAACAAATGCAAGGTCATCTCCAATGCAAAATGGTGCCCAAATAAAGATTTTAGTATAACTTGCTCACACACAAGGTGTGAAGTTTGGACAAATAAATTTATTGACTGAAGTGAGAAGTCATGTGAATTGTGTGATATATTCCATTAAAAAAAAAAAAACTCATTGGAGCAAAAAAGTTAGTAGGTCTTACGTCTTACCTTCCACTTTCTTTGTTTCAGAAAAATTTTGAATTTGATTTTCTGATTGAAGATGGCCTAAGAATCCTTGCCTAATATCGATCGACTATCATAAAAATTAAGTGAAACAACAGTTGAAATATTTTAACTAAAATGGTTAAAAGTATTTAGCCGTGCACTTGGATTTATGTGCCGCTTGAAAAAAAAAAAAAAAATTGATCAAAAAACACATCAATGATGCTTTTGCAATTGTAGTAACTAAATTTTGTGGCGACGAAAGAAGCTTAAACTCTAACCTCAAATCAACTGAGTTGCCCAGAAGCCTCCATTTTGTCTTCATTTTAACAAGCCCAGAAACCTCCATTTTGTTTTTATTTTTTGCAGCGAACCCATGCAGCCCATAACCACCCACCATTCCAAAACCAACGTCCACCTCAGCAGGATACAGTGAGCCACGTAATACCGCCAATCCCAATTGTGTGGCCGTTGGGAATTCATAACCCAGTTCCCATCATCTCTCTCTCCCCCCGCATTCCAAAACCTCTCTTTCACTCCTATAAATTCTTCTCCTGCCTTCCCTCTTTCCCAAGAGACAAATTTCCCAAACAGTTTGAGCTTAGAGACTTCAGGGGTGTATTCAATTGGAAATTTGAGAGATTTTAATGAATTTATAAATCCATGGATTTTTATTAAGTTTTACTAATTTGTAGAGATTCCATGTAAAATTTTGATTCAATTCCCTCGAAATCTCATGGGAAGAAGTGAGATTTGTGAATGTTTAAAATACACTACAAAATCTCTCTAATTCCCCCTAATTCCTCAACTTTTCCAAATTCTTTAAATTCAAATTCTAATTGAATACATCTGGAATGTTATAAACTTGTTTGGGCCCAAAATAATATTATTGGGTCGAGCGTAGGTTTATGTTCGGCCCAAAGCTTTTCCTAACGTACTATGGGCTGTCTAGTGGTCGTAAGCCACTCAGTTAGGGCAGTCGAGTCCTATTGCAAGAATGAGTGATTTGGATAAGAGCGGATGGGTCGAAGTCCTAGTATGATAAAGAGTCTCAATGAAGTGAGGATGCTGAGATTTGAGAAGTGAAGGTGGTCGGATAGTGAGTATGGTTCAAAGTCCTGATAGGAGTAGGATTGACCGAGCCCTAGTTGGACTAGGATGAAGAATCCTAATCTGAGTATAGTTCTGATTCGGCCAAGATGAGATTGGTTGCTATAAATAGGAGGGGGTGCGTCATTCAAAGCTCCTCCAATTCAACACACAAATTGCCCTGCGCAAACCTCTCAAATATCTTGAGATTTTTGATTTTCTTTTTCCACCAACTCATCTTCAATTTGGATAAACAGCACTATGAAGGCAATCGGCAAGCACCTTCAGTTTGGATAAACGCACTGCGTCGAGGTCGACTGGTTACCTATCCAAGTTTCGGTTGCGAAGGGTTTCTGAATCCTTATTGGCAGAGGTCATCTTATTAGCCTTCTCGGCGAAGTAAGGTGTTACAAGTTACTACATTCGGCATATTGAACGCCGAGTGATTTTATGATTGGATACTCACGAGTGAGTTTCAGAGTTCGGCATTCTAACGGTCGAACCACACTTACCATCAAGACATACATCTCTTTTGAGCACTTGTGTCCGTATAATTTAGAGCCGGTTCGACGTGCTTATACTCTTACGAATATAATCACCGTCATTGAACCCAGCACCGATGATTCATGAACTTCGCAGAATTAGCAACCTAATCTTTAGGCTCGAGAGCCCGAAGACCGAGACGTGTTCCTTTCTCGGTTGCATTTGCAAGAACAAGAAGTCAATAGCGTGTTCAATGCAACATCAACAAATTTTACTCCTCGGCTGAGCTCGGCCGACGAGTTGGCACGCCCCGCATCAACCGAAAGACGTAGTTAGCTCATTAGTTACTCAGCCTGCGTGCCACGTAGGCTTTGTAGTTTTTAAGGTCAACATTTTGGCATGCCGAGTAGGACCCAGTGTTAAAACTTCAGAGTTCTTGACCATTGAGACATGATTAGTAAAAAAGAAAACAATCATGGGAAAGTCAGCGAATGACCTGCCGATTCAGGGCCCTGGACAAGATTTGTCAGAGGCACAAAACCCTCTTATTACTGTGACACCTGAAGCTGCAAGTGCGATGCATCGAGAAAAGGAAGTTTGTCTTGGTGGCCAACCTCGCAATGCAAAAATTCCCAACAAAACCACAGGCATTTTAATCGAAGGGATAGTGGAAGACTATGACGAAGATGGTGGAGAAGGCTCTGATCCCCCAACCAAGTCATTTATTCGAAGATGACTTGATGAGCAATCTCAACAGGTCGAACAGTCAGTCAACCTAAAAATGAACAATTTGCTCAAGGTAATACGAAGTAATGGCGATATACACACTAGATTGCTTGAATTATTGGTCAGTACAACCTTCAAAGATGGACATGCCGGTCAGCCTTGAAAATTTCCATTCAAGAGTAATCCACTGCAAGCCGAGATAGGATCTGCTCGGCCCTAACCGATGGACTTGGAAAAAATAGGAGGATCAAGCAGTAGATCAGATGGATCCGACCAGGGAGTGGAAATAATACCCGTCAGTATGATCGAGGTCCAAAAGATAATCGATTCGGCCCTAAAAAGGGGCCAAAGTTCCTAAAATTCATACATCCATACCTGGCTTATGTGGAGAAGTTTAAATATCCTAAAGGCTTCACGATCCCAGATTTCAGCCTTTTTGTTGGAGAATCGTCCTTGTCTTTGTTAGAACATGTAGCTCGGTCCACTACGCATTGCGGAGATGTTAATAGCGACTTCCATAAACTACGACTATTTAACTTCTCGCTAATAGGTTTAGCATTTGCTTGGTACATCAACCTCCCGCCTAATTCCGTCCAGAGTTTGGAGGAATTGGTCAAAAAATTCCATGAACAATTCTATCAGTCGAGGATGGAAATGTCAGTTTCATCACTAGCTAGGATGGCTCAAGCATCAGACGAGTCACCAATGGAATACTTAACAAGGTTCAAGTCGGCCAGAAATTGTTGCCGAGTACCTCTCCCTGAACTTGAATTCATCAGAATCGCTTTAAATGGCCTAGATGTGGAATATAAAGAAAATTCTTGGGGATAAACTTCCGAGATATGTATGAACTGACCCAGCACGTCATGCAATATGATTATTTGCTCCGAGAGGAAAAGACCTCGAAGTCCCCATCCTAGGGAACGATATACAAGAATCCCACGGTTAGTTACGCATCAGCCAAATGCGAGGATTCCCAAATACACCAGTGTGGACGCGGCCGAGATAGTAATAGATAAACCATACGTTTGCAAGGCATTAGCTCAAATTAATTCCAAGGATGCCAAAACCCGCTCGGCATCTGAATAGACGATTAAAACATCAAAAGTCTACACTTTCGACATTACCAAGGCCGATGCAAATTTTGACCAGTTGTTGTAGATCATTAAACTCCAGTTGTTGTAGATCATTACTTCAGCCAGGATATAACATTCCTAAGGCCGAACAGTTGAAAGGCAAAACGTATTGCAAGTACCATAACTCGACCAAGCATACCACCAACAATTGCGTTGTGTTTCGTCATACCATTCAAAGCTGGATTGATAAAGGCAAGTTTAAAGTTTCCTGAAAAACAGATGACTGTCGACATTAATCCCTTCCCCTCGACAACAATTGGCATGGTGGATACTCATCTGCCCAAGAGCAAAAGGAAAAGGAAGGTCGAGTTCATCCCAATACAATATATCCTAAAGCAGAACTCTTAGCCGCAACTCAAGATTGATTTATTTTCAAATGAACCGTCTATGGAGTTTTCGGGATCGACCATAGTTGAATCTATATCATACTTTAGTGCAAACTTCAGTGCAGAAGAAGCTGATGGACCAATGGTTTTGTGTGGCCGTTGTAAAACACGCATCGTCCTAACCAAACCTAAAGGGAAAACACCTCAGGCTTCAACACCACGGAAACCATCCACAGCTGTAGCGACACCTTTAAAGGAATTCGGTACCGACTGCGCCAGAAGGTGTTCGAAAGGCTCGGTCCTCAGATATAAATGAACAGCCCAACCTCAGCCAGACGGGTTTGACTTTGACGCTCGGTTTTATAATAAGAATTATTACTCGCGTAACTCCAACAGTTCGAGTTCATCGGTGAGTAAAAAAACCTTTAAGCCACCTGAGCCACGCGACCAACGTTGGTATAGTTATAATTTTCCTACTGGCATGTATACGGTGTTATCCAAATCTTAGAAACATCGCCACCAGCGGATAGACTGCATGGCTCGATGACAGGCAGCGCAAGCTACTTCGACTACCAGGTGGCAGCCGAAAGAGGTAGTAGGAAGCGGCGATGACCAACAAACCCCGACCATTATGGTCGAAGAGAAAAAGGTAGTTGATCGTGACTTTGAAACCACCATTGAAAAGTCCGAGAAATGCATCAAACTCATTCTTCGCCCTAGGGAGATGAAAGCTCGTTTCGAGCATTTCAGAAAAGAAGCTGAAAGCAAGCTTCCTCCATTACCCCCGCAAGAGCCATTAATAAAAGTCTGGTAAAATCTACACCCTCCATTCCTTAGCGAATCCTTAGAGTACATGCAAGAATTTCACAAGACATATTCTATTAATGACTTGTACGGCCTGCCCAAGGCATGTTAAAAAACCCTCGACCTGGCATTAGCTTGCCCTGATGCTGAACAGATTATCCAGAAAACAACTAATCCAGCAATAAGGCTAGGTTCCAGCCTATACATGAGGCTCGGGTCCTCGGCTTCAAGGTCGACCCATACACAGACATAGACATTGCCGAGCTTCTTATTTCCCTTAAAGACCTTCAGCATTTACGATATCATTTCGAAGTCTTCTCGGTCGTATCTCTCTTCGGCCTTACAGCCAATGAGAAGGATCATGTGGCACATTTAGATGCATATCTAGACACAAAGAACGCCCGAATCGTTTATGAAGAACGAGCCCGTAAAACACTGCAAGGACAAAATTATACCTCAGCAATAAGCATGCACGAAAATGACAGCCAAAATGAAACAGATCCAGATGGCATACCACAAGAGCAAGCATCCGCTGAGGCAGAAGATGACCATGAAAAAAGTGCTCAAAAGCATGATACTACACTCAATCACCTGAATGAGGATGACTAGGACCTGATGGGTCCTTTAGTCCTTGAAAACATGGAAATCAGCATGGTTCATGTTTTACATGCTAAATTTCAACCAACCACACACCAGTGAAATTTATTGGATGGGGACATGGTTGCCAAGGAAGCAACATAAGTCGATTTCATCGCCACCGAAGAAGAAGGCAAACGAGTAAGGATGACAAACTTAAAGCAACCTTGGCCAAATTATTCCTCCATTCCTCCTCCATTAATCTCCAACATCTGAAGTCATTGTACGTTATGGCTCACATTGAAGGATACCTAATTTCTAAGGTGTTTGTCGATTGTGGGGCCACAGTCAACATCATGGCTATATCCATCATGACGGCTTTACGCCGCTCCAATGACGAACTTATATCATCTGGAATAACCATGAACAATTTCGTTGGCGACAAGTCCCAAACAAAATAGGTGCTCCCGTTAGTAGTAAGCGTTGCAGGTCGCAACCACATGACCGCATTTTTTATAATTGACTCAAAGACCGAATATAATGCATTGTTTGGTCGTGACTGGATCCATCAAACAAGCTACATTCCTTTGTCACTATACCAAGTTCTCATCTTTTGGGACGGCAAATCGATTGTGGTCCACCCAGTCGATAATCAGCCGTTCGAAACCAACATGATTCAAGCCTGTTATTATGACAATCACGTCGGCTACATTACCCTGCAGGGTTTTAATGAGGACGGACGACCGACTAGGATATCAGTTTAGAAAGTCATCAAGGTAGGCGTCGAGACTGTACATCAGGATTCGGCGAGACTCTGCTTGGCAGACTTAATTACCAACATTGATACAGATGCAAAACGAGAAAGGCGCTGGGCCACGATTTCATCCACCATGGAACATCTGCTAGCTCATTGGTATACTATTTCCAAGCATCCGCATTCGGGCATAAACTTAATCGAATTTTTGGCCGAGGGAGATAACGGCCCAGTATTATTGTTAGATGTTCAGGCTACACCAGCTGAACTCGAAAACAGTCGACCCCAAGTCAAGGACCCATTAGAAGAAATAAATGTTGGAACGACCGATGACCCTTGACTGTTATTTATTAGTGCATTGTTACCTCACTCCACTAAGTTTGAACTTTGTAAATTGCTTAGAGTTATCATGAGATGCCGGGCCTTGATTGGAACCTCATGGAACATGAATTACGCATCAAAGCTGGTTGTAAGCCTTTTCAATAGCCTCTCGCCGATTCTCGACCTAAGTACAACTCAGCATAAAAGATGAACTAGTTTGACCTTTTAAAGCCGGGTTTATTCGGACTACTAGATACGTCGAGTGGCTGGCCAACATCGTCCCAGTACTAAAGAAAATGGCGCCCTACGTATCTGTATCGATTTTCGTAATTTGAATTTGGCAACTCCCAAGGATGAATACCTGATGCCGATCTCAGATTTGTTAATTGATATTGCAGCCAATCATGAAATGTTGTCATTCATGGACGGCCAAGCTGGCTACAACTAGATTTTTATAGCCGAAGCCGATGTTCACAAAACCGCTGGGCACTCGGCATGTACGAATAGGTCGTCATGCCATTCGAGCTCAACAACGCCGATGCCACATACCAACGAGCTACGAATACCATATTCCATGATTTGATCGGTTTGGTCATAGAAGTATATATTGATGATGTGGTAATGAAATTGAAGAGCCACCAAATGTATTTGGATGATCTTCGGTAAACGTTCCTTCATATGCTCCAACATAATCTCAAAATGAACCCGGCCATGCGCGTATTCGGTGTATCAGTCGGTAACTTCTTGGGTTTTCTTGTGCACTATAGTGGCATCGAAGTAGACGAAAATAAAGCTCGCACGATCATTAGCGTTCTACATCCAACGACCAAGAAGCAACTCTAGTCGTTATTCTCGAAGATAAATTTTCTTCGCCGTTTCATAGTTAATTTGGAGGGAAAAATGAAAGCGTTCTCTACGTTTTTGAAACTTAAGGACTCAGATAGGTTTGAGTGGCCAGAAGAACATCAGGCGGCTTTCATGCAACTCAAGGTCTCCCTTACAACGCCATTAGTACTCGTACCACCTCGAAGCGATAGGCCTCTTAAGCTATACATTTCGACTGACTCATCGGCTGCCTCCTCGCACAAGACAACGATACTGGGCGGGAACAAGCTATCTTTTATCTCAGCCAAAATATGAATTCGCCTAAGATCAATTATTCACCCGTCGAGAAACTTTGCTTAGCTTTGTTTTTCGCCGCGTCAAAACTTCGACATTACATGCTCTTATCAGTTATGTAGGTCATAGCCTAGACAGATGTTATTCGTTACATGCTTACTTAACCTATAGTAAAAGGCCAAATTGGGAAATGGACAATGGCATTATCAGAGTTCAGTTTGCAATACGTACCCCAAAAAGCCATCAAAGGACAAGCTCTAGCCGATTTTTTGGCTTAACACCCCTCTCCATATGGTTTCAGGGGCAACAAAGTCGATATCAGACTAGTCGAAACACGAGGCAACTACTGGATGATGCACTTTGATGGTTCTAGCACCTCAGCCTCGGTTGGTGTCGTCATCGTCATTCAATCTCCCGACCACTACCGTTGATATTTCTTTCTCAAGATAGACTTCAGTTGTACGAATAATCAGGTCGAGCATGAACTGGTGATTAACCAACTAAACGACATTTTTCGTTGCATGAGTTGTACTTTGGCGCCCTATCACATGGTTGCTACCTATTTGGCCGAGTCGTTCGAGGGAATTACATTTGAGCACATTTCGCATGTTCGAAACACTGATACGGATGAACTCGTTCAAATAGCCTCGGGAGCACAACTCATAGACGAATGAGTTGGGCAATACCTATAGGACGATGATCTTACCCAACCTTGGTTAATCAGTAAATTCCCCAGCGCAATCACGTGATACGTACACGAGTGATGTCCTTACCATCGTTGTTAGAACGAGGAGATCATGTAGAAGTATGTGATGTCAAGATGTTGCCAGACGATTGGAGAAGGTCAATTATACGATATCTCGATAACCCTAGCGACAAACATGACCGGAGGATAAGATTCCATGCCACAAACTACGTGTCATACCAGAATGAGTTATATCGAAAGGGTGATGATGGTTTATTGTTATAATGCCTCGACCCACAAGAGGCTGCCTAAGCAATCGTAAAAGTAAATGAAGGGATTTGTGAAGCTCACCAATCTGGGCGTAAGATGCCTTGGCTGCTTCCACGACACGGTTACTTCTGGCCGAGTATATTAAAAGATTGCATCAAATACGCACAATGATACATACAATGTCAGATTCATGGACCTATACAGAAAGTCCCGGCCGAATTACTCCACTTAGTTTCCAAACCATGACCGTTCAGAGGATGGGCAATGAACGTAATTGGCAAAATCACGTCGTTTTCTGGAGCAGCAAAACATGCATGGATGCTAGTGGCAACCGATTACTTCATTAAGTGGGTCGAAGCAAAATCATACGCCGAATTAATGACCAAAGAAGTTTGTAATTTTGTAGAGGAAAATATTGTGACCAGATTCGGAATGCCAGAAACGATCATAACTGACAATGGCACAATCTTTACAGTTGATAGGTTTAAGGAATACATGGCTAATATAAATATTCAAACTTCACTCCGATTAACCACCAGAACGACTTCATACTCATTAATCTATGGACACGACGCTATGTTACCAATCGAGCTGAGTATAAACTCATTGCGAGTGATCGAACAAAGTAGTTTGTTCAGTACTGAATACAGTCAAGACATGAGATAAGACTTGGAAGACTTAGAAGAAATTCGACTTGACGCTTATAACTTATTAGTGGCACAGAAGAAGATTGCCAAGCGAGCTTATAATCAACGTGTTAGACAAAAAACATTCGGCGAAGGAGAGTTGGTTTGGTAAACCGTGCTACCAGTGGGAATTAAAGACCCTGGGTTCGAAAAATGGTCGCCGAATTAGGAAAGACATTTCATCATTCACAAAGTTCTCGGCAAGGGGGCATACCACCTTAAGGATTGGACTGGTTTAGTTCACAAGTTGCCAATCAACGGGAAAATTTTAAAGAAATACTACCCAGTCACTTGGGAGATGCGAGAATAAAAAAAAATTTCATTGATTTTACAAAAGGACGTACAAGTAAAATTACAAAAGATTCCTAAAATCCTAGGGGGTCGAAGGAAGAAAAGCCGGTCAACTGTGTTTTTTTTTACTTTTATGGCCTCAACCTTCGATCGGCTAGCTTAATGAGCAATCTTTGCAGCCTTTAGGTCGTCCTCGACCCAGAGAGCTTGTTCAGAAGTAATAAAGCGCTGCCGGGTTTGCTCTAGGAGTTCGGATAAGTAGACGACATTTTCGGTGCTCAGTAAGCCGCCGGTTGTAAAGTTATTCAGGCACTCTCCTACAGAGTCGAGGCCTTTACATTGGAGGACTTGTGAGGCAGAGAGGGATAGGATTTCTTGTAACTTGGCAAAAACATTGGATTCGGCCATGGTCTCCGAAGGCTCAACTGACGCGGCAAAAAACCCAGCTACTCCAAAAGTATTCAAGAAACCCATCTACTCCAGAGTGTCAAGCTCGACCTCCTATAAGGAACATAACAGAGGGAATTTGTTTAAAACTTGCCAAGATAAGACTTCGGCTATGTCCCTTGGTTCATTGCTCGAACCTAGAGAGCTCAATGGCCGAGCCTAGTGTTTAAGATTGTTTCTCAATTCATGCGGCCGATGAAGGTTATCCACGTTCGACAGCCACTGATTGGCCATGAAATATAGATAACACCCTTCGGTGCATAGAATTGTCGATGAAATAAATAGTCGGGCACCTGACATTTAATATTTTTCTTGGTTCAGACCTGTTATAGTAAAACTAATGAAAGAAAGGGATCGAGCCTTACAAAAGATGAAGTGACTTCTTGAAGAGGAATGCCAAGGTTTTGATCCTGCAAATGGATTGGTGCCTCCGCCGTTGCTTTAAGCTTGACGAGAGGTTTTTTCCCACAATCTGCTACAGGAGGATTGACATGGTCGGTCGTCTTAACCACAGGAGGAGGATGAGTGGTAGGGGTTTTGCTTGGTCGATAATGACTAGTTAGCAGGACTTCATCGCCGTCATCATCCTGAAATAAGAATTATTAGTATTAAGAATTTATTCGAAGAAGTTGCCAACAACATAATCATACCTCTTCCTCTAGAACGACCATTGTTCTTGTTTTTGGATGTGGGGGAGGTTTGTCTCGGCCAGGGTGTCTAGCGAGACGAATCGCAAATGTTCGATCAACGGGAGGATTTGGTTGCATGCCCGTCAAAGTCTGAGCAACAGGGGTGCGAAGAGGCTTAGAGGTTACTCCTGTGGTTTGACTAGAGATGACATAGATCTCCCGCTCCCATTTTTTCTCTAGCTTCTTGACATGCTGTTTGGGGCGAGGAATATCGCCCACCGTTACGGCTTCTGGGCGAGGCTATTTGCTTGGCAAGGTTGGCGAGGCGGTCATGGTTTTCGTTAGCACAGGGGTAAGTTTTTTCTTGCCCATGACCGTGGCTGCGATGTTCGCATGACTACCTAGGAAAGCTAAAATCAAATTAGAAGAGAGTTCGAACAAATGGCCAACATAAAATGATAGACGCAGATAAATACCTTGAGTTGTTTCTTTGGGTGTCCAGGCGGAAGTCTCCCTCGGGCGGTTGCCGAATATTTTCTTGATAACGTTTTCAACTGGTGCGTCAAAAAAGTCTTGAGTATATGTGGCCCACCAGTCAACAAAGGTGGCAGTGTTGAGAGTCTCAGGGACGTTCGGCCGAATGCGGAATTGCTTGCACCTTTCTTGAAATTCTTGCTCAGCCTCCCTGCATTTTTTTTCCTAAGAGCCAGAAAGGCGTCCTTGGCTCAGGAGAGAACAGAAGGTTAGGAGAGGTAGTGGGTAGTCTTGAAGGTAACCAAGTTGCCGCGCAGTGAAGTGGGGTTGGTAGATTTCCCAACTTGCACACTTGGCATTACAGCCGAAAGGAAGATCGCGAGTTAAAACGAACGTCACCCAGCTCTTTCGGAGGTCAGCGTCTTCGACTTCATTCCATGCCGAGGATGAGAGCTTGATAGAAGGGGGAATTCTTGACAACTGCAGATCAAAAACTTGTCATAAAAAAAGGTCTTCTAGGTTGAAAAAATATTTAAAAACTTCTTCGATCGAGTGAGGAGGAGCGGGTCTAGAGCTCAATTGAAGACCTAACGCTTCAGTGGGTATAAAGTTGGGGGCTTCTGGCTCGAGGGTGGTTAAATAGACTTGCAACCAGAGTTGACGAACCCAGAGTGGGCCGGTTTGGTGTGGTTCAATTTTGTTGACCGTCGTCTCGGCTAGACAATATGTAAGCTGGGCCAGGATAGCCGAGCTAAAAGCCAAGACATGACCACTGCCTAATGCTTCAGCGACCGACATGTTCTTGACCAAACGTTTATTTGATTTGGTACAACAAATGAATTTGTTGTACCAATAGAAGAGGAAAGCTTTGTGTTTTCCCTTTCTGAGGTTTTCTTCCCCTCGGCCAGCAAAATGTTGAATAAGGGTGTTGTAGTTGAAGAAGTTCTTGTGCAATTTACCAGATATCTCATTCGCTGTTAATCTTTTGGCTGGATACAACAACGTGCCTACACACTAACACTGGAACGGTGTTAAAGATATTTTTCGCTACCTCAAGGGTACGACGGATTTGGGCTTGTTCTACACCTATGAATTCTCGAGAGGAGCTGTCACCCTCTTCAGTCCTCGGGTTGATTCCTGCCTTGTTGGTTATGCAAATGCTGGTTATCTGTTTGACCCACATAGGGCACATTCTCAAACAACTACGTCTTTACTGTTAAAGACATCCTTATATCTTGGAGGTCTACCAAGCAAATGCTAGTTGCAACTTATTCGAACCATGATGAGATTCTCACCTTGCATGAAGCCTCGCGTGAGTGCTTTTGGTTGAGAGCAGTCATGGAACATATTTAAAGCACTAGTGGTCTTAATTCCATCGTTGACTTTCTAGGATGATCTTTGAAGACAATGCTACATTTATCGAGCAGTTAAAGAAGGGATACATCAAGGTAGACAACACTAAACACATAGCACTGAAGTTCTTTTACTCTCACCAGCAACAACAGCATCAGAACATTGAAGTCAAGCAAATCCGTTCCCAAGACAACCTGGTTGATCTCTTCACCAAGTCATTGCCCAAGTCTACTTGATCTTAATGTACTCTTTCTTTTTCCTACAATTGGGAGTAGTTTTTCCATTGGTTTTTGCTACCGAATGAGGTTTTGATGAGGCACCCATCATAGGATGACGATACTCCGTTGAGTTCACTACTTTCGTCCCGTATGACGTTGGTTATAGACATGATGCACACTTCTCACTTTTCTCCTTAGTCTATGGGTTTTTACCTGCCTTAGTTTTTACCATAGTGAGGTTTTGTGAGTTTTATTACCAATTCATACTTTCTTTAAATTTAAGACTCGCATTCACTTGTTGTGCCAATGACTTCATCAACTGTTCTACCTCAATTGCTGAAGACCTGATGTGAAGTTTTGTTTGAGTATTTACACACTCAAGGGGATGTATTGCAGTCATATTTAAAATAGGAATGTGATTGTGTAAATTCTAATGTATCTAGAGATATCTTGGAATATTTCCTTTAGTAGATATTATCTTACTAGAGTTGTAATCTTATTAGGGTAAGGATCTAACCTATCCTGCTACTATAATTAAAGGCACAATGGGTTGAAATATGACGCATCTCACAATTAAATCTCTCTCTTCTCTCTCTTATTGCCGCCTAGCCTTCCTTCTCTATTCCCTTAGAATAGTTTAGTTAATTAGGCCTACAACAATTATTATATTATGATATTATTATTTTTATATTATTATATAAATTAATTTACAATTTAACACGAACACAATACAAATATAAATATAAATAGATAATAATCTAACACAACCTATTACCATTTTTGATAATGTACAAAACTTCAATCCATTGTTATATTAATTAATTATAACACTCATCACATGGTCACGTTGTAGGGCAAATTTATCCAAAAGATGCATCAGTTTGTTAGAAAAGCACATGGTGAAGTCTAATTCTGTCCCATGTACCCTATAGGCTATAGCAGTTAAAAATTGTCGTAATGTGTGTCTCAATACAAACAAATGTGCTGTGAAGCTGAACCCACAAACGAAAGCTACAAAAATTGCAGCCTCAGCGATTGTCTTGGCATGTGTGGCTGCATTATATTAGATAATTTGATCAGAGACCAAGTTTATGTTCTTTTAATCCCATTTGAAATTCTTCCAGTACATGTGCCTTTTCATAAAGCAGCATAGCATAATTGTTCCCTTTCATTTTTTGACAACATATATCCTATATCAATGTATAAAATATACTCTAATATCTCAAGGGAGTAATTCGAACTTTAGTGCAAATGAGAGAACACATTTGCAAACTGACCCAATCCGCACCTGCCGCTGTACCTGTTGATTAAGATATAAGAGCATTAGACTTTGCACATTATGAATAAAACAACCCAAATTTACCTAAAAAAGACCAAAAGTTTGCTCTCATTTTTAAAAGGAACTTTAACGAAAAACCACATTTTTATACTAAAAAGTCAATCCTGGTACTATTTACTTTACCCTTTATTTTAAAACTCAAAGTTTTCAAATTTTTTTCATTAGTTTTCTTTTTTTAAAATGATATCAGTTTAAGTTCTATACAAGTTTCATCATTATGCCGTGCGCATGACATGAAGTGCAGCTAAATAAATTTTAATTCTTTATCATGCTGCAGCACAGGATTTGTTTATTGCCTTCATACGAAGTTTCTTGATTTGGTTTGGTGCCTAAAGAATGAATTTACCCATTTCAACTGATTTAGTGATTAAATTAATAAGCACATTATTGTTTGTTTAATCCAAAGTTTTGTTCCTAAGTCAAGTTACATTCCTAGCCCATTTTTTTTATTTTATTTTATATAAATAATAAGTGAGATAGTGGGTTTGAACTTTTGCAAATTTGTCGTCCTTGCTTAACTTTTCAATCACCTTTGAAAGCATAATTACTAAATAAATTTCATAGTGGCTAGCATCAAGATATTTTCCCTTGACGATTAAAGATTAAGATTCCTTCCAACTTGCTATTTAACAATTGTTTTCTTAAATACTGTGGCCTCCTAATGTCAGATTAATACAATCACTACAATAACTGAAAGTTTGGAGATCCGAATTTCTAGCAGGACAAGCATACAATATCGTTTTAATCGATACACTCGGTGTTGATATTTTAAAACAATCGTCATGCATTTCTTGAAGTGTAATTTCTCTTTTATATTTTTACGAGAGGAAAGTGTATTATGATTGTTGGAACACAAATTGTAGCACTGGTCTAAACGATTGAGATTGAACTTGCAAAATAGGTAGAAGACCTCAGAGTGCTTAGGCACCGATCTGGTGCTAGCCAAGGACCCTCCGACAGTCACGTTAGAATTAGAACTTGTGATTATCAAAGCAGTACGTTTAGTTTGTTGGGTACATAGACATATCTATACATAGCGTTGGATGGGGAGTCCTTTGGGAATTATGAACCCTGGCGTTGGTGTAACTCCAGATTAATGAGGAGATAAGGCGAGAAGATCTCTCCTTACCGGTATAAGGTTCTTGATTAATTGGAGTGCAGACTAAGACTCATTAAGTCTCATTCCCAAACAGTTTGAGAGGTAGAGGTTACTTCAATTTAGATACACCACGATGATTGTGGCCTAAGTAACCCCGCATATGTAGAACTTATCCTATCTCACACCTGGGAGAGATTTTGTAGTGTGATCAGAACACGAGGTGATACACCACTTGTCACTATACAAATGGTGAGATATGTGTGTTAAAACCATAATAACTTAAAAATAAAATTTCTCACCACTTATATGTGGTATACCACTTGTATTCCGATTACAATAAAAAGTTTCTCCCCGGAATGTACCTAGACTCCGAACTTGGCGAGTCCGGTTCGTCAGGCACAAACTGTTTCATTTTGGGCAGTTTTGAGTTTCCCTGACCTTAGTTGCATTTGGATTGCTAGACATGTAATGCAACGTGGTAACATCCTAAAGTCGTGGTCCCAAAATGATCTTAGATTTTAGTGTCACTATGATTTCCTTCAATTCATAGTTCATTTTATGCTATGTGTACTAACTTCTAATGGATATTAAAATTATTCTGATTCATTTCTCATGCATTTAATAACACATACATAATAAAAATGTGTGTAAATCCCATACTAAAATTCGTAATTCAATACCTAAAGAACCAGAAATAATTAAACATGCAATTCGAGGAGATTAATTAAAAGATGGAATAGTAATGTCCTCTAGGCCTTCCATCATTTGTCGGAAAATCTTATATAATAATCATACTTCTACAGTAGGCCAAATTTTTTTAGAGTAATACTAATATATTGAACTCACATTAGTGTAACAATAGTGTTATATGTATCAAACTCAAACAACTTGATTCCTATATATAGGTATGACACGTAGTCAAACTACTGTGTAAGACTACGACAAATTTTGAGTGCTCCGAAGCATACTCCAGAAATTTTAATCTTTAGATCTTGATTTTTATATTTTAAAACAAAAATCTAACAATTAAAATACTGAGTACTCAAAATGTCCAAGAAAGTCCCAGATTAAGATGCACCATACCTACCATTGTAAATAAATTCCCAACCTCAACATTAACCTTCTACCAAATCTCATGGGTAAAACAAAACCAATCACTCAAGTTTCTACCTTTTTGTTTTTGTAACAAGAGAACAAAAGATTATAACCAAATACAAACGTCACAAAATATGTCCTATTCGATCGCTTCACCACATAAAAGGAAGTCTGAACCTCTTTCTTCTCCATGCTTGAGAGCCTGTCCCCTTTTCCCCGCATCTTCTATAGCTCTCCAAGTATTCGATTCTTGCATAGGCTGCTATCTGTCACTCTCACTTTGTATCAGCCATAACCGATGATCCATGTGCTCAAATAATTAGCGCGTCCTATGTTTTCACTGCCTCTTAGAAGCCACCTCTCTCTTTCCCTTTAGTCCACTCCAATCCCACCAAGCCATCAAACCATCATTTTATTCACCTAAAACGTTCTACCAATCCCACTCTTATAGTCCAGTCCAATTCAATGACACCATGACCATGACACCAAAACCCTCCTGACCAAATGGCAAATATTCTGAAAATATTCTGTGTTGTTCTTCTTCTCCTCGGAATCTTTGCTTCATCCCAGGCGACTGAGCTCTTCTATCCCGGATTCAAACATGTTGGTTCCAATATAACCTTATCCGGCGCGGCAGAGATCGAAAAAACCGGCATGTTAAAATTAACCAACCGCACCAGCAGGCTGATGGGTCATGCTTTCTACAATTCACCAATTCAGTTCAAGAACTTAACCAACGGCAAAGCTTTCTCCTTTTCGACCTCATTCGTCTTCACCATCATCCCCGAGTATCCGAAGCTCGGTGGCCACGGCATGGCCTTCACAATCTCCCCCTCCAAAGACCTCAACTCTCTTCCAAGCCAATACCTCGGTCTCCTCAATCGCACTGAAGTCGGCAACTTCTCCACTCACATCTTCGCAGTCGAGTTCGACACGGTTCAAGATTTTGAGTTTGGTGATATCAACGACAATCATGTTGGAATCGACATCAACAGCTTGAACTCAAATGCCTCGGCTGCTGCAGCTTACTACAAAGACTCTGTTTCGAAACAGAATCTTAATCTCAAATCTGGGAAACCAATTCAAGCATGGATCGACTACGATTCGGGTCGAAATCTCATGAACGTAACGATTTCGCCATCTTCTTCAAAGCCCAAAATTCCAATTCTTTCTTTCCATGTGGATCTTTCTCCGATTCTTCAAGAATTTATGTACGTTGGGTTTTCGGCTTCGACCGGTCTGCTTGCTAGCTCCCATTACATATCAGGGTGGAGCTTCAAGATCGATGGAGAAACCGGACTTCTTAACTTGGGTTCTCTTCCTTCTCTTCCAAAACCCAAGAAAAATCACACATCTTTAACTGATCGGAGTCTTGGTTTCCACCACAGCTCTCGCTCTGTCTGCAATCTCTGTTTCAATTTACATTTTCATGAAGAAACTCAAGAATTCTGATCCGGTAGAGTCATGGGAGCTGGAGCTGGGCCCACATAGATACTCCTACCAAGAATTGAAGCAAGCCACGAATGGGTTCCGTGACAAAGAGCTGCTCGGGCAAGGCGGGTTCGGGCAAGTGTTCAAAGGCACGCTCCCAAACACGAAAACACAAGTCGCAGTTAAGCGAATCTCGAACGATTCAAAGCAGGGCTTGCAGGAATTTGTGTCGGAAATCGCCAGCATTGGGCGGCTCCGCCACAGAAACCTGGCTCAGTTGCTGGGTTGGTGCCGGCGGAGAGGCGACCTTCTTCTAGTTTACGATTTCATGGAAAATGGTAGCCTCGACAATGCCTTGTTCGACCAGCCAAAAACCGTGCTGAGCTGGGAACAGAGGTTTAAGATCATCAAAGGGGTTGCTTCCGCGCTGCATTACTTACACGAAGGATATGAACAAGTTGTGATTCACAGAGATGTGAAGGCCAGCAACGTGCTGCTTGATAGTGAGCTAAATGGAAGGTTAGGAGATTTCGGGCTCGCGAGGCTACACGAACACGGATCGGTTTCAAGCACTACGACTAGGGTTGTGGGGACTTTGGGTTATTTAGCGCCAGAGATGCCGCGGACGGGGAAGGCAAGCACTGGCTCGGATGTCTACGCATTTGGCGCGCTTTTGCTGGAGGTGGCTTGCGGGAGAAGGCCAATTGAGCCGAAAGCGGCAGCGGAGGAGCTGGTGTTGGTGGATTGGGTCTGGGAGATGTACGGAGAGGGAAAGTTCCTTGAGGTGGTAGATGAAAGGCTGCATGGGGAGTTCTCTGAGGAGGAGGTGGTGATGGTGTTGAAATTAGGGCTGATGTGTTCGAATCATGAGCCGTCGGATCGGCCTAGTATGAGGATGGTGGTTAGGTATTTGGATGGGGAGGTTGAGATTCCGAAGGACTTGAGGGGCCCACGTAGAAGGAAGGGTGGTGATCATGATCACGAAGCAGCGTTTGGTGACATACTCAAGTCTTTTGCTTCGTCGTCTTCGTCTGATAAGATGAGCTTGTGTTCTAATAGGGATATGGATGCTAGTTTCACTTCGATTTATACTTCTCCACTCTGTCTTCAACAAGGGGAAACCAGATAGCCTATATTTTTTCTTTTTTTTTTCTTAATCTTCATTTTATTTTGGTGGAAATTTGTTATATGAAATATTGTTGAAGAATGTTTGACAACAAGAAGAAATACGTAAAAAATGTAAATTGCTACCCAACCCAAGTTTCTAAAGAAGTTGCTACTTAAGTAAATGTTAGAATTATTAAAACTAGTATGTATATATGCACAAAGTGTGTGAAATTTTTCAATTTTGTTTTCAAAATTGAAGGAGAGATGAAGAGAGTGAGAGTGAGAGTGAACGTGTGAGTGGGGAGAGAGGGAGAGAGGTTTGTTATTTATTTATTTATTTATTTTTATATTAGAGATAATAAATTATTATTATTATCATTTTTATCATTAATATTAATATTATTATTTTATTTTTATTTTGTTAAGGGGAGGGAAAGAGTTTGAAATTAATACAATCATTTACGTGAGTTGAGAGTTTCTAACCCAAAACCCAACACCATCTTCACTAGGATATTAGATCAGATGTAAATTTTTAATAGCATTATATATATGTTTCATGTATTTCAATGAATAATCAGCCATATTAATTTGGAAACCGGAGAAATGTGTGCGTTGTGCATGCATAGAGAATATTCGTTCCCACACTCAATATCCGTGTGTCACTCTCGCCTTCTTAACTCTTATTAGTCCTCCTCGCTGGAATGCATAAAGATTCAACAAAGCAGTAAGATATTGCATCATGTCTCAACATTTTTTACTTTGTGTACTACTACTACTAATTAAATGCACATGAGTTGTTCCAATTCTTTGTACATTTCAACTACGGTTTACATATATAATTTCATGAGACCCACATTTTCTCAGAAATTTGAATTAGGAGTTGTGATAACTCTTAGTCTCTAGTATTTCCCTCATTTCAAATTCATCCATGTTCGAAAACATTATGCAAGGTTGCTACCAAATGTCTGGTTCGGATATTTAGGTGTAAATTACGCAAGTTTAAAACGTGCCTAGAACTTGTCCAAAAAAGGGCCTGTAGGAAAGAGGTGCCTAAGAGCTCTTAAATCATCTCAATGTGTTATGCTATTTTTCTAATCTTTAATTTCGGATCCTAACATTATACAATGCATTTGTCACTTAGTATGTGTAATGATTTCCTCTTTATTTGTATGTGAGAGGTTCTAAGTTCAAATTTCGTGGATAGTAAATTCGATACCAATTTATCCCCCACCCATTTGTGTAAATATATAATTGTATTTTTAAAAACATACAAAATTAATGTGCATAGATAACCAAAATAAGAAAAGAAAAAAAAAAAAAAGAAGTTTTTTTATTTGCATTCCACTAATTGTTGCATACACCCCATTTAATATTTATTGTTAAATAACTTGTATAAAATGACTATTTAGACCCTAAAAAGTAAAGCAAAACAATTATTTACTTCCTACACCCCAAATCATTTTAAAAAGATCCTAACCACCCGTAAATTATATATAATTTTATATACACCTATTCTCAACAATGCTGTGATTATGTTTTTTTTATAAAAAAAATATTAAGGATTCTACAACATAAGAGATGGAGTACTCAGAAATATTCAAATCTTCTTTGAGATAGTGTAGTAGTGGTTTTTTTTTTTCTTTTGCTAAAAATGTTCAAGCATGTTTGTTGTTTATTTCATAGGATGGTTTGTAGTGCAATTTCATTCAAGCATGATTGCAGAATCAAGAATCAGCATGGACACAGCAATAGCAAAATCAACTAGCCCTTTCATGATTTCTTATTTAAGAAAAGCAAGCAAAGTGGCTATTACCGAGTTTAAAATCAAATTCACATTTAGAGCTTAATTCCCTTAAATTGACAAAAACCTTGAAGCAGTAGAACCATGCGCACTGTTTGTGTGCTGAAGACAAAGGGTTTAAATTTATTTTTATGAAATGATGAAGACTCAAGGTAGATTTTGGTGTGGGTTGTGTGGGATGTATGAAATGTGTGGGTGTGAGGGTAGTTTCGGTTAGTAAATGGGGTATATTAAGATAATTTTTAGTTTAAAAAATAAGTATGGGGTGTTTTAAGTATGTGGTGATGTCTTCATCAATATGTGGGATGCTAATAAAACAATCCAAAAAAAAAAAAAGAATAGTTCCATTCCAATTGGAAAGAATTAAAGTGGCATCCATATGAAAGAAGTGCGGCGCTCAGTTATGGGAAATGCCCTTTTAATTTTGCATATGTCAAAATCATGCCCCTTAATCTCAGAGCTTGCTTAGTTTATATTCAACTTGTATGGACGGTGCGAGTGGGAGTGGAAAGGTCTAAGAGAACATTGCAACGTCTGTGGACTCGTGAGAAAGATGATGGGATTGGACCTGTTGAGGTCGGTGTGTGGAAATATTCCTCCTTTTCCAAAATGGCCAACTGCCAATCCTTTGTGCTGTTTGTTAACTATAGATAAAATTGTAGTGTTGTCAACTTGTTATATTATATATATATATAAAATATATTTTTTTTTATAGAAAAATAGATGCATTAAAGAGAAGAACCCTTTACACAGCCATAGCCATTACAATCGAAAAGAAAATCTAAATTAGCTTCCATTGGGAGACAAGCATCCCAAATACAAAGCTCCTTTCTTTTCAGCCCAACATACACTATGACATCTGCAACAAAGTTTGCTTCCCTAAAGAGATGTGATAAGATTTTTACCACCTACAAAAGTAGGGATAAAACACTTAAAAAGACTTGCAAGAGTACAAGGTTATCGTAGTGTGGCAGCTCAAGTAAGGTCGTTTTCCACAAGAATTGAATGGATAATTTGTATTTAAACTAATCCTTAGCTAATTATTTAGAACAAAGTTTCGAAAATGTTGACTTTGGAATTTAAAATAAAAAAAACAAATTTAAATAAAAATAATTAAATAGATCAACAAAGTAAAGAAAGCAAAAGAAAACGGTTTTGGAAAACAATTTGAACACTAGGGTTCTGCTATCACCATTAACAATCCTATGCAATTTTACCAATTACTTTTGAATTTCCACATGCATGCTTTGAAGGTTAGGCCTTCCTAATACATATTTTCCTCATGGTGTTCAAGCGAAAACATATATTTAACATGCAACCTGTCTGTAATGTTCAAATCAAATATAAGCATGCAAGACTCATTAAGCTTTGTGAAAACCCTTTAAAAAACCATGCAACCCTTAAGAGCGTGAAGTTCGCCTTAAGTGAACTTACAATTACTAAGCACAAGAAGCCCTCGTCAATTTTAGGGTGATGTTCCAACAAAAATTGCATCAAATTACCTGTCTAAAAACCTTAATGGTCGCGAATCACTAAGACATTAGATAGTTTAATAACGCTGATTAATACTTCAAAGTAAGTATGCATCCATTCATAAGCAAATTAATAAAATTACATATTCATGCTAAGGCTCATGGCTTGACCCGGCAAAAGAACTAGTTACGAACAATCATAATAAAAACTAAACAAACTATATTAACTAGAAAAAAGATTGAAAACACCTTGTAGGTAAAAGTCTGAAGTTCTCCAAATAATGCCTCCTTTCTCTCAATGTTGCGTACCTCCTAAATCCTAATGGCTAAAAGCCTTATATATACTACTCCAAATTAAAACCCTCATAGAAAAGGTTTTCTAAAATTTAGGAAATAAAATAACAAAAGGATAACCAAAAATTACATTCCTATTTTGACTAGGAAATCTGCCCAACAGAGAAATAGCCACATTTATGAACCTTTAGAGCTCCAAAACAGGCCTAAAACGACTCGAATTATAGACTAGGACCTCCACTTCAAGTTCCAAGAAGAGCCCAAATCCAAAATCCATCATCTTCCAGCCCAAAAGTGGCAAATAAGCTCTGCAGCCCAATCTGCCAGCACTGTGCACTGGGCATAAATTAATTCACCACGATCAGATTCTTAGGGATAAAATTATGAAATTTTAATATAACCTTCTAGATAGACTCACGAACCCACTCAAATTAGAATCACCCAAAAATTCTACAATTTGAATACTTTATGCTCCGAACAAGTTCACATGTCCTACATTAAAAACACATAGCAAATCATCAAAATCTCATCAAAATAATAACCAAAATGTACCAAGAATAAGGAATAATATATAGTATAAAATTGACTCATCAATATGCCTCCACTTGATATCCTAGAAATTTGTAGCGCACTACCTGATGTCTTCAATAATGGATCCTAAGTTCCAAGGCACATCACAAGCACCACGAACCTCATCAATGACAAGCTTTGAGTCACCTTCCACAAACATGTATTTCATGTTCCTCCTCCCTAGCCCAGATCAAAGTTTCACGTAAAGCTAGAACCTTGGTAACATTGATGGTCACAGAGCCCAAGTTCATCGCTCTAGCGAGGATGGGTTTGCTATCCTAGTTATATATATATATATATATATATATATATATATATATAGGAAGCCTTTAAGGAAATGGATCTCCATTTTCTTTTTTATAAAAATGGAGATTAGTTGTGGGATCCACACCACATCGAACTTTAACGATTCGAATGATCTATTTTTCAAGTTGTACCTCATAGATTATCCTTGCAATATATTAGCCAAATCGGAAATATTTAAGACATCTAATTGGGTTCAAAGAAATGAACAAATACTTTGTTATATAAGAAACAACGAAATTTGATCTTGATAATTAAATAGGCAAATAGTTTCAAATTGAATTGAATTTTTGTAAAGATGATCTATGAATAGAGACTAACAAAGTAGACGGCTCAAATCATTGAATTTCGAGGTGAAGTGAGCCCCACATCTAATCCTTTTTTTTTTTTAAATGGAAATCCCTTTGCATAAAGAGCCTATATATATATCCGACCAAACTACCAAAAGGCCTTAGCCAGTCCTTATGATCCATACTCATCCATGCCATCCCCATCAATACCCAGAACATCTAGCTATGCTAAAACATCCCCCTATGTCAAGAAAAACCCAACGGAATACCTATTCAGCATCCCTCACTATATCGACAAAAAACAACCCCCAGAAAAGATAGCCAAAACAATCTTACCCCCAAATTTCCATCACCTACCAATTGAATCTTTCAAAACACTTAAATATTACCAAGCCATTCTCTCTGAGATAGAAATCATTGCTATCAAACCCATTTTCAGTACCATCCATGAAAACAAAATTCTCTATCATTCCATCCACATTGGAAGATTTCTTTCTGAACAAGAATGGGGAATCCCCCTCTATCAAACCAAACCACTTCATACCCAGCATGTTCTTATCCCGAATAACCATTATAACTATTTTGATTACATTCAAGCCTGGACCAACATATTTTTACATCAAACATCTGACTTTATTCACTCTTGGCTCATCACATTTGATAGAATTTTCAGGTTAAACTTCCCAGCATGGTTCCCCAATTGGTGGTTGACTTATGGCCCAACAAGCCAGTTTGCTACCTGAAGAGCTAATGCAGGTTTTATCATCTGGTTTCCATAAAAGATTTGACAAAAGCCGGTTTGATGACAGAATCTCTCTTCTATCATTGTTCATGGTGAAATACAAGGTCCCTTGGATCATGAGATGGAAGTACGAAATTGAAACAGGTCAAGTTTACCGTTCTCGGTGGGTAAAATGGTGGGACAAATTCGATTATCAAAAAATTATCAACTTAGTCTCATCAGATTTCCTATTGTTCCTGTTCCAATGGTATCTCCACCAACAACAAAGGCATTGCCAGAAATTCCAGAAAATACATAATCTTATCAAACATTAGTCTGTCATCCTCCCTTAAAGGAAAAACCAAATCATCCAAATCCTCCAAACAACAAGTTTGAAGAAAAAAGAGAAATCATCATAGCTCAAAAAGTTAGCAGACCAGCGAATTATGAAGGCAACAATCAAGACTATAGTCATTATGATCATTAGGCTTGCAGATATCATACCAAAGGCTATAAATACAGAGGAAGAATTGAAGGAAAGACTGATCGGTATTTACCTTGAAGTTGAGAAATTCAAGGAATTGTCTAGGGGTAAAAGAATTAAATCCAGTCATGATGAAATATTTTATATAATGAAAATAATGAATTTAAATTAATGATGCAGAGATATAATTTGAAAAATAAGTTTTATTTCAAATTGGAAACCAACTTACAATTTCGTCTACTGACGATTGATAAGGAAAACGATGGTGCACGCAAGCATCCATGATAGAAAATTAAATACAAGCATTTGATATTTTAACTGCGAATGGTGCTATATGACTTTTGTTTTGAGAGAATTCGCAGAAGTTCTAGCTATTGTTCGACGAAAGTCCCCTTACTCTAAGAATGAATTCTTCTTTTATGGAGCTGGATGAGATGATTGAGGTTGGAATAATTAAGGCCGGGAATTCCGCTTGCATGTGCTGCTAGCTGTTAAAGCTATCGAATGATGATGCTTTTACTGTGGATTCACGTTGCCGCTTTTGAATTGATGGATGAATAGTAAAAGTGATTTTACTATTCATGAATAATGACCTGTCTGCTGCTACTGTTGGTGAATAGTGTGTGTGTGTGTGTGTGTGTGTGTGTGTGTGTGTATAGACACGCTGAGTGCATGCATCTTAATTGCCTCTTTACTATTTAGAATATTATAGATAAAAACAGTACTTTTCATGCCACAAGATTAAATCAATCTAATATTTCATATTCCTCTTTTGACAATTTTTTTTTTCATATTTAAATAAGAGTTCATGAAAACACTGGTATATCTAAATTAATAATCTATAGCATAGTTTGCAACTGTCACGCAACGTAAGAAAACTTTGTTATTAACATTTAAAAAAATTCATGTGTATAAAAAAAATAAAAAATAAAAAATAAAAAAATAAAATAAAAAAGAAGGGGAAAAACATTTGGATGAGCGAAGAATGTATTTTCAGAGTACAAATAACAATACTTTCAAACAAGTTGGAAACAGACCATCACATATTAACTAAAGGTAATACTATAGTAGTGGTGGATCTAGGAAATAATATTAGAGAGGTCAGTAAGAATAGTGCGCATAGTGCGTAAATTTTTTTTACCAGAAATAGCATGCATATCGCCATTTCATCGAATCTTGGTAGACCTAAAGTTATTTGGAAAGGTGTACTGCACACCTATTAATGCTTCATTTGCGAGGGTAACTAACATGTTCCAAGGATGCTCCCATATGAATGCTTAACAAAGAAACACACTTATCTTGAACACACTAATAATGTTTGATATCATTGCATCCCATTAATATGTTTGTCCAAAAATGATGATGTTGGAGGGCATGTATGAAGCCAACTCTAATCTTCAAAAGGGCAGCACCCTGATATGAGCATATTTATGTGACTTTGTTAGCTTATTTCTTTGCATTTAGTGAGTTAGTTTCTAATTATTATAGTGATTTAAGCTATTTTCGTGTGTTTGTAGGTTCAATCTCAATTGACTAATCTCACTGTTCTTGTGTCACAGGTTATTGATGGATCCAAAGTGCAAAGAGCAAGTGTTTGTGGTGTGTGCACTATGCAAGGACATTCCAATGAGCAATGCCCTCAATTGATAGAGAATGGGGGATGGGAAAGTTCCGACTCCGTTGGGTTTCAAGGCCAAAATCAGCCAAAATATGATCCATACGCCAACACTTACAATCCAGGTTAGAGAGATCACCCAAATATGAAGTGCAGGGAGCCTCAACAAACTCAACAACAAGGAGGATTTCGACAACCACCCCTTGGGATATTTCAAAAGCCATTTGCACCAATGCAACCTCAACCACATTTAGCCTAACCAAATTCAAGTATATCTTTGGATAATGATAAAGTTATTCAATTACTCACCTTTTTGATATTGGGAGTACAAAATCAAACCAAAGAGATGCAAAATCAAGCTAAAGAGGTGGACGAATTGTAGAAGCAAATGGGGCAAGTAGTGGAGTTCATGGGGTACTGTAGAGAATAAGGCAAACTACCTAGTTCAACCATTGTGAATCCAAGGGGAGGATTTGAAACCGCTAATGCCATCACTCTAAGAAGTGGCAAGGAGGTTGGAACCAACCCACAACCATCCAAATCAAGCCAAAATGAAGACGAAAAGCTGCTGCTCGAGGAAGAAGAGAAAGACAAAGCCATGACAAGGGTAGAACAACCCTTGTTGCAGCCACCTAAGGACCCTAAGCCATCCAACACAAGTAAGGTAGGTCTAAATTCAATTCCTTCTAACGTTATTCCACCAAATGTGCCTTTCCCTAGCAGGTTTATGCAATCTAGGAATGAAGAGAATGAAAAAGACATTATAGAGACATTTAGGAAAGTGCAAGTCAATATCCCGTTTCTTGATGCAATAAAGCAAATTTTGAAGTATGCTAAGTTTTTGAAGAAGCTTTGTACAACAAAGAAACGAATTCGGGAGAAAGAAGTGGTACATATAAGTGAAAATGTCTCTGCAATGTTACAAAGGAAGCTGCCACCTAAATGCAAAGATCTAGGTAGTTTCACTATCCCTTGCATAATTGGTAATACAAGGTTTGAACATGCTATGCTAGATTTAGGTGCTTCCATTAATGTCATGCCATATTCTGTTTATTCATCTATGAATCCAAGAGAGCTTAAAAATGATGGAGTTATTATCCAATTAGCCGATCGTTCTAATGCATATTCGAAAGGAGTTTTGGAAGATGTTTTGGTGCAGGTTAACCATTTAATCTTTCCAGCCGATTTCTTTGTGCTTAAGACAGAAGACTCAGCCCATTCTTCACCATTGCCAATCTTACTTGGAAGACCATTCATGAAAACAGCCCAAACCAAGATTGATGTGGCCAAGGGAGCATTAACAATGGAGTTTGGTGGTGATATGATTAAATTCAATGTTTCTGAATATGTTAAGAATTCTAATGATGTTCGTTCTTGTTTTGCCATTGATGTGAATAAAAATATAGGGTAGGAACGTTAAGCACCTACCAAGAAGGATGTAATTCGAACCACCATCGAAGAGGAAATTGGAGTGGATCACAAGGAACACACCAATGCCCTCAAAATATCCAATCTTGCCGATAGCATCCCTAGTGAATATATTGACAGTGCTGCTACTTTAGAGTCTTCATCACAATACATTGGTAAGCCACTTAGTCCAATTCCAATTCCCATCAACTAATAGGTTGTTACCTTCTTTGGTGCAGGTACCTCATCGAATCTAAGGTGGTGAGAGAGTTTACATTGACTTTAGGAAGCTGAATGCCACAATCAGGAAGGATCGCTACCCTATTCCATTCATAGATCCAATGCATGAGTATTTTGAAAAGCATGTTATGGAGGACGTACCCCTCCATGTCGTTGGCCCTAGTGAAGCTTGAATGGAGATATCGTCCGGATGGAAGACTGTTAAAGCAAGCGCTTCTTGGGAGGTAACCCATGTGTTCAAATAAAGATGACCTAGGAATCTTCGACTGCACAACCAGATTTGCGTTCCTTAACCCCACTCTTTATTGCTTTTACTTTGCCATAATTATCATGTTTGTTCATTATGTTGTTTGATTGATTATGTGTGAGTCTATGTTTGAAACATTGAGGACAATGTTTGGTTTAAGTGTTGGGGGGGGGGGTAAACAAAGTGTTTTTCATGAATTTCGTCAGATTTTATCACCTATCACTTCTAAAGTTGTTACTCACTGTTTTTAAGTGTTTTTATTGTGTTTTGAAGTGTTTTAATGTGTCCTATAATAGAAAATATGAAAATTTTGAAAAAAAATTCGAAAAAAAAGCTTTGAAAAACCCAAAAAAGAGTCGTCTTTAGAGTCATTTGTGTTTGTTTGTTTGTTCGTAGGGTACCTTCCAACACAATGATGAGGATTTGGTTTTTAATTGCATGACTGTTAAAGAAAGTTACAAACATGGATGGAAGTTTGATATGCTCTTTGGTTTATGCTTAGTTGTAGTCGTCGTTTACGAATTCACATGTAATCACAAAGAAGAAAAAATCAGTTTTTGTAACATACTTGAAGGAAGGAACTCAAACTAACGCTATAACCTTGAGAGACTTAAGCCTAAACTTTATTTGGAGAGTTATTAATCTGTGATGTTTTTGTTTTCTAAAGTCGTTGCATGATCTCTCATTATTTCTTTGCTTGGTTCCTACTTAGAATGTGTTTTCATGATTATAGTTCCAAATACTAGAACTCATGCCTGTTTCATTCAAAGCATAAAATTGATTGCGTAACATACAATAAGATGAAGTTGTTTCGTTAAACTAGAGCCAAAAAGCCTTACCCTTTGCATATGTATTGTAGGTTTAACCCTTTTGAGCCTTACTTAGCCTATTTTCTTTGTTAGCCACATTATCCTTACCTAGCCTAGAATAGGACTATCCATTCCCTTGTTCTTAAAGAATAGTGAGGCATAACTTAGAGGGAATTCCTTTTGATCTACATTTTACAGAAAAACAAGTGTGGGGGAAGGTTTTTAGTTGGAAATCTATGAGGATGTTTGTTTGGTGTGCCAAAGAAAGATAGGGCACGAAATTGAAAAAGAAAAAAAAAAGAAAAGAAAAAAAACGTGAAAAAGAAAAGGAAAGAGTTGAGAAATAAGTTAGAATGAACTCACAAGTATTGGTTATTGAAGAAAAGGTCCAAAAGTTTGAATTTGGCCTTAAGTGTTGTGTGAATCTCCCATGGGTGTTTAAAGTTGATTTATGCAATCAAAAGTGAATTCTAAGTGTTTATTTCTTTACTTTGCTTACTATTGCTTTAAGAACCTTTGTTTATCCCTAACCTTTCTTTGTTAGCCAATACCTTAGCCCCGTTACAACCCTTAGACTTCTATCTTGATTGTTATGTGTTTCAATATGTGGAGTTTCAAATTGGAATGAGCATATGAGATTCCTGGTTCTTGCTTCTAAGTAGTGGCATTCAATTCATGAGATCATATACATGTTGTATTAATAATTCCAGAAAGTGCTTTCTTTGTTATAATATATGTGAGTGCTAGTCTACATGTTTACATCAATCTTCTCACATATACTTAGTGTAGGGAGTGTAATCAGAAATCTGTGTGAAAATAGAGAGTATATACGGTGAGGAATTGAGGGAATCCTCTAAGGCATGTTACTACATTCAAAAATGTTGTTTTAATTGACTAAATGCGAGCTAGTGAATGGTGACTGCGATTAAGTATAACCTCGAGTGTAAGGATAGTTAAAATCTATGTGAGTAGTGATTTTTAACATGTCATGTTGCATTGAAAATCCTTGAGGCAAATGCTGGAAGGTCTAGATTGTGTTTTGTTTGTTTTGTTTTGCTCGTGGACTAGCAAAAGCTAAGTGTGGGGGAATTTGATAGGGGCATATTTATGTGACTTTGTTAGCTTATTTCTTTACATTTAGTGAGTTAATTTCTATTTATTATAGTGATTTAACCTATTTTCGTGTGTTTGTAGGTTCAATTGGCTAATGTGGCAAGAAAAGGCAATTTGGAGCATTTTAAAGCAGTTTTGGGCTTGGAATGGATAGCACATGCATGGAGCAAGGTGGATGGACGAATTTGAAGTTCAAGAAGGGCTAGGAATGTGCTAAAGAGTTGAAGAAATTAATTCAAGATCAAAGAAGATAAGGAATCAGCAAGAAGAAGGAATATGAGTCAAATTTCCTTATTTTGTCTTAACCCAATCCTAATCCTACACTACTTAGGTTCTAGCTTCAAGGAGGATCCCTAATTATATTAGGACATTTAAATAAATGATTCTAGAAGGCCTAATCCCATTCCTATAAGGAGCCGCACCTATTTCTTCTAGAAAACCCTTTTCCTTGCCGTGCAAGGCATTCCCCTTTCTCCTCTAGGATCTGCCGCACCTCTCTTTCCCTTTTCCTCTTGGATTCTGATATTTATTTACTCTTTTTCCTTGAGGATTTGGATAGCAAAATCTTTCCCAAAATCCAATTAATGCCGTACCTTTTCCCTTTTTAAAAATATATGTTTCTGCCGCATAAAGGAAGAGAACCAATCATCCATCTCTCACCATAATTCACACCACCCATCCATCACACACAATAACCCAATTTTATACACAAACAACCTTGTGACGTAGCCTTGCAAGGAGAAAGGAGAGGAGACCCTTGGAGCTGTGCCTTGTTATTCAAAGTTGGATTGTTAGAACGTTCTTAGGTGTATTCTATCTTCTGTTTTCAATGTTTAATTTAAGTTATCTTTGTTTAAGTGCGAACATGAGGAGCTAAACTCGTTTTGGCTAGAGGAGACTTCAAAGCCATGAACATATATGTGATATGAATTGATTTCATCCAATTATTGTTTCGTAAAACATGAATGCGATTTACGTATATGTTTGATTGATAACTTATCTTGTATGTTGATTAAGGAGGCCTACTTAGTTTGCATGTTTGATGCTAAAATATAAGAGAGTTTCACCTAATCGTTATGAACTTATATTTGTAAGTAATGGAAGTTGCTAGTCACAATCGTGTTAAGTAAATCCATAGCAAGAGTATCATGCAGTTTATAGTTATGAATGCTTTGTCAATGCTTATGATTTTCATAGAACTTAATGATCTTTGATATTTATCTCTATCATGCAGTTTATATAGGGAACTTGATAAGAAAAATTTGATTACGTCACTGAGTCCAATTCAATGACTTTAGGGAAATGTGAGAGTTAATTTGTGTAGTTCATGGTTAACTTGGGACATTGTCATTCATGGTTTATTGGAATAATAATTGGAAATTGATTTGTATGCATATGGTTCATGTGTGGAGAAGGACCCTCTAGCTAGCCTATCACCCATCAATTCACCCAATTCGTATCAATTTACTTTGTTTCTTTAACTTGTTTGTTTATGTTTTAAATTCATCAAAACCAACTCCCCTTTATATTGTTTCTTTTCAAATTAAAACTATTAATTAGCTGAAATCTTAACAATTTAGCATCTTAACTATCCAAGTCTAATATAATTTTTGAAATGATTAAGACAGCTCAAGTTTGATGCTGAGAGGTGCCACTAGTATTACTACCACGGTTTTAAAAATCCCTGCCTAACGCCACCTAGGTGCTAGGCGGTTGGCCACCCCTGATTAATGCCTATGCATTTGAAAATTAAGAACTGGCGCATAAACCTATTGAGGCACCAGCCTAGATAGCCTAGGCACCTGTCTAGGTTGCTACTCATTTAGACAGAAAATAGATGACTTTCATTTTGCATTTTTTTTTTCAATAAATTGTAAGAGACGTGTTGAATACTTAAATGAATACACATTATATGCATGTTCCCCATGTCTTCATTATGTTCCAATACTTCCTAATATATATATGTCATTCTATTTTTTAGTTTATAATGAAATTATATACATTTTCAGTAAAAACAGACACTTATTTACACAAAATATAATAGATTTACTTAAATCCGCCTAGTCTGCCTGAGAGCCTGCCTAGGCCCTATCTAGCCGCCTAAGCACTAGGCCCCAGCTCGCTGCCCAACTAGCACCTAACGTCTTTTAGTACCTTTTAGTATAAATGACCAATTTATTTTCTTCACAGACTCATTGTGTGAAATCTCGTTCCCATATGTTACTATTTAAGTTTATGTAATTCGTATTTACGCGAATTTACCTTATTTTCATTAATTTTAGATTTTTAATCAACTAGTTATAAAGTGAATTTTCATCTCTAGCCAGTAAAAATCCGTAGAAATTACGAGGTCATATTATATTTGGATAAGCTCGATTTCATAAAAGCATAGGCGAAAACCGTTCACGGAACAGACTTGTAATGAAGGAGAAATAAACGATTAAAAGCAGGGGCAAAATGATCAATGGGACCTTTATCATTATAGAGTGGCCTGGTTTCTTGCATTTCAACTCAACGGATTGGAAAAATTATGAATCTTTTTCTGGAGAGTTTTGACGACAAGGCTCGTCGCTACCACCACCACTCCACTCCTCTCCCTCCCACAAGCATAACCCACCTAAACCTCGCCTCTATTTGGACCTATTTTCTAACATTTCAAAGCTCAACAATTTTGAGCTATACCATCGGCCATGTAACACGTTCATTCATCTTGATGCCAGTAATCACTTGGGTTAGAATCGCCTCACCACCAGCTTCAAAAACAAGGTCTTTGATCGTCCATCGTATCTTGGACGAGGGAAAACTATGGGTGCATAATACACGGTCTCCCGATGTTTTTTCAATGATTTTCACCATTTTTCAACCACTTTTGGGGGTCGGGTCAGGTATGAAAATTCTTCCCCATGTTTTGGTCTACTTGTCTATGAAATTTGGTGCAGTTAAGAAATTATGGTTTTCGTTTGCCGAAAACCACCACGTGTGGCGGCGGCTTGTGGCCAAAAAATTGACATTGTGTTTCTAAGCTTAATTTGATGCCCTAAAATTGTTATTGACATCTGTTAGGTGTGATTTTGTTGTTTGAGCCTAGTTTTGTATATTGTTGCCACTTGACCTTTGTAGTAACTAAAGATTTGGCCGTTGGATCATCACAAAATTGTAATATGTCATTGTGTGCATTATTAGAGGATCTTAGGAATTTACGTATTGAAAATCCAATATGCGGATCTTTGGGATTAGTTTACTAGGGTTGTCAAAGGTACCGTTGACCACGTTGGCCGTGAGTTGACTTTTGGTCAAAACATTTTGAATCGTTCTTAAATATTGAAATTGACTTTAATAGATGTCCGATAAAGCCTAGTGGGTCTATCTTGGTCAGCGAGCCATCCTGAGGGATGTGTGCTTCAGTTGGTGTGCGAGTGGCACCTTACCAAAAGTTACGCGATTATTGAACTTCTAGATGTTATAAATTATGTGTGTGATTGATAATATGAAATGATAAGCCTGGAGCTATATTTGAAGTATCATGTAGAACTTATACATCTATGTGATTAGATAGTTGATGTTCATATAGATTCGATAATATGTGTACTTATAATTGTGAGTTATATTAAATGGATGCATGATAAGATGTACGATGTGTGATGTTGTGACTACACTATGTAGCAATGTGCTACATGGTTGGTCTCGCTTGATTAATCTATGTTGAGGGTCACTGCCTATTTGGTCACAATAGATTCATAGGTGTTCCTACCTAGTTAATACGCATTGAGGGGTCACGCTATCAGATGGATGCATACAATCCTGCTTGGTTAATTCGCATTAGGGACCATAAACATTCCAGAGAAAGGTCCGATTGAGTGGTTTGGATACCCTGCTTTGCCTTTTTTCTGTTGAGTGGTCCGGATATTCCGCTTCCCCTCGATTCCGTTGAGTGGTCCAGAATCGTATTCCATTCGAGATTCTATTGAGTGGTCCGAATACCCCGCTTCCCCTTAATTTCGTTGAGTGGTTAGAATTGTATTCTATTTGGGATTCCATTGAGTGGTCTGAATACCCCATTTCGCCTCGATTCCATTGAGTGGTTTGGATACCACTCTCCACCTTGGTTATGTTGAGTGGTCTAGAATTGTATTCTATTCGGGATTTCGCTGAGTGGTATGGAACTAGATCCTTAGAAATCTTCACGGCTTCTTTTGAGTCAGCCTAGAATGGGGAAACATAGGAGTCGTAGGCTTTGGCCGAACTATTATGCTTTGGCCCTAGTTTTCAGCATATTTATGAATGATAGAGTCGAGAAACTTTGTGGTTGATTTAGAAAAACCGATGGATGTCTATGTGACTCTTTCGATATTTCCATCGAATTTATAATTTTATAAAGTATAGTTTAAGAATGAAATTATTATGATCGGATTGGTTGATCAATGTGGTTAAGGGTTAATATTGTCCATCGTTGGTTCTTTGAAATGTTATATGTTATTGATTGCGGTATTGTGTCAGAAAACATTGTGATATATATGATTGACGAAATGACAATCCTAGTTGTCATATGTTTTCGTTATATAGTCTAGAATCTAGAATCATGCTAGTCGAGTTCTAGAAATTGAATATTCTGAAACTCTATGTTTTTTTGCTAGAAAGTGCTACGAGAAATGTCGGCACTTATCAAAGGATGATTTATGAATGGCTCGATCCTGTTTTAGGGTTCATAGGTAGTCTAACACAACGGTTAGGTGCAATCATGATATAAAAGAAAAACTTACTGTGTTGTTGAGCCGTAGAATTGCTTTGGTCATGTCTCGGAGGCAAGGCATGATAGATGAACAGGTACGTTGTGACTTTATGTGTCTATTCTAGATGTATCTATTGGTATGGGTGTGACACATTGTATGGCTAAGTTCAAATCCTCCCTCATTTTAGTGTAAAATGGTGTATAAAAAAACAAGAAGTTTATATTACGTAGGTTCGTTGAGTCTGTCACATTTTTAGACAGCCACCTTGTTATTGCAGATTATATGAATCCCATACAAGGATATAGTGAATACTTTTAAGGGAATTTTTTTTTAACCCAATAATCTGGATAATAGACTCAGCATCCTCTTTAGACGATACTTTAATACCAACGTCATCACCGCCTACCCCTCTCTCTCTCCAAACCGACAAAAATGAGGGAGGTGCAGAAAAGGATGGTCGTGCAAGAGAATGGCAATCACGGTGCGTTCAGTTCTATTCGGTTCTCTTCTTTTTACCGAAACCGAAAACCAAATCAAAGTTACTATTTAGTTCGGTTCGATTTTTTGGTTTGACTTAAGTTGGATTTGATTTCGGTTCAATTTTGTCGGCTCGGTTTTGGTAAAATTTTAATATTTTAAAAAACAATTAACCACCTGTGCTTATTAAACAATTAATGGTTGAACAGTTATAGTGCTTTATTTAATTATTGAATAACCTAATCATCTTGAGTTCAACAATCCACAAATGTCAACCTTTTTACTGGTTCAACTACTAAGTGGGATTATGAACTTTCTAAGACCACTCTTATTTTTAATAAGTTTCAATTCACATTCTTTATGACTTCCATCACAAGTCATTCAATGTATTGACTATATCATATTCACAATCTATATTATTTTGTGAAAACTTTGTTCTTCTCACATAACTGCAATGGTATGATTCCATTAGTTGTACTCTCATTGCTGTTTAGTACATTTTCTTCGGTTGTACTTCTCTAGAGTGGACGACTCCCTGTAGTTTAGCAGTATACTTCGTTTAGTTACACTCCCGCTAAACTTACAACCTTTTGTACTTAAGCAATTCTAGCTTAGAGATTGCTTTCAAACTAGTGGTATCCTTCCATTATTAATACTCCCACTAGGCCCAACAGCCTATTTCTTGGAAAACCTTTAAAGTTTAGTGGTACACTTCCATTCGTTGTACTCCCACTAAAACTTACAATCTTTTAGTGACACTAGGTAAGGATATTTCATTTTTCCCACCTTCGCTTAAAGATTGGAAAATCTTTCCAATGTGAAGAACAAGTTTATAGTCAATTCTATTGCAATTTATATGTCACAAGAAATTAGTCAGCCCTTAAGTCTATATCCTAGACAACCGTCTCACCATATGTAGAACTGGTGCAAGCTAATTGAAAATTCAAAGTTGTTTCTTTGCTCATCCAATCGCTTTAAGGTTTTACGGACTAATTGTTTGCAGCAAACTTTCAAGAAATGTCTCCCACTAGGTTGGAGGAGTTAAATTGCATCTACACCACCGTAAATGGTGTGTGACATTACCCAAAATTTCCGAAAATTACTTTCCAAGTGATTGGAATCCTACTCGCAATTTCATGGTTTTCCAAGAAGAGTATAATTGACTCTTATCATTTGATGTACATATAAAGTTGTTAAACCAAGCCTTCTCGACAATGTACAATTAAAGAATAATTGCCCTTGAGTACAATGAAAAATAATTTTTTTTTTCCTGAAAAAACATGGGAAGCATCTATTTAATGCTCTCAAATAAAATTGCAATTGTAGCAAATTAGCTCACTAATTTGAGCTAGATTTGAATAGGACTCTTTTGAGGCTTTACAAAACTTACTAAAATGTTAACTTCTTCAAAACATACTAAAATATCAAAGTACTATTGATCACTTAGTGAGTGGGTCAAGTAATGACCTATCTCTAACCATTTTGATTAACTAACTTTTAGCATTCCATATTTAAAGAAAAAACACATTTAATGCAAGTTGAGGAATAGTGTCATCTTAAGTTTATGAAGTATTTTAACTTCTCAAATATTGGTGGATTGAAAAGGACATATATTCCAAAATATATTGCTCAATTATGAGATGTTGAAGATAAGCCAAACTAAGGAATGCAAACTCATTCGCAATATCCTTACATTTCCCACGCGGATTAATCGCTTTGTACTTCAAGGATTAGAATTAGATAACCAAGTTATCTTATCTTCATTTTAAGTTCTCACCACATATGCTAAAATTTCTTCAAATACAACTAGAAAAGAAGTACGAGCCAAATTTTCACCATCTGTATTCTTTAAGTAGAGAGTTAAAATTGAAGATCACAGTAGTATTCACTCAATCAATGTGAGTGAGATGTCTTCTCTTCAACATTAATAGCACCAACTATGCTTGAGCAATTTTATCCTTCTCTCTCGACTTCTTCAATTGGACTACTTTGAGTATGACACTTAAGGACTTTTGAGCTAATTCTGATGAGAATTTTCATCAAAATCTCGATTAAGGGTCAAAGTTTATCCAATTCCTAGGAGCATTAGAGACATTTGTTTATACCTCGTTATGATATAAAAACCAATGTCATGTTCCACAATTAGTATCATGTATCCATGTCTTACGTTGGACAACTAATATCAAACAGACACTGGGCAACTAATGAATCACATAATATAGTGTAGTCTTCATACTATCTTCACTAAGCTCTCATATCAGTCTAACACAGGTTAACTACTTGCATAGACACGCCTCTTGGGATAGTAGCTAACTTAACCATCTTAGATAAACGTGCTAAAGTAGCAATCGTTAAACCTCATTTTTTTTTTTTGACATAGGCTCTGATACCACTGTTGGGAATTTATACAAATAATATAAGGAATTCGATATAGGACATACCTTGTGGAATTAACGAATTATGGATCGCCGTCTCATTCCTGCGAACCGTTGCACGAACCGTGAAGGTGATACCTTAAAGGTTAACTAAGAGAGAATAATATTACTGAGAGTGGAGAGCATTTTCTCTCCTATCTAGAGCTAAGAGAATTGTTTTTGTTAGTGTCTCATTTCCCCAAAGCCTTCTTTATATAATGGTTAAGAGGGGAAGAGTAAAGGAAACGGTCGATGTAGGACAAAGAGCACATCTCAATAACACACCCTACTTTGGGTGGATTAATATCGTGTTTATATAATACAATTATTATATAAATCCTACAGAAGGTATTGACTAGAAAGAGATTGTATGACATTGCAAAATACAAAGTGACTACCCTCTCCTCTCGTTTCTCTCCCCAAAACCATGACCGCCAAGGAAACCTCTGTAGTTTCATGTCTCTTTACCCACATTGTCCATTTAAATCTTCTCTTATGAGTAACTTCTCCGTCTTAGAGCTTTCTTGAACTAATTCTCCAAAATCTTCCCAAAAATTTCTCCTTCAGACTTATGTCTAACCAAACTTGAGGTGCGTACACATTAATCACATTGATGAGTTCTTGTCCTATCACAATCTTGATTGCTATAATTCTATCCCTGACCATCTTAACATCTACAAAATCTTTTGTTAAAGTCTTATCCATGATGATGCTAACACCATATCTCGATCTATTTGTACCCCACAAAGCTTAAAACTTGAGTTTTCGAGATACCTTAAGACCAACCCTCTTAGTTTCCTGGAGACACATAATACTTATCTTTCTCTTCACCACTTAATTTTCTCTTTCAAAATTTGTTACTTGCTTTTTTATTATTGAAGGTTGATGTCTCGAGTGAAACAATTGTTACTATTCATAAAGATATAGGGAAACTTGCAACTATTTACATTGACTTAATTTGGTTTGAAACTTTTGGCATCCACATGTTTGTAACAATATATTTTAGGGCTAGTTTGGGATTGTTGTCTTTTTTTTTTCTTTCAAAATTGTTATTGATGTGTTGTAAGAGTGAACAGTTGTGAAAAGAAGTAGGTATGTCCATCTCCAATGGAGATGGCTAAAGGTCAAAAAGCCAAAAATTTACTTGATTTGCCAAAAATACATCTTCAATGGATGATTGGACTATAATTCTATGGAGTCTATCACGCCATTATTTGGCCAAAGGGGCACCTGGCTGGCAAAGTGTAGCCCCCTCTTAACTATTTTTTGGGGCACAGTTTCTCTGCTACAATGATTGATACAAATTCAATGACTAGGTTTGGAAACATCAAATGGTTGTTTAATTAAATTAGCCAATAAATTTAAAATATAAACTTAAAACTAATAAATTATTGAGGTGGCTATGTTTAACCCTTTCAGTTGGATGGCATATGAATATGACATGATACTATTTATTTAAAAATAAAGGGCTATAATTCTGGATGTGGTGACATTTAACCATTTCGGTTAGAGATTGTCTAAGTGTTTGGTAAACTATAGCGTTAATTTTTTTTTTAACAAGCGATATTATTTACACTAAGTGAGTGTTTTTAGCAAAAAAAAAAAAAAAATAAAAATGATGCATTAGAATTGTCAATATGAAAGTTTCATTAATTGGTATTATTTACTTGATTCCAATGAAAAAAAGTATTTTTTTTAGAAACATATGTAGAGCTACTTTTGCTTTCTGCTGTTTTAGTCCCATGATTTAAAAAAAAAAAAACACTTTTTTCATTTACCAAGCACAACTCCAAACCAGCCTTTAGTCTTGTTGTAAAACAAGTGGACCCGTCAATATTGGTGAAAACTATGTTTTTTTAATTTTTATTATTAAGAAGAGGAAGAGAGTTCAAACTATTACAATAATCTAGAGAATAAGAGAGTTTCGTACCTAGTACGCATGGGTGAAAGCCAACACTCTTGTAGTTGGTTTATTTGTATGTTTCCATGAAATACACTAGCAATAAGTTAAAGGCGTGTGATATCCACATACCTCTTTTTACTTCTTACACACTCTTTTTAATTTATTGATCTTCTTCATTTCATTCAATTCGACGGTCGAAAATTAAAAAAGTGTGTGTGGATATCACACCTCTAAGTTAAATTATGACTGAACATGCTTCATATGCAACAAGACACGTTGACGACGATTTTGGGTAGTAATGCCACCTGTCATAATCGAAAATGAAATTAGAGTAGACAGTTCGTTAGAATTTCATTAATTAATCGAATGAAGAAATATAATCTATCAAACTCGTAAGGCTTGGTCTACAGTTCTTCTCTGTCAATTGTATCTTCTTAATTTGTTCAAAGATTCGTTGCCGTGGCTACTACATGTGTTGGAAAATTAGTATTTAAAGTTATTATCATTTTACGTTTTCTTGTTGGATAAGGAATTGGTTTTTCGGTCAAGGATTAAATTTCTTGGCAGCTAAGCTCTGGATTTGCTTTAATTTTCTGTGTTTATATAAGTCTTTGTATTCCTTACGTGATCTCACATCATAATTTTTTTTTGTCAAACGTTAAATTTTGTTAAATTAAACATAGATAGGGTTTGAATCCATGTTTCATGTAAAAATATTTTTTTTCCACCATTATTATAAAGGGCCATTTACTCACATCATGTATCTACAAACTATGTAGATCTTTTGACAGTATTGTAGTATTTCTTTGTTATTTAAGTGATGTGTCATAAATTCAACAGTCTATTTGGGCTAAGAAATCAAATGAAGAACAAAAAAAAAAAAAAAAAAAAAAAAAGGAGCGTCTCCAGTGATTCATGAAAAATTCAAACATGCTTCACACAATCATTGAAAATAAAATAAGAAAGAAATTCGCAAAAACGTGATGCCAAATGGACCCCATGTAGTTCCATAACAATTATGGTTTTTGACCTTTGAATTTCCATCCATCTTCAATTTATTCTTTGTCTCAATTAATTAAAAACATTTGTTTATGATTTAAGTTTGATTTCACCCTCCCTTCAATTGTATCACAATTACAAAAAAGTCAAACTTGTTAAGATAAGTTGTATTTTATTTGGGAAATTCACTGTGGGACTTTATTATTTTTCAGCATGACATGTGGCATTATTTCTATATCTAACACGCGATTAGTCTTTGTTTGGAAAATGTGAGAGCAGGTATGGTTATTTGGCTTAAGTAAATTCGACTATGATCTCTAAAGAACTGAATTGAGGACTAATTAATCTCCGGTGTATGAGACTCTCAACAAACGAGAAGTTATATATAGTCCATGCAATATTCCGAGGCCCAGGCTGCCAAGTCTACTGGTAGTAGATTCCATATACTTCTTTGTTTTCTATGGATAACTGATACTGAAATCTGTTTGTATGAGAGTTATTGGTATGTATGGGATCGAAAAACCAATCACTAACGGAGATGAACCACTTGCGTACTGTTACAAGCACTCCATTAATTTAGTGTATTTTCTACGTGAAAACGACTTATTTAATTTTGTACTAACATTTCTTCTCGAATGTCGGCTGTAGACTATAGTCGAAGACTTCATACATATAAAATATGCATACCATGTGATGAAGGATATGTGAAAACTAAACAAAATGTTTGGCAGAGAAACAAGAAAAATAGCCATGCTTTTCAAGCTTGTAATTCTCACACTAGTAACCATTGCAGCAGCTGAAGATCTTAACTTCACCTTCAATGGCTTCCAGTCTGCTAATCTTCGCCTCGACGGCATAGCAGGAGTCACACCGAATGGCCTCTTGAGGCTTACAAATGAGACCAAGCAGAACCAAGGCCATGCATTTTATCCCAACTCCATAACCTTCAAGAACTCATCCAACGGCACGGTTTTCTCCTTCTCTACAACTTTTGTGTTTGCCATCAGATCAGAATATGCAGGTTTGAGCGGCCATGGAATCACTTTCGTGGTTGCTCCAACAAAAGGCCTTCCTGGCGCTCTTCCAAGCCAATACCTCGGCCTTTTCAACGAGTCCAACACTGGAAATGATACCAACCATGTCTTTGCCGTAGAGCTCGACACCATTCAGAGCAAGGAGTTCAATGACATCGATGATAACCATGTTGGGATTGATATCAACGGCTTGCAATCTAAGAAAGCTGCTCCAGCTGCATACTATGATCATAATAATGGCAGATTTCGTAATTTAACTCTCATCAGCGGTCAACCGATGAAAGTTTGGGTGGAATATGAAGGCGCCAAGAAGCAAATCGATGTCACTTTGGCTCCAATCAATGTTGATAAACCCTACACTCCGCTTTTGTCTTTGAATCTCGATCTTTCACCAATACTCAACGAAACAATGTATGTCGGCTTCTCTTCATCCACCGGCTCAGTCCTCACATCTCATTATGTATTGGGTTGGAGCTTCAAAATCAATGGCCAGGCTCAAGAACTTGTTGTGTCGAAACTTCCTAAGTTGCCGCAGATAGGAGGTAAAAGAAGGTCGAAACTTTTGACAATTGGTGTGCCTATTTTATCTGTGAGTTTGATTTTGCTTGCAGTTTACTGTTTAATTTACGTCATAAGAAGGAAGAGTAAGTTTGCAGAATTGCTCGAAGATTGGGAGCTTGAGTATGGCCCTCAAAGGTTTAAGTACAAAGAGTTGTACATTGCAACAAAAGGGTTTAAAGAAAAGGAGCTTTTGGGAACCGGGGGTTTTGGTAAAGTGTATAGAGGCATATTGCCCACCACAAAAATTGAGATTGCTGTGAAAAGAGTCTCACATGAATCAAGGCAGGGGATGAAGGAGTTTGTGGCGGAAATCGTGAGCATTGGCCGCCTTCGCCATCGAAATTTAGTCCCACTCTTGGGATACTGCAGAAGAAAAGGGGAGCTGCTTTTGGTGTATGACTACATGGCTAATGGAAGCTTGGACAAGTACCTCCATGACCAACCGGCGGTCACTCTCAATTGGAGCCAGAGGTTTAGAGTTATCCGAGGCATTGCTTCGGGGTTGTTTTATCTTCATGAAGGATGGGAGCAAGTTGTGATTCACAGAGATGTTAAGGCCAGCAATGTGTTGTTAGATGGGGAATTGAATGCAAGGCTAGGGGATTTTGGGCTTTCAAGACTATATGACCATGGAACAGACCCTCAAACTACTCATATAGTTGGAACACTCGGATATTTAGCTCCGGAACATACAAGAACAGGACGGGCCACAGTGAGCACCGATGTGTTTGCTTTTGGGGCATTTTTGCTCGAAGTTGCTTGTGGAAGAAGACCGATAGAAACGCAAGGTCCCGAGCAGGATTTGATCTTGGTGGATTGGGTTTTTTCTTGTTGGAACAGAAGTAATATTCTCGAGGCAAAGGATAAAAACATTGGGACGGAGTTCGTAACCGAGGAGGTGGAGTTGGTATTGAAGCTAGGGTTGCTGTGCTCTCACCCGGAGCCTTCGGCTAGGCCGAGCATGCGACGAGTCGTGCAGTATTTGGAGGGGGACATTGCTATGCCAGAACTGTCAGTTCTTGGGCTTTCTTCGAGTGGATTGACTTTTGCTCACCATGAAGGTTTTGATGATTTTGCTATGTCATATTCGTCTTCTATGGCCAAGGGGTTTTCATATTCATCATACGCTGCTGAGTCCACATTCCTCTCAGGTGGTCGCTGAATGAAGAGTAACGCTACGTGTTTTGGATACACTAAAAATATTTCTTATGTATGGATTGTGTTTTGAAGAGTAACGCTACGTCTAGTATACTGGAATTCAATTCATAGCCATAGACATATGTACTGCAACATCCATATAGCCACATAGACAAAATCTATTTATGTAAGGTGGATTAAATTTCTGTATATTTTCGATATCAATTGTCTGTACATGATATACATATATAGCTGATACAAGGAGCTATTCTACGCTATGAAGTAATTGACGCTATGATTGGGGTTGACCCAAAAACGTAGATTACATTCCTACAATCACGACATTTTGTTTCTTAACAATCATTTTTCCTTACACAAAAAAGGTCTTTTTAGTCAAAATGGTCTCTGATTTGCATAATACATAACTTTGGTCCCTAAGATTTAAAATCAATAGAAGTGGTCTTTAAGATTGTTCACCATCCATTATTTTGGTCATTTTGTTAAAAAACTCCGTTAAGTTGAGGGTATAACACAAAACTTTGGTTCCTGAGATTTGCAAAACACATAATTTTGGTCCCTGAGATTTGCATAACATATAACTTTGGTCCTTGAGATTGTCCATCATCCATCATTTTGGTCATGCCATTAAAAAGCTCAGGGACCACTTAATAGAGTTTTTTAATGCAATGACCAAAATTATGGATGGTGGACAATCTCAGGGATCACTTCTATTGATTTTAAATCTCAGAAACCAAAGTTATGTGTTATGCAAATCTCAGGACCATTTTGACTAAAAAGCTCACAAAAAAATTGTGCCAAGACAGTGGATATTCTAGTCCGCAAAATCATTATGAGAAGAAAAGGACAAGGTGTTTGTTTTGGTTAGGGAAATTTTATTTAAACCTATTTAATCTCTTTTTACACCCAACTTAAATTTTAAATGTTAATTGTCTATTTTACCCTATTGCGTAATTACTATTAAGTATAAAATGAAATTAATAATAAAACTCAAATTTATCAATAAAACCAAACACTATAATTAAGCCCTACGATTACTCTTTGTTTATCCTATGTTTAGTCTGGCTAAAACCCTAATAGCTCTCATAGAGAAAAATATGTTTTTTTTTTTTTTTTTTATGGATGGTGATTTTGAAGTTTTGAATCCTCTAACCAAGGTATGACTCAGTTTATGAATTTTTTGTTCGTTTGATTTCAATTTTTTAGAGTGTAAAAGTTACTTTATTGTAATTTTGTTCAACAAATACAACGAAAGCATCCAACGATGAAAAATGTCTAGTGTGAAGGGACCCAGTAACTGGTTGAATTGGCAAACAATTGAGAGAAGTCAAACTCTATTTCTTGCGGTTGTGAAGCGAAAACCATGATTCCTTTGCATTATCTTGCTTAGTTGTTTCCTCGATACTAGGACATAAGAATATAAGTTATTTTCAAATTTGTAAGCCGAATTGTGCTTGATTGCTAATATCCATTTTTTTGTGGATTTAGAACCCAAAATATTGCTACATTGTTTTTTTTTCTATTTATTTTTTTTTTTAGGTGGTCTTTTCCCGTTATGATCTCCAAAAGGACAACCTCATAACTATACACATTGCTTGTCGTAGTGATTTTTAGCATGCAGGCATATTCTGCAGGTAACAATTGAATTATTAGCTTTTGTGTTGTGGAAAACCATGCAAAGAACATAGGTCTAAACACATGAAATTTAGCTTCTAAAAATCAAATGAGTGTAAAAATAAATCCACATATTGAATTGGGTTTATGGGGGTATATTAGGCATTAAATTTGAGCTTACAGAAATATTAATAGTTTAGTTAAAAATTAAAGGATGCAAAGATTAACTTGGGTGTAGAAATAAGTTAAATGAATTTAAATAAAATTTCCCATTTGGTTATCAAAGTAGTTTTTGTTCATATGCTTAGGTACTGATTTGAAACTTTATACTCTCTAACATTTTTAAGAAAAAAAGTATGGACATATTCACAAGTAGAACTTGTTGGGAATTTTATCTAAAAAAATTAAAATTAATGGATGCTAAAACGACAATGAGCGGTAATAAACCGTGATTTGGTGGCCCTTTATTAAACGTTTAGTTACCCTTAAATTCAATTTTCTAATAAAAATTGTGAACAATTTTGTTGGTACATATTTTCCAATTTATTTATTTTTGTAGATATTAGACTCATCAAGTTTGCCTTGATAATGTATGACATACTTGCCATTTAGTACTAAGGTTTAACAGTATTCCTCTTCATTTGTAAGTGAGAGATTTTATGTTCGATTCTCGCGCAAAGGGGAGCTTGAACCACAGCCCACCCCCTCTCTCTTAGTGTAAATAATATCGTTTGTTCAAAAAAATGTATGACATACTTGGGCATGGCTAAGTTAGGTAGAGTTGTGTGAATCCCTCTACAATCAAGTTTGAATTTCCCTCCGCTAATTTTACTCATGCGGCCAGGATACGAAATTCCCTTCTCCTGTAAATTATTATAATAGTTTTGAATCATCTTCATTTCTTAATAATAATAATAATTGAAGGGTTTTATTGTCAAAAACGTGCAAGGTTTCCTCAACCTTGAAACGCAACTCTTTTCAATTTGCATCTCCTTGAACATTTGGTATTTTGTAGTAATGTACAAATGTTTTTTCATTAGACTCTTATTTTGGGGTATGTAATACTTAAAAGACAAATGTTGTTTTTATGTTTTGAAGTAATATTTATGTGACAGTGTGGTATACATATGGGTGTGATATCCACATACTCCATTTTACTTCTCACATACCTTTTTAATTTTCAGTCGTCAGATCGGATGAATTGAAGAAGATCAATGGACAAAAATTATCAAGAGGTGTGTGAAATGTAAAATAGGGTGAGTGGATAGCACACCCCTATACATATACTAATTTAGTATTATGTTTTCAATTTTTTTCTAGTCAAATTATGTTTTTCATTTTCATTATTTATTGATTTAAGATATTTTTTCCTTAACAGGTAAGGGGTCGGGTCATATTACCTGATAATATTAACGGGTCGATTTCAGGTCGGGTCATATTACCTGTTTACTTTAATGTGTGTTACTAGAGGTGGGTCCCGATTCATTCGGTTCCGTTTTTTTGCCAAAACTAAAACCTTCTTTCAATTTTTTTCGGTTTCTTTTCGTTTGGTTCGGTTTCAGTCTTTTTTTTTAAATTTTTTATAAAACTTGATTCTTTTTTTTTTTTTTTTTTTTTTTTTTAATATGGAATCTAGAAAAGAGGCATGCCATTGGTGGACTAATAATAAGAAAGTGGGGAAAGTGGGATAGTGGGAAAGTGGGAAGGCAGTTATACATATACAAGGTCATATAAACCAATTATATTCTATCAACAACCTCAATTACAAAAGAAAATGGTCATTATATCCATTCAAAAAGCAAACAAATGAAGAAGCTCTCCAAGTTCCGAAGCCTTCCAAAACTTTCCTATATAAGCAATGAAATATCCTTTCTAATTGAGCCAAGTATGCTCCTTGAAAATGCTCTAGGCTTAGTTTCAAACTTGACAACAAAGTTTCACGAAAGAAACATCATGGCTATACATTCATAAAGTGTAAAGGGATTCGGTTCAGTTTCCTAACCTCCAAAATTGAAACCGAATCAATAAGGTTCAGTTTGGTTCTTTTTTTTCTTTTTCGGTTTGATGTTCGGTCGTTTTTTTTTCGATTTTCGGTTTTTTGAACCCACCCTTAGGTGTTACACTACATGACCCATTAAGATATCGAGTATGATACAAAAATAACACGAACACAAAAAACACGATACGAATGCTAGGTTTACTCTCCGTAGTTTAGATGATCTTGTATAAAAATAAAATAGAAAAAGTATAAAAACATGAATTTTGTGAAATGGGCTTTGCCACCTCTAGTAATTACAATAAAATTGGGCTTTCACATAAAGTTTGCTTTAGCCCAAAGCCACGGTGCTGGCTATTCAATTGTTCATAGTACAGAGCTCAGCAACTCCTCAAGTTCTCAAATTTGAGATACTTCGCCACCGCCCAATGTTCCGGCTAAAGAGCTTCCGCCATTTCCTAGGGTTAGGGTTTTGGTTGTGTTGATAAGGATAATTAGATGTATTTTATTGTTTTATTATTCTATTGTTTATTTGAAATTCAAGTGTATAATAGTTATATTAGAACTCCTACGTACTGAAAAGGATAGCTTTTGTATAAAACATTGTAACAGTTTACATTGTTGATTAATGGAATACGTAAACTTCACATCGTATTCAAGCCGTCGATCCTTCTATAAGGTTTTTTTTTTTTGGATAAATTACATAAAACTACCTCAACAATTGGGTCATTAACAGTTTTATCTGTGAATTCTTCTATTAAATGTTGACGTAGCTTGAGACAGGACTCACTTTCTATTAACAAATTAAAAAATAATAATTTACCCTGAAAAAATAAAAAATAAAAACCCAATCCAGTTGTTCCCCTTCCCCCTTCCCCTCTTCCCCTTCTCCGCCACCTCTTCAACTCCCCCTCCCTCCGTTCATCTCCTCCCCTCCCTCAATTCATCTCCGTCCCTCCCTACAAACCCATCACCCCACCCCTTATCCCCATCAAATTTTTTTCCAGCTCGTGTCTTCCCCCACCCTCCCCGGCCACACTCATCCCACTCCCCCAATCTTCTCATCTATCCCCAGAAACACAAAATTAAATATAAAAAATATATAAAAAAAACAGAAAATTCCTCAGCACACCCGTTGCTCTTGATCTCTGCATCGACGACGTGATGTCGAGGCGAGTCAGGAGAGGGAGAGTTTGGGGGTTTGCGGGTTGGGGAACAACCTGGGTTTTTTTTTTTTTTTTCAATTTTTTTTTTAAGGGTAAATTATTATTTTAATAATATTTTATTAATTTTTAATAAAAAGTGGGCCTCGCCTCAACCACATAAGCATTTAACAAAGGAATTGACAGACAACTGATAGAATGTATAATGTTACAACAAATTCAAAGATAAGGTATGACATTGAGACTTTTTAAAGATGAGGTATGAAACTGTTAATGATCCAATAGTTGAGGTAGTTTTATGTAATTTACCTTTTTTGTTTTTTTTTTTTGTTTCAATCCTCATGGCTTCTTCATCCTTTTCCATTCCTAATATTTATACCCTAGTCTCGGTGAAGGTTTTTGAGACGAACTATCTCCAATGGGGGAGTATCAAGTCAAGCCGTTTTGGTCAGAATTTCTGGCGTTGTATTGATGGTTCTTATGAGTGCCCCACTCCTGTTTTTTCCCCTCCTGCTCATGCCACGTCTACTGCTGCTGCTTCTCCGGAGTCTAACTCCTCGGTTGTTCCTCCTTCTTTTATGGCCTCTTCAACGCCTAATCTGGAATACCTTATATGGTATCAAACTGATCAGACGTTCGTTGGTATGCTTCAAGCAACTCTTAGTGAGCTCGTTCTTTCGTTGACTGTTGGGCTATCTACTTCTCGTGAAATTTAGGAGCACCTTCGCTATAATTTGTCGCAGCACTCTCTTACCAATGCCACTCATTATCTTTTTGAGTTGATCTCACTATAAAAAGGGACAAAACCGATTGCTAAATATCTTGGACAGGCAAAGAATCTTGCTGATCACTTGGCTTCGATTGGGCAGCCTGTTGCCAATGAAGATCTGGTTTCGTATGTGCTTTTTGGTTTGGGACCAGAGTATAGCGTACTTCTTGTTATCCTGACTAATTTTCCTCCGCTAAATGAATTGCACTATCGTCTTCTTTTCTTTGAGTCACAATTGCCCGTGACTCAGGGTGTCTCTTCTGCACCTTAGGCTTTTTACTTTGTGCACACCAATGGTGGTGGAGGGTCTGGAAATCGTGCCAATAGGGGACAACACCAGCGGTAGTATGGTGGTGGAGGTACTGCTCTACATGGAAATCGTGGCAACTTTGGTGGTCGCAATGCACCAAATCAAGGGTATGGCCATAATAACAACAACAATAATAGGGGGCCCTCATCGAGGGCTTTCTGTAGCTTCTGGACTCCTTAGGTCATCACCCAATTCTCGTGGGTCTTGCTGGATTTGCCTTCAACAAGGCCATCTGGCTACAAATTGCCCGCAGACCCTTCGTCCTGACAATGAGTTATCCCGTGCATTTGCTGGTATGCACCTTGCTCAACCTTTGATGCGCCTTGGCTTCCGGACACGAGTGCAACGCAATACATGAATGCTCGTTCCCTGACTGGTCCCACTGGGTATGGTTCCACGGATCAAGTTATGGTTGGTAATGGTGAAACTCCCGCACAATGGTAATTTGTCCTTTGCGTCTGGGTCTTTTAATTTTCATCTGTCTAATGTTTTGCAAGTTCCTGGCACATGTAAAAGTTTGTGGTCTATTGCTAAGTTTACTCGGGATAATTTGGTTAGTTTGACATTTTTTTTTGTCCTTGGGGATTTGTTATTCGTGATTTAAAAACGAGAGTTGTCCTTTTTTCAGGGCCCCATGCGAGGATGGACTCTATCTAATTAAACTTGGTCGTGCTTCTAGGACTTCTTCAAAGAATGCCTTTGCATCGCCCTCTTTATGGCATTGCCGTCTTGGGCATCCATCTCCTCACGTACTTAGTGTTTTAGCTTCTGGGAATTTTTTAGGGTCTAATTTTTCAGTTTCAAATAAGGAATTTTGTAATAATCGGCGTTGGCTAAGTCCCATTGCTTATCGTTAAATTGGTCTGAACACTATTCTACTTCTCCATTTGATTTAATTCATTCCAATGTTTGGATGTCTCCCGTAGCATCTATCTCCGCGTTTCGTTATTATGTTTCATTTACGGATGATTATTAGCGTTATTCATGGATTTTTCTCATGTGATATAAATCCAAAGTCTTTAATCATTTTAGTAATTTTGTGAACTTTGTTCAAACACAATTTTCTACAACTATTAAACAATTTCAAAGTGACGAGGGTAAAGAATTTGATAATTTGTCGTTTCATCAGTTGTGTGCACAAAAGGGATTCACCATCGTTTTTCATGTCCACATACACCCTAGCAGAATGGTCTTGCCAGACGCAAGCATCATCATATTTCAAAGATTGGTCGCACTTTATTACTCACGGCCAAGCTTCCCCACAATCTCTGGGATAAGGCTCTCACCATTGCGGTCTATATCTTTAATCGATTTCCCACCTCTGTACTTAATAGGAAGTCGCCTTACCAATATTTATTTGGTCGTACTTGTGGTTATTTGGCAGTTCGTGTTTTTCGTTTCACTTGCTTTCCATTTCTTGGTGATTACGTAACTAACAAGTTGCAACCTAGATCTTTGTCTTGTGTTTTTATTGGATACAGTGCTCAGTACAAGGTGTATCACTGCCTACACGCATCCACTGGCCGAGTTTACATATCTCGGCATGTTATTTTCAATGAAGACATGTTTCCTTAAGAGCAGCTCAGCATTCGTGAGGCTAGGGAATCTGAATTTGTTTTTGTCCCGCATGTTACCGCCGCTGCTGCAGTTCCTCACGTTGCAGCCCCACAGCATGACACCTTTCAGCCTCAACTACAAGCTGCCACTCCTGCTGCTGTAGTTCCTCCCGTTGCAGCCTCACAGTCCGACACCTTTCAGCGTGCAGCCTTTGATGTTGCTACTGCACTCCCGCAGGTTAATTTTGACCCACATGTAGCAATGGTGCCTCTTCATGCACCGCCTCCTCACCATGGTCCACAAACTCGATCAAAATGCGGACTTTTTAAACCCAAGATGCGCTCTTTTTTTGCTTCCTGTCATCCTCTTCCCACTGCTTTCATTGTTATAGCTGACAGTGACCAAGAGCCGACATATTTCAGTCAAGCTTCTCGCTCTCCACAGTGGCAGTAGGCCATGGTAGATGAGTTTAATGCTCTCCTCAAGAAAGAAACCTGGACTCTAGTGCCTCCTAACCGTCACACCAATATCGTGGGGGTGTAAATGGGTTTTCAAGTTAAAGCGTTAAGTCCGATGGTTCGAATGAACGATATAATGTGCGACTCGTCGCCAAGGGGTTTCATCAGCAAGCTGGGTTGATTTTTCCGAGACCTTCAACCCCGTTGTCAAGCCAACTACGTACAATTCGGACAGTTCTAAGTCTTGCAGTTTCTTTCGGGTGATCTCTTCATCAACTAGACGTTAAAGGTGCGTTCCTTCATGGTTCTCTTATGGAGAAGGTGTACATGTCGCAGCCTCCGGGATTTATTGACTCTAATCATCTTAACTTTGTGTGTAAATTGTTAGTGTTTGAGCTGCTTTTGAGCTAAATTTCTCTATGTCATTGTAATCAATTCAACAAGTAATTGAAATGGATTCAAAGCTTGAATATCAGAGATGAACTTTTGGGGAAGAAGGAGCAACGTATGTTGCTCCCTGAATCTACATTGGATTCGTTGCTTAAAACTCGGCTACAAACCAACTATATAGCTGTTTCCAACCCACCAAAGCATCGTGACTATGATCACGTACAACTCACATGGTTTCACTTAACATATAACAAACTAGACACATGTCAAGTTATACACCATTGAGATGATATAATCTTGACCGTTTATTACAAATATATAAACTTAGCTAAGAACAACGCTTAGACATTTTCGAGCTTCTTCTTCTTTCATATTGCAACAACCTTGAATGCTTGATCCAGCTGCCATGCTTATGCTCCAACACTCCCTTCTAAGCTAGTAGCTAGTTTAACTCCAAGCTTCTCTCTGAGTGTGTATAATCGATCTTTTGGCAGGACCTTGGTGAAAATATCTGCAAGTTGATCTTCAAAGTGGCAATAGATTAGCTTTATGATGTTTGACTGCAATACTTCTCGAATGTAATGATATCTTCTTCCAATGTGCTTTGTTTTTTTATGGAACATATGATCTCTTGTCATAGCAATGGTAAATGTATTGTCACAGTAAAGAGGAGTAGCTTCAGTTTGTTCTTTAACAAAATCTTGAAGCACAAACCTCAACCACACAACTTGAGTGGTTGCTTCAGTTGCACTCATGTACTCAGCTTCATCTATTGACAGAGCAACACTATGTTGTTTAACCGAGGCCCAAAAGAAAACTCCACTTCCAAAAGAGAAAGCATATCTAGATGTGCTTTTCATATTAGTTTCATCCCCACTCCAATCACTGTCACAATAGCCTATGAGAATGGATTCTTTGCCTTTCTCAAACTTAATCCCATGGTCTAATGTGCCTTGTATATATCTGAGAACCTTCTTTGTTGCTCCCAAATGCTTTTTTGATGGTCTATGCATGAATCTAGCAAGTAGGCTAGCTGTAAACATAATGTCTGTTCATGTTGCAGTTAAGTACAACAGAATCCCAACCAATTTTCCTGTGTATATTCTCATCTATTTTCTCACATTCATCATCTTTCTTAAGCTTGACACTCACGACCAATAGATTGCTAACTCCTTTAATCCAAATTTTTGCAGCAAAGTCACTGCATATTTTCTTTGATTAATGAAGATCCCAAATGCAGATTGTAATATTCCCAAGCCAAGAAAGTGATATAACAGTTCCAAGTCTGTCATTTCATATATGTTCATCATGTCAAACTTGAACTCTTCTAACAACTCAGTGATGCTACCTGTGTAGATAATGTCATCTACGTAGATATGGACAATGATGCTTTCACTTTCTCCCCTTGACTTCATATACAAGCTTGCCTCACTTGGACTTCTAGTGAATCCACAATTGTGCAAATGAGTATCAATTTCTTCATACCATGCCCTTGGGGCTTGCTTTAACCTATACAAGGCCTTCCTCAGTTTATAGACTTTGTCTTCTGCACCCTGCACTACAAATCCCTCAGGTTGATCAATGTAAACTTCCTCTTGTAACACTCCATTAACAAAAGTTGATTTCACATCAAGTTGAAATAACTTCCACTTCTTTTGAGCTGCTAAGGCAATGAGAATCCTAATGGTATCCAATCTTGTAACAGGAGCAAATATTTCATTGAAATCAACACTAGGCTTCTGTGCATAACCTTTGGCAACAAGTATTACCTTGTGCTTCTGAATTGTCCATCCAGATTCAATTTGGTCTTGTATATCCACTTCACTCTAACAATAAGTATGCATGATGGTCTATCAACCAATTCCCAGGTCTTATTTTTCTCTATCATCTGTATTTAAGCATTCATTGCTTTTTCCAAGATACATTAGTTGCTGCATCAGTGTAGCATTCTGCTTCAATCATGCTAACATTGCATGTAGCATATATTTCACTTAGTGACTTTTCTTTAGCTGGTGTGGTCTTAGCAGAACTAGATTCACCACTTTTAGTTTGAGAATCAGTGACCCTTTGAGTAACACAGTCACTCCCTTCTAGTTGAATGTCATCTCTCAGTGGTAATGGATCAATCTCAGATAAATTCAAGTTGACAGAAAATGATAGTTTCTCACCATTTTCTGCATTCCAACTCCAAGTACCCTTTTCATCGAATACAACACTTTTAGACAAAAATATCTTCTTGGTACTTAAGTTGTAGATTCTGTATCCTTTCTCCATCTTCCTATATCCAACAAAGATACTTTTCATAGAGGATTTATCAAGTTTCTATCTTAATTGTCCAGATAAGTGACCATAATAGATACACCCAAACATGCTGAATGCCTGGCTTCCTACCACTGAAAGCTTTAAATGGAGTTATGTGTTCCACAACCTTGGTTAGACACCTATTGAGTAAGTACAGAATTGTGTTAACAGCTTCTTCCCAGAACTCATAGGGTAAATGTTTGTCATGAAGCATACTTTTAGCCAGTTCAACAATGGTTCTGTTCTTCCTCTCAGCAACACCATTTTGCTGTGGAGAATAGGCCACAATTAACTGTCTCTCAAGCCCTAAGTCTTCATAGAATTGAATAAACGCATGAAGGTTGTACTCTCCACCTTTGTCATTTCTTAACTTTAGAATTTTGTAGCCACTTTGCAATTCAACCATGGCTTTTAATTTCTTGAACATTTTGAACACTTCTGATTTGTGATTTAGAAGATAAACCCAACACATTCTGGTGGCATCATCAATGAATGTCAAGAAATATTTGTTCCCTCCAAATGTTGTGACTTGCATTGGTCCATACACATCTGAGTGAATAAGTTATAGAGGCTTACTTGCTCTCCGAGTCAATTCTTTACTGAATGCATCTATATGTTGTTTTCCAGCGATACACCATTCACAAACACCAGTTGATTTCTTGAGTTTGGGTAGACCCATCACCATTTCTTTATCAGACAATAATTGTAAGCTGTTAAAGTTCAAATACCCCAGCCGTTTGTGACATTCCTAAGTATCACCTTCAATACTAGCCTTTAGTACAGAACCATTCATATCCTCCATAAGTAGTGGAAATCACCTATTACCAATCATTTGCAATGTAACAACATGACTCTTCAAACTTCTATCTTCAAAGATTACAATCTAGTTATCTCCAAATAATAAGAAATAACCATGCTACATCATTTGCCCCACACTTAGAAGATTTTCATCCAGTCTTGGCACTAGAATTACTTCTTTAATGTGTTTAGTACCATTTTTGGTTTCAATCACTAAGGTTCTTTTTGCACTAGCTTGAACAATCTGTCCATTCCCCATTTTGGTTCTTTTTGAAACACTTTTGTCTAGATTAATCAACATAGACTCATGTGAAGTCATGTGATTGCTACATCCACTATCAATATACCAAACATGCTCACTTTTGAATATTGCAACAGAATTACAAGCAAAGAACATAGAGGTTTCCTTATCCATTCGTTGTGCCACTTGAGCTTATTGAACTGGTTTACTTCTGCAATCTCTAGCAAAGTGATTAAATCTGCCACAATTGTGACACTTTGGCTTTCCCTTAAATCTGCATTCACCATAGTGTATATTCCTACATATTTTACATGCCTCTCTTGTGTTCTTCTTGTTAAACCAAGGTTTGGAAGCATATTGAGGTCTACCATTAGCCTTAAAATCAACATTCTTATCTCTAAATTTGAAGGGTTTCTTCCCCTTGTACCTAGTGGTCTTGATCCACTTTTGTTTTGAATACTAAGACTACTAAATGCCTTATCACTCATTTCCTCATCTTCAGTATGCCTTTTCAATATCACTCACTTCCTCATATTCAGTATGTCTTTTTAATCTCTGCTCAAATCCTTTCAGAGTTGCACCATTATTTAGATCAATCTCATCCAATTTCTTAGTTCCCTCAATGACAAAAACAATGTTATCATATGCAGGAGTTTTACTAATTAACATTTTCTAACTAGTCTCTTGTTTGGCAAGGTTTCACCAAACATCTTCATCTTATTCAGAAGACCAAATAATCTCGCTAGATAATCAGAGAGAGATTCATTATTTCTCATCCTAGCATATTCAAAAACACGACAAATACCTTGTAATTTCACAACCATGACTTGAGCATCACCCTTGAAATTCTTGCTTAAGAACATCCCAAGCATCACTCATATCTCTTTATATCAATCCCAACGCCATCACATCTCTTGAGATAAGAGCCTGATCAGTAAGGATTTGTTTCTCATCTGTCTCTTTCCCTTCCTTCGATAGTGTGAAGCCATCTTCAACAAAGCTCCACAGATTATAAGACTTAAAATTGTTTTCATTCTAATACACCATAATTCATAATTGACTCCCGTGAATATTGGTGCACAAAGATTAGTGCTAGATCCAACCATTGTTATGCTTCTAAGTTCTTTGTTGAGAATCCTGATGAACACTCACAGATTCACTCCCAGATTCAAATCCAACCTGGTTCTGAGGCCATGTTAGTGTTTGAGCTACTTTTGAGCTAAATTTCTTTATGTATTTGTAACCAATTCAACAAGTAATTTAAATGGATTCAAAGCTTGAGTATCAGATATGAACTTTTGAGGAAGAAGGAGTATGTTGCTTCCTTGAATCTACGTTGGATTCGCTGCTTAAAACTCAGTTACAAATCAGCTATATAGCCATTGCCAACCCACCAAAGCATCGTGACTATGATCACCTACAACTCACATGGTTTCACTTAACATATAACAAACTAGACACATGTCAAGTTATATACCATTGAGATGATATAATCTTGACCGTTTGTTACAAATATATAAACTTAGCTAAGAACAACACTTATACATTTTCTAGCTTCTTCTTCTTTCATATCGCAACAACCTTGAATGCTTGATCTAGCTGCCATGCTTATGCTTCAACATAAATTACATAAAGCCATTTATGGGCTCAAGCAAGCCCCTAGTGCCTGGTTCCAACATTTTAGTACATTTCTTATACAATTCGGTTTCGTTCAAAGTCGTGCAGATGACTCCATGTTCACCTTTCATAACGGTCCCATCATTCTCGTCTTTCTTCTATACATGGACGAAATTTTTTGATTGGTAACTCTCTAACTTTAATTCAATTGTTTATTCACACATTGGGACTTGAATTTGAACTTAAAGATTTGGGTAAGTTACATTATTTTTTTTTGGTGTTGAGGTCACCTATTTAGTTATGGGACTTCGATTGACATAGACCAAGTATACTCTTGACTTCCTGAAACGCAGCAACATGCTTAAATGAAAACTGTGCCTTACTCCTATTGATGCCAAATCCTAACTTTTGGCACACTCAAGAACCCATTTACCTGATGCCACTAGTTATCATCAGCTAGTTGGTGGCCTTTAATATCTTACTTTAACTCAACTAGATATTGCCTTTGCCATTCAAAACGTCTCTCAGTTTATGGGGTGTCCTACTTTTGAGCATATGGATGCTGTGAAACACATTTTGCGGTATCTCAAAGGTTATCTGGGTATGGGCATTCGCTTCTCTCCATTTCCACAACCCTTTCATCTATTAAGGATCAAAGTGTAAAAGATAAAACTTAGCTTGTATTCTAATCTGTTAGCACAAGTGTGTGCAGCAATCTAAGTACATATATACTTTGTAAACTTATCATTTTTTAATCAATGGAAAATACTTTTCCCATTATAGCATCAACTGCCTCTGTCAAACGACCTTCTCCCAATCCCAACTCTTTCTCGCTTCCTCTGATTTCTCTCTCAAACCCTTGCTATGGCGACTTAACCTTCTCTGTCCTTCGATTCTGATTCATAGGTTCATCCTCTTCCTACCGAGGTTCTGTGCCCTAATTCGTATGGCACTTCTTTGATTTCATCCATCACAATTCTGAATATTGTATCGCTTGTTCTAATCAAGCTTATTACAATAAATTACCTCACTTGGAGCTCTCTCTTTGCTTCGATCTTCTGCCGGTACAATCTTATGGGTATTATTGATGGATCTATGGCTGCTCAACCAAAGTTTCTTCGTGATTCTACCGGAAATTGCACAACCACATTGAATCCAGAGTATGTCGCCTAGTTTGAGAATGATCAAAATATTCTCATCTAGATCAATCCTACTCTCTTTAAGTCGCTGATTCTATACATGGTTGGAGTCACCTCTACTCATGATCTTTGGTCCAAGCTTGAATCACGTCTTGCAGCTGCTTCTCAATCGCATGTTCGTGAACTTCATTCTTGACTTTGCAATATCACAAAAGGCGATTCTTCTGCTAGTTTCTATCTTCAGCAAATTCAAGAAATTACTAATGCTCTTATGGATGCGAGTGCTTTGATTGAGGATTCTGAGTTGATTTCGGTGACTCTTTATGGTCTTCCTCCTAAGTTTGACTCTTTCATCGATGCAATCTAATTTTATCTTGGATCTACGACACTTGATGAGCTTCATGGACTTCTTCCTACACCATTGCCAAACCTTAATTCTCAGGCGTTTGTTGCTCTGAACTTAAACAATTTCAACTCACACTAAAGGCGTGGTATGGATTGTAATTCTTCAAACCCTAGGCAGTTTCAATCTCACGGAATGGATAGAAATTTCTCTAATTACCTGATCCAACAATTACAATTGTCTAAGCAATCAACGCCAAAACTACAATCGTGGGGGTCACTTTGAAAAAAGGATTTACTGTCAACTTTGTCGTGAATATGATCATGAAGCAATTTAATGTCCTCAACGCATGAATCCTAATTTTGGTATCAATTCTTCTTAATCTGCTATGTGCGCCAGTGCCAAGTATCCTCAATCTGGTCCTTCTACTTGGCTTATTAATTCTGGTGCCAGTTCTTATATGACGAATTCATATGTCAATCTCCAAAATCTAGAGTCATACACTAGTCCAGAACAAGTTTACATTGGCAATGGCAAAGGTTTGCTTATACTTAATTTTGGCTCTTCTACCATTCATACACATGCTTATACATTTAATCTAAATAATGTATTGCATGTTCCTGATTTGAAACAAGATTTACTCTCTACCAATCAGTTTACCATTGATAATTGGTGTTCTATTCACATTTATCCCTTTCACATTACTGTGAAAGATCTTTCTTCGGAGAAGATGCTTTTAAAGGTCCTGTGAGGAATAGCTTTTATGCTTTCACTACATCTCTCCATGTTACTGGAAATCAACATCTATTTACTGCATCTACCACTGTGTCTCAGCATGTTTGGCACCAAAACTTAGGACATCTCTTTGTCAAAGTGTTAAATAAGTTGACTTCAATATCTAGCATTCCTGTCTCTACTAGTATAACCAAATCCTTTTGCTCTAATTGTGCTTTAGGCAAGAGTTCTAAACTTTCTTTTGGGTCTATTACTAGTACTACTTGTAAACCCTTGGAACTTTTGCACACAGATGTGTGGGGATCTTCATCTATTCCTTCGGTTACAGGATATAAATACTATATCATCTTTATGGATGACTTCACTAAGTACACTCGGTTTTTTCCTCTCAAGTGTAAATCTGAGGTGTTTACTACATTTGTACATTTCAAACTTCTTGTTGAAAACTTGTTGGGCAATAAAATTGTTACACTTCGATCTGACTCTAGTGGAGAATATCTCAGTTCTATATTCATGACCTATCTCAAGGATAATGGTATTCATTATCAGTTGAGCTGCCCTCACACCCCAGAACAAAATGGGTGTGCTGAGCACAAACATAGGCATTAGTTGAAACAGCTCGAACCCTTTTAGCTGCTTTCTTAGTTCCATATGTTTACTAGGTTGAGGCTTTTTGCACAACTATCTATCTCATCAATAGATTACCTACTGTGCATTATCCTTTACCTTGGGAGTTAATGTTTAAAAAGTCACCAGATTATGCTTTCCTCAGAGTTTTTGGTTGTAGCTGTTTCCCATGGTTAAAACCCTATACTTCATCTAAGTTGGATCCTAAGAGTAAAGCTTGTGTCTTCATCGGGTATAGCCTCAATCATAAAGGTTACAGATGCCTTGACTTGCACATCAAAAAAGTCTACATTTCTAGACATGTCTAGTTTGATGAATCTACATTTCCATTCTATTATAAAGTTCCAGATTTATCCACTGTTCAAAGTTCTCCACCCTTATCACTACATATTATTCTTACTACCCTTACTTTTCCTTAGTTAAGTGTTTCCCAACTTACACCCCAACTACCCTTCTATCTCATTCTGATACATCCCCTCCTTTACTATCCCATTGTTCTTCTTCACCTCAAATCCCAGATACCACTATACCTTCATCCTCTACTTTACCTACTATACCTATACCACCATCTAACACTCATCCCATGCAAACTAGATCAAAAGCAGGAATTTATAAACCCAAAACCCTTCTTTCCACTAAACACCCTTTACCAACACATGTCTCCCCAGATTACTGACCCTTTACCTATCTCCAAACTTCTAAACTACCATAGTGGAGACAAGCCATGCAAGAAGAATTCAATGCACTTATTAACACTAGGACTTGGAAAATTGGTTCCTTCTCATCCATCTCAAAATGTTGTAGGCTACAAATGGGTGTTTCTAGTTAAAAGAAAAGCGAATGGTTCTATAGATCAATATAAAGCTAGGTTGGTGGCCAAGGGGTTTCACCAACAAAAGGGTTTGGATTACACAGACACTTTAGTCTAGTTGCAAAACCTGTTACTATTAGAATACTTTTGACCATGGCAGTTCAATTTGATTGGTTTTTAAACCAGCTTGATGTTAGCAATGCTTTTCTCTATGGCACTCTCTCTAAAGATGTATTCATGAAACAACCTTCTGGCTTTGAAGATCCAACTAAACCACATCATGTGTGTCACTTACAAAGTCACTCTATGGGTTAAAACAAGCTCCAAGAGCTTGGTATGTCAAACTTCATTATGCTCTGCATTTTATGGGTTTCATTGGTTCTAAAAATGATCACTCTCTGTTTATCAAAAAGGATCCTGCATTAATGTTTGTATTAGTGTATGTTGATGACTTATTAGTGATAGGGCCATCTTCTCAAGCTTGTCAAGCTATAATCTCTCACCTCAGTTCCTTGTTTCCTATTAAGGATCTTGGCCCTTACACTATTTTCTTGGACTTGAAGTTAAGAGGCCTTCCAAAGGGATTTTTCTATCTCAAACAAAGTACATACTTGATTTGCTGCAAAAAGCCAAGATGGATGGTGCTAAGCCCTCTTCAGCACCTTTGAGCACTTCAAAACTGAATCACTCATCTCCATTACTCTTTAATTCTACTGAGTATAGAACTTTAGTTGGTGGTTTGCAATATTTAACCTGGACTCAGCCTAATCTTTCATTTGCAGTGAATCTTGTGTGCTAATTTATGCACAGTCTTTGACAATCACATCTCTAAGCAGTTAAACGGATTATAAGATATCTCAAATGATCTCTTAATTTAGGTCTTTAGTTCCCTAAATGTGCTAAATCTCTCAATATTCATGCTTATTATGATGCTGACTAGGCATGGTGTTCTATTAACATAAGAAGTACAAGTGGTTTATGCATAGATTTGGGTAATTCTCTCATAGGTTGGAGTGCTAAAAAGCAGCCCACAATGGCTAAATCATCTACAGAAGCTGAGTACAGATCATTGGCAAATACAGCTGCAGAAATCACCTGGATTTGTAAATTGTTAGTTGATATTGGTTTAACTTTTCTAGCAACTCCACAATTGTGGTGTGATAACATCTCTGCAATTTCATTAGCTAAAAATCCAATCTTTCATGCAAGAATAAAGCATGTTGAAATTGACTATCACTATATCAGAGAACAAGTTCTTTCCAAAGCCATCTCAGTGCATTTTATTTGTTCTCAGGATCAAGTTGCAAATGTCTGTACCAAATCCTTGCCAAAACCCCGATTTCTCCTTCTCAGAAGCAAACTCTCTCTTTGGGTACCTCAATTCAATTTAAGGGGGCATATTAAGGATTAAAGTGTAAAAGATAAAACTAAGCTTGTATTGTAATGTGCTAGATTTGTAACAACTGTTAATAGTTAATTAGATGGTTAGGATCTGTTGTTAGCACAAGTGTGTACATCAAGCTAAGTATATATATACTTTGTAAACTTATCATTTTTTAATCAATGGAAAATACTTTTCCCCCATTATCATCTAGTTGCATACTTTGATGCGAATTGAGAAGGTTGCCCTGACACTCCGTTCCACCATTGGCTTCTGTATAGTTTTTGGGATTAATTTAATTTCTTGGTGCACCAAGAAACAACGAACGATCTCTCACTCGAGTGTCGAGGCTGAATATAGGGCTCTTGCCTTCACAAGCACTAATACGATATAGATCTTAAGTCTGCTACACAAGCTCTGACTTCCAGTTTCCAAACCAATTTTGATGTATTGTGATAATTTGAGTGCGATATACGTCGCTGTCATTCCTGTGTTTTATGCTCGCGCCAAGCATATCTTTGGATTTTGTTTTGTTCAGAAGCATGTTGCGGCTAACAGTCACAAGGTTCAATTCTTACCTTTCATCTCTCAACTGATGGATGTCTTCACGAAGGGACTCTCCAATCACATTTCTAGCTGTTGTGTTCAAACTCAGTCTCCTCATCGAAATCAAGTTTGCGGGGGAATGTTGATAAGGATAATTAGATGTTATTTTATTGTTTTATTCTTCTGTTGTTTATTTGAAATTCAAGTGTATCATAGCTATTTTCGGACTCCTATGCTGATAAGGATAGCTTTTGTATAAAACATTGTAACAGTTTACATTGTTGATTAATGCGAATACGTAAACTTCACAAGTTGAAACCTCCATTATTTGATACATGTTGTAGAAGTAGAAACAAATTCCTCAAAGGCCTTAGCTTTTCTGCGTTTTTTCTTCCAACAAATTCCTCTGAAAACCATACTTTCTACATGTATATGTGCGTCATTGTGAAGTGTGAAGATTCAAATTAATTGTGGCTACGACTAGCATGCAGGTTTCTCTCTCCTCTCCTCCCTTTGCTTTATTTTTAATTTTTATTTATTTTTAGACAAAGGATATTATCTATATCACATCTCGGCTCGAGACGGATCACTTCTCGGGCCCGCTCCACCACAGTTGCACGATATTGTCCGCTTTGGGCCTCGACCACGCCCTCACGGTTTTGTTTTTGGGAACTCACGAGCAACCTCCCAGTAGGTCACCTATCATGGGATTGCTCTGGCCTCTTTCTCGCTTAACTTCGGAGTTCCTACGGAACCCGAAGCCAGTGAGCTCCCAAAAAGACTCATGCTAGGTAGAGATGAGAATATACATATAAGGATCACTCCCCTTGGGTGACGTGGGATGTCACAATTCACCCCTCTTAGGGGCCCGACGTCCTCGTCGATACACCACGGCCAGGGTTAGGCTCTGATACCAAATTGTCACATCCCGGCCCGAGGGGGACCACTTCCTGGGCCCGACTCCACCACCGTAGCACGATATTGGCCGTTTTGGGCCTCCAGCACACCCTCACGGTTTTGTTTCTGGGAACTCACACGAGAACTTCCCGATGGGTCAACCATCCTGAGAATGCTCTCGCGCACTACTCACTTAACTCCGGAGTTCCTACGAAACCCGAAGCCAATGAGCTCCCAAAAGGCCTCGTGCTAGGTAGGGATGGGAATATACATATAAGGATCACTCCCCTGGGCAATGTGGGGTGTCACAATCTACTTAAGGAGGAGAATGGTAAGTTAAGACTGACAATAGGCTAGCGATAATGTGGTTCAAATTTGTCTTTAGTGATAATCGAATCTAGAACTTCTCACTTACAATGAAGAGGAATACCACTAGAACATAATATTAAATGACCCCCTTTGCTTCTCTGTAATGCTTACATTTTTCTAATATTAACTTTGCAAATGACTACAGTGACTAGAACACTGATAAAATTATTAAGGAGCTGTTTGCTGACTATTTCATTTTCAGTTTTTAGTTTTTTTTCACTTTTAGTTTTTTTTTTTTACTAAAATTGAAAACTCATTTTGGTAACTACTTTTACCAAAAAAATGAAAAATGAAAACTACTTTCTTGAGTTTTCAAATGAAAACTGAAACCAAAAGTAACTACCAAACTAGTTGTAAGTTTTCAAAAAAATTAAAAACGAAATGATTATTAAACAGCCTCTAACTTTATGAAATTTGCAATCTGCATGGAAATTTTATGCTTGTTTGTGTATGTCTTGTCGTCTTGTTGACAATCAAATAGAAAGAAAAGAAAATTGATGAAATTTTAGTTACGTTATAAAGAAATTTGAAGAAGAGAAATTTACATAACTAAACAAGAACCAAATTTGTAGTAGCTGGCGTCCTGAGATTTTTGAGGTTCGAGGTGACTCATAAAAAATGTGTCCTAACTTCATATAATAAAAATTATTTGTTTTCTCATGTAAGATTCAATATAAGATTACTTACAAAAGCCCTTCAAACTCAATAATTTAGAAACATGGAAAAACTAATTTATTTTGTTTTGAGAGAAGGATATCACTAGACCATAGTACTAAGTGGCATGCATTATGTTAGCTTAAGGAAGATCAATTTTGTCTTTGAAGGATACCCCTCTTCTGATTACAAGTACATAGATGATGAGTTTTGGTTCCTTCTGTAAACACAAAAATTCTGTAAAGAATGAAACGAGAACACGTGTACAAAGTAAATTTGTATTGATGAATTTGTAGGGTTACAATCTTTGCTTACAATGTTACTCTTAGTCTTCAAATTTGATGTAGATGCGTAGGTTGTTGATCCAAAGGTCACAGGTGACTTGATCTCGGACGAACGATTGAACGATTGCTTCAAGTTTTGAGTTTGGAACAATGCGTGGATAGTCTTCACCTCTAGTTTTATGTATGACCTGCGGCAAAGGTGATGTTGATGTGGGATTTTGTTGATTCAAGGGTCTTGGCGACATGATCTTGAATCGAACGTCATTACAAGTTTTAAGCTTGCAACAAAGTCTTGAAGGAATCAGCATAAATGCTTGTTGATTCTTCAAGGGAATGTTTCGGCTTTGTCGAAAGAAAGCTTTGGCTTTGGTTGTTTCAAAGAGAGCTTTGGCAATGTATTAGTCTTCAAAGATTTGGCAGAGGTTCTCCTTTTGTGAGAATTTTGGCCCTTTAATGTAGAAATTGTCAACCTCTATGCTTGTCTAAGGACCTTGTATTTATAGACTTCTAAAAGCTTGCCTTTGGATGGATTTGGCTTTGATTTGTGTCTTGATTCGTCCATGGGAGAATTTAGGCATGTTTTGTGTCTTAATTTCAGCCACTTTCCCTTGCTTGGCCAAAATCTATAGGGCTTTCTTTCCTATTTTGACAGCAATCTTCAATTCTTGCTTGTTTTGTGAAGATGCTTTAGCTTTCTTTCCGGTTTTGGGAGCAATTTGGGCCCCTTGCCGATTTTAAGGAGATTTCTTCCCCTTTGCATCATTTGTTTGTAACGAAATTTACATGTCTACAAATGCATCACAAAGCTCCACATGGCATATGACTCATCATAAATGAACAAGTCATCAATGACATGTGGCACAAATCAAGCAAAGGATGCTCAAAACTTTCCCAAAATTCGGCAAAAAGGAGGAAGTATCCCTTAAAATCAACAAGGGGTCCAAATTGCTCCCAAAACTGGAAATAAGGTTCAAACATCTTCATAAAACAAGCAAAAATTGAAGATTGCTCATAAAATAAGCAAGAAAGCCCTAAAATTCAGCCAAACTAAGGGAACGTGGCTGAAACAAGACACAAAACACCTAAATTCTCTCATGGATGAATAGAGACACAAATCAAAACCAAATCCATCCAAAGGCAAGCTTTGAGAAGTTTATAAATACAAGGTCCCAAGACAAACATAAGGTCAACAATTTCTACGTTCAAGGTCGACAATTCCTATAATGGAGGGGGTTGACAATTTCTACATTAAAGGGGGTCGACAGTTTCTACATTGAAGGGGGGACAATTTCTACATTCAAGGCGGAAATTCTCACATTGAGAAAAACCTCTACCAAATCTTTGAAGACTAATACACTGCCAAAACTCTCTTCAAAGAACGTACAACCAAAGCTGAAACTTTCTTTCGACCAAAGCCGAAGCATTCCCTTGAAGAATCAACAAGGACTTGTGCCGATTCCTTCAAGACTTTGTTACAAGCTCAAAACTTGTAACGACAATCGATTCAAGATCAAGTTGTCAAGATCCTTGAATCAACGAAATCCTACATCAACACTACCTTTGCCGCATCCCTAAACTTAAGGTGAAGACTATCCACGCATTGTTTCAAGCTCAAAACTTGAAGCAATCACTCAATTGTTCGTTCAAGATCAAGTCACTGCGACCCTTGGATCAACAACCAATGCATCTACATCAAATTTGAAGATTGAATCAGAGGAAAATTGTAAACAAAGATTGTAACCCTACAAATTCATCAATACAGATCTACTTTGTACACATGTTCTCGTATCATTAGTTACAGAGTTTTCGTGTTTGTAGCATCATTTGCATGCAATGAAATTTACATGTCTACACTTTCTATCTAAACTTTAAAAGTGTTTATATATAGAGATGTTTTTTGTATTTACTAACTTTGTCAATATGGGACTAAAAAAGTAATCACATTTTCGACACTTTAATTGATATGGATAAGGAATGAATGAACACTAAATTAAACATAGTATTGGTTATGTTTAGCCATTTTGGTTGGAGATTGTCTAAGTGCTCATTTGGATATGCTTTTAAAATGACTCAAAGCGCTTTTGGTGAAAATGTTTTTGGAACCAATCCGTAGTACAAATGCAAGTAAATTCAGGAAAAGCACTTTAACTGCTTTTGGAACCAAAAAATATTTTCTCTAAAAACGCTTTTAGTCATTTTAAAAGCACATCCAAACGCGTCCTAAGTGCTTCGTAAACTATAGTGCTAAAAGTGTTTTCTTTTCTTAACCAAAGATAATCTACACTAAATGCTAAAAGTGCTTTTAGCAAAAGAAAAATTATGGGGTAGAATTGTCAATATGAAAGTTTCATTAATTGGTATTATTATTCACCTGCCTCCAATGAAGAAAACATTTTTTTTAGAAGCATACGTAGAGTTATTTTTGCTTTTTGTTATTTTAGACCCATGATTTAAAAACACACTTTTTCTTCATTTACCATTCTTAATTCTCTGTCAAGTCCTCTGAACTTTCAGTACATATATACTTGAGTCTTAAGACTTACCACAGGTATATAAAAGCAAAATCGATGCAGCGGAGATGACAGTAGACAGATAGACCTTCGTTGTCGCTCTAATTACACATGTCGTTTTTGTGTCCAGTGCTCTCCACCACTGGTAACTGGTCCATGTCCCCGATGAAAAGTACTTCTTCCATACAACGTACGCACAAGACCGTCACTCGAATGTCTTCATGGTGGTGGACTGATCGTCGATTCAATTTAATACATAAAAGACAAGAGTCACAAGACTCCAAGTCTGCAACACCATCTAAACTATGATCAAATTGAGAAAGTGGCCATGATCAATTCCATGGCCCGGTTAAGGTCAGACTCCCAAAACTTGCTATTGAAATTAGAAATAATTGCCATGTTAATTATAAGATATTGTTTCACATAGTATCTTGTAATTATTTGCCCATTACCATCAAATATGGCCAGCCACTCTTCAACTAAGGGGCCGGCTGCTCTCCTATAAATACCTCTTTTATCCCACTAAAATACTAAGTCATTGGCTACCCACAAACTCCAAAATATATTCCTTTCAGAATTCTAACTTTGATATCGGATATTCTTCAGGCAAAACCCCCTCTCCCAATTCATCAGGGATGCATGAGATTTTTGACCTTAATCGAAAGTGTTATTATTTTACAGTTGCATTTTCGTCAAATAAAAAAAAAGAATGAAATTTACATCCACAATCTAGGCTCAGATTAGCAGACCGGAAGTCATTGTAGATGAAACTAACATTTTCAGCTGCTGCTACGCTTACTAGCAGAAATATTACAAGCCAGAAAAACACGCCTAACCCCACCCCACCCCCCCCCCCCCCCCCCCCCCCCAAAAAAAAAAAGTACTTCTTCCATGCAACGTACGCGCAAGACCGTCACCGGAAAGTCTCCAAAGTGGTTGACTGATCATCGATTCAATTATTTGCTTCTTGTTTAGTTATGTAAAATTCTCTTCTTCAAATTTCTTCATATCGAAATACTGAAATTTCAACAATTTTTCTCTTCTTTCTTATTAAACGACAATATCTTGGAGCATCCTAAGATTGCTGGCCTTCCTTGATTATAGGAGTAGATTGATATTTGTAAATCTTGTATGAACATTCATAGTTGACTTCCTAGAATAGTCTCTTGTATTGTAGTAAAAATTACGTAGTCCATGTAAGGTAGAACTTGAATGTGAATAAACTACCATTATTATTATTTACTTGCTTGTTCTGAAACCTAAAGAATCAAAACCCTAGCAGCTTCATAATTTTAACATGGTATCAGAGCACCGTTTCTGGTGACTCTGAATACCCAATGCTTCCGCACACATCAAACAGACGGTATCACCATGAGTGAATCAGCAGCCAATCCAAAACCAACAGAGATGGCTACTGACATCTTGAATCCGTTTGTACTACATCCCTCTGATCAACCTAGGAATATTTTGGTCTCTAAAACCCTTCAAGGTGACAACTACAGCACATGGAGTCATGCTACGTGCATCAGTCTAAGCGCGAAGAACAAACTGGGCTTGGTCGATGGAAGCATTGACCCTCCTGCTGAAATAGACAAACAATTTGCATTGTGGCAACGATGCAACGACATGGTCCTCGTATGGATTCTGAACTCTGTGCATGAAGAGATCGCAAGCAGTGTTTCTTACTACACATCAGCAGCAGATGTGTGGGCAGATTTGCGTGATCGCTTTTCTCAGGGAAACGATTCACGCGTTTACCAAATTAAGAGAAAGATTATTGAACACAGACAGGAGCAACAATCGATCTCAGTTTATTACATGAAGCTGAAAGCACTATGGGATGAATTGAGGTCCTATCATGAGCCTCCAACGTGCACTTGTGAGGGCTTGAAGAAAATTAATGAATGAGACAAGAAGGAAAGGGTGATGCAGTTTCTCATGGGATTAAATGAATCCTATGCCGCAGTGCGTGGGCAAATCTTGTTGATGCAGCCGCTTCCAGACACTTGGAAGACATACTCTCTTGTCCTACAACAAGAGAAGCAAGGGGAGGTATCTCACTCGTAATAATAATAATTTGCATGCTATGAATGTGACAAGTAATAGGGAACTCGCTGCACAACGAGGAAACTCAGGGAACCCATCTTTTAAATGCTTCTATTATGACCAAAAATACCACACTGTGGATCGTTGCTTCTATCTTTACGGCTTCCCGCCGGGGCACAAATACCATGGCAAGAAAGTAACACCCCCTAACAAGAAGAAGCATGCAGCCAACCAAGTACAAATTGATGATAAAGCCACCAAAGTTAGTGACCAGCACCACAAGGGAACCACCAGTGACGGGCCAAAATTTACTGCTGAAGAATACAATCAAATCATGGCGATGCTTAAGAAAAACAACCTTGACGATAACCCACAACACTTTGCGAATGCCGCAGGTACACCTCTGTCTAATATGTCCAAAGTTTTATCAACTCAAACCCACTATTGGATCATTGATTGTGGGGCAACGGACCACATCTCTCCTTCACCTCACTTACTAGATAATAAAGCTTTGTCCATATTTGATTCTGTACAAATGCCAAATGGGGGAAATGCAATTATAGAATCTGTTGGTTCAGTCCAAGTCACTCCTTTTATTAAAATTGATGAAGTGTTGCATGTGCCTAATTTTCGAGTTTATTTGTTATCCGTTAGCAAGCTCACCGAGTCCTTACACTGCATAGTGATTTTCTTTCCCACTTTTTGTGTGATATAGGACATGGATACGAGGAGGACGATTGGCCTGGGCAAGCGATATAATGGGCATCAACATAAGCCGACATTCGAACCTTTGGCATCAACACTTAGGACATCCATCTACCGGTCCCCTTCGAGTTTTGACCAAGCAAGTTCCAACCATCATGTTTGACTCTAGCCATTCATGTGACGTTTGTCCTCTTACCAAGCAAACTCGGTTATCTTTTCCATCAAGTTTTATTTCATCTAAAACACCTTTTGATTTAATACATTGTGATATTTGGGGACCTCATCGAGTCAATTCCCATTCAGGGGCTCGATATTTTTTAACATTGTTGATGATTATTCTCATTATACTTGGATCACCTTATGCGCTTAAAGTCTAAAACACAAGGGTTGTTACGTTCTTTTATCGCTTGGGTCCAAACACAATTTAATTGCATGATCAAAACCATTAGGGCAGATAATGGGGCTGAATTTACTTCATTACGACCCTTCTTTGACAATAAGGGTATTGTGTTCCACACATCTTGTCCCTTAACTCCCCAACAAAATGGGGTCGTTGAAAGGAAACATCGCCACCTTTTAAATGTTGGGAGAGCACTTAGATTTCAAGCCAGTTTGCCTTTATCCTTTTGGGGGGAAAGTGTTCAAACAGCTTGCGACTTAATTAACCGTTTACCCACACCACTTCTCCATCACAAAACTCCTTTCGAACTCTTGCATCATACACCTCCAGATTTTACCCACCTTTGAGTCTTTGGTTGCTTATGTTATGCCACAAATCTCACCCTCGCACATAAGTTTGATCCTCGTGCTCGAAAATGCATTTTTGTTGGATACCCTTTTGGTCAAAAAGGTTATCGTGTTTATGATCTTAACACATAGAAATTTTCCACTACTCGTGATGTTGTTTTTCACAAAGATCAATTCCCTTTCATCTCTCAGCCACCAGATCACCAACTCGATAGTTTAGTATTACCTCTTCCTACTACCATCATTGATCTTCCCAGCACCTTGCTTTAGAACTTACCTCGTCGCAGGCCGACACCCCCACAGCTCCTCAGCTTGACACGTCCATACCACCTCACACTATCACCCTCTTCATAGACCCACTTATTCCTGAGCCCAACCCTCCACCTATCATCCCATCCCATGCTTCCCACTTCACCGACACCACATTCCCCACTTCCCCTTGCCAACTAACACTCTCATCGCCCCACCAAACCTTCTGTGTGACTCTAGGGCTACCACTTATATCATGTCCAATTGCTTGTTCCTGGTGCTAACTCTTCATCCCTTATCTCACTATGTTTCTTATGCTCACCTTTCATCATCCCATCGCTCATTTGCTTGTGGTATTTCTGCCCTTGTCGAACCAACCGTTTTTTAGCAGGCTCATGGTGATCCTAAGTGGCAAGCTACCATGCAATCCGATCTTCTTGCCCTTGAACAAAACAACACATGGACTCTCACTCGTCTTCCACCAGGTCATCAAGCCATTGGTTGCAAATGGGTCTATAAAATTAAGTACAACTCTGATGGTTCCGTCGAACGTTATAAGGCTCACCTTGTTGCTAAGGGCTTCACCCAACGCGAAGGTCTTGACTATACTGAGACCTTTGCCCCCGTTGCCAAGCTCATCACTGTCCGTTGCCTTCTGGCCGTCGCCTCTGTTCGCCATTGGTCTTTCCACCAAATGGACGTCCAAAATGCCCTTTCTCTATGGCGATCTTGAGGAAGAAGTGTATATGCAGTTACCTCCTGATCTTCGTTGGCAGGGGGAGCATAATGTATATCGACTCAACAAGTCACTCTACGAGCTCAAACAAGCCTCTCGTAGTTGGTTTTCCATATTTTCCACTGCCATACATCAAGTCGGATATCAACAGTCCAAGGCCGATTACTCTTTGTTCACTAAGGTATGTGATCACTCATTCACAGCCGTACTAACCTACGTCGATGACATGATCATTACAGGTAATGATGAAATGGCTATTCGTGATCTCAAACAATTTCTCCATACTCATTTTCGAATCAAGGATCTTGGACCATTAAAATACTTTCTTGGCGTAGAAGTGGCTCGGTCTTTTCAAGGTATCTCCATCTTTCAACGAAACAACACGTTGGATATTCTTGATGAAGCTGGTTTACTTGGTGCCAAACCTGCAAAATTTCCCATGGAAGAAAACTTAAAATTATCTCCAACGGAGGGATAAGTTCTTCACGATGCTTCGAAGTATAGAAGACTTGTTGGTAAACTCATTTACCTTACAATCACCAGGCCTGAGATTTCATACTCAGTCCATATACTTAGTCAATACATGCAACAACCAAGGAAACCGCATCTAGAAGCAGTTCATTGTCTCTTGCGATACTTAAAATGGGCACCTGGACAAGGACTCCTATTTCCTTCAAATGGGGACTTAAGGTTGATTGGTTATTGCGATGCCGATTGGGCTCGATACTCAATTATAAGAAGGTTAGTCATAGGTTATTGTATATTTGGAAAACTAAGAAACAAACTACGGTTTCTCGGTTTTCAGCAGAAGCAAAGTATCGTGCTATAGCTTCTGCCACATGTGAGCTTACATGGATGAAATATATATTAGCTGATCTACGAGTTGATCATCATATGCCGGCAAAACTATATTGTGACAATCAAGCTGCTCTGCATATAGCTACCAATCCCGTGTTTCATGAGTGCACCAAGCATATAGAGATTGATTGTCATGTTGTTCGTGAACGCATTCAATCAGGGGTCATCACAACTGCTTACGTTCGTACTGGAGCACAGTTAGCCGACATATTCACCAAGCCACTTAGACAAGCTATGTTTCGATCCTTACTTGGCAAAATGGGTGTGATTGACATTCACACTCCACCTTGAGGGGGAGTATTAAACGACAATATCTTGGAGCATCCTAAGATTGCTGGCCTTCCTTGATTATAGGAGTAGATTGATATTTGTAAATCATGTATTAACATTCATAGTTGACTTCCTAGAATAGTCTCTTGTATTGTAGTATAAATTACGTAGTCCATGTAAGGTAGAACTTGAATGTGAATAAACTACCATTATTATTATTTACTTGCTTGTTCTGAAACCTAAAGAACCAAAACCCTAGCAGCTTCATAATTTTAACATTTCTATTTGATTATCTACAAGACTGTAAAAACTTTTCATGCAGATTGCAAATTTCATAATCTTAGAGGCTGTTAGATAATTATCCATTCTCAGTTTTTAGTTTTTAATTTTTTGAAAACTTAAAACTAGTTTGGTAACTACTGTCGTTTTTCAGTTTTCGTTTAAAAACTCAAGAATGTAGTTTTCACTTTTGGTTTTTAGTTTTCAATTTGTGAGTAAAAATAGTTACCAAACCAGTTTTCAATTTTAGTTTTTGAAAAAAAAATGGAAAAAAACAAAATATTAAAAACAAAATGGTAAGGAAACAGCTCCTCATTAGTTCTACCAGGGTTCTAGTCAATGTAGTCATATAGATTAAAATTTCACAAATATATTATTAAGAAAGTGTAAAAGGAAGCAAATGGGAGAAGAGAGAAACCTGCATGCCAATTGTAACCACAATTAATTTGAATCTTCACACTTCACAGTTAGAGCAGAATAGTTGGAAGCAAAAACGCAAAAAAGCTAGGGTCTCGAGGAGTTTTTTTCTACTTCTACATGTATCAAATAATGGAGTTTCAACCAAAACCCTAACACTAGGAAATGGCAAAAACTCTCTTACTGTGATATTTGGCGATGAAGTATCTGAGAGTCGAAAACTTGAGGAGTTGCTGAGCTCTCTGCCATGAGCAATTGAATAGCCAGCATTGTGACTTTGGGCCCAAAACTTCATTTGAAAGTCTAATTTAATTGTAATTGTTAGAGGTGGCAAAGCCCATTTCACAAAATTCTTTCTTATAATTTTTCAATTTTATTTTTATACAAGATCAACTAAACTACCGGAGGCAGGGTTGAGCCTTTGCATGATGACGTGAGTTCAAACCCTGTCAGTGACTAATCTAACATCTAATATAACAAAATTTATTGTTTGACAAAAAAAAAAAAAAAAAAAAAAGAAAAACTAAACTAGGGGATGCGATTTGAACTTGAATGTAGAAGGAAAAACACACTGTTCTAATCAACTTAACTAGCGAGTCTCTTTCTATGCTTTAATCTTCGCCATTGATTTGTTATTATGGACATTATTTTATTCAAGCGGTGGTGGAAACTAAATTGTACTAAATGATAGGGAGGTAGATTCATACTCTTTTATCCAAGTGCCCAGACTAGACCAAACCGAACCCAGACTGGTTCACGCGAACCACTAGCTGGCAGCTAGACCTAACCCAATTTTGACCGGACCGACCGGTCCATTAACGGCCCAAAAAAAATTCCGAGGTTAGCAAACTGTTCTTCAGGTTTCAAACCTGTTTTTCAATGTTTCAGACCCATTTTTGGTGTTTTTATGCAGAATTGACATATTTTAGCTTAAATCTCGCGCTTGGAGTCCATTACACTTTCACCTCTCAAGGAGACGCATACCGTCCAAGCTCTTCCACCCTAAATGGTGAAAAACACTTGTCTCGACAAGTCATACAGTTGACAAGTGCCCTTGCGCAACAGATAACCTTGGTGAATCAGCTTTTGTAGCGCACTAAGATGTAGTGTTCCCCAGACGAGGTGTTCTGACGAACCTCTCCAGTAGCATCCTGGCAAGTAGCCTCTCGACTAGCCATGAACCGAGCGTTCTGGTAGTGTATACTCTTGCTTAGGTCCCCGAGATAGAGTATACTCTCGTCTTAGAGGGCATAGGAGTGTGAACTCTTGGTTATGCCCATGGACGAGCATACATTCACAGTTGGAATCACATTCTGATAATCAATGTGGACAACCTCCAAATGAAGTGTTCATTAGCGGTTAGGCCTACAAGGAGCATCCTCCACCTCACATTGGAGTAAGCAGCATGACGGACGGAGAAAAATAGTCACTCAATCCAGCTTAAGTTTATCTGGCAGCCTACAAGTAACCAACTCTCTTGCTAGGAACGTACCACATGCACCACAAGCCACGATATAGACGAGCCGAGCACAAGGAAAATAGACTAGACCAGAAGATTATGACTAGAGGCAGCCGAAAGCTTATTTACCCCAACAAAGGCAAATTCAAGAAGACATAGATAGGCTCATGACCGAATGATTATATGACTTCCATCACAACAAAGTTACAGACGAGGCGCTTCAAGAAGACACGAATAATATAAGGTCACTTTTCACGGATGAGATCGAGCAGGCAGACTCACCATGCCATATTTCACATCTTTCAAAAGAGATGAAGACCCGGAGAGGCTTTTAAACCATTACTGTAGCGTAATAATCCTTTATCTGAACAACAACACCTAAGAACTATACAAAGTTCTTGATCCCGATCCACCAAATCCTCTGCAACATCAAGAGTGAACCATGGTTCAAGCTGCCAAAGCAATCGAAGGGAGGCACCTACAAGTTGGATCACACCATGTACTGCACATTCCATCGAGGTCCCAATCACACAACCGATGAATGTTACCTGGGAGGAATTACCTAGAGAAGTCTGTGATAGAAGGCAAGGTCAACGGATACTTGGACAAGCCAGCTGCGCATCCTAGAAGAAACGCAGACACCGACGAAGAGTCGCCGACCAAGACAATCAATGGCATCTTCTCCGAATTTGAGCACTTGGAGGCCATTAACAACTCTAAGAAGAGGAAGATCTAACAGGCTCTATTAGTTTCACAAGTCCAGGCAACCGACACCCAACTTAGATCCATTATTGGCTTCACTGAGTAGAATGCTAAATGCGTTGACTTCCCACACAATGATTCCTAATTGATATATGTCTAACTAGCCCACGCTATAATCAACAGAATAATGGTTGACAATGGAAGTGCTGTCATCCCACTTCAACTATCAATAATTCAAAAGATGGTGGCCTAGAAAGCACAATCATAAGCCGAGTGGAGGTACTTACCAGATTCAACATACACACCTCGACTGATATTGACAACATTACACTTAACGTGAAAACACTGCCAGTTATCTCAAAGTAGATGTTCACGATAGTAAATAACTTGTCTCCTTACAATGAGATTCTAAGGCGACCTTGGCTGATAAAACTGGATGCCTTAACCTCCACCAAGTATCAAAAGATTCAATTCAAAATCCCTGGATGAGGAGTTGGAGAAATCAAGTTTGACCAGGCCACATCTCGATGATGCACTGTGCAAGTACTAAAGGAGTTAAAGAAGAAGTATTTTACTCCTTAGAGGCTACCGAAGTTCAAAAGGACTACGAAGCTACCAAATAACAATTATAGCAGATGGATCAAGAAGATGATGTCCAAGTCAACATACCAACAGATGAGACTGGATAGAAACCTACAGAGGACGCCTAACACATCATTCTTGATCCATGGTAGTCGGAGAAAACTGCTAGAATTGAAGCAGAAATCGACAAGCTATTAGAGGCCAGGTTCATAGAAGAGGTATTACACTCAACATGGTTTCCTAACATCATGCCACTAATGAAGAAAGAGAAGGAAAATGGAAAGTTTACGTAGACTACATCGACCTCAACAAAGCATGCCCGAAAGATCCTTATTCGGTTTCCTTTATCGATTTACTGGTAGATTTAACTTCTAGGAACCAGCTGCTCAGTTTCTTAGACAGATACTCCAACTACAACCAAATAGCCTTGCATAAGCCCAACAAGGAGAAAACAATGTCCGTGATCGAGTGAGGCACCTACTAATACAAAGTCATGCTCTTTGGCCTCAAGAACGCGAGAGCTACTTGCTAACGATTGGTAAACATGATGTTCAAGAAGCAACTTAGAGTAACCATAGAGGTCTATGTTGACGACATCATGGCGAATGGCAAGCAATAGTGAAACCACATCATCAACCTAGGGGAAACTTTCAACATTCTTGAAGAATGCAAGATGACGCTCAATCTCACCAAATGTGCGAAACCCCGCCCTAAACTAATTGTAATTTCATTTAATAAGAATTATGAAATTAGGCCTTTGTCCCGGGTTGCTGAGCCCAAACCCCAATTAACCCAAACCCCAAATCCTTTGGACCCAGGCCTTTGGGCCATCCAACTCGGGCCTTCAACCCAGTAACCCCAAAACCCAAACCCTTTAAAACCTTTAGAACCCAGGCCCTTGGGTCATGTAGAACTTAGGTCTTCAGCATGTTGAACCTAGGCCCAAACCTAGAAACCAACCCAACCTAACTGAACAAGCCCAAACCAAGAACCCAAGTCGTGCGTGGGACGCGTGTGGGTGTGCGTGAAGGGCTGACAATGCTGGCGCGTGGAGCACACACGCCGATGTCCACGGTGGCAATCACAGCGGCATCGATGACTTTTCCAACTAACTTTCCGATGACCTACGGTGGTGTGTGGCCGCTGAAGCTGCCACCTTACGGGGGCGTGTAAAAGCGTGTATGGCATTACGTAGGGGTATACGAGGTCCCCCCTTATATTTTTCGATGTCCTGAATCCGTTTATGACGTCCATTTTTTGAAATTCAATCATTATGATAGTGTTTTATAATTGGACCCTTTATATGCTTAGGTGCGATTATTAGCGGTGATTTCGTTCTTCCTAATTCGCACGGCTCTTCGATGACGGAGTATCTGTTAGTTGACCACTTCTAAAATGCATGTCTTAATAGTAGAAATGCATACATGAAAAGAATGATTTAATGGTTATGTTTTATGAGTAAATTAGATTTACACTTTATGATTATCATGCTTTACTGAGAATATTTTGGAATACCTTACTTTATTGAATTTATGTTCTTTGTAGTATATATGATGGATGACTATATACTATTTATGAACATATTTTTACACTCTTTATAATATATATGATGGATGACTATATACTATGAACATGTTTTGAGATATGTGTACTTATGTTGAAAGATTATATTCAATGTTTTTTGTGCGTATCTAGTGATTACTATCCTGCCTACGGGCATATGTCCTACCTACGGGTGATTGTCTTACCTACGGGCATATGTCCTACTCACGGGCGCGTGGCGTATATTCTTCCCATGGGCGATTGTCCTACCTATGAGAGTATGTCTTGCCTACGGATGATTGTTTTGCCTACAGGCGCGTGGTGTATGTTCTGCCTACGGGCACTGTGAAGAAAGCCTTCGGGCGATCATGATACCACTAGTTAGCACACTATATATGATATATGTTTTATGAAAGGTTTTATGGCATGCTAGGGTTTTTGGAAAACCCATCACATATTATGCTACTAGTTTTCATAAACTTTGGGGGTTAGTACATTATTGAATAACTATGTTTGTACTACTTATTTATCAACTTGGTCTACTCATATTTGTTTTGCGCCTGATAGGAGCATATTCATGCGACTTAATTAGCTTGTGTTTACTTAGTTATTTTAGTGTATAAGGCCACTTTTGTGTACTTTCAGATTATAAGGCCAAAGTGTGCAAGAAGATGCAAATTAGAGTTTTTTGGAGCGAAAGAGGAATGAATGAGTTGAAGACTTGAAGAAACGACAAATTCCTACTCCAACGACGAATTCCTACTCCAACGATGAATTCCTACCAAAATGAGGAATCCTACTCAAACAAGGATTCCTACTTGAAGTAGGAAAGTTAACCCTAGGTTTCCCGTTTTGGTAACCTTTCCTAAACTTAAACGTCCGTATTTTCTAGCCACTTTGAAGGCCTTGTAGGCACTTTAGGACACAAAACAATGGCCCTAGCCCAATTACACACCATTGCCGTAGCCTTCCCCCTCCATCACCACCAATTCCAGCCATCTTCCACACCTTTCCCACCATAGCCGCACTCTACATGCATTTATTATTCACTCTTAATCATTAAGCCACATGCACTCTTCATCATTCAGCCACCATCCCTTTTTCCCATCCTTTGCCGTGGCCTTCCCACCATTCCCCACTCCATTCCAGCTTTCCACCAACCTAGCTGCACCCTACATACATTATTTAGTCATTCATTTCATATTGCAGCTGCACACTTCCATATTCCTAGCTGTCACTCTCATTAACTCCCATTATTTCAGCCACCATCATCATCATTCACCCTAGCTGTCATTCACATGCTTTCCCATTCTATATTTCAGATCCATTCTCTCCCATTTCTATCATAAAACCGTGCATCCCCTCACCAGCCACTAACTTTTTTGTGCCGTGCATTCCCCTTCCATTTCCAGCTTTCCCCCTTCATCATTGCAGCACATTCTCTTCCATATTCCCTTTTTAATCATTAAATCCCTAGCTGTCACTCACATGCTCTCCCATTCATTCACTCCCATTATAAAAGCCACATTAATCACCCAAGAGGATGAACCCGTGCATAACATTCCATTTTCCAGCATTTTCCCCCATCCTGGCAGCAGCACTCCAACCATTCCTCACTCCATTCCACACATCCACATACCTTTCCACCACCTTCCAACCATCAAACACTCATCCACACCCAACCTACACCCCTTGCCTTGCCTCTACACCCCCCAAAACCCTATTCTACATCATCAAAACAGCCCAGAAACCATCATTATCCAATCTGCCGCAAGCAAGGGAAAGGAGACAGTTTCACACAATTGTTTGGCTCTTCATTCTGAGTTGTTGAACAATTTTAGGTGTATTCTATCTTATATTTCAATGTCTAATTCATGCAATCTTTGTTTTGCCTTGAGAATGATTGGCTAAATTCGTTTTGGCTAAGGATGTATTCGAAACCATGATTATATATGTGAAATAAGTTGATTACTTCCAGTTATCGTTGCATAAGTCGTGAATACAATTTGCTTAACCGTTTGATTTAGAACTTATTCTTGTATGTTGATTGAGAGTGCACGCTTAATTTGCATGCTTGAATTTGGTGCTAGGATATAAGTTTGTTTCACCTAATCGTTATGAATTTATATTCACAAGTAGTGAAGGTCGCTAGTCACGATCATGTTAAGTAGATTCCTGGCAAGAGTTTCATGCTTTTCATAGTTACAAATGCCTTGTCGATGCTTATGATTTCCAAAGAACATAATGATTCTAACTTGTATCTTTATCATGATGTTCATATAGAGAACTTGTTAGGAATAATGTGTTTGCGATGCATATTCATCCAATTCAATGATTCTAGGGAAATCTGAAGGTTAATTTAAGCGGACCTAATTAACTTGGAGTGTCGAGGTTCATAACTTATTGAATTGATAACTGGAAATTGATTTACGTTGCATATATTTCATGTGTGGAGAAGAACCCCTTAGCTATTCCATCATTCATTGGTCTATCACAATTTGTCTTACAATCTGTTTTCTTTACAATCTGTCCATTTAATTTAATTTCGTCCAAACACAATCCCTTCATATTTTGTTAAGTCTTAGTCATTACAATCTATCTTATTTTGTGTTTTTAAGTATTTGGAGTCTTGTGGACTTGTTTTGAGTTTTTGTTAAGTGAGTTAAGTGTTTTAAAGGTTAGTTTTATTTATTTGAGTCAGTTTAAAGTGTTTAGCACCCCTAGTTAATCCCCGGTTAGAACGATCCATACTTACATCATTACTACAATTGTCACAAATAGGTTTAATTTGTGTGTCACATTCTTAACGCATCAGCGCCTCCTCAGCACATATAAACGAGGCATATGATCCGAGCTACGAGGCATTCCCTTACCAGTGATATCGGGCCATCCTCTTTACTTTTAACATCACTTGTAATACCGATTTCTCTACACATTCCGCTTGTATTCTAAATTAGATGTATGCTCTGAACATGTCATGCATTATCACTATCATTTTTACTGAAGACTGAATATTATTATATTATTTTAGAAAGGTTTGTATTTGAATATTACCTTGAGTAGTTCGCACAAAATTTAAATGCATGTTTCACATGTTCTCGCCATATGCATTCATTAAATAGCTTTTGTCACCCTCAGGTGTCGGTCAGCACGTGGCCATCCTGCTGACCGGGGCATGTCAGATTGGTATCAGAGCATGCATAAGACTTCATTCTTCCATTTGGTAATCATAAGCTTTCTTGTATCCATAATCTTTCGCCCTTCTAAATCTTTTTTGTCTCTTATCAGAATCATAGATCCTACTGGTGGGAATATACCTCGACGACCTCATTCTGGTCTAATGGGAGAAATTCAGCAGTTGACCTCTGTGCTACAAAATGCTTTTCTTGGTAGTAACAGGCCAAGTCGTACATTTATGGAGATTGCACATAGCCACGACATTATAGAACTTAATGTAGTTGGATCATGTAAGGAGGTTGAAGATTGGTTAGAAAAGATGGAGGACACCTTAGAAAGTATGAGATGCCCAGCGTCTGAATGGGCGAATACCGCTGGTTGCTTCATTCAGGGTAACGCGTGATACCGGTGGAAGTCAGTGACTGGGCTCTCACCCACGTAATTTTCTAATGACTTGGGCTACGTTCAGGATACCATTCAGCCTAAATTTTTTGAGCCCCGATTATCAGCTAAGGAAGAGACAGGAGTTCCTAGAGTTTCACCAGGGAAATCTGAGTATTACATAGTTTGATAGCACTTTTCAGCGCTTAGCAAGGCACCATGAGGGAACATATGGGAACCAGCAGAAGATGATGATACAGCTACAGATTGTTATGAACGATGACTATCGCAAGCTTTTGGCACCACATAAGCATGCATCCTATGAGGAGATGATTGAGGCAGCCTTGAGCATCGAACAGTCGAGGTGGAACATACTTAATCAGAATCAGCCTAGAAGCCAGAACCAACGTCAAAACCAAAACCAGACACGAAACTAGAATCAGCGGGGTTGTGGATTCCGATCCCAGAGTATGAAGGAGCCTTCTACTTCTTCTAATTCCTTTGGCCCTAGACGCTCTCAGTCGTTCAAGCGACAGGGTTAGAGATCTGGATCATCCAGTGAAGGCTCAGGCTGTGAGTCAACGAGATGATCTTTCAGCCACTTTAATCCAGGTGCGGCTTTGGACACATAACCTGAAATTGTGGTACTCCACATTCACCTGATGATATTGTTTATGGTTCAGGTTACAGTAGGAGGAATAATCTAAGTACATCAAGTTACGGTAGGGGTAATTATTCGACTTCTCAGAGTTATGGTGAGGGTAACAATTAGAGTACTCAGGTCCCTGCTTAGAGGTAGCAGCAGTTTTATGGAGTAACTTCAGGCAGTCATGCTCAGGGGAACCGAGCAAGCCACAAAGGCCAGGTCCTAGGACACGAGGCGGTCGTAACAGTGGTTCGGTATGTCAAGTCCATGGGCGTATCAACGCCATGACTCAGCTGGAAGTGGAGTAAGATCCTGGAGTTATCACTGGTACGTTACTAGTTTGTGGTAATTGGGCTCGTGTTCTGATTGATTCGGGTGCCACTTATTCATTTTTACTTCTTTGCCCACATAGTCACACGGGATGAACCTTGTCTGTGTGCTGGAGATGTGCCAGTGGTGAATGAATTCACTGATGTATTTCTGGAGGATTTCCAAAGGTTACCACATGCGAGGGAAATCGAATTCACCCTTGATCTACTTCCAAGTAATAACCTTATGTCTTTGGCACCATACCGAATAACACCAGATGAGTTGATGGAATTAAAGATTCAATAACAGAAGCTTGTGGATAAAGGCTACATCCAGCCCAGCAAATGTGCATGATTATTGGATTATAGATTCAGGAGCTACTGATCATATGACTAACAAGTCTACAAATCTATATGATTTTGAAAAACTCTCATGTCCATCTCAAGTGTCAGTTACCAATGGCAAGGGTGCTATAGTTGTAGGGAGAGGGAAAACATATTTGATTTCTAGTGATGTCGAGTCTGAGGCTATTTATGTTCCCTCATTCCCTTTTCAACTCTTATCTGTTAGAAAAATCATAAACTCACTAAATTGTCTTGCTATTTTCTCCCAAAAAACTGTGGTTTTTCAGGATATCACCACCAAGAAGACGATTGGTGAAGGTTTTTTCTTAAATGGTCTCTACTACCTTTCCAAGCATGTCCAAACTCCCAAGGTTTTTCAAGTCATTTCAAGCCCGGTTCAAGAACAACAACTTTGCACCAACGACTTGCACATCCTTCTAATGAAGTTCTGTCCTTTTTGTTCCCAAACCTATGCAAAGTTACAAGTTCCTGTGATGTTTGTCACTTCTCTAAGTTCACTAGATTACCTTTCACTTCCTCCTTGTGTAGGGCTAGTAATCCTTTTGCAATCGTGCATTCCCATGTTTGGGGACCAATCCTAGAGTCCTTTGATGGATACAAATATTTTGTAACTTTTGTGGATGATTTCACAAAGATCACTTGGTTGTATCTTTTAAAATTTAAAAGTGAAGTGCTAGAAGTTTTTCAAGATTTTCATAGACTTGTAAACACACAATTTTCTTCAAACATTCATGTCTTATGATCAGATAATGGCTCTGAATATATGTCTCATAACATGTCTCACTATCTAAGCACACATGGTATATTACATCAAACTAGTTGTGTTGGAACACCTCAACAAAATAGGGTAGTAGAAAGGAAGAATAGAGATCTACTTGAAAAAACTAGAGCTCTTATGTTTCACTCCAATGTGCCTAAAAAATTCTAGACACAAGGTGTTCTTACTGTTGCATATCTCATCAATAGATTACCTAGCAAGATATTGAACTTCAAATCACCTTATGAGGTATTGAAAGATAGACAGATCAATTTATCCCATTTGAGAGTGTTTAGATGTACATGCTTTGTTCACATTCAAGCACCAAATCATGACAAGCTAGATCCAAGGGCTGCTAAATGTGTTTTCCTAGGCTATTCATCCACTCAAAAGGGTTACAAATGTTACAATCCAACAACTAGGAAAATAGTTGTTTCAAGAGATGTGAAATTTGAAGAAACCATGCCTTACTTTACTCAACCTCTGGACTATTCTAGAGAGGGGGAGAATTTGCTTGATTTGTTCCCAATACCATATCCCAGTGAAGAGGATATAACAGATATTTCAAGGGACCAGGTATTGAATGAGGATGATGTTAGCAACTTGCAGAATTCTCCACATGTGGTCTTTGAAGAACCTATCTCACCAAAGCCCTCAAGTAGTCCCTCTAGCTAAGAAACTGCTCATGTGCCAGTAATTCAATCTCCTACAGTTCGTCGAAATTCGTGAGAGGAAACTTCCATCCAAGGTACATCATTATGTAACTTACAATGCCAGGTACCCCTTGACTTCTGTTATTGATTACAGCAAAGTTTCATCCTCTTTTGCTGCATTCCTCAGTGCAATTACTGAAACTAGTGAACGACAAAGCTTTCAAGAAGCTAATCTACATAGTGAGTGGAGAGCTGCTATGCAGAAAAGCTTCAAGCTCTTCATGAAAACAACACCTGGACTATGGTGAAACTTCCCAAAGGGAAGTACGATGTGGGAAGTCGTTGGGTATACAAGACCAAGTTCCATTCAGATGGCACGATTGAAAGGAACAAGGCTCGTTTGGTTGCTCGAGGATTTACACAAACCTATGAAGTGGATTACAAGGAGACGTTTGCTCCCGTGGCAAAGATGAACACTGTGAGGGTGCTGTTATCTGTTGCTATTAACAGTGCATGGCCTCTCTTTCAAATGGATGTTAAAAATGCTTTTCTGCATGGTGAACTTGAAGAAAAAGTTTTCATAAAACTGCCCCCAGGTCATCCTCAATCAAACAATCCAGAAATAGTGTGCAAACTTCATAAATTCATTTATGGTCTCAAGCAAAGTCCACGTGCATGGTATGCCAAGCTCAGTCATGTTCTAAAAAGAGTTGGTTTCTGTCGGAGCAATGCAGATTCTTCTTTATTTGTGCTTTCAAGCACATCGGGTAAACTTGTAGTGCTTATTTACGTTGATGATCTCATTGTGACAGGTGATAATATGTCAGAGATTAATGCTCTTAAACAATATCTCAATCACAAGTTTGCTATCAAAGATCTCGGCATTCTTAAATATTTTCTAGGGATCGAGATGGTACACTCTCACAAGGGTTGTTTTCTAAATTAGTGCAAGTATGTTATTGATCTTCTTCGTAAGGCCAACATGACAGATTGTAAACCTACTCGCACACCTTTGAATAGTAACTTGAAGCTGCAAGCTTATGGTGATCTCATTCCTAATATAGAATACTATCAAAGATTGGTCGGCAAACTCATTTATCTAACTATCACTCGCCCTGATATAGCATATGTCGTGAACCTTGTTAGCCTATTTATGCATGCTCCAAGCATAGATCACATGAAGATTGTTCATCGTGTGCTTCGATATCTGAAGGGCTCCATTGGTCCAGGGATTCTCATGCGCAACAATAATCACACTCATATCTCAGGATATACAGATGTAGATTGGGCGGGGAACGCTCTCGATCGCAAGCTTATCACTGGTTTCTACACCTTCGTACTAGGTAACCTAGTCATCTGGAAGAGCAAGAAACAAAGCATGGTTGCACGTTCTAGTGCAAAGCAGAATACCGTGATATGGCTTCGACTGCTTGTGAACTTATTTGGCTAAAAAATCTGTTATTGGACTTAGGGTTTCCCCATTAGCAACCTATGACTTTCTACTGTGATAATCAAGCTGCGATGCACATAGCATCAAATCCTGTCTTCCATGAGCGAACCAAACACATTGAAGTTGACTGCCACTATGTTCGAAATCAAGTGTAGTCCAAGGTAATTGATACATACTTCATTCGTAGTCATGATTAACTTGCAGATATCTTCACAAAAGGATTACCATTTGCTACTTTCCATCACCTTCTGTCGAAGCTTGGATCAATCAACCCGTTTGATCCAGCTTGAGGGGGAGTATTGGAAGAAGATTGGGAAAAAGAATCTATTTTTTGTCAGTTACCCTAACCGGTATGGGTGTATGCATGGGGTGCTGTCATTTACCTAGCCGGTAGGTAGCATGGGTGTGTGCATGGGGTGTTGTCTAACAACTTGAAGTATGGCTATCATTCTCCCTAATTCAAGGGATTTGCTGATCTTGCTTTCGTTGTTATGTGATTAGGTGTAAATCAAGGAAGGAAGATTGTTTCTTGTTCCTTGTTTTTCTTTTCTTCCCACGCTCATATATATGAGCTATCTTTGTACTTTGTTCACATAATAGAAAATACACCTTCAAAAACTCAATAGTATAAAGTCTTTGACTATAGTCTACATCCGATATTCAAGAAGAAATGTTAGCACAATATTAAACAAGTCGTTTTCACGTAGAAAAATCTAGTAAGTTAATGGAGTGCCTGTGATAGTACCCAAGTGGTTCATCTCCTATAGTGATTGGTGTCGATGGAAAAGAATCAACTCTTTCTAAAAAGAGTGAGTGTGTTTTTTGTGTATAGAAAAACCTCACCAGTTTTTGGTGGAGAAAAGGGTATTTATAAGGAGTATGGCCGGCCTTTAGTGTAGGATTTTGTGAGAATATTTCCGAGAAATTGTGTAAATAATATCTTGGAATAATTGTGAAGATATTCCAAAATAAATGTGATTGAGATTACTAACTTGATAGAGTTTGTCTTCACTTGAGAATGTATTAAAAATAGGATTTAGTAATTAATCCTATCTTTAATGGACTTTTCCTGCCATGAGCAGTCGTAGTCAGCTGCTTGAACTTCCAGGAATACTGAGCTGCGCGTGGAAGTATTTGAGAAGCTTTCTCATTTAATGAGGACAATCTTATCTTTCTTGGACAAAAATCTATGTGTCGCCTTATGAATTTTTGTGGTTATTTGTTGCTCCACAATTGGTTTGTCCATTCCATACATCAATGATTTTTTGTTTCTAACAAACAATATTATCAAGGAGAGGGACGACTTAGCCTCACAATGGGCTAACAATAATGTGGTTTAAATTCGCCTTTGGTAAGAATCGAACCTAAAACCTTTCATTTACAAGTTATGAGGAATATCACTAGATCATAGTACTAAGTGGCTACATCAGTGATTTTAATATAAACAAATTTTAATATCAGTTATCGAGATTGAACAAAGAAGTATGGAATCTTCTACCACGAGACTTGGCAGCTTGAGCATGGGAATGCATGGACTATAACTTAGGTCCAACGGCCACACATGCTTTCACATCTTCCAAGTAAAAACTAATCGCTTGTTAGACTTAGAAATAATACCGCATCTCATGCTGAAAAATGTAAAATCATAGAGTGAATTTCTCAAGTAAAATACAACTTATCTTAACAAGTTCCATTTTTTTATATTTATGATACAATTGATTGGGAGGGCGAAATCAAAGTTAAATCTTTGATGCATTAATGAATGTTTTTAATTAATTAAGCTACAAGACAATTTTTTAATTGAAGATGGATGAAAATCAAAGGTCAAAAAAACCTGATTGTTAGGGAACTACATTGGGTCCATTTGGCATCACGCTTATTGCGACTTTCTTTCTTATTTTATTGTCAATGATTTTGTCAAGCATGTTTGAATTTTCCATGAATCACTGGAGACGCTATTGTTTCTTTTGTTTTTTTTCATTTGATTTCTTAGTCCAATTAGACTGAATTTATGACACCACGTGCAATTGACAAAGAAATACTACAAAATTGTCAAAAGATCTACATAGTTCGTAAGACCATATCTGTGAGATAACGTAAGGAATACAAAGACTCATATAAACACAGAAAATTAAAGGAAATCCAAAGCTTAATTGGCAAGAAATTTAGTTCTTGACCTGAAAACCAATTCCTTATCCAACAAGAAAACGTAAAATAATAATAACTTTAAATACTAATTTTCTTCACTTATAAGTGAGATGTCTTAGATTCGATTCTCGTCAAAGGCGAAATTGAACCATATTATTATGACAAGTCCATTGTAAAGCTCAGTTCAATCTCCCACTCTCTTAGGGTCAATACTATCGTTTATTAAAAAAATATTAATTTTCCAACACGTGGCAGCCACGGCAACGAATCTTTGAACAAAGAAGAAGATACAATTGACAGAGAAGAATTGTAGACCAAGCCTTCTGAGTTTGATAGATTATTTCTTCATTCGATTAATTAATGAAATTCTAACGAACAGTCTACTCTAATTCCGTTTTCGATTATGACAGATGGCATTACTACCCAATATCGTCGTCAACGTGTCTTGTTGCATATGAAGCATGTTCAATCATAATTTAACTTATTCACTAGTACAAAAACATACTTGTGCGACGGAGCAAATTACATTGCTCAAGGTTATTTTGCGCAACGTTGACAACTAAGCGTCACGCAAAATAACCTTGAGCAACGTAATTTGCTCCGTCGCGCAATGTTGGGAAAAAAGCTGTAAAAGCCTTGATTTGGCGCCAGAAAATTGCTCAACGGACCAATCGCGTCGCGCAAATGGCATTTGCGCAACGTTATGGTTCACTGTTGCACAAAAACTATGACACGCCCTGATCCCGATATTCCCTGAATACCAGGATAGGCACGTGCTGGCCGACACCCGAGGGTGACGAAAGCCATTTATTAAGTGCAATTGCTGAAAACAATGATAGATAAGGCTTATAAATATAAAAGAATAATGAATATGCATTTAAGGAACGTGTTCAGAGCATACAACTAACTAGAACACTAAAAGAAAATAATATAAAATTGAATGAAACAAAGGATGGATCCTACACCGAGAAGACTCGAAGATACTGATGTGGAAGTACCTTGACGCCAGGATTGTACGCCTCGATTCTAAGTCTTGAAGGGGGTGCAAAACAAATATGAGTGGACCAAGTTGATATATATATATATATATATATATATATATATATATAATAAAACAGTTATCAATGTACTAACCCCCAGGTTTTATGAAAACACATATATTATGATAAATATAGGTTTTCCAAAACCCAGCATGTCGTGCAATGCCTCAAATCATAACTTGTATATATAATAATCATTAGTGAATGTCCGATAACCCCTAGGCCCCATGCCAGCTCCTCGTCTCTGAGTAGACAGTCAGAGGAAAACACACTCCAGGCCCCATGTTGGCTTCCCGTCTTTGTGCCAAATAGCAAGAGGAAACACACTTCAGGCCTTATGCCAACACCAAACCGTCTCCCAGGATAGATCGGATCTATCCCTACATCCCGTAGCAGAAATGACCACTAGGTAAGTACAAAACCAGTAAACATACATATATTGAAAAGTAACTTCATAGTATAAAGTCATCCATCATCTATACTATAAAAGAGGTGTTCTAAACATGTTCAAAACATCATATCGTCATTTATCAGATATTCTATAAGAACACGGGTTATAGGAAAAATAGTAATAATTCAAACTAGCCTCAAGAAACATGTTATCTCAAAGCGTTTCATAAAACATAATTGTGAAATCATGCTTTTTATGTATGCATTTATACTATCAAAACATGCATTTTTACAAGGGCTCCACTCACAGTACTTCGCCGTCGAAAAGCTATGCCACCTAGTGAAGATGGAAACACCACAATTAATTGTCCCTATGCACATAAATGGTGTATTTGGTCAAACTCTACTCAAACGACTAAATTTGGGAAAAAGGACATCGACAATGGGTTAAGGATGTCGAAATTAGCCTATGAGGGGTCCCGCATGAAAACCAAAAAAGTCAACAGTCAAAGTCAACATTAATCGGTCAAAGTCAAGGTCAACGGTTAGACTGGGTCAAAGTCAACGGGTCTGGGTTAAACCAGGTTAACCGGGTTTGGGCTTAGGGTTGGATCCGAGTTGGGCCTAAAAGGTTTAGGTCCAATAGGTTTAGGGTTTAAAGGGTGTTGGGCTTGAAAGCTCGGTCCAACTAAAAGGGTTTTGGGTTTTAGAATGCACGGGCCTAAGGCCCTAAAAGGAAATGCCCAAAGGCCTTTAAAGTAACAAAATAAAAAGACATAAAAGGGTTGGGTTGGGCTGCCTAGGGTTTTGGGCTTGGCGGGAACGGCCCAAAGGCTTGGGAGTTTCTTGGGCTAGGTTTCACGCCGGAGAAGAAGGTTGGAATTCAGCCAGAATTTAGACAAACTTTGAACGTCTATAACTTTGTCAATACTCAACGAAATCGAGTGATTCAAAAATGAAAATCGCAGTTCTCGAAGAGACGAAGAGAATGGTACCTCACACGACGTCGTCGTGGTTTGGTCGGAAAACACCTCGAAAGCCTCGGAGGTCGCCAGAAACTAGGTAAGATTCAAATGGATATAACTTCTTCAATACTTAACGAAATTAGGAGAAACAAAAAAGGAAAGTTGTAGTACTCGGCGAAATGAAGAGATTGATACCTGTACGTCGGCCAAGTCACTGTGGTTTGGCTAAAAAATGGCTTGAAAGCCACAGGTATTTGCTGGAATCTGGGTTTAGTTCTCGAGGTGGTTTTCTTGTGTCAAAACGTCCCTAAGACAAAACCTATTTTCATTAAAATCACCAAACCGTTGAAAATGAAGAATAAGTGATGGTATTTCAAGTTTCACCTAGTCGGGAATAGTAGAACTCGCTCGCGTGGGTGTGCAAACATGATTGGGTGGTTTCTGTGCTTCACAGAGGAGGAGGGAGAGAAGAAAGGCCCAACGATGGTGGTGATGCCATCATGTGTTTGTATGTTTGTGTATGTGTGTTCGACGGTGAGGAGGGAAGAGTGAGATCAAGAGAGAGATGCAGAGAGTTTCGGCGAGAGAGAGAGAGAGCTAGAGAAAGAGTTACAAAAATCAGAAAAGAAAGAAAAGGGGAACGGAACTGGGGAACCAACATATCAGGGGTGGGCCCCTTGGGCATACCATTTAAGACCCAAAAACCATTTTTAAAAGGAAAAATACCCCCAAACTTGGTGAAAATACAAAAATGCCCTTTTTGTTCCATAAATCCCGGGACGGGTTGTTACAAACTATTTGCGTGACACGGGTGTTATGTCGCTTAATTTTCTGGTGCCAAACAAAGGCGTTTAGGACTTTTTCCCCAACATTACACGACGAAGGTACACCTTCATTGCGCTAAAAAGTTTTGCGCGACGGAATGCTTTGTCGCGCAAAGTCTACGAGTTATTATTGTAGTTTGGATGAGGATTAATATAAACTTGTAAAATTGAATAGTATATATATTTATTAAGTAGCTTTAAATTTATTTATTTTGTACGTATAACACTTAAGAAATTGAATGGTATATATATTCATGTGCCCGCGCTCAGTGTTCTCCAAATGCAGTTCGCGTAATGGTGAGATTCCTCAATTTGAGCCAATTCTTTGACTTAGATCTAACAATCAATGAATTCTGATACTTCTTTGACATAGGTCGTATTGATTGAGTTGGGCAGCTGCGATCCTGCCATAGGCTCTTTGATCATTTGAGCAAAGGAGATCATGACTGAGCCAAGGAAACTTTGCAGATAAGTGGAAAGTGGGAGTCTGATTCCTTCCATAAGCTGGGCGTTCTGACGATTTTCATCACCGGTAAGTAAACTGCTTAGTCTTTAGGCTGGTTTATGCTTCTAGTGAGTTGCTCTCTGGTTTACTGATTATCCTCTTATGTCTATATAGATTAAGAATTTGGCTCAACTCCTAAGACTTCTCAATATATGAAGAAGGTGCAAATTCCTTTAGGTATCCCTGCTGAGTACATTGAATAGCGTTGGCTGCTTAGTCATTTTCGCTGAAAGAAATATGGGCTGCCCCAGAGAGATGAGATAAAGCAAAGGCATTGGCTCGTCCGATCATTATCGTGGACCCTGTTGCGAATGAAGGTGGAAAAAATAGACCTTGCACGCCTGCTCAAGAGATATTGGTTGAGAAAAAATCGAAGACTTCCTCCACTGCTCGTGAGGGTCCGCCTACTGCTAAAGAGCTTGTAATTGACTTGACTTTTTCCAAGTGATGAGGTTGCTAGATATAAGCATGTGATGCCTGCCATGCCGAAGATGGCTAGTATGATTGCTGATAGAGTTGCTCAACGTAGAGATTCTGTCGTGCCCCTAATGCCAAAGTCTATACCAAGAGGTCCATTAGGAGCTAAGTTCGGTTCACATTTGGAGACAGTTGCTACTATAAAGAGTGATAAGTTAGACTCTGCTACTAAAGTGGCGCTTGGGCCAATTCCTCTTGTTGCTGAGACTGGTTTGCCTATTGAGAAAGAGGAGTCTGCTCACGTAGGCAATTGTGAGAAATCCACCAAGCCTATTTTTGGAGAGTATATAGACATCTATGAGCTTTTGAAGCCTGATCTGCTTGAAGACATAGAAAGGTGTGCCAAACTTGTTGATGGCGTCAGAAGGGTTGTTTGCTCAAGTTTCTTTGCGAAGCATATGACCCAATATAGAAGGACTGCTCTGTTTGCTATGATGCAGACAATGGTGATTCTCGCAGCCGAGTTTATACTCCTTCACTAAAAGAATACAAAGGCTGCCAAGGAAATGACAACAACTATGGTAGCTGATGCTTATTCTTCTGCCGAGAATATCAAAAAGTTAGAGTATGGGTTCGTTGCTTTGAATAGTTTCAATATAACTACCCCCACTTCTTTGTAACTTGAGACCATTCGCTAAAAGATCAATGACTTGAAGGCTAGGTTTAATGCGATCCAAGTTAAGTATGAAAGTTCAAAGAAGGAGATTAGTCATTACATATGTCAGATTCAAGATCTTGCGTACCGTTTTGGAGCTTCGTTTTGCTGCCTACGCAAAGGATGAAGAGTTGATTGTTGCTTGTAATCAAGTAACCTATTTCTGGAAGATCACGATAAGCTTGAACCTCAAGTGTTGGAACTCCAAGGTGTGCTGAAAATCAACGAAAGTCTGAAAAAGGAAGTGGATAAGTTATAGCGCATCTATGTTGGTCTACTCAAGGAGAACGACCAGCTGAAGAGTGAGAAGGTTAGATCAAGGCTTTGCTTGTTCAATGTCACGCAAATTTTTACAAGTTTGGTTATGTAGATCACCTCTTCGGTAGGTTATCTGACTTTAAGTTTGCGGGAAAAGACTTCAAGACTTTAGTTATCAAGATAATGCTGAGAGTGTGGTGGCTAGTGAAGGTGTAGCAACCGAGTAGTAGTGGGATGTCCAAGTTGCTAAAGAGTACTTTCCTAGGTAACCTTTAGGATTTTCTTTATTTTCCTTGTTGTTTTTTCTTTTGCTCGAACTTTATAGGCCTTTGTTCTTGGTTTATCAAATTTGCTAGAAAATTTAATAAACTAGTTTCCTTCGCTTTTCTTCATCTTTGCTTCTTTTGTTTGCGCATAACCTTTAACCTTTAAACCAACAGTAGACGTGCTACTTTTCTATAATCAAACAAGCCCGCGTAGCCTATATGGTTGTAGCATTTGGTGTAAATCTTTTGCAAAGCTATTAACCATAGGGTCGGTAGCTAGACACCATACTTGGCTATTAGCTTCGGCTTTCTTCGATCCCTTGAGTTGTGTGGCCTGCATCACAACATAATAAAGATTTCTATGGCATGAAATTCGCTAACCTTTTGTGGCAAAAGTACATGGTCGCATAGAATTTCGTGGGAAAAGGTCTGAAAGAACATTTTGCATTTTACGTAACCAATTATATAAGTTACAAAGCAAGTATCACAACACTTTAGGAATCAGTGCAGATCTGAATGATCATTTTGCGTTTGGCAGAGATGAAGCTTATCAACTATGTAGCATATCAGTAGTACATAAAGTTTCGTATGTGCACGCTAATTGTTAACCTTTCACAAAAATGTGCAGTTTTATGAGTATAACCGGCTAACTACTTGAAGGGCAAGTTATAAGAAGTCTTTTGGAAACCATAGGCTACCTTAATGCACTCAGTAGCAACTTTGGGGTTCCAGGGTAGCTGTCCATAGAGCGTACTGAGTAATGTGCCTTCTCTGTCTTTGAGGCCTGGTTTCCCACAGATTAGGCCAAAGGCCAAAAATCTTTTAGTTAGCTAAGCCCTGAAAAATACCATTGTGGCTAATTCTAGGGATCTTGGTACATGTCATTGTGCACCTAGTTACACCAACGCAGCTCGACCCATCCACATCTGGATATTCAAAGTGTATGGTACCCTCTTGCATTGGAAAGCATGGTTGGTCTTTAGGTGGTGCAATTCCTGCAATAAATCCCAAAAAAGGCACAATCTTCATTAAAGTGCAAGAGTAATCAGTTGTTGTAAGCATGTAGCCGAGTGAAGTTACGAATAACTTCTAAATTTCTCATTGAAAAATGAGTGAAACGAATGAAAACTTAGCTGTAAGGTAAGAATTGCATAACAACTAGATAGTCCTTGGCTTGTGAGGTGATGCCCGTCGAGCTACTTGAATCTTCAAGCTTTAATGTATCATAAGGTTATGCATGGTACATCCTTAGATTACAGGCGTTCTATTACATTTTGATCTCTTTGTAGCTCATGGTTGCGAGGGTGCAGCTACCCTTACTGCCTATTTTACTAATCTTGTACAGACCTTCCTAGATGGGATCCATCTCTTTGAAGCCTTCATTACAGGCAGTGATGAAGACTTTTCTCAGGACTATATCTCTAGGCTAAAACTGCTGAATCTTCGCCCTTTAGTTGTAACTGGAGATGAGCTGCTACTGGTAGGATGCAATGTGGGTTATACCTTCTCGCGTTCCTCCTCTGCCAGATCTAAGTTTATGACCATCTCTTTTTTGTTCTGCTCGATGTTTAGCAGTAGAGTGTTGATACTTGGCACAATGACATTAGGAGGATGATTTCTTTTTAACCAAATGCCAAAGAGAAATGAGCTTCACCAGTTGCTCGTCATTTGGTGGTGCGATACATCTAAAGACATCCTGGAAGTTCGTCTAGCCATTTTCCCTTTTTGTCTGAGAGAAATTTCTTAAGGTAGTCGAGGATTGTCTTGTTGGATGCCTCGACTTGCCCATTGCCTTGGGGATACCTTGGCTTGGACATGTACTGCTTAATGCCATATTTCTAGAAGAACTTCGCCAAATCATTGCCTACGAATTGCGGGCCATTTTCTGTGATGATGGATAGAGGGATGCTGAACCGGCAGATGATGTTCTTTCTTATGAAGCACTTTATGTCCATTTGAGTTATTGTTGTCATGGCCTTTGTTTTTACCCATTTTGTGAAGTAGTCGGTTGCCACGATCATCAAGCATCTACCCCCAATAGCTAGCCCTACCAGGTTGATTGCCCACTGCATGAATGGCCAATGACTTGTCTACGAGTGTAGTTCGCTAGCATATAGTGTTGGTATTGTCTTGTAGCGTTGGCAGCTGTCGTACTTTTGTACTAACTGCTTAGAGTTATAATGCATAATAAGTCAGTAGTTGTCTGCGTTAAAATCCTTATGTGCTAAGGATCAGCCTCTAAAATGATTTCCACAAATACTTACATGGATTGAACTTAGAATCCTCAGGTCATCGAGAGGTGCTAGGCAGCAAAGATGTGGTCCGATGTAGAATCTTTGAACGAGAATATCATTCCACATGTAGTAGCATGCTGCCTTCATTTGTAGCATTCTCGACTCCAATCTTTTTATGGGGAGTATGTCATTGACCGGGTAGTCTTCATTGGGACTTTGCCAGTTCAGAGTTGTACTAAACTGTGACACCGGAGCTGTTACACTTAGTTTTTCCAGATACTCCACTTGAATAGAGCGTTTGAGTTGATGGTCGAAGGCGGAGCATAGACTGGCTGATGCATCCATGTGAGGGTTGTTTGCCCACAGAACTTGAGTAAAGGTGTAAGTTTGAAACACCTCAAGTTGCTTTTGTACCTTCTTTAGGCATTGCACCATTCTTGGATGTTTTGCTGTGTACTCTTCGGTAATCTGGCTAGTGATTAGCTGGGAATCAAAATGAATTGCAAGCTTTTTCACCGCCAAGTCTTTTGCCATTCCGAGGCCTATTAGTAGGGCTTCATACTCTGCTTCGGTGTTGGACGCTTTAAAGCCTAAAGTGACCGCTTGCTCGAGCATCTAACCATTTGGGGTGATAAGGACCATACCTGCTCATCAGTCCTTGTAGTTAAATGCGTCATTAACATGCAAATGCCAGAAGTCTACATTGGGTAAGGCATGTATAGTTATAGCATACTCGGTTGCCTCAGGGGTGTCATTGGGCCGCGTTATTGCATCGCCTAAGCTAGGCGTGAATTCTGCAATGAAATCTGCTAAAGTTTAGGCTTTTATCGCATTGCAAGGTTGGTAAACTAAGTTGTACTGGCTAAGTTCTGATGCCCATTTGATGACTCCTTGACAAGTGTCTGGACCATGTAGGATTGATCGTAGAGGATACAAGGTCATAACGATGATTGTATAAGCTTGAAAATATGGTCTGAGCTTCCAATCCTCAACAACTAGTGCGAAAATTAATTTCTAGATCTTTAGATATCTGATTTCCACTTTAAGAAGAGCTTTAACAGTGTAGAATACAGGCAGTTGGGCCCCCAGATCTTCTCGTATGAAAGCAGAGATCACTGCTACTTCTGAAACTGCCAAGTAGATCTATAAGTCTTCTGCTGCTTCTGGCTTGGATACTAAGGAAGGTGATATGAGATACTTCTTCAAGTCTTGGAAAGTTTTTTCGCACTCATTATCCCATTTATCTCCCTATGCCTTCTTGATTGCTTTGAAAAAAAACTTGCATCGATCAATGGGATGCCAGAGGAAGTGGTTGAGCGCAGCTACTTGTCCAATTAAGCTTTGGGTCTCCTTTAGGGTAGTTGGAGACTTCATCTCTAGGATTGCTCGGATCTGCTTAGGATGTGCTTCGATTGCTCATTGGGTTATTAGGTACCATAAGAATCTTCCTAATAATCCAAATGTGCATTTGGCAGGATTGAGCTTCATCTTGTATTCTCTAAGAATGTTGAAAGTTTTTGCCAAGTTGCCGATGTGGTTTGACCGCTGCTTGCCTTTCACCATGATGTCATCGATGTAGACTTCCATAGTTACTCTAATTTGCTTCTAAAACATCATGTTTACCAGTCATTGATAAGTAGCTCCCGCAGTCTTAAGGCCAAAAGGTATAACTTTGTAGCAGTAGGTACCTCACTCGATCACGAACACAGTTTTCTCCTCGTTGGGCTGGTGAATGGCTATTTGGTTATAGCCAGAGTATGTGTCTAAGAAACTGAGTACCTAGTTCTGAGGTTGAATCTACTAGAAAGTCGATTCGAAGAACCGACTAAGGATCCTTTGGGCATGCTTTGTTGAGGTCAGTGTAGTCTGTGCAAACTTTCTAATTGCCCTTTTCTTTCTTCTTTACTAGCACGACATTGGCAAGCCATGCTGAGTGTGCTACCTTTTCTATGAACCCGGCCTTTAGTAGCTTGTTGATTTATGCTTAAATGATCACCACTAGTTCGGGTGTAAAGTTTCTTCTCTGTTAGATCATAAGTTTGGCAGCGTCTTGGAGTCAATACCAGCCACGTCAGAAGAAGACCATGCGAAGATATCACGATTCTTCCTAAAGAAAGTTGTGAGTTCCTTAGTTTCCTTTGGGCTCAGATATGATCCAATTTTAACCGTCTTCTGTGTCTGCTAAGGTTCAAGAAAGATGTGCTCAACGTTCTCTTTGGGTTTTCATCTTGTCTCATCTGCTAATGAGTTGATTTAGACACCATCTTCTTAACTCGTCTGCTGATGCATTGATTTGGACACCATCTTCTTTGATTCCTTCAACACTCACATAGTGCATCATCGAGATATGGCCTGGTCAGACTTGATTTCTCCTACTTTTCTTCCCAGGATGCGGAATCAGGTCTTTTAATACTTGACGGAGGTTACGGCACCCAACTTTATCAGCCAAGGTCGCCTTAGAATCATATTGTAGGGAGACAGGTTTCTTATTATCATGAGTGTCTGCTTTGAAACAACTAGGGGTGTTCTCACGTTAAGTGTTATGTTGCCAATAACAATTAAGGTGTTTCTGTTGAATCTGGTAAGTACCTTCGCTCGGTGTATGGTTGTGCTTTCCAGGCCTATCTTTTGAATTACTATGAACTGACGTAGGTTGATCGCACTTCCGTTATCAAACATCATTCTTTCGACTATAGTGCGCGCTAATTGGAAATATATCATAAATGTGTCGTCACGTGGGAAGTTGACGCCTTCGGCATCCTGCTCGATGAAGCCAATGATGGGTCCAAGTTGATTATTGACTACCTGGATCTGAAAGACCAATAAAGCCTGTTGGATCTTCCTCTTCTTAGGTAGGATTCAACAAAGATGCCATTGATCTGAATTGTCTTAGTCGGTGGCTCTTCGTTGGTGTCTGTGTTTCTTTTAGGCTACTCAGTTGGCTTGTTCAAGTATCTGTTGATCTTACCTTTTTTCACCAACTTTTCTAGATAATACCTCTAAGTGTAATAGTCGTCGGTTGTGTGACCAGGATCTTGATGGAATATGCAGTACTTAGTGTGGTCCAACTTAGAGGTGTCTCCCTTTGATTGCTTTGGAAGCTTGAACCATGGCTCACTCTTGATGTCACGGAGGATTCAATGGATCAAGACATCGAGTCTCCTTTAGTCGGGGATCGATCCTTGCACTTAACCTTCAGCCTGCTTTTGTTGTTGTACTGTTTGTTGTCCTTCTTCTTTTAAGCTACTGCTGATTCTTTGCAAGGCTGCTCGAGTGCCTTATCTATTTGTCGAGCCCCGTCCCAGAGTGCATACTTTTCTGCCGGGGTGAATGAGGCAGCCAGAGTCAAATCTTCTCTCAAAGTCAAAGCTTTCTTTGGTTTTCACTAATGAATATTCATCTTATCACTTGAATAGCGGATCAAAAAGAAATCTGACCATCTGGTCCAGGCTATAGTGCATGTGGTACGTTCTTAGTAGGCGATCGGGTTACTTGCAAGCTATTAGTTGAACTTTAGTCGGATTGAGTGACTGCTTATCTCCGTCCGTCATGCTGCCTATTTCGATGTAAGGTGGAGGGTGCTCCTTGTGGGCCTAGCCGTAAATAAACACTTCGCCTGGAAGGTTGTCCATGTTTATTATCAGAGTGTGGCCCCAACCATTAATGTATGCTCGTCAGTGGCCTAATCGGGAGCTTTTCCGACCCAGTACCTAGGCCTTTTTAATAACACCAACGACGGCAATGAAACCAATCGTGTTTTTGCTGTAGAGCTTAACACTAAACGGAATATCAAATTACATGACATCAACAATAACCATGTTAGGATTGATATTAATGGTTTGCACTATGGGAAATCAACTCTAGTAGGATATTATGCTCAGAACAATAGGGGGTTCCAGAACTTGATGTTGACTTGTATATAGTTTCCTACAATTTAGAATTTAGGTTTTCCAAGTTAGGGTTAATCCCTTGTAATCTGGGATTGTAATTATTATAATTATCCTTTTCTTATCATGGCAACTTAGAATAATATAACAATTCAAAGCATTCTCTTCTTGGCACCAAAGCCAGGTTGAAATAAAAAATAAAAAAAAAAAAAACACCAAAACAAAGAAAAAAAAAAAAAAAAACCTCGTTGTGCTAAGTAGTTTAGTGCGCAATTTAAAACCCAACTTGCCATGCATAACAGTAGCATGGTCTATGATCAGCGAGCGGTGTTTCTATACCATTGTTGTAGAAAACTGCACTAAGCGACTAAGTGTCGTTGTTGTCCTTAATCACAGTGAGCGATTCCTCCATCTATATTGTCTAGGGATATATGCCAAAAGTCTCGTAACCTATAAAACTCTGCAGTGTGTAGCCCCTTGTTTCTTCTTCGCTTGTCCCCATATTCCCTTGATCAGCACCATCGCCTCTCAGCCGCGCCAAGGCTTTGGTGCACCGTCCTGATTCGTGACCAGTGAACAACTTTGCGTTATTACTGCTTCATCCTGATTCTGAAACAGCGAGCAACTTTCTGCATTGTTGCTGATGGTGATGTCACCCTTGTTCTTGGGAAAGGCACTCCTGCTTTATCTGATGCCATGAAACTTGATACTATTCTCGTGGTTCCATCCCTAAATAATAATTTGTTATCCATTGCACAAATAACCTTTGCCTTACATTGTTTGGTTATTTTTTCGACTTATTTTTGCATTTTCAAGGACATCCATATGAGGAAGACGATTGGTTATGGTATTAGACGAGGAAAGTTATACTATTTGGAGTTGACATCACAAAGCACTGGATTGTTGGCTCAAGCTCTTTTAGTTGACTCACCTCAAGGGGAGAATAATAAAGCGTCAGATGTCTGGATGTGGCATTGTCATCTTGGACACGCTTCATTTGGTTACTTGCGTAAGCTATTTCCTAGTTTGTTTGCAAAGACTAATGTTTCTCAATTTAAGTTTGGGGTTTGTGAAATGGCCAAAAGCCATAGAGCTACTTTTCCTTTGAGTTTGAATAAAGTTCTGTTCCTTTTATGACTATGCATTCTGATGCGTGAGGTCCATCTAAAATTACTAATCTTGATGGTACTCACTGGTTTGTTACTTTTATTAATGAACAAATAACTTGGGTTAATTTGTTGAAATTGAAAAATGAAGTCAATTTGGCCTTTCAGAAATTTCATAAGATGGTTACTGTGCAGTATAACTTGAATATTCAGGTCATTCAAATTGACAATAGAGGTGAAAATGTTAATGCGGACCTTCATGCCTTCCTTGATAGGCATGGTATTGTTCATCAAAATATGCGCCCTACACTCCTCAACAGAATGAAGTTGCTGAGTGGAAAAATCGACACTTGTTAGAGGTAGTTTGTGCTTGTATTTTGGCGGCATAACTCCTTTTGCATTATTGGGGCGAAGCCCTAACTTCGGCAGCATATCTTATCAACCGTCTCTCATCTCACACCATTGACTTCCAAACACCATTGCAAGCCCTCATGTCTCAAACTAATTGTCCACTAGTTTTGAATCTTTCTCCACGTGTATTAGGATATGTAGCATTTGTCCACCTCCACCCACGTGTATTGGGATATGTGTCACAATTGATGTAGTTTTTCATGAAAATGAGATGTATTATGATTCGTTTGAGTCCTCACTTCAGAGGGAGATACGAGATGAAGAAGTTTGGACCTTTAATTAAGTTACCTCAATTAGAATTGACGTGCAGCAACCCACATTAGCTAAGGAGCCCACGACATTTGGGCTTCAGGACAGCCAATAGAACCATCCCGTATCTTCTGGCTTTAAGAGTAGCAGGATTTACTTGTGTCTTCTGAGCTTCAGGATCAACAGGACCAGTCTATGGCTTCTGGATGTCAGGAACAGTAGGACCAACCTACGATTGGCAGGCTTTAAGGCCAGCAGGGCCAGCTTGTGGCTTTTGGAAACATGGAGTATGACATGAATTAGCAGCAACCCATGGAATCTGGGCCTATGACCCCACAATATGGCATAGGCCAAGTGCTAGCAGTAGAGTTGCATTTTTATGCTCCCTCGTCTTCAATTGATACTCATAACCAATCACGTTTCACTCTAGATGCTCCACCTATTTGTCATCTTCTAGAATGCATTAACGAGGTATTCCTAAACCTAGTTATAAGGTTGATCCTAAATGTAAACATAAATATCCTGTGAGTGAAGCAAACTTAGATTCAGGGTGAGATATCCATTGAACAATTATGTGTCTACTCACCACTTGTCAAAATCAAATAAGTTATTTGATTATCAATTATCTACTGTATCTATTCATAACAGTATGCATGAGGCCTTAGCAAACGTTCGCTGGAAAGAAACAATGAATGAGGAATTGAGATCATTGAAGAAGAATGCTACTTGCAAAGTAACAAACTTGCCAGCTATCAAGAACATGTGGGATGCAAGTGGGTCTATACGATGAAATACAAAGCAGATGGAACAGTGGACCGTTTTAAAGCAAGGTTGGTGGCAAAAGGGTATACACAAAAGTATTGGATTGACTTAATGATACCTTTGCACCAGTGGCTAAAATCAACACACTTCGGGTTTTACAATCCTTAGTAGCAAACTTAGATTGGCCGCTCCAACAATTTGACGTACAGAAAAGCCTTCTTACATGGATATTTGACAAAAGAGATATACATGGAATTCTAACTAGGAAGTAACGTTCCCGCCATACATAGACAAAAGGTGTGTAGACTCAGAAAATCATTGTATAAGTTGAAGCAATCTTCGAGAGCATGGTTTGGTAAGTTTGCCAAGTCCAGAAGAGCATTTGGATATAAGCAGAGTAATTGTGATCACACAATATTCTTGAAGCATCATAATGGGAAGCTTACAACACTCATTGTATATGTGGATGACATGGTAGTCACTGGTAATAATCCTAATGAACGTGCAGCTTTACAAAAATATTTATTTACTAAATTCGAGATGAAGGATCTTAAGTCTCTAAAATATTTTCCCAGGATTGAGATGTCAAACTGTAAGTTGGGAATCTTTCTATCACAAAGAAAGTATATTATTGACCTATTGAAAGAAACCGGTATGTCTGCATGTTAACCTGTGACTACTCCCTTAATAGAAGGAATGAAGCTCAGTATTGATCCGAATCAAGTACCAGTTGATGAAGGGAAATATCAAAGATTAGTGGGACGATTAATGTATTTGGCATACACTAGGGTGGACCTTGAGTGTAGTTAGTCAATACATGCATGACCCAGGAGAACAACACATAAGTGCCGTTATGATGATATTGAATTATTTGAAAGAAAGTCCGAGAAAAGGTATTTTTTTCATGAAGAATGGTCATTTCAGAATTAAAGGTTATACGGATGCTGACTGGGTTGGTTTGACAGATGATAGACGTTCTACATCTGGTTATTTTACCTTTGTTGGTGGAAACCTGGTCACATGAAGAAGCAAGAAGCAAAATGTAATAGCAAGGTCAAGTACAAAAGCAGAATATAGAAGTATAGCACTTGGTATCTGTGAGATTTTATGGCTTAAATTTCTATTACGAGATTTAGGTGTCAAACATAGTCAACCGATGAAGTTGTTTTGTGACAATAAGGCTGCTCGTGATATTACTCACAATTCAGTGCAGGATGATTGGACCAAGCATGTTGAGGTTGATGGGTTCTTTATTAAAGAAAAAATAGAAGGAAAAATAATTGAAGTTCCTCCAATCAGAACGGAAGATCAAGTAGCTGACATTCTCACCAAAGCAGTTTCAAGCGAAAAGTTCTCTAAGTTTGTAGACAAATTGTGCATGTGTAATATATATGCGAGTAAATTATAGCTATGGTCCTTTAACTTTATGTCAATTGTAGCTTTGATCCCTCAACTAAAAATCCATTAGATATAGTCCTTCAATTTGCCAAGCTATGAAGCATTGATCATTCCGTTATGTTTACCGTTAATGTGCTTGTGTGGCAGTACAATGGAACCCCCAATTATGTTAATATGGGTGCCGAATGGAATAAAGAATTAGGTATATAAGTTAGATTTTTAGTATAAATATTCTACAAAAGCAACAAAAATAAAAATAAAACATGATTGCCCCTTCCCATCTTTCATCCTCCCCATTCCAGAATCTCCATATCTCTCGTGGCTGCACTCCAAAGCCATCACACACCGCATACCTACCCATTCCAAGATTAAACCACCTTCAATCTTCATTGTTCAGGTAGATGGGGACCTCAGAATTACAGATAGTGTTACTCCATTCACTGCCGATTTGGGTTTGTTCTAGGTTTGAAGAACCATATGTGGCGGGGCAAACTAATGGGGTTTATTATTACATCGTTTGGGAGGAGCTGGGCAAAGCAAAATTGTGACAGTCTTGCTGTTGTACAGAGAACTATGTTTTTAGGGTTTTGAATTTTGTTTTCTTTTTTGGTCAGGGGTTTTCAAATACTATTCCCTCTTACTAGGATTTGGATCCTCTCCTGAGCCCAAGGAGAAGATCCTTCTGACCAAAGGACTTGGGCCGTTGGATGAAAATCCAACGACTATAATTATTATAATTTTAAAGGGACCCCCCTGTTTGTAGCCGTTGGATTTTCATCTAATGGCCCAAGTCATTTGGTTAAGAGGATCCTCTCCTTGGGTTCAGGAAAGGATCCAAGTCCCTCTTACTATACTTGTGGGTCCCATCTGCCAGCCATGTAAGCACCTCAACAGAATATTTAACAGTGTTAGAATGAAAGGACTGATGCCCCACATTTTATTAAGTTCAATGACTATATCTAATAGAATTTTAGTTGAGGGATCAAAGCTACAATTGACTTAAAGTTAAGGTACCATAGCTACAATTTACTCTATATATGTGATGAGTCGATTTTATATAATATATTTTTCCCCTATTCTTAGTATGTTTTTTGGTAATTATTTTGGTAGAATTTTGATACTTTGCTTTATATTTTCAATATAGGACATTTGACTTCCTCTAAAGCAAATAATGATCAAACGAACGAATTTTAAAGTGATTCAAATTGGAAGACGTTCGTGAGTCCATTAGCTTGTACCTATCAAAATATTAGATTTTTCTACCAAGTGGTTATTTTCTAGCAAAGAAATAAAGAAGCAGTGGGTGGTGCTGGAAAGTGATGTTTTGTGCTTAATTGCAATTTTTGGAGCTCAAGATGACCTCTAATAGGTTCGTGGTCTTCTGGAGAAGTGTTCAGAATAGTCCAAGTTTTAAATCTAGCTAATTTGGGCCAGTTTTGGAGTAGATATGGGTCCAAAACGTGGCCGTGAAGATTTTGGGCTTATTATCCTAATCAATATAGGATTATGTTTCCTAATTTATTTTAAGGGATACTTTGGATGCAGTCCCTAGTCACCAATATTTTTTAACTGAAACCTTATTGATTTTTATAATTTGATCAAAGTCTCTTGACTTTGTACATGTCAGCATATTAGCATTAATATATTTTATGTCAATTATTTTCTCTTTTAACTTGAAATTATATTTAACAAATCGCACCATTTATGAAATTTAAAATCCCATAATTATTGGATTACAAATGGTAAAAATCTCATGGGTTATGAGACTAAAAACAATGTATATAACAAACAATTGTGCACAAAGTTTTATGAATTTTACTTAGTTGTGTCAAGCGAAATAATGTACCCCCAGTAAATTAATTTTGCATGTACCCATGAACTTGACAACAGCAAAAATATTATCCTGCATGAACACAACAATGTACATACCCAAATAACATTGTACCCAAATAAAAAAAGGATAAGAGAAAAAACTCATGGGTACATTCAAACCACTAGAAAAACCATGTACCCACTAGTTTTGGCTCAACAAACTATTACAAAAAATACAAAGAATGTACACAAGAAAAAGAAAAAGCACGCGTAAAGATTGCCCTAATCAATGCTAAAAACCTCTCCGTGTGTGTTTGCACTTTGGAAGAGAATGTACCCAAGGAAAAGAATGTTCAAAAATTGTACAATTCACCAAGAAACACTCAGCATCATTTGTACACTACCACCCAACTTAACACAATGTGCACCACAAGGCAACCATTGAGATGTAGACATTAGGGAACACTATGCTCTAGGCTTAGAGGATCTCTATGGGGAAATTGCAGGCGTAGGCAAAGAATTGAGGGATATACGTGGTTGTGCCTACAATGGAGGTTGATTAACACAATGCTAACCATGAAGGTAATATAACTGATAAAAGTTTTCAAATTTCAAATCCCTAAAAATTAGGTCAACCAGGTCAACTTTCCCGAAACAAGCCAACAAAAGGATATGTGAAAATGAATAATACAATTGTGAAAAGAAAAAACAATTTAAAAATGACAAGTAATTATGAGTAGTTATAGTAACATGGATAAAGTCAAGGGACTTTGATCAAAAACTTAAAACCAATAAGGTTTCAATCAATACTATATAACAATTAGGGATGAGAACCTAATTTCTCCTTATTTTAATTTATTTAGTTTCCTAGTTTTGTTCTAAGTCCTTTTCTAGGAAGGATTGGATTTTCTATGTAGTATAAAAAGGCATTTGGCCGGCCCTAGTTCTTCTTCTTGATGTGATATTGGAAAGAGGAATTTGGCAAAAATTTAGAAATTTTCAGACTTTATTCTACAAGATGTTTTCACTCTTTTTCTAGTTTAATAAAAACTCTTTTGATTTTAATTATGAATATGCGTAACTAACTTTCACCCTAGCAACAAGGCCATGAGCCTTAACATAAATATGTAGTTTTTATTTAATTGCTTATGATATTATGCATGCGTACTTTGAGTTCTTAATCACTGTGTTTAAACTGTCTCGATATCTTAATGCTTAGCTATCATTGGGATATTTAGATAAGTAATCAGATGCAATTCAGTCAGAATACCACCGAAGGATTGAGTATTGCTTCTTGTGATTGATAGTTGTAATTTCACTTAGGGCGAATGCCACGTCGTAAAGGTTGCATGGTTTTTCAAAAGGTTTTCACAAAGCGTAATGAGTCATGCATGTTTATATTTGATCTGGATGCCACAGACGGATTGCATGTTTGATATACGTTCTATCTTGAATATCACAAGTAGAATATGCATTAGGAAGACCTAACTTTCAAAGTTGCATGGGTAATTTATAAGTAATTAATAAATCTACATAGGATTGTTAAGATGATAGCGAAACCCTAGTGCTTTTCCAAACTTATTTCTCAAAACCTTTTCTTTTTGGTCTGATTTCTTCTTAATTGGTTACTAGTTGTTTTTCCTAAATTGCTTTTATTAAATTTGTTTTCATTATACTTAAATTCAAAATCAACCATTTCTAATCTTTGTTTTCAAATAATTAACTAAGATTTTGGTTTTGCATAAATTGTTTTAGATAATTCATGTGGGAACGACCTTGCATGAGCATTTTTACTACAATTACCTTGTTCTCTTGCAAGTATTTTGTGTGATTTTAACCATATTTGTGCAGGTACTAAAAGTATCAAAATACACCAACTTGAGGTGGAGTGTTGACTTGTATATAGTTTCCTATGGTTTAAGATTTCCTAGTTACGGTTAATCCCTTGTAATTTAGTATTGTAATTACTGTAATCATCCCTTCCTTATCATTGCAGCTCTAGAATTGTATATTATACCTTAAATTGGGAAGAATAAAAGAAGGATTCAAAGCATTCTCTTCTCTTGACCCTCATTAGCGATCAATCAATGCAAGTTTGGGTGGGATATGGTGGCGCCAAGAAGAAAATCGATGTCACTTTGGCTCCAATCGTTGTTTATAAACCCCACATTCCACTCTTATCTTTGAAGTGCGACCGACCTTTCCATGGTCCATAACAAGATTATGTATGTTGGCATCTCCTCGTCCACATGCTCACTCCTCACTTGTCATTATCTTCTAGAATGGCGCCAAGGCATAAGAAATTGTTCTCTCACAACTTGCCCCGAGAAATTATTAGGTGGTACAGTAGTACCACGTCAGCCGTGATACTTCCATTCAAATTTTGCTATTTATCTGTCATTATTTTTGCACAGCTGGAATTTAATATCATTTTTACCTCTTAAATAAATTGAAAAAAAATGAAAAAAAGAAAAAAAAAAAAAAGAAAAAAGAAAAAAAGAGATCGAACGATCCCTACTTTCCTGATTACACCTGTGTTTTTTCGTCTTTGGAAGAACCAAAACATGCAAGAAAGCAACCCATGATTTCGATCTCTCTCTTTCCCTCCTCTGGGTCTCTCAAAGGTTGTGTCTTTCTGCGAAACAATCATCCTCCTCTGGGCTTCCCCTGGCCTCTGTACTTGCCCATATTCGGTTGAAAAAAAAAAAACCAGGATTCTTTTCACCTCCTCACTGAATTTCAAGAACAGAGCGTAGATCACGCGGTGAATTTCGACGTTTAAGGTTACGGTAAAAACAAAATCTAAAAATGGTAAAAAGGAAAATCCAACACAGCGCCCCAAATTATAATTTCAACGCGTTTCTGATCGAATTTTGGCGAGTTGGTAAAGAAGGAAACTGGGTTTGATTTGAAGGTTCGACAATTAAGATTTGACTGAGATTCGACCCAGAGGAGAGAAAGAGAGAGAGTGATCGAAATCATGTTCACCCACTTATGATTACCACCAGAGGAAGTAATTAGTACCATCCTTCTTGATTATCATCACCACCATCCCTCCATCCAAACGCAGGAAGGGGAAGGAGATCGATCTCCTATGTTTTTTTCATTTTTTTTCTTTTTTAAATTTATGTAAAAATTAAAAATAATATTAATTTTCAACTATATAAAAAAATACAGATGGCTAAATTTAAACAGAAGTATCATGCTGACGTGGTACTACAGTACCACTTAATAATTTCTCAGCATTTGCAAATTGATATGCTTTCATTCCCTTAAATTAGTTGGAATAAAATGCCGAAGCAATAGGATTATTATGTTTGATTAAACTTTGAATGTAGTCTTGGAATCCGTGAGGAATTACATATATTTGTCACTTTAAATTAGTTAAACTCGTGAGGGTATTGAATGTTGTCTTTAATCCAAATGTTATCTTTGAATGTCAGTGTAGGTTTCGATGGGGGATAGTGTAATTTTGTCTTGCCCTTTTTTTTTATCGTATTCCAAAGTACTTTACTTAATCATAGAATGTCCACAATTTTAATGTACGGTGATGCCCTTATAGTAGAAAAACTTTTATTTCAACTGCATACTGTTAGGGGTGTCTATTCTTATGTATTAAGACTATCTTGTTTTACTTTGCTCTCGTCATCAAATTATTTTCTGTTACTATTGTTGTTGTGTAGGAGGATGGGGAAAAACTATTGGAAGGCAAACTTCACCAACAGAATTGGACGATTTTTGACAATTGGCCGAACATCTCCTGATGAAGATTTATTGTGAGGAATTAGAAAATTTTATTGTCAGTATTGGTTGTGTAATCCACCAAATAGCCATATTGTATCTGTCATTTTGATTTTGTGAAAATTTTGAATTTTTTTTGAATTTCAAAATTGTGCCGGTGTCTGTTATTGTTTTTAGAACTAAGGCACAAATAGGCTGCTTATTTGTGTTTGCCTATTTCAGCACAAAACATCATATTGTGCCTTTTGATCAAAGGACACACTCATAGAGGGCACATATAATATTTTAGTTGTTATACTGTTGCTATTATTATAGGACACATATATAGGTGTCCATAAGCCTCTTACGGCATAATTATTTTTTTCTGTAGTGAAAGGATTTGAACTCGAGGACGAGATCTTTCTGAGAAGAGGAGTATGATGCAGCCCACAACAACTAGTTAATATGGTCTATGTATTATACATGTTGTTGGTGGCTTTTCATCTTTCAAAACCATGTTTTATTTAGATGTCTAGAAACTATAATCTTTAGTATTAATATTTATCCTATCAATTATTTTAATCCCCCTATTTAAAGGGATTCTTATGTACTCAAAAGGAAATCAATTTAGTGAATTATAATCAATCTAAGAAGAGAGTGAGTTTTTCCTCTTATGTCAAATGTTAGACTTAATAGTGTCAAGTGAATCCACGATTAGCGACATTGAGCGAATCCATTACTTCTGGTTGAGTGATTCCCAAGCAGCTATCTCCATCGTCTTCCCTACACCCCTTGGCTCTTTCTACGTCATTTCCCTTTCTTTTTATATATGATGAATGGGGTCGTATTCCTACGTTGGCTCTTTCTACGTCATTTCCCTTTCTTTTTATATATGATGAATGGGGTCGTATTCCTACGTTGTATGGTGAAGAACTAACTTGGCTCTTTCTACATCATTTTCCCTTCTTTTTATGATGAATGGCGACCCCTTTCTTTTTATGATGAATAGGGCCGTGTTCCTACGTTGTATGGTGCAGAACTAACATTGTCATCGCTGGAAGTTGCAACATCACAATCACATATAAAGTCTAAAATTAATTGAGTTGAAAAATGTAAAATTATCAAAGAGGTGAGCCAAAGGTACAACACCAATATTGTCTTCAACTTAATAATTACCATCTACATAAATTGTCAGGTGTAGGGTTTCATGACAAAAGATCTCGGTATTAGTTGGAGTCTAGTTAGGATATTTAAACTCTTATCTTCTTAGAGATACAATTGATCCGAGATATTTCGACAAGCCCTCTTAGTTGGGACCTAATTAGAAGGTCACATGTGGGAAATCCACACATCGACAACCACATGAATCCACGAGGACTCACCCTATACGCGGGCCAAGGGGACCCACCCATCACGTGGCAGTACAAGCCACTTCCTGGCTTTGATACCATGTAGAAGTATCAAAGAGACGGGCCAAATGCCCACTTCTAACAACACTGATGTTGTCCCCAACTTAGTAATTACCACCCAGTACAATTCGTCAGGTGTGAGGTTTTATCACAAAAAACCTCAGTATTAGTTAGAGTAAGGTTGAAATATTTAAACTCTTCATTTCTCAAAGATACAATCGATGTGGGTATTTCAACAAGAAGTTGCGTGCGGTGGCGGGCACTGAACAGTCTGGTTACTGTTTTTTTTCTACTACAAAAAGACAGCACATTTAATTAGTGAGACAATGAAGGGACAGCTCAGCTAAGTTGCATTGCTTATAAGATAGTTCCCAGAGGTTTTGGAGAGAACTAAGAATGGCAGCCACGTTTTTCAAGCTTGTAATACTCATACAAGCAACCCTAGCAGCAGCTCAAAATGTTAGCTTCATCTACAATGGTTTCCGGTCAGAAAATCTTAGCTTAGACGGTGTAGCCCAGTTCACACCCAACGGTCTTTTGATGCTTACAAATGACTCTCAAGAGAAAAGCCATGCCTTCTACCCTAACCCAGTCACCTTCAAGAATTCATACTCTGATACCAATGCTTTCTCATTTTCTACGACATTTGTGTTCGCTATCAGATCGGCGTATGCAACTCTGAGCGGTCATGGAATGGCCTTTGTCATTTCTCCAACAAGGGGGATTCCTGGAGCTTTTCCACCCCAGTACATGGGCCTTTGCAATAACACCAACAACAATGAAACCAATTGTGTTTTTGCTGTAGAACTTGATACCATATGGAATAACGAATTAGGTGACATCAACAACAACCATGTTGGGATTGATATTAATGGTTTGCGCTCAGAGAAATCAGCTCCGGCAGGATATTATGCTCAGAACAATGGGGGGTTCCGGAACTTGACCCTCATTAGTGGTCAACCAATGCAAGTTTGGGTGGAATATGATGACGCCAAGAAGAAAATCGACGTCACTTTGGCTCCAGTCGTTGTTGATAAACCCCAAATTCCACTCTTGTCTTTGAAGCGTGACCTTTCCATGGTCCTTAACAAGACTATGTATGTTGGCTTCTCCTCATCCACTGGCTCGTTCCTCAGTTCTCATTATGTTTTAGGATGGAGCTTTGCAACGAATGGCCAGGCTCAAGAAATTGTTCTCTCACAACTTCCTAAGCTGCCCCGGATAGGAGGTAAAAAAAGATCTAATCTTGTAGCCATTGGCGTGCCTGTGATATCGGTGAGTTTAGTGTTGCTAGCGATTTCAGGTCTAATTTATGGCATAAGACGGAGGAAGAAGTTTGCAGAGCTTCTTGAAGATTGGGAGCTGGAATATGGTCCTCAAAGGTTTAAATACAAAGAATTATATATAGCCACAAAAGGGTTCAAGGAAAAAGAGCTTTTGGGAACTGGGGGATTTGGCAAGGTCTATAGAGGCATATTACCTTCCTCTAAAACTGAGATTGCGGTAAAGAGGGTCTCACATGATTCAAGACAGGGGATGAAGGAGTTTGTTGCAGAAATTGCTAGCATCGGCAGGCTTCGCCACCGGAATTTAGTACCACTATTGGGGTATTGCAGAAGAAAAGGGGAGCTGCTTCTGGTCTATGATTACATGCCTAATGGGAGCCTGGACAAGTACCTCTTTGACCAACCAGTGGTCACTCTCAATTGGAAGCAGAGGTTTAGAGTCATCAGAGGCGTCGCTTCGGGGTTGTTTTATCTTCACGAAGGATGGGAACAAGTTGTGGTTCACAGAGATGTGAAGGCCAGTAATGTTTTACTTGATGAGGAATTGAATGGTAGATTAGGAGATTTTGGGCTTGCAAGATTATATGACCACGGAAAGGACCCTCAGACTACTCGTGTAGTTGGAACACTCGGGTATCTAGCTCCAGAGCATACTAGAACAGGCAAGGCTACAACACAAGCTGATGTGTTTTCTTTCGGTGCATTTTTGCTTGAAGTTGCCTGTGGAAGAAGGCCAATAGGGACACAAGGTCAAGATCGAGAGATAATTCTGGTTGATTGGGTGTATTCTTGTTGGAAGAGAGGTAATATACTTGAGGCAAGAGATCCAAACTTGGGTACAGAATTTATAGTTGAGGAAGTGGAATTGGTATTCAAGCTCGGGCTTTTGTGCTCTCATTCGGTTCCTTCAGCCAGGCCAAGCATGCGCCAAGTTGTGCAGTATTTGGAGGGTGACATTCCTTTGCTGGAGTTGCCACTTGATTGTCTTTCTGCCAGAGACTTAACATTTGCGCACCATGAGGGTTTCGATGATTTTGTAAAGTCATATGCGTCGTCAACGAGCAAGGGAATTTCATATGTTCCAGAGCCGACTTTACTCTCAGGTGGTCGCTGACTTCGAGCAATGAGGGTTTCTTTTTCTCTCTATAACTGGAATTCATAGCGCATATAGTTGCGGCCATTGAATGTTACATGTAACCTATTAGTCTTGTAACTTGTTAGTTGTATAAAGGTAATGCAGGAACAATCCATATGTTGGTTGGGTAAAAGTAATTTATGAAAAATTATAAGTACCATGATATTCTTTTAGGGAGATAATCTACTGCAGTTAAACTTGCACTGCAAGGAGAGAAAAGATTCAAAGATTTGTATATGATAAAAGGACTAAAATCAACGTTCTATTTTTTTTCACTAAAATAACAAATTACATTACAAATATTCAAACAATACAACTCAGACACCAAACACGAAGCTAATAAAAGGTAACGAAACTATTGGAAGTAGTCCAATGGTTATTAGGGTTTCCTGAATACTAAGGTAGGTTTACGGTAACACTAGACAATAGGGGGATTGGTCAACTATTCTTCTTTGTTCTTTATGGGTATTGATTGTTCCCTAGGTGGTTAAGAGTCCGGTTTATCTTTGGGTTGTCAATCTTCTTAACCTTAGTTGTCAACTCCCTTAATTCAAGGAGTTGTTATTTGTCTTCCCTAAGCCACATGTTGTGGCGTAATTCAAGGAGTCAATCTCCTTATATATTGTTGTACAATTGTAAAGAACTTATGATGGAAATACAATACAACCTTTGAAAATCAAGAGAAACTAATGTACCCAAAGGGGCCAAACAAAACCAGAAAAAAAGTGGTGAGCAAACAATTCCAAGCTAGTTTGTGACTGCTTATGTAAGAAGTACTTCTAATCATACGTCATTTTTTCAAAAAGTCAAAGTACTTCTTGAAAAAGCATGTGGCATGTATTTCTCCATGAAGCACATTTACATCTCAGAGCTTAGGTGGTTGATCTCACACCCCAAAAATGTCAAAAAAAGAACTTCGAATATGATATCTAAAAGTCGATAAATCTTACTCTCTTTTTTTTATTCTAGCATAGGCTAATATGACTCAGGGAAGTACTCTATTTGGTGTATATATGTATGCTTTTTACTTCGATTTTAATCACTTTGTTTCAATGACAGCTCTTAAATCTTTCAACACTACTTGAACTTTTTTTTGGGACTAATTGGATAAAATTGATATTTTTGTCATCCAAAGAACTTTTTAATGTGACTGTAAAAACCCACTTTCGCAATGTGGTGTGGCATAAACAACCAACAGCCTCTGTTACCTTCCTAATTAACTATCTGCTACTGCTTCTATTGTTTTTATTTGCTTAAAATCATACATCGCTTTGAGTTTTGGAGGCAAGGATGACTCTCTCTACTGAGCAGCCTGAGCTTGTGTCACAAGTGGAGAACCATAAGCTTTCTTCTGGGACCAATGAAGAAATTGCCGCATCAAGCGATGCATTCGTTGCCCCTGAAATTAATTCGTTTGGCCGGTCATTTAGAGATTACAATGCAGAAAGCGAAAGGAAGAAAAGCATGAAGGAATTCTGCGGGTGTAACCATTAATCAAATGTACAATTTCGTGAAGAGGATGAGGGAGAAGTACAAAAAGTTGAATCGATTCAATATGAGTGTATGGCAATGTTGTGAACTCCTGAACGAGGTTGTGGATTACAGTGACCCTGACTTGGATGAAACCCAAATTGAGCACTTGTTGCAAACTGCTGAATCAATTCGGAAAGACTATCCTAGTGAAGATCGGTTACACCTTACTGCTCAAATTCATGACCTTGGAAAAGTGCTTCTTCTTCCACAATCCGTAGGACTTCCCCAATGGGCTGTTCTTGGAGACACATTCTTTAGGATATGCTTTTGATGATTCCATTGTTCACCGCAAGTATTTCAAGGACAAACTGGACTACAACAATCCTTCCTACAACACCAAATGTGGAATCTACTCACAAGGGTGTGGACTCGAAAATGTGACCATGTCATGGCGGCACGACGACTATATGTACTTGGTCGCCAAGGAGATTGGAACAACACTGCCTCAGGCTGGCTCGTTCGTCATCCGGTATCACTCGTTTTATCCTTTCCATAAGGAAGGGGCATATAAACACCTGATGAACAAGGAGGATGACGAGAATCTCATGTGGCTTCAAAATATTCAATAAATATGACCTATGCAGCAAGAGCAAAGATCGAATTGATGTCGAAAAAGTTAAGCCATATTACTCATCTCTTATTGACAAGTATTTCCCGGCGAAGCTTAGATGGTGATTGTCTACATATATGTGGAGTTCTACTCTCTTTTAGCAATGTACATTTATGATCGATTGTATCGACTTTGAAGAGTTGTATTCTATGCTAGGTGTACTCATATCATATACACAAATAAATAAACAAGGATTGAACTCTTCAATCTTCAACACGCCAGCTTTTCTGTGTGTTTTTCAATTCGCCTCCAGCTACTTCCGCTAGATCACCTTAAAATTCCTCTGAAAATATTTTTCTACATGCAGGTTCCCCTCTGTCCTTGTAGTTTTTATGAACTCTTAATTTCTTTGTGAGATCTGAATCTAGATGATAATGTAGCATTCCTTGACGATTTTTGCAATTTACATGGAAATTTCCAACTTTTTGTGGAAGTATACGAGAATTCTACGACGGAAAATTGTCAAAAATAAGTGTGACTTAAGTTGAGTGGTTCGATTTCAAATTACATTATGATTTTTTTAAGATAACCTGCAAGTTGGGAGACAATATCGGTGTAGTTAGTAATGAGTTGCTCACATGTCTCTCAGAAATCTAGGCACTTCTTTTGTTTATGTTTTGATAGATAATAATTTAAACAAACGAATATTAAAGTAAGAAAAATTGAGAGAATGGTTTTTCATTTTTGTTTGCGTTACCACAAGTAAAGGAATTGTACTGCCATGGTAGGCCCAACTTAACTAGCTTGGAATTGATCATCATAAAGATAGTAATTTAAAAATGTTATCTTTTATCTAGCGATTAAGAAATGTATTATTAGTCATCTTTTGATTTGATATCAAGAGTGTACAACAAGTAATTGCGTTTTCAATCGTTAATATCAAATATAAGGATAAATGACTATAAATTCTTAGTCACTTAGTGACCAAGAGAACGACTCTCAAAAGTAACTAGATAAGATGAGTTAGGAGTCTTGTTCCTTTCTTTTTTATTGTCAATAGAGTCTTGTTCCTTTCTTTTTATGTTCAACTCAGTCTTGTTCCTGTCTAGGGTCTTTTCTTGGTCCTACTTTGTATGGTGAAGAATTACCTTCTCATGGCTGGAGGTTGCACCTACACAATCACATATAAAGTCTGAATTAATTTGAGTTGAGAAGTTGCGTACGGTGGTAGGCAGTGGACAGTTAGGGATCTGTTTTATTCTGCTACACAAAGACAACACATTTAATTGGTGAGACAATGAAGGGACAGCTCAGCTAAGCTGCATTGCTTATAACAAAGTTCCTAGAGGTTATGGAGAGAACTAAGAATGGCAGCCATGTTTTTCAAGCTTGTAATACTCATACAAGCAACCCTAGCAGTAGCTCAAAATGTTAGCTTCATCTACAATGGTTTCCGGTCAGAATATCTTAGCTTAGACGGTGTAGCCCAGTTCACACCCAACGGTCTTTTGATGCTTACGAATGACTCTCAAGAGATAAAGGGCCATGCCTTCTACCCCAACCCAGTCACCTTCAAGAACTCATATTCTGATACCAATGCTTTCTCATTTTCTACGACATTTGTGTTCGCTATCAGGTCGGTGCTTGCAACTGTGAGCGCTCATGGAATGGCCTTCGTTATTGTTGGAACCCCCAGTCCCACATCGGACAGAGGGAGAAGAGAAGAGTGCTTTAAATAGAAATACCCCTCTCTAACTAACATCGAGGCCTTTTGTGATAAAACCTCACACCTGAGGATTGTGCAGGTGGTTAAGTGGGGACAGTATCGGTGTTGTTGGAGTGGACCCTCGGCCCGTCGACCTGAAAATTTCTACATGGTATCAGAGCCAGGAGGCGGGCCCGTACTGCCACGTGATTGGGTGGGTCCCCGTTGGCCCCGCGTGATTGTCCACGTAGGCCAAAGATGCCACGTGTTTGGGTGGGTCCCCATTGGCCCCACGTGATTGGGTGAGTCCCGACATGGCTCCACGTGGTTGCCGATGTGTGGAAATTCACGTGTGACCCATAAGTGGGGTCTCACGTGCGGGGGAGTGTTGGAACCCCCAGTCCCACATCGGACACGTGCGGGGGAGTGTTGGAACCCCCAGTCCCACATCGGACAGAGGGAGAAGAGAAGAGTGCTTTAAATAGAAATACCCCTCTCTAACTAACATCGAGGCCTTTTGTGATAAAACCCCACACCTGAGGATTGTGCAGGTGATTAAGTGGGGACAGTATCGGTGTTGTTGGAGTGGGCCATCGGCCCGTCGACCTGAAAATTTCTACAGTTATTGCTCTGAAAAGAGGGATTCCCCAAGCTCAACACGGCCCTTTCCTAGGCCATTTCAATCGAACCAACAATGGCAATGTCACCAATCATATTTTTGCTGTAGAGCTAGACACTACCAAGCAGATCGAGTTCAATGACATCAATAACAACCATGTAGGAATTGATATTAATGGTTTGAACTCTGTGAAATCTTCTACCGGAGGATACTATGCTGAAAACAATGGTGGGTTTCGGAACTTGTCCCTCACCAGTGGTCAAGCAATGCAAGTTTGGGTGGAATATGATGGTACCAAGAAGCAAATCAATGTCACGTTGGCTCCAGTCAGTGCTGGTAAACCCCATGCTCCACTTTTATCTCTGAAACATGACCTTTCCCCAATCCTACACAAAACCATGTACGTTGGCTTCTCATCCTCCACCGGTTCTCTTCCTACGTCTCATTATGTTTTAGGCTTGAGCTTTAAAATGAATGGGCAAGCTCAAGAACTTGTTCACTCACAACTTCCCAACCTGCATAGGATAGGAGGTAAAAAAGTATCTAAGCTTTTAACCATCGGTGTGCCTGTGATGTCTGTGAGTTTGGTTTTGCTAGCAATTGTTGGCATTATGTATGCCATAAGAAGGAAGAGGAAGTTTGCAGAACTGCTTTAAGATTGGGAGCTTGAGTATGGGCCTCAAAGGTTTAAATATAAAGAATTATATGTTGCTACAAAAGGGTTCAAGCAAAAGGAACTTTTGGGAAGGGGGGGATTTGGTAAGGTTTATAGAGGCATATTACCTGCCTCTAAAACTGAGGTCGCAGTGAAGAAGGTCTCACATGAATCGAGGCAAGGAAGTGAAGGAGTTTATGGCAGAAGTTGTGAGCATTGGCCGCCTCCGTCATCGAAACTTAGTACAACTTTTGGGATATTGTAGAAGAAAAGGAGAGCTTCTTTTGGTCTATGACTACGTGCCTAACGGAAGCCTAGACAAGTATCTCTATGACCAACCAGTGGCCACTCTTAATTGGAGCCAAAGGTTTAAAGTCATCAGAGGTGTGGCTTCAGGGTTGTTATATCTTCATGAAAATTGGGAGAAAGTTGTGGTTCATAGAGATGTCAAGGCGAGTAATGTATTACTAGACGGGGAACTGAATGCTAGGCTAGGAGATTTTGGCCTAACAAGATTATATGATCACGGAACAGACCCTCAAACTACTCATATTGTAGGAACACTTGGGTATCTAGCTCCAGAGCATACAAGATCAGGCCGGGCCACAACACACACCGATGTGTTTGCTTTCGGGGCATTCTTGCTTGAAGTTGCCTGTGGAAAAAGGCCAATAGAGCTAAAAGGTCCAGCTCAGGATGTGATTTTGGTCGGCTGGGTGTTTTCTTGTTGGAAGAAAAACAGTATTCTTGAGGTAAGAGATCGAAAGTTAAGCACGGAATTCGTAGCTGAGGAAGTGGAACTGGTGTTGAAGCTTGGGTTGTTATGCTCTCATTCAGATCCTTCAGATAGGCCAAGCATGCGCCAAGTTGTGCAGTATTTGGACTGTGACATTCTTTGCCGGAGTAGTCAGTTCTTGCGCATCCTTCCAGTGGCTTAGTGTTTGCGCCCCATGAAGGTTTTGATGATTCTGCAAAGCCATATCCGTCTTCATCAAGGACGGGGTTTTCTTCTGTTGAGTCGACACTTCTCTCAGGCGGTCGCTGACTGCTCTAAGCAATTAGGATTCTGTTGCAAACTGGTATTCGCATAAAATAAAGGGTGCAAACAATATGTATGTATAGCTTTTTCTTGATAGCTTGTCAATGTAATATATGTTCATCTACTGATTTGCAATATAGACCTAGCTATTTGCTTGTTAATTTGTCAATCTTCTTTCGTGTTTTATACACTTAACTGAAAAATCATTGCATAACGAGCCCGCTTAAAATTGATAAAAGTCGGATTATTATGAAGTCACTGGATAGTTTAATCACTATGTTTCGGTATATAATGATCTTTTAATAACTAGTTAGTATGAGATTTTGGGCTTGTTACTATATGACCATGGAGCAGACCCTCAGACTACCCATATAGCTGGAACATTTAGATATCTAGCACCCAATCATACAAGATTAGGCCGGGCTACAACAAGCATTGGTGTTTTACTGTACGCTTTACTACTTTAGTGTATTTGCTTCTTGAAGTTGCCTCTGAAACAAGGTCAATAAAACTAATCCGTCCTGATTCGTAGTTCCTCAATAATTAAGTTTATCTTCGAGCTTCTCTTTATTGACCTTGTTTCAGAGGCAATTCAAGTAGGTAGTTAAAATAATCCTTTCAAGATAGAGGAGTACTAGGATTCATGCCCGCACGATGCGATAGGTCGAAAACTTTGTCATGTAGTTAACAAATACATACAAAAAGGGGCAAGTAAAGAGTCCATGAATTTCCATAGTGTACCAAGTTAGTAGAAATGTACTCCAACATGACCAGGTCAAAAGGAGATTCCTTCACTCTCAATATGGTTTATCAAAAGTAGTGTCTTATTTCTTCAAGCCAAACATGTAGGACAACACCAATCACAACTACAAATACTAACACTGTGCAAAAGAATTATAAAAACACTCATGCACCATGTAAGAACAAACCTCACAATTGGTCTTAAGAATTGTTTTTCCAAAGAGACCCATTACAACGCGATCTGAAAGAAAACAAAACATGAATAATATCAAGGAAAGTACATTTTCTCTGTCAAGTAAAATATACGGCAGGTAATGAACAAAATACAAAGTTCTCAGCTTTAATTTAATTATTATCGAATATTGAGGGAAATTAACAACTACCCAGAAATGTTTGCTCAAAATTAATTGATAATATGAATAATTTAATTACACAACATTTACAAAACCCAAAGTTCTTAGCTTAACTTGATCTTACCATTTAAGTGGAAGAAGTAAAAAATTACACATAAATGTTTGCATACAATTAATTGATGAAACAACCAATTGGGCAATCAAAAATTTCAGATGAAGAAATCATACGAACGGGTTTCCATTAATTTTGATATCGAAGTTTAACTTTTTGAGTCACTTGCTCCAAATCGTTCTCCTGCCAAAAACATAAACAAACCCCCAAAATAAGGAGCTCTGTTGGTCCCCAAATATTAACAACTATTTCACGTGTACCTTTCATGAAACAGGTGGTGATCACTGCTACTAAGCAGGATTGAAGATTGAGTATCTGATTATTATAGGAATTAGAAGTGATCTTCCAGACAATATCAAATACACAGGGATAGGCAATCAAACTAATGGTGCAGTGAAGACAATAAAACATGACCTACTACTCCCTCTCTCTCTATGCAAAGGCGGCATGGCTCTCATTCACCAAACCCTCATCGAATGACAGCCACCTAGACCCATCCCAATCCGTCCCAAAACCGTAGGACAAAATTAACCTTCCTAACTTAGCATCATGACCGCTTCGGATCTAAAAACTTTTGGCACAGAGAGTGCACATGCATAATTAAAATTCACAGATCTAGTGCATGGATGCATACATTAGTAAAGGGTACATTTTACCTTGTGCCCGAGATACTTAAGTCGTGTGCTCTCCATTTTCCAAACGGACTTGAGTGTTGCAGTAGCGTCCTGCAAAGAAATCACAGATACATTAGCTGGAACAGAGAATAGACATATTTTTTTGTTTCAGACCGCAGATCCAAGAACCACACTTATTTCACCGATTCTTGGTTATGGACAGAAAAGGGAAGCAAGGGAATGGATGTTTACCTTTGGAATTTTTGTACTCTCTAATGAAAGAGGGGAACCCAGAATGAAAAACAAACCAAAGGGCAAACAAATAAATAGACGCCCAGAAAATCCCCCAACTGATTAAAAAAATAAAAATAAAAACAAAAAAATTAAAAACCAAAAACCATGCTGCCTAACATAACAAAACAGTACAAAAAGATTTGGAAAATTTGTTTTTGGGCTTTTCAATCACCACATTCACGCAGATATAAATGCAAGAAACAATAAAAAAAACAGAGATTTTAGTACAAAATGTAATTGAAAAAGACACTTATCTGAGCATGCAATAGAGTATGGACGATGAAGAGTGAATCCCGGACTAAGGGACCATACTCGCGCCTGTTCACCATCACCCCTCTCTCTGTGTTTTTCTCCCTGAAATCCCGATGATCCCCCTCTGTTTCACCGTCATACTCTCACTCACTGAATCAAAGATCGACACAGACATCCTCACCCCTCCCTCTTCCCCTCTCTCTCTCTCTCTCTCTCTCTCTCTCTCTCTCACACACACACACACACACAGAAATAAACTAAATGAACAAAGTCCCTACCCCATCCCAATCCGTCTGAAATCCTACGGACAAAATTACCATCCAACCCCCTCTCTCATATCACCTGACAGCAAGATCTGAACCCTTGATGGGGTAGTGTGGTGATTTTGACTCCCAAACTGTAGTGATCCCCTGCAAAAGAAACCGGCAAACAAAGAAAAAAGAACAAACGATGAGCAATAAAACTCACAGACCATAATACACAAAATTCCGTATAACGTAAATTGATAAAGCATTTTACCCAATCCAATTGAATTCCTGATCACAACACATAAGATAAACTAATAAACGATTTTATCCAAACAGCCATTTAATTTTAAACATTTAAAACCGAAGAGAACCAAATGCGCATATTTGGGAAAAAAATGGAGTGTTTTGAGTATCTAAATCTCACCCTCAACACTTTAAAAATGCAGCGGTCCCAATGGAAAGAGAACTTGCAAAACGGCGTCCCAGCACAAACACAACATATAAAACAAACAAACGAAGACAAAAAAAATTTTAAAAACCTGAACGATAAAATTCAAAAATCCTAGGATAGAAAATCGCAAACGACATAAAAATTATGAAAAAAACAGACACCGCTTGACACCAAATGCTTGACGCCAATGACGACCCCAAAGGCAAGAAAAATCCCAAACCAGTTAAGAAAAAAATTAAGAGTCCATTCCTCTGTCATATTCTTTTCCCCTGTTTTGCTACCCCTAATCCCAAATGTGTCTTCGATGCTCTTTGTCCCCTTTTTCTCTCACCCTAATATCTCACCTGCAAAATCTTAACGCTGCTGCCTTCCCCCACCAACAAACCCTCAACACCCTGTAATGCTATTTTCCTCCAAATCTATAACAAAAAATGCATGCATAAACACGGTAGAAATTTGCAAAAACCGACAACACAACCTAACTAAAAATCTCACGGATTAAAAGTTTCACCCAAAAGAATCCCCCATCTCTCTTATCAAATGAAAACTCCAAAAGCAATTCAATGGTTGATAACAACCCATTTAAAATTGAACCCAAAAAATTTAAAAGCTTCTCTCACATTGATTAGTCGTTCATTCTGCACCTGCATTTTACTAATTCTACGTTAAGAGTTCTATGTACAACTCAAAAAAGCAGATTTTAATAACTAAAAGGACGGACAGTAACACCATATGACCGTGTTATGATAAAAAATGATAAACAAAGATTCGCTCAAAAAGCAGAGCGTAAAAAAACTCCCAAAAACAAAGATCAGGATCTCTTCATCCGAATTATAAGTATTGTATATAAGTCTTCAAATACAGGACTAATGTGTTATAAGTATGGTGTGTGAAAAGCATTTACATAACGTTGTTCCAAATCAATAGTTGGACAGAATAAAGTATTTACATAACGTTGTTCCAAATCAATAGTTGGACAGAATAACATGATAAACTTTATTTTGAGCAGGAACGTGAAAAACTATCTAGCAACACAATCTATCAAGAGATGTAAGTTCTCTATGTACATATATATTTATATCAACTTGTCATATTTAATAAAACTAAAAGCATGACAATAAGGGAACCTTGGCTGCCATAAGTCATATCCGGCAGCTGCTTCAGCCACCCCCACTGGAATTCAGGTTGAGTGCATTTCATTCGAAAATCCATCACCATGAAAAATGAAAACAAAAAATCAATTCAAATCCAACATATCCAACAACCCAAATATTATAATAATCTAATCAGACAATAAATAATTAGAGATGAAGCTCAATTACCATAAAGAAATGAGGGGTTGTCTGGTAGAAGCTACTTCAAGCTTCATCAAATATATAAAGTCAATTACGTTTCCCGTTCTCGGAAAATCAATTCTAGGCCCGCTATGAAATATTAGAAGGTCCGTAAACTCATAAGGCTAATATAGTAAATTAAGTCTCCATCTATCCCTTGCAACGCAAAGCAAAAGAAAACCCCTCCTTTTCATAATCCCATACAGGGTGAGGTTAACACTTGCAGAGAGGGAAAATGCCTCATCACTTATGCCATATTTATTGTCTAACATACCTTGAACTGCCAACTCCACCATTCCCTAGGCCAGCAGATGCCATACCGATGTCTGATCACTTCACTACTGCAACACAGCAGATGATGGTACTAATTCCCCTCCTCGCAACACTCCCTGCTCCTACGTCCACTCCCATCCAAGCACCTATCTTTCTATTAAACAACATAAAAATTCAAATTTCTTTCCACAAAAGCATTAATTAAAATTAAAATTCATAAAACATAGAAATTGAGCTGAAATTGCTGAAACAAAATTCAAATGAAAAATTTTAAAAATTGCAGAGTCAGTTAATTACTTAATTTAGCTCGGATCCACACCAAACTCACTCCAATTTTTTAAATTAAGCACCAAATACAAATACAAATTTAAAAACCACCGCCGATCCTCCGAAATGAATCGGACTCCAACAAAACAATTAATTTTCGGCATTTTCAAACGCAATACATCCAAAATTCAGAAATCGGTTCGGACGACTGACCTGCAAGCTTTTCGGGGAGGCCTAGAAGCAGAGCTCGCTCATTTTAAATTCCGCTCCGCTCCTGGAATTTTTTAGATTTGAGCAGAAAATTTGGAAAGGAGAAGAATTTGATCGGAGAGAGGGAAAATTCAATCTACTTCAGCATCAAACACTAAAGTACAAAACTTTACGTTTTCCCTTCTCAAATCTGACATCTTCGAGAGCTCCGCCCTACTTTTGATGGTCGTATCTGAGTTCATTTGTGGGTGTCGGCGACTTGCAAGGACGGTGGATCCACGAAATGGAGGTTGGTTCGTGGGCAGGAGGAAAATTCGATATGGGTTCGCGTGGAGGTGCATCAGTGATTGTTCAACGGATTTAACTGAGATGATGAAGAGGAATGGGGTGAGCAGCGCTGGGGCTAGATTGAGAGAAATGGAGAGAGAAGTCTCTCGAATTTGATAGGAAATGAGAGAGAAGTCTCTCGAATTTGATAGGGTTGTAGGAAATGAGCTCAGAGCGAGAAAAGGAAAGGATGGGGGATTTGATTAGGGGTGGAAAAAATTCCCGAAAATCCCGAACCGAACCGAAAAAATCCCGATCCCAAACCAAAAATTTCCCAAACCGAAATTCCCGAAATTTTCGGGATGCTATCCCGAACCAATCCCACAATTTCGGTATGGGATTCGGGATTGGCTTCTCGATATTTCGGGAATCCCATACCAAACCGAAAATATATAATATTAATTATTATATATATTTATACATATATATATATATTATTCTTTTATAATTGATGCTAGTAGTTTCTAATTCATGCTCAGCAACCTAGAATGCCCTACACCTTGCATATTTTTCATGTTCTATTTGATATTCATGTGGATTTTATTATTGCTGCTGTCATGGCTGATGATTTCAGAAGGCTTGATTCTTTTGTCTCTCAACAGATTGCAAAAAGAGTTTAATTAATTTGAATTTTGACTATGATAAAAAGTGTCAAGCATGCCAGTGTTCAATTAAATGGTAGTGTGAATGAAATGAAATTCCTAGTTCATAAATGTGTTCTTGAATTATATATTTGAAGAACAATTCATAATTTCATATTTCAATTTGGGATTCCCGATTTGTCCCAAAATCCCGAAAATATTTCGGGATTCCCGAAATTTGGGATTCCCGAAAATTTGGTTTGGGATTGGTCTTCAAATTCCCGTCCCGAAAAATTTCGGTTTGGGATTCGGGATACTAGTTTCGGTATGGTATCCCATACCGAACCACCCCTAGATTTGATGGATGGTTACCGAGCTAGATAGAGTCGGGAGAGAGAAAGCGGGAAAGAAAAGGCGGTGGCAATTTTGTAAATAAAGTCAAATTTGGCTCAAACCTACGGACACAAATACCCCCTAACTTTTAAGAATTAACTTCCCCGCCCACCCCAGATCTGATGGTTTTGTTGTAAATAGCATGAAATCGAGGGGCAAACAATTGACTGTAGCCATGAACAGTGCCGATGCCCCTCCAACTTTAGAATAGATAATAAGTAGGTAAGTACAGATACCTTTTATATATAATTGATTGGGTATTTTTCCAGCTATCTACTGTGACGTTATAGAGAATTTAAAGGGATTTAATCAATTTGGATTTCAGAGGATTTTAAAAGACTTTATAAGTAGTAGATTTCAAAGAATTTTAATAAGTTCAATGATTTTATATGGATTTTAGTAGATTTATATGGATTTGTCTTATAAATTTCCATGGATTTTTATGGATTTCTTAGGATTTCAAAAGATTTTAAACTGTACAAACTCTTGCCAAATGTTCTTGTTGAGAAGAAAATGCCCAAGTTTTGCTTACTTCTGCGGCAATTTGGTTACAACCATCAGCTCAAATAGAAACGCTTGAATGCGACAAGGAAGAAAAGTATTCATGGCAAGGAAGAAAAGAAACATAAACAACTTACATTAAAGCAAAGAAAGAGTCAGCTATGACTACTCTAATTAAAAAAAAATGAAAGAACCGTTAACCATTTTTGTAACTAATAAAAAGTGATTTGCGTTCATAAGCTTAGGTACTGATTTGAAACTTATACTCTTTAACATTTTTTTTAGAAAAAAAGGTACGAAAATATGCACAATTAGAACTTGTTAGAAATTTTAAACGAAAAATAAAAATAGTGAATGCTAAAACGACAACAAGTGGTAATAAACCACAATTTGATGGCACCTTATTATACGATTAGGGTGCATTTGTTGTATCGAATTATTTCGGACTGGACTAGTTTCATGTACTAAGTTGGATTGACTTAAAAATAGACTACGTTTGACTGATTTAGTGAAGTGTTCCAACTAAGAAGCAGGATTACTAACAAACTCTGAAATTATGTTATTTAATCCATATCTGCTAATTCAGACACTCAAATATCTTTTCAAACACTCAAAATTCAGACACATAAATGCCTTTTCAGACACTCAAAAAAATTTTCCTTCATCAACCATGCTTTCATGGAACTCCCATTTGCAGAAAAATCACTTTAAAATCTCCAATTCCTCCTAGTTGACATTTCATTTTCTTTCGATTTCTTTCTTAATTTTTTCACCAACCAAACACCTTTCAAAACCCCCAATTCCTACTAATTGCTTACCTTATTTGTCGCACCAGATTCAAATCACAGTTCGCTGAATTTTCATGACAGAACGCGACTGATGGGGGAGAATCAGTGGAAGCAAGCGTTTGTGAGGTTGAGAGAGCGATGTGTGTGTGTGTGTGTGTGTGTGTGTGTGTGTGTGTGTGTGTGTGTGTGTGTGTGTGTGTGTGTGTGTGTGTGTGATCTAAGATAGCAAAAGACTCGTCTTTACCGTCGTTTAGGTCAACCCAGCAGGAGACCCTAAATCGACCTGGGTTTTACGGGACATTGGAGATCGGTGAGAACTATTTATGATTTGGTCAATAGAGAAGGAGGCTGCAGCTGCTACTCATGTACGAAGGAGAATGATTGGGTTGGCTACTTGCAGACGAGGGAGACGGGATTAACAATCCGTAGTTTTTTGGCGGTCTCTCTAAGACCTCCTAGTGAGCGATTTAGTAGATGCGAGTCCTCCTTTATCCCATTAAACTTAGTCTAGCATATAACAAACACATGCCTACACTAATATCTAATTCAGTCCAGTTCGATTAAACTTAACAAGGCCAAACAAAAGTGCCCTTGGTTACCCTCGAATTCAAATTTTAATTAAAAATTGTTAAACGGTTTTGTTGGTACATATTTTCTAATAATGTATGTAAATTTGTTTTTGTGGGTAGAGTCACCAAGCTTATACTACTTGAAAAGATTCTCGATTACTCAAAGATGGACCATTAACCATGTTCATGTATGACATACCTAGGCATAGCTAAGTGGTTAAATCTGTGTAAACCCTTCTCCAATTAAGTTTTAATTTTCATCCCCAAGTGGGTAGGGTGTTGGTATTCTTTCTACCTAGGCATTCCGGGTTTGAAACTCCCTTCTCTTGTAAATTCTTATATTATTTTTGAATCATCTCCCTCTTCATAACAACAACAACAACAACAAAAAGAGTTTGAATCTCCCTCAACATTTATTATATTTAAAAATATAAAAAAAAGAGTTTGAATCTCCCTCCCTATCATTTAGATTAATTTAGTGTCCACCACCGCTTGGATAAAATAATGTATGTCGATGCAATCTTCCTTTGACGAAAATGCACATGCAAAATAATAACACCTAAGATTAAGGTCAAAAGCCCCATGCACCCACAATGAATGGGGGGTGGGGGGGCTTTGGCCAAAGAATCTCCAATGCCAAAGTTATAATTCTGAAGAGAATGTGTTTAAGAGTTTGTAGGTAGCAAATGACTTAGCATTTTAGTGGGATGAGTGGGGTATTTATAGGAGAGTGGCCGACCCTTAGGGTGAGGAGTAGCCGGCCCTTTATGGTGAATTTGGGTGAATAATTGCAAGATATTATGTGAAATAATATCTTGAAATTAACATGGCAATTATTCCTAATGTAAATAGGAAGTTTTGGGAGTTACCTTTTGAATAAAACAAAATAAGGGATTGATAAGGAGTGATGAGAGGAATATGAAATAAATTCCATATTGTGATCACCTTTGACTCTCCATTGATTGAGTTGTTATTGTCCAAGGCATACATGTGGGAATTCCGGTGTGCCTCGAGGGTAGTCTCGTCTTTTTCACCCAAAAGTTCACGTGTCACCTCCCTAACTTTTTGGATTATTTTTGGCTTTACAAATGCCCCACGCCTGCTGGGTTGCTTGCAGGAAATGGCAATAAGTGTAGAGATCTCCAATTGCTTAGGGAAACATAAGATTGTTTCCTAATTTGATGCAAATTCTCACTTTGACTTGGAATTAGATTCTTCTAGGAAAGAGAAATAAATAGCCACCAAGCTTATTTGAGCCTACCTTAAGTAGGGGATTAAATTAACTTCGGAGGGTAATTATTTATCCCTACAAGAAAGAGAGAAAGCTAGAGGATATTTGTTCCCCCTCCTGTCACACCCCGAACCTGGAGTCAGTGGGACCCCACGCCCGGTGCGCGAATAAAAGTAAATATAGAACTAAAACGTAAAATAAGAACTTCTTTTATACAAGTAACTATTACAAAATCCTTACAGAGTACAAAAATAAGGAAAAATCTTAAATCCCTTGTCTAACCCAAACTCAACTCCTCTGACATCTGTCTTGTCAAATAACTCATTTGTAAAATAAAGGGTGAGGGTGAGCAACAAGTCACTCAGTGAGTAAAATATGTAATATGCCAGTCAAGCAATGTCATTTTAGTTACTATGGAAAATACAGTAATAATATCAAATCAATATGCATGTAGTGCCATATCACATAATCCCTTTACGTGTTCATTATATCCTTCATAAATAGTAACTCACCACGTGATTCCTATTGGTCATTCTGCCCTAATGTCTCCGTGTGCAGTTTGCATTTATACCTTAGATTAATGCAACACTAAAGTTCTCATGCTCCATGAACAATTCCAAATATCCACATATCACTATATTAATAATTCTGAAAGTATTCCCACAAATCCAACATACTTGACTTGAAATAGAGATATTTGAAAATAAGTATAATTTGCAACATATTACATAAACCACTCACCTTGATATTCCAAGCTTTGACAAGATAACCCTATTAACAATCTCCACACACCAAACCCCTAATTTTAACGGATGTTCCAAGATGAATACTAACCAAATGGAGTACCAACTCCTTGTTTTTGGGGCTCTCGGAGCCCTCTGCATTGACAGGAGCATATTTATGCAACTTAGTTAGCTTGTTTTCTTGCATTTACATAGTTAATTTCTATTTATTATAGTGATTTAAGTTATTTTCGTATGTTTGTAGGTCCAAATGGCAAAGTTGGCAAGAAAGAGCATTTGGACCATTTTAGAGCAGTTTTGGGCTTGGAATGGATAGCATAAGTATGGAGCAAGGTGGATGGACGAATTTGAAGATCAAGAGAGGCTAGGAATGTGCTTAATATCTAGAGAAACAAATTTGGAAGCATTGAAGATAATGAATCAGCTACAAAGAAGGAACATTATCCAAATTACCTTATCTTATCCAAACCTTATCCAACATTATCTTATCTTATCTTATCCTAATCCTATCTTACCTTATCTCCAGCTGTAAGGAGGATTCCTTATCACATTAAACCACTTCCCATCTAATTTAAGGAGTCTTAAAATCATGCAAACAAGTAAACCTTTTCCCCCTAGGAACCTGCCGCACCTCTCTCTCATTTTCCTCTTTGGTTTCTACCATATAGCTGACCTTTTCCTTATGGATTTGAAGTGTTAAAATCCTTTTCCTAAGCTACTTTTGTGCTGCACCTAAGCCTATAAATATATGTCTATGCCGTATAATTCAATCACTACCCATTGTGCCACAGCAAGGAAGGAAGAAGGATCCACTTGGAGCCGTGCTTGCCATTCAAGATGTTGGATTGTTGGAGCGTTTCTAGGTGTATTCTATCTTTGTTTTCAATGTTTAAATTTAATTATCTTTGTTTTGTGAACATGAGGAACTAAATTTGTTTTAGTTAGAGGTGAATTCAAAACCATGATTATATTTGCAATATGAATTGATTACTTCCAGTTGTGATTTCATAAATCGTGAATGCAATTTACTTAACTGTTTGATTAAGAACTTATTCTTGTATGTTGATTAAGGAGGCCAACTTAGTTTGCATGCATGAATTTGATACTAGAATATAAGGGAGTTTCACCTAATCGTTATGAACTTATATTCATAAGTAGTGGAGGTTGCTAGTCACGATCGTGTTAAGTAAATTCCTGGCACGAGTATCATCCTGTTCATAGTTACGAATGCCTTGTCAATGCTTATAATTTTCACAAAGCTTAATGATCTTTGATTATATCTCTATTATGTTGTTCATGTAGAGAGCTATTGAAGAATAATTTGGTTGCTGATGTGTATCCCATCCAATTCAATAACTTAAGGAAAATCTGAGGGTTAATTAGTGATGTTCACGGTTAATCTGGGACATTGAGGTTCATGGTTTATTGGAAAAGCAACTGGAAATCAATTTGTATGCAAGTGTATCATGTGTGGAGAAGGACCCTCTAGCTAGCCTATCACCCATCAATTCACCCCAATTTCGTGCAACTTAGTTTAAGTTTACAATCTTCTTGTTTTTACATTAATTTCATCCAAAGCAATCCCCCCCCCCTTTAATTAAGTGTGTTAGATTAGTTAGAAACATGTTTGAATCTGTCCAATTTAGTATTTTGAGTCTTACTAGTCTAAAATTCATCCAAATAACTCCTTAGAGTCTGTCTTGAGTTTATTTCCTAGTATTGTATTGTTTAGAGTCTGTTTAGTGTGTTTTGAGTTTTTAGTGTCTAGTTAAGTGTTTCTAAGTCTAGTTTTCTGTTATTGAGTCTAGTTTAGTGATTTAAAGTTTAAATTGAGTAGATTAGCATCCCTTTTAATCCCCGGCCTAAAACAATCCCTACTTTCATATACTACAATCATAGGGTTTTAATTTGAGTGTTAGAATATTTCACATCATGCGTGCAGAGGAAGGGAAAGAGTTTGAGGGAAGGAGAGAAGTGAGAGAAATGTAAATAGAATGAGAGAGTGATAAAAATGATCCTAGAGAACGAGAGGTGTAGGGAGAGGAAAAAGACTAAAAATGTAATAAAATTTATGAGTGGGAGTGAGATGGCAGAAAATGGGTGAAAAGGAAGGGGAGGTGGCGTGAGTGAAGGAGAAGATGTGATGATTATTGTTGAAAAGATAAAAGGGTCATGATGATGTTTGTAGAAAAAGAGAGAAGGCCAACTAAAAGTGGGAGAGGCTGATTGATGACAGTGGGGAAGGATCCCACTTCCTAATTTTAAAACTTCACATAAACCTAACCAAAAATGGGTTCTCACACCTCCCCTAGCATTCTTCTTTGCTTGCCTGTGCAAAGAACTGTCTTCCGTTGATTTCTTTGTCTTCTTTGCGCTGTACCAAGGTATGAAAAACTTAATTTTTTTTATCTTATTATTAGGTGGTGCTGCCGCAGGCCAGTCGTCGAGATGGTGCAGCATTCGGCTAGCAAGGGCCAAGAGTCAGCTTGGCATAAGCCAAGGAAGTGGTGTAGCAGAAGCCACGGCTTGGGCTATTCAACTTTGCTGAAACCAAGGGCTACGGCTTGAAGTGCTGGGGTGCACTGATGGGCGAGCCACATGGCTCAAACCCTTTAGGCTTTTAAACCTAACGCGGGCCAGGCTGGCGATTGTGAAAAATGAGGAGGTCGTGGGCTTCATGGGTTGTTGGAATGTTAGGTATGTAACCTTCTTGCCTGCTGGTTTGAGGGAGAAAAATTAAGGAAAAGCCAGTATGGGCTGAGCTTACTACTGCCTGGTTGAGCCGAGAAAGCTAGGTCATGGGGCTTGGCTCGTGGAAAGTCGAGGTTTCATCATAACCTGTTTGATCTCTTGAGCAAAAAAATGATCATGACTTGGCCAAAGACACCTTGGAGATAAGTGTAAAGTGAAAGTTTAACTCTTTCCTTGAGCTGCACGCTCCAACGATTTTCACCACCAGTAAGTGAATTGCTTAGTTTTTAAGCTGCTTTGTGTTTTTACTGAGTTACTTTTGGCTTGTTCATTGAATGTCCACCTCTGTTTATGTAGATTTGAAGTTTGGCTCAACTCTAAGGACTTCGTCGAATATGAAGAAGGTGCAAGTCGCCCTGGGCATTTCTGTTGAGTACCGTGAATAACATTAGTTACTTAGTCTTCTTCACCAGGAGAAATGTGAGCTACCCCCGAGTGAGGAGATAAAACGGTTCAAGGCTGAGGCATTGGCTCGTCTGATCACTGTCGTGGACCCGTTGTGAATGAAGGTGGAAGAAAGAGATCTTCCTCGTCGGCTTAAAAAATGGCGGTTAAGAAAAAATTGAAAACTTCCTCCGCTGCTTATGAGGGTCCACCTGCTGTCGCGAAGCTTATGATTAACTTGACTTCTTCCAAGGGGAAAAAGATGAGGCTGGTAGATATTAGCTTGTGACATTTTCTATGCCGAATATGGCTTGTATAATTGCTGATAGGATTATTCATTGTAAAAGGTTTCATTATGCCCCCAATACTGAAGTCTATACCAAGACGTCCGTTAGGAGCTAAGTCTGGTTTACCTTTGGAGAGACTTGCTACTACGAAGAGCGATAAGGTGGACTCTGCTGCTAAAGTGGCGCTTGGGCCTATTTTTCTTGCTGTTAAGACTGGTTCGCCTATTGAGAAAGAAGAGTCTGCTCGCATGGGTAGCTACGAGAAAATCCACCAAGCCTGTTTCTAGAAAATCTGCTGAAATCTGTGCACTTTTGAAACCTAATATGCTTGAAGACATAAATACGTGTGCTAAACTTGTTGAGGGTGTCAGAGAGGTTATTTGCCCAAGTTCCTTTGTGAAGCATATGACCCAATATAGAAAGATTGCTCTGCTTACTATGATGCAAAAACAACAATTCTGGCAGGTGAGTCTATGCTCCTTAACTAAGAGAATACCAAGGCTACAAAGGAAATGGCATTGACTATGATAGTTGAAGCTTATTCTTATACTGAGAAGATCAAAAAGTTGGAGTCTAAACTCGTTGCTTTCAATGGGTCCAATATCTTTGCCCTCATGTTACAGCTTGAGCCCGCTCACCAAGAGATCGATGACTTGAAGGCTAGGCTTGACGTGATCCAAGTTAAGTATGAAAGTGTAAAGAAGGAGATTGGTCCTTACATACCTCAGATTCAAGATCTTGAGCGTGCCATTTTGGGACTTCGTTCAACTGCTTTTGTAAAGGATGAAGAGTTTATTGCTGCTTATAATCAAGTAATCAACTTCCAGAAGACAGTCGATACGCTTGAACCCCAAGTATTGGAACTCCAAGGTGTGCTGCAGATCAACGAAAGTCTAAATAAGGAAATGCATGAGTTGTAGCGCATCCGTGTTAGTCTACTTGAGGAAATTGAGTAGTTGAAGAGTGAAAAGGTTAGACTCGAGGCTTCGTTTGTTCAATGTTAGGCCGATTTTTACAAGTTGGGTTATGTAGATCATCTCTTCGATAGAATGTCTGTGTTAGTCTGCTTGAAAAGTCGGAACAATTGAAGAGTGAGAAGGTTGGACTCAAGGCTTTGCTTGTTCAGTGTCAGGCCAATTTCTACAAGTTGGGTTATGTAGATCATCTATTTGGTAGGGCATTTAATGTTGAGTTTGATGGGAAAGACTTCAAAACCTTCTCAATTTCTCTTGAGACTTGCTTGCCTTTACTTTCGAGGCTTTCATTGGTAAAGTAGTTAAAGAAGTTGGTGCCTAGGTTGAGGTAACCGAGGGTGAAGCGTTGGATGATGCCACTACTGAGAGTGTGGCGGCTGCTGAAGGTCTGGCAACCGAGTAATCGTGAGATGTCCAAACTACTGAAGAGTATTCTTCTAGGTAGCCCTTAGGATTTTCTTTATTTTCCTTGTTGGTTTTTCTTTTTTCTTGAACTCCATCGGTCTTTGCTCTTTGTTTATCAAGCTAGAAAATTTAATAAACTTGTTTCCTTTGTTTCTCTTCATATTTGCTTTTTTTTTTTGGTTTACGCCCAATCTATTCTACTAAGCAGATAACTATATGGTCAGTAGCCGAATACCTCACCGTTGGTTTTGGTGTAGAACTTTTGCAAAGTTATTAGCTATATGGTCGGCAACCGGACACCTTACTTACAGAAGTAGACTAATCTGCGTGACCACTTGGCAGTTAGCTTTGACTTTCTTCAATCCTTTGAGCTATGTGGCCTACATCACTACATACTAAAGATTTCTGGGGAATAAAATTTGCTAACCTTTCATATTAAAAATATGTGGTTGTATGGAATTTTGTGGGCAACGGTCCGAGAGAACACTTTCCACTTTATGTAACCAATTATGTGGGTTGCGTAGCAAGTATCACAACCCTTTATGAATCAATGTAGATCTGAGTGATCATTCATTCCTTGGCAGAGATGAAGCTTATCTGCTGCGTAGCATGTTGATAGTGGATAGAGCTTCGTATGTGCACGCTAATTGTTTAACTTTTCATAAAAATATGCAGTTGTATAAGTTTAATGCGACTAATTGCTCGAAGGGCAAGCCATAGGCAGTCTTTAGGAAATCGTAGGCTACCTTAGTGCACTCGGTAACAACTTTAGGGTTCCAGGGCAACCATATTTAAGGCGTACTGCGTAATGTGCCTCCTTCATCTCTTCGGCCCGATTCCATGCGAATTAAGCTAAATACCAAAAATCCTTCAGTTAGCTAAGCCTTGAAAATGACCATTGTGGCTAATTCTAGGGATCCTGACACAGGTCATCATGCACTTAGTTACACTAGGATAGCCCGACCCATCCACGTCTGGATACTCGGAGTGTATAGTTTACCCTCTCGCACTAGATAGTAGACCCAGATTGGTGTCGAGAAATTAGTGTACCCTCTTGCACTGGAGAGTATGGTTGGTCCCTAGGGGGTGCAATTCCTACGATAAGTCTAAGAAAGGGCAGGATCTTCAATGAAAAGCATGAGTGAACAGTTGTTGTAAGCAGCATACACTCGAGCCAGGCTTGTGAATGACTTCTTTGATCATTAAAGAAACGTGTCAACTTTGCTAAAAGGTAGAAATTGCATAACAACTGGATAATCCTCGGCATGTGAGGTCTTGTTTGTCGAGTTGATTGAGTCTTTGAACTTTGATAGGCCTGGAGGGGGTCTAGGTAATGATAACAAAATACGGGATTCATCGTTTTGGATCGTTCCTATCGAGCGGTGATGATGGCCTTTCTTAGGATAAAGTTTCAGGCTGGAACTGCCAAATTTGTCGTCTTATTATAGCTGGAGATGAGATGCTGCTAGTAGCATGCGACGCGGGTCACCTTCTTGCATTTTTCCTCTGCCAGGTCTAATTTTGTGGTCGTTTTATTATAGTAGAGTGTTGATGCTCGACACTATGACATTAGGAGGGATGACTGCTTTTGAATTGAATGCCAAGGAGAAAGTAGTTTCACCGGTTGCTCGTCATTTGGTTGTACGATACGCCGATGGAACACCAGAAGTTCGTTTAGCCACTTTCTCTTCTTGTCTAATAACGATTTCCTGAGGCAGTCGAGGTGTCTTATTAGATGCCTCGGCCTACCCGTTGCCTTGGGATACCTCGGCGTACACATGTGCTGCTTGATGCAATATTTCTGGAAAAACTTCGCCAAATTTTTGCTTATGAATTGTGGGCCTTATCTATTACAATAGCTTGAGGGATGCCAAATCGACAGATGATGTTCCTTCACATGAATCGAAAATGACTCATTTGCAAGTGTAGTTCGCTGGCAAGCAGTGTTAGTACCAGCTTGTAGTGTTGGTAGCTGTCACACTTTTGCATTAACTCTTTTGCATCTTAATACATAGTAGCCTAGTAGTAGCCTGCATTAAAAGTCTTCAGTTTTAAGGATCAACCTCTGGAGTGATTTTCACAAAATCCTTCGTAGATTGAACTTAGAGCCTTTAGGTCATCGGGGGGCACTAGGCAACAGAGATGTGGTTCAGGGTAGGATATTCGGATGAGAATGTCATTCCATATGTAGTAGCGTGCTGCCTTTAAGCTTTCTTAATAGGACTTTGCCAGTTCAGAGTTGTACTAAATTATGACACTTCAGCTGCTGGCTTCGCCTCTACACTTAACTTTTCCAGATACTCCATTGGAATAGAACGTTTAAGTTAATGGTCGAGCGTAGAGCCTAAGCCGATTAGTGCATCCGCGTGGGTGTTATCTACCTGCACAACTTAAGTGAAGGTGTAAGTCTAAAATGCCTCAAGTTGTTTTCGTACTTTGCTTCGTTGTTAGATGCCTTGAAGCCTAGAGTGATTGCCTGCTCAATCATCAAACCATCTGGGGTAATGAACAAACCTACTCCTGAGCCCTTATAGTTAGATGCATCATCAACATGCAAATGCCAGAAGTCTTCATTGGGCAAGGCAGGTGTGGCTATGGCCTGCACGGTTGCCTCCGAGGCATCGTTGAGCCACGTTGCTACATCGCCTCAGCTAGGCTTGAATTCTGCTATGAAATATGCCAAGGCTTAGGCCTTTATCATCGTGCAGGGTTGGTAAACTAAGCAGTATTAGCCAAGTTCCAATGCCTATTTCATTACTCGTTAAGAAATGTCTAGACCATATAGGATTGCATCGATTAGTGGGTCACGAGAGGAAGCAATTGAGCACGGCTTCTCGTTCGGTGAAGCTTTGGATCTCCTTCAGGGTAGTTGGAGACTTCATTTCTAGGATTGCTCGAATCTGCTTAGGATGTGCTTCGATTCCTCGTTGATCATATGGTACCCTAAGAATCTGCCTAAAGATACTTCAAACGTGCATTTGGTGGGATTGAGCTTCTTCTTGTATTCTTTAAGAAAGTTGAAAGTTTCCGCCAGTTTGCCAATGTGGTCTCACTATTACTTGCCATTCATCATGATGTCGTCGACGTAGACCTTCATGGTTACTCTTGCTTCTTAAACATCATGTTTACCAGTCATTGGTAAGTAGCTCCCGCGTTCTTGAGGCCAAAAGGCACGACTTTGTAGTAGTATGTGCCTCGCTTGATCATGGATGTGGTTTTCTCCTTGTCAGGCTTGTGTAAGGCAATTTGATTGTAGTTGAAGTATCCATCCAAGAAACTAAGCAATTGGTTCCCGGAAGTTGAATCTACTAGTAAATCGATTCGAGGAACCAAATAAAGATCTTTTGGGCTTGCTTTGTTGAGGTCAGTGTAGTCTACGCATACTCTCCATTTGCTCTTCTCTTTCTTCATTACTAGCAAGACGTTAGCAAACCATGCTGAGTGTGCTATCTCTTCTATGAACTCGACCTTCAGTAGCTTGTCGATTTTTGCTTCAATTCAAACATTCTTCTCCAGCTACCGTCAATCAAGAATGATGTGTTCAACATCCTCTTCAGGATTCCATCCCATTTTATCTGCTAGTGTGTTGACTTGGACATCATCTTCTTGATCCGTTTGCTTTAATTACTATTTGGTAGCTTCGTCGTCCCTTTGAACTTTGGTAGCCTCTAGGGGGTAAAATACTTCTTCTTTGACTTCTTTCGTACTTGCACAGTGAATCGTCAAGATGTGGCTTGGTCAAACTTGGTTTTTCCGACTCCTCCTCCCGGGATGCCAAATCTAATCTTTTGATACTTGGCAGAGGTTATGACATCCAACGTCTACTTTGAGACAACTGGCGATGTTCTTACATCAAGTGTAATGTAATCAATATCGGTCGAGATGTGTATGTTGAATCCAGTAAGTACCTCCACTCGGCTTATGATTATGCTTTCCAGGCCACCATCTTCTGAATTATTGATAATTGAAGTAGCTTGACCTCACTTCCGTTGTCAACCATTATTCTAGTCAATTATAACGTGGCTAGTTGGATAGATATCACTAGGACATCGTCATGTAAGAAGTCAACTTATTCAGCATCCTGCTCAATAAAGCCAATGATGGGTTCAAGTTGGGTGTTAACTGCCTGGACTTGTGAGACTAATAGAGCTTGTTAGATCTTCCTCTTCGTCGGCGTCTGTGCTTCTTCTAGGCTACGCAGCTAGCTTGTCCAAGTATTCGTTGACCTTACCTTATGTCACCAACTTCTCTAGGTAATTCCTCCCAGTGTAGCATTCATTGGTTGTGTGACTGAAACCTCAATAGAATGCATAGTACTTGGTGTGATCTAACTTGGGGGTGTCTCCTTTCGATTGCCTTAACAACTTAAACCATGGTTCACTCTTGATGTTATAAAGGATTTGGTAGATCAAAATCGAGAACTTTGAACAGTTTTTAGGTGTCATTGTTCCGATAAAGGATCATTGGGCTATGGTATTACTTTAGGAGCCTCTCTGGTTTCCATTTCTTTTGAAAAAGGTGAAATGCAGCATGGTGAGTCTACCTGCTCGATCTCATCCATGAAAAGTGACCTGTTTATATTGGTCGTGTCTTGTTGGAGCGCCTCGTCTGTAACTTCATTGCGCTAGAAGCTGCGCAATCATTCGGTCATAAGCATATCTATTTCTTCTTGAATTTACCTTTGCTGGGGTAACGAAATATTCGCTACCCTCGGTCATGACCTGCTGGTCTAGTCTGCTTTTCCCTATGCTCGGCTTGTCTATGTCGTGGCTGCGGTGCATGTGGTACGTTCCTAGCAGGCGAGCTGGTTACTCGCAGGCTACCAATTGAACTTAAGCCAAATTGAGTGACTGCTTATCTCCATCAGTCGTGTTGCTTACTCTGATGTGAGGTGGATGATGCTCCTTGTAGGCTTAGCTGCGAATGAACACTTCGTCTAGAGGTTGTCCACATTGATTATCGAAGTGTGACCCTAACTATGAATGTATGCTCGTTCGTGGGCCTAACTGAGAATTCATGCTCCTCCGTGCGCTAAGACCAGAGTATATGCTATCTCGAGGACCCAAGTGGGAATGTACACTGCCATAACACTCGATTTATTTCTGGTCAATGGGCTACTTTGCCAAGATGTTGCTAGAAAGGTTCATCAGGACACCTCATATGGGGCACACTGCATCTCGGTGCGCTGCACAAGCTAATTCACCAAGGTCATCTGTTACGCGAGGGCACTTGTCAACTTTATAACTTGTCGAGACAAGTGTTGTTTGCCATTTTGGGGTGGAAGAGCTTGGACGGTATGCATCTCCTTGAGTGGTGGAAGTGTAATGGACTTCGAGCGTGAGATTTAAGCTGGAATATGTCAAATCTGCATAAAAGCATTAAAAAAAGGTCTAAAACACTAAAAAAATGGGTCTGGAACCCGAAGAATTGTTTGCAGACCTCATCGGATGGTTGGATCGAGGAGAACGACCAGCTAAAGAGTGAGAACGTTGGATCGAGGCTTTGCTTGGTCAGTGTCAGGCCAATTTTCACAAGTTGGGTTATGTAGATCACTTCTTCGGTAAGCTGTCTGACTTTGAGTTTGTTGGAAATGACTTTGAAACCTTCTATGTTTCTCTGAAAGACTTTCTTGCCATTACTTTCGAGGCTTCCATTGGTGAAGTAGTCGGAGAGGTTGGTGCCTAGGCTAAGGTAGCTGAGGGTAAAGTTCTAGATAATGCTGAGAGTGTAGCGGCTGCTGAAGGTGTAGCAACCGAGTAGTAGTGGGATGTCCAAGCTGCTGAAGAGTTCTTTCTAGGGTAGCCTTTATGATTTTCTTTATTTTCCTTGTTGTTTTTTCTTTTGCTCGAACTTTATAGCCTTTGTTCTTGGTTTATCAATTTTGCTAGAAAATTTAATAAACTTGTTTCCTTCATTTTTCTTCATCTTTGCTTCTTTTGTTTAGACCTAACCTTTAACCTCTAGACCAGCAGCAGATGTGCTACTTTTCTATAAGCAGACAAGCCCGTGTAGCCTATATAGTCGTAGGTTTCGATGTAGATTTTTTGCAAAGTTGTTAGCCATAGGGTTGGTAGCCAGAGGCCTTACTTATAGAAGCAGACAAGTTCACGTGACTACCTGGCTATTAGCTTCGGCTTTCTTCGATCCCTTGAGCTGTGTGGCCTGCATCACAACATAATAAAGATGTCTATGGCATGAAATTTGCTAAACTTTTGTGGCAAAAGTACATAGTGATGTGGAATTTCATGGGCAAAGGTCTAAAAGAACACTTTGCATTTTATGTAACCAATTATGTAGGTTGTGAAGCAAGTATCACAACACTTTAGGAATCAGTATAGATCTGAATGATCATTTCGCGCTTAGCAAAGATGAAGCTTATCAACTACGTAGCATGTCAACAGTACATAAAGTTTCGTATGTGCATGTTAACTGTTCCTTTTCACAAAAATGTGTAGTTGCATAAGTTTAGCTCGGCTAACTACTCGAAGGGCAAGCCATAGGCAATCTTCTGGAAACCGTAGGCTACCTTAATGCACTCAATAGAACCTTTGATGTCACATCCCGCCCAGGCGGATCACTTCCCGGGTCCACTCCACCACCGTAGCACGATATTGTCCGCTTTGGGCTTACCATTCCCTCACGGTTTTGTTTTTGGGAACTCACGAGCAACTTCCTAGTGGGTCACCCATCCTGGGATTGCTCTAGCCCTCTTCTCGCTTAACTTCGGAGTTTCTACAAAACCCGAAGCCAGTGAGCTCCCAAAAGGCCTCGTGCTAGGTAGAGATGGGAATATACATTTAAGGATCACTCCCCTGGGCGATGTGGGATGTCACAATCCACCCCCCCTTAGGGGCCCGACGTCCTCGTCGGCACACACGCGGCCAGGGTTAGGCTCTGATACCAAATTGTCACATCCCGGCCCGGGCGAATCACTTCCCGGGTCCACTCCACCACTGTAGCACGATATTGTCCGCTTTGGGCTTACCATTCCCTCACGGTTTTGTTTTTAGGAACTCACGAGCAACTTCCCAGTGGGTCACCCATCCTAGGATTGCTCTAGCCTCCTTCTCGCTTAACTTCGAAGTTCCTACGAAACCCGAAGCCAGTGAGCTCCCAAAAGGCCTCTTGCTAGGTAGAGATGGGAATATACATTTAAGGATCACTCCCCTGGGCGATGTGGGATGTCACATTTGAGGTTCCAGGGCAGCCGTCCATAGGGTGTACTGCATAATGTGCCTCCTCCGTCTTTGAGGCATAGTTTCCCACGGATTAGGCCAAAGACCAAAAATCTTTTAATTAGCTAAGCCTTGAAAAATACCACTGTGGCTAATTCTACGGATCTTGGCGCACGTCATCATTCACCTAGTTGTACCAGGGTAGCCCGACCTATCCATGTTTGGATATTCAAAGTGTATATTTTACCCTCTCACATTGCAGAGCATGGTTGGTCATTAGGGGGTGCAATTCCTGTGATAAATCCCAAAGAAGGTATGATTTTCATTGAAGTGCAAGAGTGATAAGTTGTTGTAAGCATGTAGCTGAGCCAAGTTGCGAATAACTTCTGAATTCTTCATTGAAAAATGAGTGAAACGAATGAAAACTTAGCTGTAAGGTAAAAATTGCATAACAACCGGATAGTCATCGGCTTGCGAGGTAGTGCCTATCAAGCTGCTTGAGTCTTCAAGCTTTAATGTAGCAGGAAGTCATATATGGTACATCCTCAGATTATAGGCGTTCCATTACTTTTCGATCTCTTTGTCGTTCATGATGGCAAGGGTGCAGCTACCCTTACCGCCTACTCTACTAATCTTCTACAGACCATCCTAGATGGGATCCATCCCTTTGAAGCCTTCATTGCAGGCAATGATGAAGACTTTTCTCAAGACTAGATCTCTAGGCTAGAACTGTCGAATCTTCACCTTTTAGTTATAAGTGGAGATGAGTTGCTACTAGTAAGATGCGATACGAGTAATGGCCTTCTTTTGTTCCTCCTCTGCCAGATCTAAGTTTGTGGCCATCTATTTTTTGTTCTGCTCGATGTTTGGCAGTAGAGTGTTGATACTTGGCACAATGACATTAGGAGGATGATTGCTTCTTAACCAAATTCCAAGGAGAAATGAGTATCACTAGTTGCTCATCATTTGGTGGTGTGATACGTCCAAAGACATCCTGGAAGTTTGTCTGGCCATTTTCCCTTTTTGTCTGAAAGGGATTTTTTGAGGCAGTCGAGGATTGTCATGTTGGATGCCTCAACTTGCCCATTACCTTGGAGATACCTTGGCTTGGACATGTACTGCTTAATGCCATATTTCTAGAAAAACTTCACCAAATCTTTGCCTACGAATTACGAGCCATTTTCTGTGATGATGGATGGAAGATGCTGAACCAAAAGATGATGTTCTTTCTTATGAAACGCCCTATGTCCATTTGAGTTGTAGTTGTCATGGCCTTTGTTTTCACCCATTTAGTAAAGTAGTCAGTTGCCATAATCATCATGCATCTGCCCCCAGCAACGGGCGGCATTAGCCCTACCAGGTCGATTGCCCACTGCATGAATGGCCAATGACTTAACTGCAGGTTTAGTTCGTTAGCATGCAGTGTTAGTAGCATCTTGTAGCGTTGGCAGCTGTTGTACTTTTGTACTAACTGCTTAGCGTCATAATGCATAGTAGGCCAGTAGTTGTTTACATTAAAATCCTTATGTGCTAAGTTCAGCCTCCAAAATAATTTCCACAAATGCCTACGTGGATTGAACTTAGAACCTTCAGGTCCATCGGGAGGCTTTAGGTAGTGGAGATGTCGTCCGTTGTAAGATTTTAGAACGAGAATATCATTCCACATGTAGTAACGTGCTACCTTCATTTGGAACTTTCTCGACTCCAATCTTTTTATGGGGAATGTGTTAATGACTACATAGTTTTTTATGGGACTTTGCCAGTTCAGAGTTGTACTAACCTGTGATACCTTATGCTTGGTTTTTCTAGATACTCCACAGGAATATAGCGTCTAAGTTAATGGTCTAAGGCGGAGCCTAGGACCGGCTGGCGCATCCATGTAAGCATTGTCTACCCACGGAACTTGAGTGAAGGTGTAAATCTGAAACACCTCAAGCTGCTTTTGTACCTTCTCTAGGTAATGTGCCATTTTCGGATGGTTTGCTGTGTACTCTTCGGTAATCTGGCTGGTGGTTAGCTAGGAATCAGGATGAATTGCAAGCTTTTTCACCGCCAAGTCTTTTTCCATTCCGAGGCCTACTAGTAGGGCTTCGTACTCTGCTTCGATGTTGGACGCTTTAAAGCCTAGAGTGACCGCTTACTCAAGCATCGAACGATCTAGGGTGACAAGGACCACGCCTGCTCTTGAGCCCTTGTAGTTGGATGCGTCGTCAACTTGCAAATGCGAAAAGTCTCCATTAGGTAAGGCATGTATAGCTATAGTGTACTCGATTGCCTCAAGGGTGTCATTGGGCCGCGCTATTGCGTTGCCTAGGCTAGGCATGAATTTTGCTATGAAATCTACCAAGGCTTGGGCCTTTATTGCATTGCAAGGTCGGTAAACTAAACCGTACTGGCCAAGTTCCAACGCCCACTTCATTACTTCTTGAGAAGTGTCTATACCATGTATGATTGATTGTAGAAGATACAGAGTCAGAATGATGACTGTATAAGCTTGAAAATATGGTCTGAGCTTCCAAGCCTCAACAACTAGTGCGAAAATTAATTTTAGATCTTCGGATATCTGATTTCCACATCGATAAGAGCTTTAAAAGTGTAGAATACCAGTAGTTGGGCCCCCATCTCTTCTCGTATAAAAGCAGAGGTCACTGCTACTTCTGAAACTGCCAAGTAAACCTATAAGTCTTCTGCTGCTTCTAGCTTGAATACTAAAGGAGGTGATGTGAGATACTTCTTTAAGTCTTGGAAAGTTCTTTCGCACTCATCATCCCATTTATCTCCCTGTGCCCTCTTAATTGCTTCAAAAAAAGCTTGCATCGATCAGTGGGCTGCAAGAAGAAGCAATTGAGTGCGGCTGCTCGCCCAGTCAAGCTTTGGGTCTCCTTCAGGGTAGTTGGAGACTTTATCTCTAGGATTGCTTAGATCTACTTAAGATGTGCTTTGATTGATTGTTGGGTTACTATGTACCATAAGAATCCGCATGATACTCTAAACGTGCATTTGGCGAGATTGAGCTTCATCTTGTACTCTCTAAGAATGCTGAAAGTTTTCGCCAAGTTGCCAATGTGGTTTGAGGGCTGCTTGCCTTTCACCATGATGTCATCGATGTAGAATTTCATAGTTACTCTAATTTCCTTCTTGCACATCATGTTTACTAGTCGTTGATAAGTAGCTCCTGCGTTCTTGAGGCCAAAAGGCATGACTTTGTAGCAGTAAGTACCTCGCTCGATCACGAACATAGTTTTCTCTTTGTTGGGCTCGTGAATGGCTATTTGGTTGTAATGTAACTAGTTTCCTGAAGTTGAATTTACTGGTAAGTCGATTTAGAGGACCGAATAAAGATCATTCGAGCATGCTTTGTTGAGGTCGGTGTAGTTTACGCAAACTCTCCAATTGCCCCTCTTTTTCTTCTTTACTAGCACGACATTGGCAAGTGATACTAAGTGTGCTACCTTTTCTATTAACCCTGCCTTCACTACCTTTTCTATGAACCCTGTCTCCAATTTGGCAGCAGAGTTAACGTGCAGCCTGTAGCAAGCTATCTTGGGGTTGATACCAAGCATGTCGAAAGGTGACAATGCGAAGATATCACAATTCTCCCTAAGGAAATCCGTGAATTCCTCATTTTCTTTTGGACTCAACTGTGAGCCTCTCCATCTGCTAAGGATCAAGAAAGACGTGCTTGGTGTTTTCTTTGGGTTTTCATCCCATCTCGCCTGTTGATGCGTTGATTTGGACACCATCTTCTTGACTCGTCTGTTGATACGTTGATTTAGACACCATCTTCTTTGACTCCTTCAGTACTCACATAGTGCATCGTCGAGATGTGGCCTGGTCAAACTTGATTTCTCCGACTCCTCCTCCCAGGATGCGAAATCAAATCTTTTGATATTTGACAGAGGTTACAGCATCCAACTTTATTAGCCAAGGTCGCCCTAGAATCCCATTGTAGAAAGACAAGTTTCTTACTATCGTGAATGTCTACTTTGAGACAACTGGGGATGTTCTCACGTTAAGTGTTATGTTGCCAATAACAGTCGAGGTGTGTCCGTTGAATCTGGTGAGTACCTCTGCTCGACGTATGGTTGTGTTTTCCAGGCCTATCTTTTGAATTACTAAGAACTGAAGCAGGTTGATCGTACTTCCATTATCAACCATCATTTTATCAATTATAGCGTGGGTTAGTTGGACAAATATCACAAGTGCGTCGTCATGTAGGGAAGTCGACGCCTTTGGCATCCTGCTCGGTGAAGCCAACGATGGGTCCAGGTTAATTAAGTATTGACTACCTGGATCTGAGTGACCAATAAAGCCTGTTAGATCTTCCTCTTCTTGGAGTTGTAGGTGGCGCCCAAGTGCTAGGATTCAATGAAGATGCCATTGATCTGAATTATATTGGTCGGCGGCTATTCGTTGGCGCCTGTGTTTCTTTTAGGCTACTCAACTGGCTTGTTCAAGTATCTATCGATCTTACCTTCTTTCACTAGCTTCTCTAGGTAATACCTCCAAGTGTAGCAATCATCGATTGTGTGACCAGGATCTCAATGGAATATGCAGTACTTAGTGTGGTCTAACTTGGAGGTGTCTCCATTTGATTGCTTCGACAGCTTAAACATGGCTCACTCTTGATGTCGCATAGGATTTGGTGGATCGGGATCAAGAACTCAGTATAGTTCTTGGACATCGGGCCTCCTTTAGTCGGGGATCGGTCCTTGCACTTGACCTCCGGCCTATTTTTGTTGTTGTACTGCTTTTTTTCCTCTTTCTTTTGAGCTACTATCAATTCTTTGCGAGGCTGCTCGAGTGCCTTGTCTGCTCGTCAAACCTCATCCTAAAGTGCATGCTTTTCTGCCAAAGTGAATGAGACTGCCAGAGTCAGATCTTTTCTCATGGTTAATTTTTTGAATAGCCGGTAGTCTGCTAAAAGTGTTTTTTGGAAGGCTACACAAGTTATCGCGTTGTTGTATCCGACTATCTTCGCTTTCTCTGCTTTGAACTTCTTCACATAGTCACAAAGCGACTCCTTTGGGTTTTTCTTAATGTTGAATAGGTGGTCGGACTTCTTTTTGATCGAGCGATAAGTTGAATATTCCTTGGTGAAAACCAAAGAAAGCTCATCGAAACTCCAGATAGATTGTGGTGGCAGGGTTTGGAACCAGTCTTATGCCTCGCCATGCAAAGTAGTGGCTAACATATGGTTTGGAACCAGTCTTCGTCAGTGAAGTTGATTGAGTCATGGGCGGCACAACATATGGTATATTCATGTGGCCGAAACTTCAAGCCTTCGTTCTTGCTTTCTTGTACCTCATGGTTATCGGGACTCGCCATGACCGTTATTAGTGCTTTTCGCATCTCCTTAGGCAATCGTAATGCTTCCTTGATGCTAAAGTGTGTCGGTAGACCTTCTCTGGTGGTGAGGGTCTTTTCCTCCTCTACCGCGATAACTTTGCTTTTTGAAGGCTCTTCTATCTTTACGTCAACCATGTGACAAGCAATGGTAATGCACTGTTGGAAGAAGTCATTTAGGAAATACTCATGCAAAGAGACAGGAAAGCATGGCTCTTGCTCTATAGGTTCCCCAGCGCATTTTGGCTTAGCAACTCTTATGTTTCTTTTTGGGCTTCCTATTGTTGCGACGGCAGAGCTTTGTCCCTTGCTTCACCTTTGGCTTTGTGGCTTGCAGTCTTGGCTTCCTTGTCTTTTTGGTGGTCACCAGAGTCCATCCTTCGTCATCGTCAGTAGGTGCATCTTGGTTGCTTGCCCCCAGTGATGGTTGTGCAGAAAGTGCCATGTGATTTGAGCATTGACGGGAATGGTCATGCATTATTTGAAGAGGCACATGATCGAAAGATCCAAACACGATCGTAGTAGTGTGTGTTGTGGCCGTGTCTTCTAGGTCGAGTTTGATTCGCCCTTGTTGTGCCAGCTTCATGATGAGTTCCTTGAAGATGAAGCACTTGCCAACGGGATGACTTACGATACGATGATATTTGCAGTACCTGGGATCGTCAAAGCGATTCATCTCTTCAGGATGCTTGCTTTCAGGCAACTCAATTACTTTCTTCTCTAACAGGTTATTTAGCATTGCGGCCATGTCAGAGTCCGGGAAAAGGTATGTCTTCTGTTCCAGTTCCTCAAGGTGTTTTTGTACCTATCTTGGGTGCAAGGAGGCTAACTTCTTTTCATCTCGGTCATTTTGTGCTTAGAGTAGATAATGATAGGTGCGAATGAGGTCTTGGTAGGGGTAGTGTTAATGGTAAAAGCTTCCTTGGCGGGCTTCTTCTAATGATTGTCCACCTTCGAAGCAAACACGTTGTCCTTCTTGAAGTCGATGATTGGCTCATTTTTTCCATGATGGGTGATACTCAACTTCATGTCGTGGGCACGGATGGCTAACTTTCATTGGTTCACGGTCTGATGCCTTGAAGGATGTAGTGTAATCCTCATTCCATTCCTTAGACGCACATCTCGATCGAGGAGATCCCTAAGAGTTTGTCTTTGCAGTCAAGGCTTAGAGCGCGCCATTGGTTGATGTAGTCAACGACTGACTCGTCCTTCCATTGCTTCGTACTTGTCAACACCAATATGCTTACAGTGCGGCGGGTGCTGTAGAAGCAGTTCTAATGGATTCAGGCTCTAGGTATGTGTACCAGTCAAACGCATTTCCCTTCAAAGAGCGAACAAACTGCTTTGCGAAGGAGTCTCCTTCAGTCCCCGTGTTGTTGCAAGTTTCAGCGAAATGGACAACATATTGCTCTGGGTTTCCACTTCTGTCAAACTGCATGAACTTTGGCAACTGATAACCCATCGGCATACGCAAGTTATCAATTCTCTTAGTGTATGGCTTCGAATATAGTAGTGTATCCCGCGAAGTATCTCCCAACTGTGTTTTTACGGCGTTGGCAATTATGTCCTGGAGTTGCTGGATGGAAAGATAGCCCATGAGAGTCGTTGCTTGGTCTGGCTTCTGCTTGACTTTTTCTATCAAAGGCTTCTCATCTTCATCGTCCTCCTTCTTTAGTGGATCAACCTTTGGGTCGACCTTCACGTCGTGCTACGCATCCAGTTGGTTGACGAGTGTACCGATTTGCAAGTCTTTCTCCTCTGTGGTCCTTGTGAGCCTTACAATTGTTTCCTTTATTTGAGCCAGTTACTCTTCGATTGAAGTCGCCCCGATAGTCATGACTTACATGGCTGAGCTGCTACTTGAGTCGATATCGAAAGGCAAGGACTCAGAGTACCTTCTCGGGCTTTCCTCCATTGGCGCACTTAGTGAGGCCAAGGTGATCATGGGCTAGTTCCTTAGGCGCTCTTGTTCCTTCGGCAGAGTTGATGCAGGGGTGGAAGACACGACGAAAAGAGTTCTTGCCTTACTTCGAGTTGTGACACCTAAAGTGCCACCACTCGTGGCGAGGACGTTCTTATCCTTTGCGTTGGTTGCGAGAATAGCTTGAACCTTCCTTGACGCCATTTGTGCCCTTTTGCATATTTGAAGATGAAGATGAGAGGTATAGAGAAGTCTCATTGGGCGTGCCAAAATTGTAAACACGAATATTCCTGCAATGAATGAGACAATAACACGTGTACAAAATAATGTTTTGTATTAATTTTGCGATTTACAATCTCTTTTACAATTTGATCCTCTGATTTTATCTTCGTAAGGTATAGATCTGTGGATGGGTTGTTAATCCAAAGGGTCATCAGGGCTTGGTCTAGGGATGAATAATGGTGTGGATTTGTTGATGTTGTTGATCCAAATAGCCATCAGGGCTTGATCTTAGGATGAAAACATATGATAACCAGATCTTGAAGGGCCTTCGGGGCTTGATCTTAATGAACAATTGTGTGGATTTCTTCGAGGGTCGTTGGGTTTAACCTTGATAAACGAGGATGAATGGATCTTCTAGGGCCTTTGGGCTTGATCTTGATGAACGATGATGAACGGGTCTTCAAGGCCCTTCGAGGCTTGATCTTGATGAACAAGGATGAACGAATCTTCAAGGGCCTTCCAGGCTTGATCTTGATGAACAGTTGTGTGGATTTCTTCAAGGATTTGACAAAGAACAAATAGAGCTTTCTTTATCCTGGATTCTTGGGAATTTGGGAGGTTGGATGCTTAAAAGTTTTAGAGTTTCATAACTTCAAGGATTTGGGAGTAAAGAAATGTATATGTGAATTGGTCTCTTGAAATGAAAGGCTTGGCCTTCTATTTATAGAATTTTTTCAAGGCTTAATTTTGAATATAATAATTAGATGAAATAAATCATTTCTGCCAGATGTTGACATGTATCCTTTGTTGAGTCATACACTGTGTGTAAAATTTATGTAACTCGTGAACGTTGAAATTTTAATGCATTGGTCAACATTTACTTCACTGAAATTTCAATGTCTACAACCTCAAAGTGAAAAGAATAATATAACGACTCAAAGCATTCTCTTCTTGGCACCAGAGCCAGGTTGAAAAAAAAAAAAAAAAAAAAAAAAAACATCACCATGCTGAGTAGTTCGGTGGGCAATTTAAAACCCAACTTGCCATGCACAACAGTAGCATGGTCTATGATCAGCGAGCGGTGTTTCTGTACCATTGTTGTAGAAAACTGCATTAAGCGACTAAGTGTCGTTGTTGTCCTCAAATCACAGCTAGCGATTCCTCCATCGTTGTTGTCCAGGAACATGTGTAGAAAGTCCAGCAGCCCAGAAAACTCTGTAGTGTGCAGCCTCTTGTTTCCTCTTCGCTTGTCCTCGTATTCCCTTGATCAACACCACCGCCTCTCAGCTGCACCAGGGCTTCGGTATGTCGTCCTGATTCTTGATCAGCGAACAACTTTGTGTTGTTACTACTTCATCCTGATTCTCAAGCAACGAGCAAGTTTCTACGCTATTGCTACCCAGACTCAATCAACACAGCATAAGATCGTCCAGTCAATTATCTGCGTGGTTGCTCCAATAGTTGTTGTCCAATCAACTTGCTACCCAAAATTTTTGTCAACGGATTTTTTTTTTTTTTTTTGTTACCTATGAAAGGTGATACTGACAAGGCCGGGACCATTACTATGGCAGGCAAAACATGTGCTTCCATTGCCAAATCTAAAAACACATCACATTGTATTTTTCTTTTGGCGGCACAACTCCCCTTGCATTATTGGAGCGAAGCCCTAACTTCGGCAACATATCTTATCAACAGTCTTCCACCTCGCACCATTGACTTCCAAACACCGTTGCAAGTCCTCGTGTCTCAAACTAATTGTCCACCAGTTTTGAATCTTTCTCCATGTGTATTGAGATATGTAGAATTTGTCCACCTCCACCCACCATAAGGACAGAGTAAACTTGAACCTCACGTTGCTCGTTGTGTATTTTTGGGATATGCCACAACTCAAAAGGGTTATTGTTGTTATCCTCTTCCAACCAAGAAAATGTTTGTCACAGTTGATGTAGTTTTTCATGAAAATGAGATGTATTATGATTCGTCTAAGTCCTCACTTCAGAGAGAGATACGAGATGAAGAAGTTCGGACCTTTGATTATGTTATCCCGATTGGAATTGACGTGCAGCAACCCACATTAGTTGAGGAGCCCAAGACATTTGGGCTTCAGGACAGCCAATAGAACCAACCCGCATCTTCTAGCTTTAGGAGCAGTAGGATCTGCCCGTGTCTTCTGGGCTTCAAGATCAATAGGACCAGTCAGCGGTTTCTAGACGTCAGGAACAGTAGAACCAACCTGTGGTTCGCGGGCTTCAAGGCCAGCAATGCCAACCTGTGGCTTTTGGAAACATGGAGTATGACACGAATCAGCAGCAACCCATGGAATCTAGGCCTGCCCACAATATGGCATAGACCAAGTGCCAGCAGTAGAGTTGAATTCCAATGCTCCCTCGTCTTTAGTTGATACTCATAACGAATCACATTTCACTCCAGATGCTCCACCTATTCATTGTCTTCCAGAGCGCATTAATTGAGGTATTCCTAAACCAAGTTATGAGGCTGATCCTAAATGTAAACACAAATATCCTATGAGTGAACCAAACTTAGATTCATGGTGAGATATCCATTGAACAATTATGTGTCTACTCGCCACCTGTCGTAATCAAATAAGTTATTTGATTATCAATTATCTACTGTATCTATTCCTAACAATATGCAAGAGGCTTTAGCAGATGTCCGCTGGAAAAAAGCAATGAATGAGGAATTAAGATCGTTGAGAAAGAATGCTACTTGCAAAGTAATAGACTTGCCAGCTAGCAAGAAACTTGTGGGATGCAAGTGGGTCTATACGATGAAATACAAAGCAAATGGAATAGCGGACCGTTTTAAAAACAAGGTTGGTGGCAAAAAGGTATACACAAAAGTATTGGATTGACTACAATGATACCTTCTCACCAGTGGCTAAAATGAACACACTCTAGGTTTTACAATCCTTAGCAGCAAACTTAGATTAGCCACTACAACAGTTTGATGTAAAAAACTGCCTTCTTACATGGATATTTGACTGAGGAGATATACATGGAACTCCCACCAGGAAGTAACGTTCCCACCATGCATAGACAAAAGGTGTGTAGACTCAAAAAATCATTGTATGAGTTGAAGCAGTCTCCGAAAGCATGATTTGATAGGTTTACCAAGTTCATGAAAGCATTTGGATATAAGCAAAGTAATTATGATCACATGATATTCTTGAAGCATCGAAATGGGAAGCTTACAACACTCATTGTATATGTGGATGACAAAGTAGTCACTGGTAACGATCCCAATGAGCGTGCAGCTTTACAGAAATATTTATTTACTGAATTCGAGATGAAGGATCTTGAGTCTCTAAAATATTTTCCTAGGATTGAGATGTCAAACTGTAAGTCGGGAATCTTTCTATCACAAAGAAAGTATATTATTGACCTATTGAAAGAAACCGGTATGTCTGCATGTTAACCTGTGACTACTCCCTTAATAGAAGGAATGAAGCTCAGTATTGATCCGAACAAAGTACCAGTTGATGAAGTGAAATATCAAAGATTAGTGGGACGATTAATGTATTTGGCACACACTAGGCGGACCTTAAGTGTAGTTAGTCAATACATGCATGATCCAGGAGAACAACACATGAGTGTTGTTCTAAGGATATTGAGTTATTTGAAAGGAAGTCTGGGAAAAGGTATTTTGTTCAAGAAGAATGGTCATTTCAGAATTAAAGGTTATACAGATGTTGACTGGGCTAGTTCAACAGATGACAGGCTTCTACATCTGGTTATTTTACCTTTGTCGGTGGAAACTTAGTCACATGGAGAAGCAAGAAGCAAAATGTAGTAGCAAGGTCAAGCGCAGAAGCAGAATATAGAAGTATGGCACTTGGTATCTGTGAGACATAGTCAACCGATGAAGTTGTTTTGTGACAATAAGGCTGCTCGTGATATTGCTCACAATTCAATACAGCATGATAGGACCAAGCATGTTGAGTTTGATAGGTTCTTTATTAAAGGAAAAATAGAAGGAAAAGTAATTGAAGTTCCTCCGATCTGAACAGAAGATCAAGTAGCTGACATTCTCACCAAAGCAGTTTCAAGTTAAAAGTTCTCTAAGTTTGTAGACAAATTGGGCATGTGTAATATATATGCGAGTAAATTATAGTTATGGTCCCTTAACTTTATGTCAATTGTAGCTTTGGTCTATCAACTAAAAGTTCATTAGATATAGTCCTTCAATTTGCCAAGCTATGGAGCATTGGTCCTACCGTTATGTTTACCGTTAATGTGCTTGTGTGGCAGTACAATTGAACGCACAATTTTGTTAATATGGGTGCCGAATGGAATAAAGAATTAGGTATATAAGTTAGATTTTTATTATAAATATTCTACAAAAGAAACAAAAATAAAAATAAAACATGATTGCCCCCTCCCATCTTTCATCCTCCCCATTCCAGGATATCCATATCTCTCATAGCTGCACACCAAAGCCATCACACACCACAGACCTACCCATTCCAAAATTAAACCACCTTCAATCTTAATTATTCGGGTAGATGGGAACCTCAGAATTACAGGTAGTGTTACTCCATTCACTGCCGATTTGGGTTTGTTCTGGGTTTTGAGAACCATATGCGGTGGGGCAAACTAATGGGGTTTATTTTTAGACCGTTTGGGATGAGTTGGGTGAAGCAAAATTGAGAGAGATGGAGTCAATTGGTGGTAATTGTGACAGTCTTGTTATTGTACAGAGAACTATGTTTTTAGGGTTTTCAAATTTTTTTTTTTTTTTTGGTCAAGGGTTTTCAAATACTATTCCCCCTAACCGTACTTGTGGGTTCCATCTGCCAACCATGTAAGCACCTCAACGGAATATTTGACAATGTTATTTTATTAAGTTCAAGGACTATATCTAATAGAATTTTAGTTAAGGGATTAAAGCTACAATTGACTTAAAGTTAAGGGACCATAGCATAGCTACAATTTACTCTATATATTTGATGAGACAATTTTATATAATATATTTTTCCCTATTCTTAGTACGTTTTGGTAATTATTTTGATAGAATTTTGATACTTTGTTTTATATTTTCAATATAGAACATTCGACTTCCTCTAAAGGAAAACATGATCAAACGAACGAATTTTAAAGTGATTCAAATTGGAGAACGTTCGTGAGTCCATTAGCTTGTATCTATCAAAATATTAGATTTTTCTACCCAATGGTTATTTTCTAGCAATAAAACTTGAAAGTGACCTTTTGTGCTTAATTGTGATTTTTGGAGCTCAAGATGACCTCTGATGGGTTCGTGGCCTTTTGGAGAAGTGTTCAGAATAGTACAAGCTTTAAATCTAGGTGTTTTGGTCTAGTTTTGGAGCATATATGGATCCAAAACATGGCCGTGCAGATTTTGGGCTGATTATCCTAATTAATTTAGGATTATGTTTCGTAATTTATTTTAATTTATTTGGCTTTCTAGTTTTGTTCTAAGTCCTTTTCCAAGAAGGATTGGATTTTCTATGTAGTATAAATACGCCTTTTGACCGGCCCTAGCTCTTCTTCTTGATGTGATATTGGAGAGAGGAATTTGGCAAAAACTGAGAAATTTTCAGACTTTATTCTACAAGGTGTTTTCACTCTTTTTCTAGTTTAATAAAAACTCTTTTAATTTTAATTATGAATATGCATAACTAACTTTCGCCCTAGCAGTGAGGCCATGAGTCTTAACATGAATATGTAGTTTTTATTTAATTGCTTATACATGTATACTTTGAATTATTAATCATTGTGTTTATATTGTCTCTATATCTTAATGCTTAGCTACCATTAGGATATTTAGATAAGTAATCGGATGCAATTCGGTCGGAATACCACCGGAGGATTGCGTATTTTCTTGTGATTGATAGTTGTAATTTCACTTAGGGCGAATGTCATGTCTTAAGGATTGCATGGTTTTTCAATGAGTTTTCACAAAGCGTAACGAGTCATACATGTTTATATTTGATCTGAATGTCACAGACAGATTGCATGTTTGATATACGTTCTATCTTGAATATCACAAATAGAATATACATTAGGAAAACCTAACCTTCAAAGTTGCATGGATAATTCATAAGTAATTAGTAAATCTACATAGGATTGTTAAGATGACAGCAGAACTCTAGTGCTTTTCCAAACTTATTTCTCAAAACCTGTTCTTTTTTATCTGATTTCTTCTTAATTGGTTACTAGTTGTTTTTACTAAATTGCTTTTATTAAATTTTTTTTTATTATATTTAAATTCAAAATCAACCCTTTCTAATCTTTGTTTTCAAATAATTAACTAAGATTTTGGTTTTGCTTAAATTGTTTTAGATAATTCATGTGGGAACGACCTTGCATGAGCATTTTTACTACAACTACCTTATTCTCTTGGAAGTATTTTGTGTGATTTTAACGCTCTTTGCATAGGTACTAAAAATCCTATCAAGATACACCAACTTGAGGTGGAGTGTTGACTTGTATATAGTTTCCTACGATTTAAGATTTCCTAGTTACAGTTAATCCCTTGTAATTTGGGACTGTAATTATTGTAATTATCCTTTCCTTATCATGGCAGCTCTAGAATTGTATATTATACATCAAATTGGGAAGGATAATATAAGGATTCAAAGCATTCTCTTCTCTTTGGCAGTTGTTTAGGCTATTTTGTAGCTTCCATTAGAAATGCTTGTTCTTTAGAAGCAGAGTTACATGCGGTTATTCATGCCGTGGATTTGGCTTGGGTTAACGGTTGGAATTATTTGTGGATCAAATGTGATTCTTCTTTAGTGGTCTTTTTTATTTCTTCTACTTCTCACAAGATTCCTTGGTGTCTATGTGTTCGTTGGATTAACTGCCTTGCTCTTCTCTCCCGTATGCACGTTCATGTCGCTCATATTTTTCAAGAGGGTAATGCAGTTACCGATTGTTTGGCTAACTTCAGTGTGGATCATTCTGGGAGCTTATATTAGGACTCTTGTCCTCCTTGTGCAACTTCTGCTTACATTCATAACCTTTCTTCAAGACATAATTTTAGGTTTTGCTAGTTTGGTCCTTCATGGTTACAGAAGTATGAACTTTCATTGAGGCGGTTCGTGCTGGATTTTGCACCTGCCGCCATGCTCGTGACTTTGAGTTTCATCTTATTGTTTGATTTCGTTGATGTTTCTTTGTTTTTCCCTTAGCGGGTTTTGGCTCCATCCCCCCGCTTGTATTGTTTACTTTTCCTTATTTAATAAATTCGGAGATAGGGGACGAGGGGTCGTTCTATCAAGGACTTAGCCCTTTCTCATCGCTCTAAGCAGGAAGAAAGTAGCCTATTGTAGTTGACGGCTAATCCTAGGGTTTGGTTCTTTCTTTCTACATTGTGTGGGTTTAGTAGGCCTGGCAATTCCTGACACGATCCGATAACCCGACACGAAATTAACAGGTGTTCGGGTCGACACGATAACGAATCGGGTCGTTATCGGGTAACCCGATAAGTACCTGTTAAGATAACGGGTTGATTCGGGTATACACGTGGGTAACACGATACACGATAAGCAGAATATTATTTGTATAATTTTATAATCCTAAAAAAATACTGTAATAATTATATACATTAATTTAACAATTTTATACACTTAAAAATTATAATATATATATTAAATTAACTATAAAGTCTATAATAATTATAATAATTATACCCCCAAAATATTAACAATCTATAATAATTATATATATATATATATATATATTAAATTTTGAATTAAATTTTATAAAAACTATAATAATTATTAATTAACATGCATGATGCATATGCATTGCATCCATTGATTAATTTGATTTGATTTCATTCCATTCCTACCGCCATTTTTGAAGAAAAATGGAGGGAAAATGAAAATGATAAGAAAAGTTGAAAATGAAATAAAAAAGTGAGGGAATTAGGGAAAGATGTTGGAGGGAAAAGTGAAAATGATAAGAAAAAGTTGAAAAGGAAACAAAAAAGAGAAGGAAAAATGAAAATTAATAAAAGTGGTGAGAATTTTTTTTTTTTTTTAATTATTAACTTTTTGTCACACATATAACATATCTCACTATTTTTATAATGACACTCGTGATGTACTATTCCATGTACCAGTCAATTATACGTACAAAATAAATAGATTTAAATCTACTTAATAATACACACACACACACACACACACACACACACACACACACACTACACACACCATTGGAACTTGATTGATGGGATACGAATTCTCCGAAACTAATTTGAACGATCCCAACCGTTAAACTTGTTTGTATATGCTTTGAGATCACATCAACAAAAAATCGCAAAAAACAAACATTCAGAGATCAAGTAACGGGACAAAACTTTTCCACGGTTATAAACAAAAAATCACGATTTAACAGTTATTTTAACTTCGATTTTGATGATTTTTTATAGCTACACTCCTTGACCTTATATGAATACAATGAATGAATTCGATCTTCAATTTAAAATATTTACACAAATGGATACCACAAAATCTTATGTTATACTTGATGAAAGTATAAATAAACTCTAAGAAGTGTTAGTTAATCTATTGTTTTTATGGGATACGAATTCTCCAAAACTAATTTCAACGATCCAAACCGTCAACTTATTTGTATATACTTCGAGATCACATTAGCAAAAAATTGCAAAAAACAAACATTCAGGGATCAAGTAACGGGACAAAATTTTTTGACGGTTATAAATGAAAAATCACGATTTAACGGTTATTTTAACTCTGATTTTGATGATTTTTTACAGCTACACTCCTTGACCCTATATGAATACAATGAATAAATTCAATCTTCAATTTAAAATATTTACACAAGTGTATACCACAAAATCTTATGTCATACTTAATGAAAGTATAAATAAACTCTAAGTGTTAATCAGTCTATCGTTTTGATGGGATACGAATTCTCCAAAACTAATTTCAACGATCCAAACCGTCAAAATTATTTGTATATGCTTGGAGATCACATCAGCAAAAAATCACAAAAAACAAACATTCAGAGATCAAGTAACGGAATAAAGCTTTTCAACGGTTATAAACGAAAAATCACGATTTAACGGTTATTTTAACTCTGATTTTGATGATTTTTTACAGCTACACTCCTTGACCCTATATGAATACAATGAATGAATTCGATCTTCAATTTAAAATATTTACACAAGTGTATACCACAAAATCTTATGTTATACTTAATGAAAGTATAAATAAACTCTTAAGTGTTAGTCAATCTATCATTTTAATGGGATACGAATTCTCCAAAACTAATTTCAACGATCCAAACCGTCAAACTTGTTTGTATATGCTTAGAGATCAAATCAACAAAAAATCACAAAAAACAAACGTTCAGATATCAAGTAACGGGACAAAGCTTTTCAACGGTTACAAACGAAAAATCACAATTTAACGGTTATTTTAACTCTGATTTTGATGATTTTTCACAGCTACACTCATTGACCCTATATGAATACAATGAATGCATTTGATCTTCAATTTAAAATATTTACACAAGTGAATACCACAAAATCTTATGTTATACTTAATGAAAGTATAAATAAACTCTAAGTGTTAGTCAATCTATCGTTTTGATGGGATACGAATTCTCCAAAACTAATTTCAACGATCCAAACCGTCAACTTATTTGTATATGCTTCTAGATCACATCAGCAAAAAATTGCAAAAAACAAACATTCAGGGATCAAGTAACGGGACAAATTTTTTCGACGGTTATAAATGAAAAATCACGATTTAATGGTTATTTTAACTCTGATTTTGATGATTTTTTACAGCTACACTTCTTGACCCTATATGAATACAAAGAATGAATTTGATCTTCAATTTAAAATATTTACACTAATGGATGTGGATATCACAAAATCTAATGTTATATACTTAATAAAAGTATGAATCAACTATAATATTAATAATTATATACATTAATTTAACAATTTTCTTTCTTGGTGGCAAATGGAGTGTTTTCATTATCCGATACTTTCTCAGTTAGCACGAGATGTGTTAACAATTCCCATTTCAACTGTTGCATCAGAATTTGCATTTAGTATTGGGGGTAGAGTACTAGATCAGTATCGTAGTTCATTGTTACCAGAAACAGTTCAAGCTTTGTTGTACACACGAGATTGGCTATTTGGAAAAAGAGGTAATATATTTTTATATGGTATAGTATTATTATTTTGGAAAACTTCTCATAATTTGAATGATTTTTAATGTTTGGTTTTTCTATACTTAGTTTATGCGGAAAAAAGTTCTGATGTGGAAAACCTTATTGAAAACATTTTCAACGTAACTCTTGAAGGCAATAGATCAAGCCAAAGCTCCAATACAATTTCATGATGATCGATGTAAATTGAAGATTTTGTAAATGGAGGTGTAAACTTTTGAGAACAAAAACTCTTTCTCCTTGCACATTTAATACGTGTAATAAATTAGTAGTGTATGTATTATTTTTTTATTAGGCTCTTATTTTCGAGTGTTGAAATAGTACTTAAACGACAAATGTTTTATGTTTTGAAGTAATATTTATGTGGTAATGTGTGGTACGTGCAAATTTTAAAAAAATATATTTTTTTCTTAACGGGTCGGGTCACTTTACCCGTTGGGTAAAGTGACACGACCTGTTAAGGACCCTTTAAGATAACGGGTATGACACGACACGACCCGTTAAGATAACAGGTGTTACACGAACACGACAGACACGACCCGTTTGCCAGGCCTAGGGTTTAGAGAGTAAGGTTGTAGTCCGACAACCAAACCTTATGCGTTGCTCGACTCACCTAATCCATTATCATCCTTATTAAAAATAAATAAATAAATAAAAAAGCATTCTCTTCTCTTGACCCTCATTAGCGGTCAATCAATGCAAGTCTGGGTGGGATATGCTGGCACCAAGAAGAAAATTGATGTCACTTTGGCTCCAATCGTTGTTTATAAACCCCACATTCCACTCTTATCTTTGAAGCGCGACCTTTCCATAGTCCATAACAAGATTATGTATGTTGGCATCTCCTCATCCACATGCTCACTCCTCACTTGTCATTATGTTCTAGAATGGCGGCCAGGCACAATAAATTGTTCTCTCACAACTTCCCCCGAAAAATTATTAGGTGATATTGTAGTACCACGTCAGCTATGATTCTTCCATTCAAATTTCGATATCTATCTGTCATTATTTTTGCACAGCTGAAATTTAATGTCATTTTAACCTGTTAAATAAATTTAAAAAAATGAAAAAATAAAAAAGAGAACGGAAGAGATCGGACGATCTCCATCCGGTTATCCTTTCCGCACACCACCCTGCTTTCCTGATTACACCTGTGTTTTTTTGTCTTTGAAAGAACCAAAACATGCAAGAAAGCAACCCATGATTTCGATCTCTCTCTTTCCCTCATCTGGGTCTCTCAAAGGTTGTGTCTTTCTGCGAAACAATCATCCTCCTCTGGGCTTCCCCTGACCTCTGTACTTGCCCATACTCGGTTGAAAAAAGAAAAAACCAGGATTCTTTTCACCTCCTCACTGAAATTCAAGAACAGAGCGTAGATCACGCGGTGAATTTCGCCGTTTAAGGTTACGGTAAAAACAAAATCTAAAAATGGTAAAAGGGAAAACCCAAAACAGCCCCCCAAATTATAATTTCAACGCGTTTCTGGTCAAATTTTGGCAAGTTGGTAAAGATGGAAACTGGGTTTGATTCCCTTAAATTAGTTGGAATAAAATGCCAAAGCAATAGTACTATTATGCTTGATTAAAACTTTGAATGTAGTCTTGAAATTCGTTAGGAATTACATATATTTGTCGCTTTAAATTAGTTAAACTGGAGAAGGTGTTCAATTTTGTCTTTAATCCAAATGTTACCTTTGAATGTCAATGTAGGTTTCAATGGGGATGGTGCAATTTTGTCTTGCCCTTTTTTAGAACCTATTTCAAAATTGTGATGGTTGTCTGTCATCGTTGTGTCAGAATTAAGGCACAAATAGCCTCTTTGAGCACAGAACATCGCATTTTGATCAAAGAGCACATCCATAGAGGGCATATATAATATTACCATTGCTGCTGTTATAGGACACATATTGGTGTCCGTAAGCCTCTTAGGGCACAACTAATTTTTTGTGCCCAGTGGCTATTTTTCTTGTAGTGAAAGGATTTCAACTCGAGGACAAGATCTTTCTGAGAAGAGGAGTATGATGCAGCACCCAACAACTAATATGGTCTATATATTATACATGTTGTTGGTGGCTATTTATCTTTCAAAACCATGTTTTAACTAGATATCTAGAAACCATAATCTTTAGTATTAATATTTAACCTATCAATTATTTTGATCTCCATATCCTTATGTGCTCAAAAGGATGTCAATTTAGTGAATTATAATCAATATAAGAATAGAGTGAGCTTTTCCTCTTAAATCAACTGTTAGACTTAGTTGTGTTGAGTGAATCCAAGATTAGCGACATCGAGCACATCTATTACTCCTAGTTGAGTGATTCCCAAGTATTATCTCCATAGTCTTCCCTAGACCCCTTGGCTTTTTTTTGCGTCATTTCCCCTTCTTTTTATGATGAATGGGGTCTTGTTCCCACATTGTATGGTGAAGAGCTACCTTTCTCATTGTTGGAGGCTGCACCATCACAATCACATATAAAGTCTAAAATTAATTTGAGCTGAGAAGCGTAGCATTATCAAAGAGACGGGTCAAGGACCCATTTCCAACAACATTGATATTATCCCTAACTTAATAATTACCACCAGCACAAATTGTCAGGTGTGAGGTTTTATCACATAAATAGGGTCTTGTTCCTACGTTGTATAGTGAAGAACTAACTCTGTCATCGTTGGTTGTTGCACCATCACAATCACATACAAAGACTAAAATTAATTTAAGCTGAGAAGTGTAGAATTATCAAAGAGACGGGTCAAGGGCCCATTTCTAACAACACCATTGTCCCCAATTTAATAATTACAACATGCACAAATCGTCAGGTGTGGGGTTTTACCACAAAAGGCCTAGTATTAGTTGGAATTGGGTTAGGATATTTAAACTCTTCTTTTCGCAGAGATGCGGTCGATGTGGAATATTTCAACATGCCTTCTCAATTGGGACCCAATTAGTAGGTTACACGTGGAAAATCCACACATCGACAACCACATAAAGCCAAGGGGACTCACCCTATTTGTAGGGCCAAGGGACCCACCATCATCGCGCTAGGCACAAAGGACTCACCCATCATGTGGTAGTACGATCCCACTTCCAAGCTCTAATACCATATAGAATTATCAGAGAGACAGGCCAAAGGCCCACTTCCAACAACACCGATATTGTCCCCAACTTAGTAATTACCACCTGCACAATTTTTCAGGTGTGAGGTTTTATCACAAAAGATCTCGGTATTAGTTGAAGTGAGGTTGGAATATTTAAACTCTTTTTTTCTTAGAGATACGATCGATGTGAGATATTTCAACAAGAAATTGCTAACGGTGGCAGTCACTGAATAGTCTGGATTACTATTTTAGTCTGCTACACAAAGACAACACATTCAATTAGTGAGGCAATGAAGGGACAGCTCAGCTAAGCTTCATTGCTTATAACAAAGTTCCCAGAGGTTTTGGAGAGAACTAGAAATGGCAGCCATGTTTTTCAAGCTTGTAATACTCATACAAGCAACCCTAGCAGCAGCTCAAAATGTTAGCTTCATCTACAAGGGTTTCAAGTCAGGAAATCTTAGCTTAGACGGTGTAGCCCAGTTCACACCCAACGGTCTTTTGATGGTTACAAATGACTCTCAAGAGATAAGGGGCCATGCCTTCTACCCTAACCCAGTCACCTTCAAGAATTCATATTCTGATACCCATGCTTTCTCATTTTCTACAACATTTGTGTTCGCTATCAGACCGGTGCTTACAACTGGTCATGGAATGGCCTTCGTCATTGCTCCAAAAATAGGGATTCCCCAAGCTGGAAACGGCCCTTTCCTAGGCCTTTTCAGTTCAACCAACAATCGCAATGTCACCAATCATATTTTTGCTGTAGAGCTAGACACTACCAAGGAGATCGAGTTCAATGACATCGATAACAACCATGTAGGAATTGACATTAATAGTTTGAACTCTGTGAAATCTTCTACCGCAGGATACTATGCTGAAAACAATCGTGGGTTTCGGAACTTGTCCCTCACCAGTGGTCAAGCAATGCAAGTTTGGGTGGAATATGATGGTACCAAGAAGCAAATCAATGTCACGTTGGGTCCAGTCGGTGCTGGTAAACCCCATGCTCCACTTTTATCTCTGAACCATGACCTTTCCCCAATCCTACAAAAAACCATGTACGTTGGCTTCTCATCCTCCACCGGTTCTTTTCCTACGTCTCATTATGTTTTGGGCTGGAGCTTTAAAATGAATGGGCAAGCTCAAGAACTTGTTCACTCACACCTTCCCCACCTGCCTCAGATAGGATGTAAACAAGTATCTAAACTTTTAACCATCGGTGTGCCTGTGATGTCTGTGAGTTTGGTTTTGCTAGCAATTGTTGGCATTATTTATGCCATAAGATGGAAGAGGAAGTTTGCAGAGCTGCTTGAAGATTGGGAGCTTGAGTATGGACCTCAAAGGTTTAAATATAGAGAATTATATGTTGCTACAAAAGGGTTCAAGGAAAAGGAACTTTTGGGAAGGGGGGGGTTTGGTAAGGTTTATAGAGGCATATTACCTGCCTCTAAAACTGAGGTCGCAGTGAAGAAGGTCTCACATGAATCAAGACAAGGGATGAAGGAGTTTGTGGCAGAAGTTGTGAGCATTGGCCGCCTCCGTCACAGAAATTTAGTACCACTTTTGGGATATTGTAGAAGAAAAGGAGAGCTTCTTCTGGTCTATGACTACATGCCTAACGGAAGCCTAGACAAGTACCTCTACGACCAACCAGCGGCCACTCTTAATTGGAGCCAAAGGTTTAAAGTCATCAGAGGTGTGGCTTCTGGGTTGTTATATCTTCATGAAGAATGGGAGCAAGTTGTGGTTCATAGAGACATCAAGGCAAGTAATGTATTACTAGACGGGGAACTGAATGCTAGGCTAGGAGATTTTGGCCTTGCAAGATTATATGATCATGGAACAGACCCTCAAACTACTCATATTGTAGGAACACTTGGGTATCTAGCTCCAGAGCATACAAGATTAGGCCGGGCCACAACACACACCGATGTGTTCGCTTTCGGGGCATTCTTGCTTGAAGTTGCCTGTGGAAGAAGGCCAATAGAGCTAAAAGGTCCAGCGCATGATGTGATTTTGGTCGACTGGGTGTTTTCTTGTTGGAAGAAAAACAATATTCTTGAGGCAAGAGATCAAAAGTTAAGCACGGAATTCGTAGCTGAAGAAGTGGAACTGGTGTTGAAGCTTGGGTTGTTATGCTCTCATTCAAATCCTTCAGATAGGCCAAGCATGCGCCAAGTTGTGCAGTATTTGGATCGTGACATTCCGTTGCCGGAGTTGTCAGTTCATGCGCATTCTTCCAGTGGCTTACTGTTTGCGCCCCATGAAGATTTTGATGATTCTGCAATGTCATATCAGTCTTCTTCGAGGACGGGGTTTTCTTCTGTTGCGTCGACACTTCTCTCAGGCGGTCGCTGACTGCTCTAAGCAATTAGGATTCTGTTGCAAACTGGTATTCACATAAAATAAACGGTGCAAACAATATGTCTGTAATGCTTTTTCTTGTTAGCATGTCAATGTAATATATGTTCATCTACTGGTTTGCAATATAGACCTAGCTATTTGCTTGTTAGCTTGTCAATCTTCTTTAATGTTTTATACACACAATTAAAAAATTAGTGCATTGTACGCTTTAGCAGAAATGATCGAAAACGATCCTGCTCAAAATTAATATAAGTCGGATTATTTTGAAGTCAATGGATAGTTTGATCACTTTGTCTCGGTTTAAAATGCTCTTTTAATTGCTAATTAGTATGAGATCTTGGAACATTTAGATATCTAGCACCCGGCCGATCATACAAGATTAGGCCGGGCTACAACGAGCACTGATGTTTTATATTAGGCTTTACTGCTTTAATGTATTTTCTTCTTGAAGTTGCCTCTGAAACAAGATCGATAAAGCTATTCCGTCATGATTGTTGGTTCCTTAATGATTTTATCTTCGAGCTTCTCATTATTGACCTTGTTCTAGAGGCAAATTCAAGCAGGCAGTTAAAATAATCCTTTCTAGACATAGGAAGAAGGTAAGTACAAATGGTTGTGTGCTATGAGCTTTTTTAATCCAGTTACATTAAATAAAAGGAGTTTTAACAAAATACTATCGGTACTGTTCACTTTTAACAAAAAAAATCACATTTTAACCTTTCCTGGTACCATTCACTTATACCTTTATTTTTTATTTTTCTTTAAAACTAAAGTTTTTGAGGAATTTTAGTTAGTTTACCTTTAAATTAAATAGGTAAATACAAAAACAATGTGTATATTAATTTTTAATATTCATAATATGTGAAAAGATACCTTTTCTTTTTATATATGATTGACTGGGTATTTCCAACCATCGACTGTGACGTTATAGAGAATTTAGTCTTGGTCCCATATTTAAATTAATACGCTGCTAGTGCTACCGTCTTAAAAAAGAAAGATCAATAACCAACCAGAAAGAGCCAACACCCTTCTTCTTCTTCTTTTTTTTTTTTTTTTTTTTTTTTTTTTTTTTTTTTTTTTGGGAAACAAGGGAACCCAGCCAAGGCACAGAAGCCAAAAAAACAACAGGAAAGCCTACAGAGAGGCAAACACCAAGGAGACAAACCAGTAGTGAACAGGGATAGAACATAAAGACCCCTCCACCGAGTGGAAGCGTCACCCCAATAACCACCACAACGAGATTAATGTGGACATGGCAAACCATCATTGTTCAAAACATAGATCAACGAAGATGGGGGACGATCGACCCAAACAGAATCACTCATCTTCGGAAAACCAAGCGACGCAATCTCATGCGCCGCACCATTAGCTGATCTGGGCACCCAAGACCAGTGACAGTTTTGGAACTCCTCCCCCAGTTGCTTGACCCAAGCCAACAAAGGGTAAGACTCCCAACTGCCTATATCCAGAGAACATCAACACCCTTCTTTTAGGTTGATATTTTAAGCATAGTTATGCCTCGTTTATCTATTATTTAGTTATTATCTATATATATAAAGGGAGAAGACCAGTTTTGTGAAGCATTCAAAATGCTAAGAATGCCCTCACTTCAGGAAAAAAAAAAAAAAAAACACAAAATCATCTTAATAGAATACGGTTAAAATCGTAATAGCAACTATAATAAGGCTGAATCTATATATATAAAGGGTGACGACCGGTTTGGTGAAGCATTCAAAATGCCAAGAATGCCCTCACTTTAAGAAAAGAAAAAAAAACACAAAATCATCTTAATGGAATACGGTTAAAATCGTAATACGCACCTATAACAATCGTAATACACACAATGTAATATGTAGAGATGTTTTTACAACCGTTAGATGAAAGACATTCCCCATTCAAACAAATTGTGACCCTTCAGATGAAAGACATTCTACAAGCAGTTGCTACAATGGAAACTGCAACCGACCTCGTGTTCAAGAGGCCACAACAGCTTACTCAATCCCCACTATTCATAGAAAAAGGAGAAACGAACTCAACCACACATAGCCATTTCTCACATCGTCTGTTTTATGCTTCTTCTTTGTCCACTTTCATTGTCTTAAATTTCCTATTCATTTTGCTCAGTTTTTGTTCAGTTTCGATAAGGTATTACAGCTCAAAGCCGATTTGCAGATTTTAAAAATGGTGGATGCTAGGCAAAAAACGCTTGGACAGGTAATTCAATTTCACTGCCAAGACCGTTCGTTTCTTTTGGATAATTTTGATCTTCTACTGATTTCGACTAAATTCTAAAAAAAATTAATTTGCTTAGTTTAATTTGTAGTTGTTCATTTCTGATGAAGAGCTGTGAATGTTATGAATTGCTACAGGTTTAAACACCCACCAATGTGCATGTGACCTTTTACCAAAGTAGTGGAAAAATGTTGGTACTTGCATGACGACGGGAGTTCGAACCTCACCAGTAGCTAACCTAACACCTAATTTAATAAAATCTATCATTTGAAAAAAAAAAAAAAAAAAAAAAAAAAAAAAAAAAAACCAACCCCCCCCCCTAAACCCCCCGGGCGGGGGGCCCCGCCCCACAACAACAACAAAAAAAAAAAACACACCACCAGTGCACTACCCTATTCCCCTCTAGACAGCCAAACATGCGCTACCATTAATGAAATTTCATTGCTCTTGACAACTTTATATACCCAAATATATGCTAACTCTATAATCACAATTAAGGAATGCTTCTATGCAAGAAGCACTTTTCCATATTTTTTTCCTACCCATAGCCATCAAGTAGACAACCTTGATTCTAGCGTTTGAAATTGCAGTTTTTATAAGTTACTAGCCTCACCGCACGTGCGTGACATTTTTTCATCACGGACGCTACATGCCCCTAAAGATGTGTTACTTTGGTTATGCATGTGAGAATGTCATAACAATTTCTTATTATTTTCTTTTCTTCAATCATCTCCTTATGATATTTTTTTTTTCTCTATGATTGTGTTACAAACTATTATTTTAACCATGCTTTCTAATTAACGCACATAGTCAAGGCTTATTGTTCTATAATTCCGGGTGTTACACCCAAAGAAATTTTACATATGTCGAAACCACGTATGCCAATTTGTAGCCATTGTTATTATTATTATTATTTTTTTTTTTATCATTGGTGCCACATTATCAAACGTTTTTTTATCACAGGTACCAAAACAAATAAGTATGAAATCTGAATTTTTCCAACTATTAAGAAAGATAAAATGCACAAATATTGTCTGCAAATTTAGTCTCCCTAACATTACCCATATTGTTATCTTTGAAATCCATTTATTCAATGATGACAATAAATTCTGCAACATCAGCACTACAAATAGAGTACAACTAAAATGAATTTGGACATTGTATTTTTGAAAAAAAAATTTGTAGAAAAAATGTACAAAATGCAATTACAATTATAGTACAAAATGTAGAAAAAACCTTAATTCACTCTGAAATTGGTGTAGCAAAGGAATGCGTACAATTGCAATTACAGTACAAAATGCAAAAAAAATGTATCAAGAGAAAATGGTGAAGCTTTGAATATAAAACTGAATTGATTGTCGGATGTATGTATTAGATATAACTGATTGCAATCGTATGCAAGGACGATGAATTAAAAAAGTGTTTTTATATTTTTTTTCTACTGGCACTAAATTCTCAAGGCCTTGTCTGATGATAAGAATGAAACCAAAGATCTTGAATTAGAATCTAGAATATTTGGAATTGAAAGTTAACTTTGTTTGCAAGGAAATGAAATCCTACCACTGAAAAGCAATTTGTAGCATTGGCTTTTAGAATTCACCCAGATGCTCCGAAAACATTGGTTTGATATCCTTTTCTCTACAAGCACTAATTTTTAATGAAATGCTAATTGAACTTATAAATTTCTATTAGGTTTTAGACATTGGCATGTCAACGTTGTGCACATTAAAAATGTTGTTTGTCACCAATTGCAAGTAAAATTGACAATTCGCTATCAAGTGGTACTTGTTTGCAAAAGTACAAAAATTATACAAAAATTTGTTATTCCATTCACTACACACGGAAATCAAAATTATATTTCATATACTCTTATATTTTTCTCCTCAATCCACATATAATTCAAAAACCTTTGTGTTTAATGTTTATACTTGTGTCCTCCACAATGAGAGCAGTCAAGAACTAATCTCCATCTTTCATACTTGTTTTCTCTTTGGCATAGCAGATCTCCAGTGGTCCATCCTCTTTGCATTGATCACCATGGAAAAGAGGAAATTTGTTTATTTATATTTCAAATGAAGAAGATGTCCAACTTCTCACCCAAACATTGAAGTAAAAGCATATAAATGAAGCCATATAGAATTGTTTGAAAGTAAGATATATAGAACCCAAAACAAAAACCTGATTAAGCAAGACAACACATAGTCCTAAAATCTTATTTGGATGGACTTCATATGGCTTGCAAAAATGCTTATCGTTCCTTGTCGATCCAAACAATCAAAAAGCTTTATCTGGTTCCTGGCCAGTCAAGGAAAAAAAAAAAAAAAAAAAAAAACACACGGAATGAAAAGAAATGAAACAATAACAGATAAAACAATCATGGAGAACTAAGAACCAAGCAATTGTAATTTTGCAAATCAAATCTACTACAATAAAAATCCAATCATATATCAAAATGAGGGAGATCAAAACCTTATATCTCCACATACGCTTACACTCATGTGAGAGGCATTTTTTTAATCACGGGCACTACACGTCTCTAAAGATGACGAATGCATACAACATATACATTAAATGGGTATGTCTAGTTTCAATATGATTAAACTATGTCAATCATATCGCAGGTAACATGCATATATTTTGATTTCCTTCAGAAATATCAGTGGACCAGTCAATACAAAATTCGGATGACCACATTATGGGCATGAACAATTTTCTGCAGGGTTATTTGTCCTCGTGATTGAATATGATTTACAGTTTAACTTTTCTCGTGATTGACTATCGTTTTATGAATTCTCCAAAACTAATTTCAACGATCCAAACCGTCAAAATTGTTTGTATATGCTTGGAGATCACATCATCAAAAAATCACAAAAAAAAAACATTCAGAGATCAAGTAACGGGACAAAGCTTTTCAACGGTTATAAACGAAAAATCACGATTTAACGGTTATTTTAACTCCGATTTTGATGATTTTTTATAACTACACTCCTTGACCCTATATGAATAGAATGAATGAATTCCAATTTAAAATATTTACACAAGTGGATACCACAAAATCTTATGTTATACTTAATAAAAGTATAAATAAACTCTAAGTGTTAGTCAATCTATCATTTTATGAATTCTCCAAAACTAATTTCAACGATCCAAACCGTCAAAATTGTTTGTATATGCTTGGAGATCACATCAGCAAAAAATCACAAAAAAAAACATTCAGAGATCAAGTAACGGGACAAAGCTTTTCAACGGTTATAAACGAAAAATCACGATTTAACGGTTATTTTAACTCTGATTTTGATGATTTTTTATAACTACACTCCTTGACCCTATATGAATAGAATGAATGAATTCGATCTTCAATTTAAAATATTTACACAAGTGGATACCACAAAATCTTATGTTATACTTAATAAAAGTATAAATAAACTCTAAGTGTTAGTCAATCTATCGTTTTACGAATTCCCCAAAACTAATTTCAACGATCCAAACCGTCAAAATTGTTTGTATATGCTTGGAGATCACATCAGCAAAAAATCACAAAAAAAAAACATTCAGAGATCAAGTAACGGGACAAAGCTTTTCAACGGTTATAAACGAAAAATCACGATTTAACGGTTATTTTAACTCCGATTTTGATGATTTTTTATAACTACACTCCTTGACCCTATATGAATACAATGAATGAATTTGATCTTCAATTTAAAATATTTACACAAGTGGATACCACAAAATCTTATGTTATACTTAATGAAAGTATAAATAAACTCTAAGTGTTAGTCAATCTATCGTTTTACGAATTCTCCAAAACTAATTTCAACGATTCAAACCGTCAAAATTGTTTGTATATGCTTGGAGATCACATCAGCAAAAAATCACAAAAAAAAAACATTCAGCGATCAAGTAACGGGACAAAGCTTTTCAACGGTTATAAACGAAAAATCACGATTTAACGGTTATTTTAACTCCGATTTTGATGAATTTTTACAGCTACACTCCTTGACCCTATATGAATACAAAGAATGAATTTGATCTTCAATTTAAAATATTTACACTAGTGGATGTGGATATCACAAAATCTTATGTTATAATTTATATACTTAATAAAAGTATGAATCAACTATAATATTAATAATTATATACATTAATTTAATAATTTTATATCCCTAAAAAGTAAAAACTATAATAATTATATAGATGTAGGTGTAAATTGAATACAATTTCATGATGATCGATGTAAATTGAAGATTTTGTAAATGGAGGTGTAAACTTTTGAGAAAGACTTACAATCTTAAAAACAAAAACTCTTTATCCTTGCACATTTAATATTTGTAATATATTATCAGTGTATGTATTATTTTTTTTATTAGGCTTTTATTTTCGAGTGTAGATATAGTACTTGAACGAGAAATGTTTTAATGTTTTGAAGTAATATTTATGTGGCAATGTGTGGTATGTGCAAATTTAAAAAAAAATATTTTTTTCTTAACGGGTCATAATGGGTCATAACGGGTCGGGTCACTTTACCCGTTGGGTAAAGTGACACGACCTGTTAAGGACCCGTTAAGATAACGGGTGTGACACGACACGACCCGTTAAGATAACAGGTGTTACACGAAAACGACACGAACACGATAGACACGACCCGTTTGCCAGGCCTAATGTTGGGTTTGTTTGTTTGTTTCTTTTTTTTTTTTTCAATTTTAAATAAAGGTAAAATAGGAAGTTCAACGAGAATTCGAAAAAAATAGAGTGTATTCATAAGATTTAGGGTGTTCAAAAAAAAAAAAAAAAAAAAGACCTGTTCTCATAATTGTTGGGCTTTATTTTTGGGGCTTTTATTCCTTTTTATGTGAGGAATAAGGAAAAGAAAGAGAAGAAGCATGTATAACTCAAGACTCAGGTCACGGTATAAGGATTCAGAGACTCTCTCAGCACCTACACGCACATACGGAGAGGGAGAGAAAACCCAAAGAGCAAGGAGGAAGATTGGAGGTTCAAGCTTTGCCATGGAAGTGAGCCGAGATGGATTTTCGGTTATTTCTTTCTATGCTTTTAAATTCAATTATTTTGGACTTTAATATTATGAACTAAATTTTCTTTGCTAGGTCTAAGACATAGCTTAGCCATCAAAGTTTATAGTTATATTAATTTCTTATTAAGGAAGTGTTATTGGTACTCTAAAAATCTCATTCTATACTCTTCACAAGTGTATTATTTTTTTTTTTTTCAAATATAGAAAGTTTGAAATGTAAAATGAGATTTTTGAAATACTAATAACAATTCTCTCTTATTATTATTAATTACCATTGAGTGTTCGAATCTGTTCTTAATGCTTGTATTTAATTGGCTACCAGGTTGAGACTGAAAAGAGATATCTAATATATAGTTTCTAGTAATGAGTGCCATAAATAGAATAACATGATTTATGCAGTTTCTTTTGCGAATTTCCAGTAGTGCAAAATGGGTTCTTGGTTTTTTGAATTTTTTGCTTGGAAAATAATGGGTTAGTAATGGATACTTTTGGTTGAGTATGAAACAGAATATCAAATAATTTAGGAAAAATCAATGGTCAACATTCGTAGTAATTAAGGTTAATATGCTCTAGATTTCGGATGGAATTAATTAGGTGAAATTGGCGTCGTAGTATTTTATTTATATTCATTCATCTTTCATATTTACTTGCATAGTTGCTTTGCATGTCCAATTTTATCATCATAAACCTTGTTATATTTATTTTTATTTTGCAACTATCACGATAATAAATTTAGATTAATCCAACCATTGTTGGAACAACCACTAAACGTTTCATCATAATACTACCTTACGGATACTGTACACTTGCAATTCTAACGGCTACTTGGCAGGAACATTCACCAAGCCAGCGAAGGATACACTTACGTTGAATAAAAATTCTTCAGTCAAATCACCTTCAATAATTCATACTAACCGATGAGCACATATTCTGTGTGTGTGAACAATTTCATTTTATTTTTTATTTTTATTAAGGAGTGTGATTAGTTTTTAAAATTTTAAAAAGAGTATGAAAAAATGATGATGGGACAATTTCTCTTAATAAGTGCATATTTTATCTTAATATTACATAATTACTGTTTTTTTCCATCCTTATGTAAATATTGTATATCAAAAGTGAGGCTAAAATAGGATAAATAGGGATATATAATTACTGTTTTTTGTCCTCCTTATATAAATGTTGTGTATCAAAAGTGAGGGTAAAATATGATAAATAGAGATGTATAATTACTTTTTTTGTCCTCCTTATATAAATGTTATGTATCAAAAATGAGGGTAAAATAGAAAAAATAGGGATATGATTTTCATTTTGTCAAAATGTATAAAATTATTATTTTGCCATCCTCATGTCAAATATTGCGTATTCAAAAAAGGGCAAAATTGAAAAAAAATGGGAAAAATGTTGATAATGGCTCTTTTCTTAGTAGAATAGCATAGATAGATTAAATGAATTGTTATTAACATTACAAAAATCTCATTAGACATTCCAAACTTTATATAATTGAAAAGAAAAATACACTTGTGAGAAGTGTAGAATGAGATTTTTGGAATGGAAATAACAGTCCCTAAATTAATCAAACTTATCTTTAAGGTGTGATGACACAAATTTCTTTACGTAATCCATTTCCAGGAAAATTCCGGAAAGCAGAACGAGTAATTAGTCTGTTTCATCTGCCTCCTCCATTTCCCTGTCCCTCTCCATTTCTTTATGCAGAAGTATTTGATGTGTTTCAAGCTTCTAATACTACTTGTACTAGTCAGCATAGCAGCTGCTGAAGATCTCAATTTCGCCTACCATGGTTTCCGGTCTGCAAATCTTAGCCTAGACGGCATAGCAAGAGTGACACCCAATGGTCTTCTGAGGCTTACAAATTACACTAGATTCAAGATTGGTCATGCCTTCTATCCCAACCCAGTAATTTTCAAGAACTCATCTAACGTTACAGTTCTCTCCTTCTCTACCACTTTCATCTTTGCTATGAGATATACGGGTCTCCAGGGCCACGGAATAGCCTTTGTCATCGCTCCAACAAGAGGGCTGCCCCATGCTTCTTCATCCCAACACCTAGGCCTGTTCAACCTGACAAATAATGGCAGTCCAACAAATCATATTTTCGCTGTAGAGCTTGACACTTTTCGGAACGAAGAGTTCAAGGACATCAATGATAACCATGTCGGGATTGATATTAATGGTTTGGCCTCTGAGGTGGCTTCTCCTGCCGGATATTATGTCGGAGAAAGATTGATCACCAGTGGCCAACCGGTACAAGTTTGGGTGGACTATGATGGTAGCAAGAAGCAAATCAATGTCTCTTTGGCTCTAGTTAGTAATGGTAAGCCCTATATTCCACTTTTGTCTTTGACACGCGACCTTTCCCCGGTTCTTCACAGAACCATGTACGTGTGCTTCTCCTCGTCCACTGGCCAGCTTACTGCTTCTGCTTACTTGTTGGGGTGGAGCTTTAAGATGAATGGTCAGGCTGAAGAACTTGTTCTCTCACAACTTCCCAAGATGCCTCGGCTAGGACCTAAAAAAATATCTGAACTTTTGAACATTGGTCTGCCTGTGATCTTGGTGAGTGTCGCTTTGCTAGCATTTCTTTTTGGTGTAAACTATGCCTTAAGAAGAAAGAAGAAGTTTGCAGAACTGCTTGAGGACTGGGAGCTTGAATATGGGCCTCAAAGGTTTAAATACAAAGAGTTATATATTGCCACAAAAGGGTTTCGCGAAAATGAACTTTTGGGAAAGGGTGGATTCGGTAAGGTTTATAAGGGTATATTGCCCACCTTTGGGATTGAGATTGCTGTGAAGAGGGTCTCACACGAATCAAGACAGGGGATGAAGGAGTTTGTGGCAGAAATTGTCAGCAATGGACGTCTTCGTCACCGAAATTTAGTCCCATTGTTGGGCTACTGCAGGAGAAAAGGAGAGCTACTGTTGATCTATGAGTACATGCCTAATGGAAGCCTGGACAAGTACCTCTTTGGCCAACCAGCGGTCACTCTCGATTGGAGGCAAAGATTTAGAGTCATAAGAGGTGTAGCATCAGGGTTGCTTTATTTGCACGAAGAATGGGATCAGGTTGTGGTTCACAGAGATGTCCAAGGCCAGCAATGTATTACTAGATGGGGAATGGAATGGAAGACTAGGAGATTTTGGGCTTGCAAGATTATATGACCACGGCTCAGACCCTCAAACTACTCATATAGCTGGAACATTTGGGTATCTAGCTCCTGAGCATGCAAGATCAGGCCGGGCCACAACAAGCAGTGATGTGTTTGCTTTCGGTGTATTTTTGCTTGAAGTTGCAAGTGGAAGAAGGCCAATAGAGTATCACGGCTCTGAGGATGTGATTTTGGTTGATTGGGTCTTTTCTTGTTGGAAAGGAAGTAATATTCTTGAGGCGAAAGACCCAAAGTTAGGTAATGATATTGTAGCGGAGGAGGTGGAGTTGGTGTTGAAGCTTGGGCTGTTGTACTGCCAATCAGAGCCTACAGCAAGGCTAAGGATGCGCCAAGTTGTGCAGCATTTGGAGGGTGATATTCCTTTGCCTACAGAGTTGTCACTTCTCAGTGCCTCTGCAAGTGGCCTAGCCATTTCTCAGAATGAAGGTTTTGATGAGTCTACAATGGCCCGGGGGTCTTCAGCGTCATCATATGCTGCAGATTCGTCATTCCTCTACAGCGGTCGATGAATCCAAAAGCAACAAGATCTTCTGTGTCTCTGGTATTCATAGCGTATAAAACTGAGTGGCACTCCTAGTACTTATGATTTTTGTAAATTTCAATCCGTTCAAGGCCAATCATATTATCATACACAAGTTTGTTCTTTTGTTCTTTGCTATTCTATCTGCAGTCTGCACGGAGCAATATGCATTTTGTGCATTGCACAGAGCAATATAGTCATACAGTGATTGTTCTTGTTCACTCGTGTTCGTCATCAAAATTTAGTATGTCTCTTGGGCTTAGCGTTTCCTCACAAAGAAGGTTTTGACAAAATTGCAATGGGCGCGGGGTTTCCCCATTCATATGCTGTAGAGTCATCACTCCTCTCAGCCGCTCAGGTGGTCGCTGACACCAAGCACATAGCGTTCTCTAGTAAATATTTTTATCAAGTACAACATAAAATCCACAATCGGGAATCAGAACAATCTGTTGTTTTGCATCCAAGTGCTTATTAGCTTGTCAATGTAACAGGTTCTCTCTGTCTTCGTCGAACATGTGATTATCTCTATTTGTTCTAACGTGTTCCGATGTGTTTCAAATTTCAATCTGTGTGGTACGTAAACGATGATTAGTCCATTGCTCGAATATCTCGATGCTAGACCAGAGAAGATGGTGAGGTGAAGGACCAAAAGGAAAAGTACGTTTGTAGCAAAAGTGATAATGGAGCACACGTACATAACTATAGTTTACTGTATTGAGATGTATTGAGAGAGAGAGAGAGAGAGAGAGCGAGAGAGAGACTACAGAGGTTCTACAAGATACTTTGTTAGAATGTGTCCACTTAAGGTTATGTCCAGTAAACTCTATTTGTCGACTATGATATTATCCTCTTGTTAGAGACGAATTTTGCCCATTTCAAAATGAAAGTGGGCAATAACTCTGATTTGGACATGGCCTTTTTTATTTTTTTAAATACAAGAATACGTTTACACCGAGTTGAAGAATAAATTGATTTCAACCTCACTAATGACAGTATTCGATGAAAAATAATGAAGTAAGAAAAGGAGAGGAAATAAAATAGTAGGCGGTTACGGGTCGGGTTCATTAGACAGGCGCGGACTCTGGATGGCGTATTGGATTGGAGGTAGCATCTGAGTCGCCTTACTCCGTTCCGATTGAATTAATCAAAGAAATGCCGGTGAGAGTGGCGGAGACCTCCGCGCCTTCTCAACTTTCAGGTACTCCTCTCCCCCCTCTTCTCTCTCGAAGCCGAAGGCCACCGCAAACAGCGGTTTGCCCATTTCCTAAAGTTAGGTTTCTTGCCGAAATCTGCACTATTGGTACATTTTGTAGGATTGAATTCTCAAAGGCACTACCTTTTATGTAATTTTTCTTCCAATTTTTCACACACATATGTATATGTTTGTGGATGTTTCTCTGTGCAGGTTCAAATTGTGGACACACAGCTCCTCCAGCTTGCACACTTTTAAGCGTTGGACAGGTTTCTCTTTGTCCCTGTGCCTTTGTAATTCTTAAATTTCTTTCCTTTTTCTTGAAATTGGTTAGAATTGTGGAGTATCGCCTGATCAATATTGGTTTTAAGCACAAGCACCGAAATTTGGAAGCGTAAATGTGTGCCACATTGTAGAAGTAAGTTCATGGTTCTGTGGCAGGCCTTCTCCGGTACGCAGAACGTTTCTAGTCTGCACAAAGATGAAACGTGGAGAGTGAATGTTCGGATACAGGGGTGTGACCTTGAGTATGGTTATCTATGTGGAAACATGGAAGCTCTTAACGTTTCTATGGCAGACACACCGGTAAGAAGTTTCTTTCTGCCTGTTGACTAGCTGTCACCGTGAAATATTTGTTTGTGTATTGGTATTGATATTAAGTATTTCCGCGAAATGATCTAAGAACAACAAAAGAGTCAACGAACTGCTGAGTTTTTATCGGACTGTTCTTTAGTTAAGGAGTTTCATTCCCTTATAGCATTGTAGGTCCCTTTGATTTTCATACTGTTGTCAGTGCTGTGGTTGTCTAGAGTCCACATCTTGTAATATGGCTATATCTAGATGGCAAACCTCATAGTTAAATCTTAAATCAAGCATTCTTTGGGTTCATTAGGTGGCCGCGAGAAACTTGATTTGCCTGATTTTCAATCTTCCTTTCCTAAGATATCAGTACAATATTCACTGCTTATCGTGTGTCTAATAGAAGCCTGCCACTTTCATGCAAGACGTGTACATTAGATTTGACACCGTATCTAATTTTTTGTGGATATGGAAATCTAGTTACTGTAATCCCCCACACTCCCGTATTCTGATATTTTCATAACCTTCATTGGGTATCTACTTTGTTTTCCAAAATGTATGTTAGGTAGTTACCTTTTGGGAAGGAGAGATTGTTGACACCAAGAATTATACTTTCTTCACTGGAAAATGGGAAGCAACGTATGTTTCTTTTGTTCTTTTAACCTGTAATCCATAGTAGACCCTAATTAGCAATGGTTGTGGAATAACAATCTAGTGCTTATTTGTGAAACCCTTTACAGGACAGAGGATGATATAAGGCACTGGACCAAGTTTCCTTCTTTTTCCTCTCTTCTGGTATGGAGTCTATATCTTCTCAATCTATGGAAAACTTCTTTTATCGTCTGATTAATTCTATTGTTTACAGAGCCAAGTGGAAGTTGATGGTGGCAAATCATTAGATCTAAGTAATTATCCATACATATTCATGGTAACTGATCTAATTGCTTTATTATTCCCCATATAATTACTACTTAACCATCGGATGAAACGTTGATGAATTCTTTGACATTGTCGTGGTGCAGAGATGGAAAGAGCAATACTTTGTGAATGTTGGCACAGACTGTGGGCTGACTATAGCTGGCTTTTACTATGTCTGTTTTTCTTGTAGCGACGGCTCCATCAATGGCTTCTATTATGATCCTAACAGCAGGTACACTGGCCAGAGTATTTCCCTCATTTTTTTCATGGGATGTGCGTATGCTTACAAAGTATGTTGCCACTTTCATTATTATGCGCTGTCTTTCTGGTTTAGTATTTTAATCACATTGCAGCAAAGTGACTGATAAGTATTACTTGAACCAACGTGCAGCCCTTTGGAGAAGCTTGAGCTGAAATCCACTAACGAGGAACGATCAGGTTTCAGCTTTTCATCATATGAACTGCGATAGATGAGAAAATATATGTCTAGGGATATGCCTGCTAGGAATTGTACAACTTTTGGTCAATTTTCAAGAACACGCGTCTCCATTTGTAATGCAAGGATTAACGTACGAGTTGTGAAGATGTACATTTGTCTGTGTTTGTAAAAGTATGTTGCGGAGCTGTTTGGTGTTCTTGTATATTGTAATTGCCGATTGCGAGTTACTTTGGGGTGATATGAAATCTTGCATATGTGCCCAAACCTTCGGCTCAAATCTGAATTTATGATTGTGAATACAAGCAAAAATAGGTCCAGTCAAGTTTACTTCTTTATGATTCTTGGTATTATGATTTAAAGGAAAGCTTAGCAATGCCCTGAACTTTGTACCTTGTTCCACTTTGCCGGTTTGCCCTATGAATTTTTTTATTTTGGTTGAGCCCCCAAACTTTTCATTCCTACCGGTTTCTCGGAGACGGTCGACAGTGTCACAATTTTCCGTTAATTTCATAACATGCAATATATAACCAACTTTTAGGAGCGTATATGTCATCAAAATGCAACATTCACAAGAAAAAATAGTAAATATTTTGGAATTCTTAATTAAGCTATGAGAAAGGTAAAAAAAAAAAAAAGAGAGTGAAAGAAATGAAACTTAATGCTTATGCATTAAATCAAATGCTTCTACGATACAAAATGGACGAAAATACATTTAATACGACAGAATAAGTGACAACTAACAGGAAAGGGAGAACATTGGACAATTGAAACTTAAAATTTTTTGCATTAAATCAAGGGAATTTTAACGAAAAGCTCCTGGTATTGTTCACTTTAACGAAAAATCATATTTTTACACTAAAAAGTCAATCTTGGTATTATTCACTTTACCTTTTATTTTGTCCTTATCGTTAAAACTCAAAGTTTTCAAATCATTTTCATTAGTTTTCCTTTAAATCAAAGGCCTCCACGGAATAAGTGACAAATGAATTGAAAGTACTCATAAATGAACTTATGGGAATGGGAGAGGATTGGGCAGTTCTCGCTACTTACATGTAAGAAATTATTCCTTCTTTAATGACGACGACATGACATCATATTACCATACAAATTGAAAATCTTCATTCTCTTTGTTATCGCTTAAAGGTTATTTCTAGAAACATTCATTCGATTTAGAGAGCGTTTAGTCATCCATGTGAATAAAAAATAAAAAAAATAAAAAATTGAAGGTTTACTATAAGGATGTTAATGTCATTGTAATTGTTGATTTGTTCAACACATATGGATAATTAAACAATCTTAAAAGTGAATGAATTTTTCTAGAGATGGTCTTCAGTTGATGATAAAGAGAATGACTAGTCTAATTATGAAGTTTGTATGGTTAAATGATGTCACATCGTCATTGAAGAAAAAATGACCCCTTATATATAAAGAACCAAGTATTGTTCGGGTGCATCGGCATGAATAATTTTGGGCGGAGGGGGCTTAAAATGAAATTGATAGTTTACAGGCCTAAGTGGAATGAAAAAAGGCTCAGCTTAGCTACTGCTTCTTAGGGTTGTGAATCGGCTTGAAACAGTTCAAACTTACATTAGGTTCGACTCGTTAAGAAACAAATTAAGTTTGAGTATTAATATGTTTGACTTGTCAAAACAAGAGCAGCGAATAGTTCTCACGAGATAACTTGAATTAGGCTCTATTCAAGTAGTTTGTTTGTAATGAAAGATTATGTTTGAGATTTTTCTTTCGGATAATATGGTTACTTTTAAGACGAATTTGATATTATGTTCCCATCTTCTTCTGTTTCTAAACAGACAACAAGCATTGACAAGTATGAGGGGTCTATCTCTTAAAGTATTACTTTTGAATTTTTTTTGTTTTGTTGTGTTGTTTATGTTCCCATTTTTCTGTCTCTAAACAAACAACAAGCATTAACAAGTATGAGGCGTCTATCTCTTCAAGCGTTGCTTTTGAATTTTTGTTGTTGTGTTGTTTATGTTCTATATTTTTTTTTATTAAAATGTGTTGTTAAGTTGTGAAATTTTTTTTATTATAGCAAACCAACTTATTGCAATAAAAAGCTCGATACAGTTTGAGCTTGGTGTCAAGTTGAAGTTTTTAAGCTCACTCGAGTTCATATAAGAAGCAAGCCAAACCTAGTTTGATCTCGAAAAAAATTAAACAAACCAAAAACTTTGAGCAAAGTGTTATTCGATTTGGTTCGGCTGGTTTACAAGCCTCAATGCTGCTGGTAGAGAATATGCGTTGTGGACCTTGTGGTCCCCAATCCAACTGGCCGAGGTTCAAGGATATGAACATCTAAACCATTCAATTAATTAGCAGCTTTTGTTGGTGGAGACTGGAGAGATTCAATTCAATTCAATTACAGATCATATAGCTTGCAGTAGCGGATTGTCCCAATAGAGAACTGATGAGATGAGATGAGCTGAGAATTGGCCATCACCATTCACCACCAAGTCCCTCATGATCAAGCGTTGAAGACGATCACGAAGTGGGGCCCAACCCAAACACACACAACTTGTAAAATCAACATTGAAAGTGGGGCCCACATTTGAGCCCCTAATATTATTCTCAAGTTCAGTGCCAACCAAACCAAACCACCACAGCACCAACACATTCACAAACCTTGGCATTTGCCCTCGTTTCCTGCATTGAAGGGGGACGACGATGAGATGAGAGAGTGAGGGAGAGAGAACATTTATTCCACTAAGTTGCCCACAGAAACATCCTCGTGCATGGACTCACGCACTTGGTAACCCAGGTCAAATAAAACACCCTAATTTAAATAATACATAAAATACTAACACAATAAATAATTAAAATAAAAATCTTAACCCACCACTACTAGCCTACTACCAGAAAAACACTGCATTTACCCCATTTCATGAGGGACGTGTCCCTCTGTTTATTTCTCTATCTGTAAGTTGTAAGTTTGTAACCACCCACCAACTCTTATATAACTTCCCCTTAACTTTCCTGATCATTTCACCATCTTCCATATTTTCCTTTCGTTTTCTCAAGCTGTTCATCTCTCACTCGAGCCCTATTATTGGGGAAGAAGAAACATATGTACTTTTTTTAGACTGGCCATAGCATCTTTTATATTATTCAAAACATGGTTTGCATGGAAAGTTTGCTTTGTGATGAGGTATGCCCTTCAAGCCCCCCTGCAGTGACTACTGAGCCTTTCGGTCGCAGTAACTTTGGATCCTCAATGTATACAACTAAGGAAGAGTATGAGCAGGCTCTTACCATATGCATGGAGAAGGAGATCAGCTACATGCCTGAACCTAATTATCTAGGGAACCTATCTTCCAATAATTTGGTCATTGCTAGGTTAAAATGCATTCAGTGGGTCATCAAGGTCAGTACAATAACATATGTGCGTGTGTGTGTGTGTGTGTGTATGTTAATATTTATCGAACTACGCTTTTTAATTAATTGAGGAAGAACTACTGTATACCTTGTATTAATTAGAAGATGATTACTACGGTAATACAATATAACATTTTAACTCTTTGTTTGTGTTTTCAGTCTGCAGGTCGGTTGAACCTCTCCCTTGGAACCGTTTTCTATGCTGCAAATTACCTTGATCGGTTCATATCCATGAACCATTGCACTGTAAGGACTATATGTTATATAGTAATAATTTAAAATCATTCAGTGATATATGTATAGAGCGAGAGAGACAGAATTCAATTGGTCTAATTTGGGAAGGGGCACATATATATTATATATATGTGTATCACTGAATGAATTTATTTAATTCAATTCTATGGTGACCTTTCATATTCTTTTTTAAATTTTCTAATTTTCCAATTTCCTAGTTATTTGTTTCGACAACATTGAAAGGATATATGAAACTAATATGTATAAAGGTGTATGTATTTTCAGGGATGGAAATATTGGATGGTTGAATTGGTGTCTGTTGCCTGCTTATCTATTGCCTCCAAGTTCAGTGATACCTGCAATCCTTCCCTGCTTGAACTTCAGGTGATAACTATTCATTAATTACGTGCGTGAGCTGCTGTTATTAATGAAGAATGTAACCATCATATGTTTCTGCATTGGTTTAACTACTGTGCTAATTCATATTGATCGCAGATGGAAGATCTGGACCATTCATTTGAGCCAAGCACAATCCAACGAATGGAAATGATGGTGCTAAATGCATTAGGATGGCGCCTTGCGTCTACAACAACTTACTCTTACTTAGAACTGTTGGAATGGATTCTGGACTCCTTGAAGCCCCAACTTCATGAAAAGCTCATAGGCCGACTTAACAAATTGCTTCTTGGAGCTATTTCAGGTATATATGTATATGCATGCACATTTTTTATTCGTAATTATTCGATGCATGTTGTACAGTTGTAGTGTATACCCCTGTTGAATAGAGTTTTTCTTTTTAACTCACTGCGTTCTGAGTTCAAACTCTCCCCACTCTCTTTAATCAAGCTTAGAGTACTAATATCGATTATGCTAAAACACTTGTATTATTATTTGCTGATAGTACTTATAATTAATGAAACAAAAATTATTATGAAAATTCCAGATTCCAAGCTTCTGGATTTTAGGCCAAGTGTGGTTGCCATATCTGCTCTAAGGTGCAGTCTGGATAAGATACAACTTTCAGAAGCCACATCTGATAACGCCTACCTCACGTGTCTTACAAGTCTATTGGATCATGACCAAAAGGTTAATTAATTAATTTCAATCTTCAGTATCAAATTCCCTTTTTAATTTGCCCTTTTCTTTTGCTAATTAATTTCTAACATTTTATTCCTGGTACTGTTTTATTGACTGGTTTGTCCACTACCTGTATATTATAGTGTGAGCTGGTGAAGTGCCATATGATGATGGAGGAGCAATATTCATCGGTTGATTTTTTGGACAACTTAAGAGTTCAACGGGATATTCATTACTGCCCTTCAAGTCCCACAACAGTGCTGTTGAAGAATCGTATTATTTTTTATGATTTTCATGTTGATTTCTCTCTCTTTAAGATGAGAGATCAAACTATAATCACCGGGATTAACAAGAGAAAGCGAGAAGATGACTACCCTAATTAGAAACATATCTTCTATTTATTTATAAATTCCCCGTAGATTGTACGTCAAGAAAAGCTAAATCTTGAGATAGAGTTTGACAGAACGTGTGATACATATCTATGAGAGAAGAAATAATTAAGCAAAGCTGTTTTTCTCTACCTCCTGCATGCTGATTACAACTTCTGCTGGACTGCTACCCACCTCTGGATTTTCCCTTTTTTTATGTAATGACTAGGGGTGGGTTCAAAAAACCGAAAACCGAAAAAAACCGACAACCGAACTGGACCGAGGCCGAAAAAAACCGAACCGAAATTGTCAAACCGAACCAAACCGAATCTGACCAGTTCGGTTTCAGTTTTTGAGGCTCGGAAACCGAACCGAACCGAACCGATATATATATAATTTTTTTGAATATTTATAAATTGTTTAGTCATACAATCATAACAAAACGAACCTGTTGCCAAGTTGGTTTTAATGAAACTTTACAAGCTGGAGGCATGGGTTCGAACCCTCATGCCTCCAGGATTTGTGAGGTTATTTTTAATTTTTTAATGTTTTTAACAAAACCCTTAAGCCTTAACAAATAACAACCCTGGTCCCTGACTCCCTGTAACTAAAGCCGCCGTTGTAACCCTAACCCTTAAGCCTCTTCTCTCTCGTTCCCTACTTCCCTTCCCTGCCTTCAGTTCTTCTTCTTCTTCAGTCTCGCGTAGCCTGAGGTCCTGAGCCTCATCTCTCTCTCGCTCTGTCTCTCTCAATCTCTCAGGCGACTCGTGACGGCGCAACCCTTTTCACTCTCAGTCTCTCACACCTCGCCCTCGTCGTCAGTCACTCTCTCTCATCTCGCCGTCAGATTTTTCTTGCCGTTTTCAAGTCTCGACAGTCGACATCAAAAGGTTAGCCTCCTCTCTCTCTCTCTCGGTCTTCAAGACTTCAACTTCAATCACTCTCTGTATCTCTCAAACTCTCTGTCTCTCTCAGTCTTGAATCCCAGGCGACATCGAGTTCGCGACTGGCGGACCTTTCTCACTCTCAAATTGTCTCAATCTCTCACACGGTCACACCGTGCCTTCGCCGTCAGCGCCAATCTTTGATCTCGCCTTGAGCTTGTTCTTGCCGTGCCGACTTCGAGTCTTGAGACTGCAAAGGGTTGGTCTCGTACTCTCATATATGGGCTTCTGCTTCTGCTTATCGAATATCGATATTTAATTCTGGGCTTCTGCTTGACTGCTTCTGCTTAGTGCTTACCGATTCTGGCCTTCTGGGCTTCTGCTTCTGCTTCTACTTAATGCTTACCAAATTACCAATCATTAAAATTGCATGCAGATTCAGAATTCAGAAATTGTAAATTTGTAATATTTGATTAATTATTCTTTGTCGTGAATCGTGATTGAAGATTTTGATGGTTTTCTGGGCTTTTGAGAACCTGTTGGTTATACTGTAATATTTGATTTCGATATGTTCATGTGACCATATCCTGATGGATTAATGAATAATCTTGAATGTCCACTGTAGTAGCCCTTGTGAGCAAAAAAGGGTTACATAAACTATTTAGGATCTTTTAACAAATTGGTTGAGCTATTTATGAATTCTTAAACTCTTGAAGCTCTAATGTTTTGTTTAAAAGGCCTGTAGATGTTCATGAAGGTGCCATCTTCTGAATGCAACTTCCATTAAGCTTACAAAAGGAAGCTATGCTTCAGATTACATTCGCAAATTTGAAATAAGATCAGAGGGATTTGTCCAGCAAACTTTTAATTTGTCTGACTTCATGGTGTTCTTGCTTGTCAATCATAATTTCTCAAACTATTTAGGATCTTTTAAAAAAAAAAAAAAAAACCGAACCGGGCCGAAACCGAACCGAGAAAACCGAACCAAATACAAACCGAACCGAACACAAACCAATAGAAAACCGAACCGAACCGAACCGAACAATAATTTCGGTTCGGTTTCCAATTTTCGCAAAAAACCGAACCGAACGGAACCGAACACACCCCTAGTAATGACAGTTGGGCCACGAAAAGATATTTCTGATTGAATATATAATACCTGGTCCTCATCAAATTTTGTTAGAATTTTTCTGGTTAAACACCGCACTCATCTGAGTTTACGCACATTCTTAAAATATTGTTTGTTTAAATTTTATTACAGTGTCAAAAGACAATAAAGGGCATAACATTTTAAAGGCTAACCCTAGTCCACCTATAACCAAAGGGTAAGAAAAGAAGAAAAATGTTATTACAAACTTTGATTCTTATTCCATTGATTAAAATAAAGGAGAAGATTATAAATTGTCAAGACCGCATTATATGCTCAAAGACCGCATTTTTCCGAGATTGGACACATGAAAACAAGAACAAGGTACGAACAAAAGCGGATGCCCAAAAAAAATAAGAGAAGCAAAATCGAAATAAAAAACAAAACAAACCCACGATGAAAATTGACAAATTCCCAAGATCTGAACTTGAGAAAACAAACTGAAGGTGAAGTTAAAAAAGAAAAGAAAAAAGAAATGATAAAAATTGATATACCAAACGAGGGGATTGAAGTCAGAGGGATGAAACATGCTCTAATATCATGTTAACAAATCAAACGACAAGAAAATAAGAACAGAAAAATGTTAACTAATATTATTGTACTACTTATTTTTATTATATAATTGCATGATAACGTTATCAAAATTGTCAATGAACACAACCAATAACAACGTAAAATTGTCAAAACTAACAATGAACACAAACCAATAACAATGTAAACAATTGATTAAAAGTTGCACACAAGATAAATTATATGTTTAGAATATACTGAAATTTTCTTATCAGAATAAGTTTGGCGGAAAGCTAAAAATTATAAAAAAATAAAAAAAACCCGGAGTGGGTATTGAACCCGACGTGAATCGAACACGCAACCTTCTGATCTGGAGTCAGACGCGCTACCATTGCGCCACGGATCCGGTTGTTAACCATGTTACATATTATTATATATCCAATCGAATAATCTGTTTTTTATTCTCACGGCGAATTCGTTTGGTTGCTGCTCAATGCTCTCACTCTACGTAGCTTATAGCCAAAACGGTTCAAACTTGAAAGAGACATCCCGCCAAGATCAAACTGTAGCTTGAACTTGAGCCTGAAACCTCAGATTTAGAGTCGTATTCTCCAAGAAGTTTCATTCCATTCAACAAAACATCGATATCTCGAGTTCAGATGAATGAGTTGTGCAGTCAGTGCGATATATCTTTATAAAAACTTTCAGTTCTTCCGACTCTGTGAAATAATTCTGAACCTATGAAATAGTGTGCAGTCTGAAATTGAAAAAGCTCATAAAACTTATGGTTTTTCCTTTTGGTGCACTAGCATTTGCGTCTGTTTTCTTGAGCTGACAGAAAGAAGAACTTAAATTTTTCCTTCAATTTATTACTACTTTTAGCTTCACGCTTAAAACTTTTAACTTGGTATATAAGGCATCTGATTCCCACCGGGCGTGCTTTCTTCTCTTCGCAGCATCTGAGAACATACCTTTTAACTGAAAGACAGAAAGGGCTTCAAGTTTGTGTATAGAAAGAAAGAAAGAAAGAAAGAAAGAAAGAAAAGCCCCCGTGATTCAAAGGTTAAATGAATGAGATTAATTATGAAGAGAATGAAGAAGTTAATTTTTATGTGTTTCCGAAATACATACATGTTACTTTTTGTTGATGCACAAAATTTGTGAGATTTTGGAACAACGTAAAGTGTCAAGTTTGTGACCTTCGTTCGGTTGCTTCGGTCACCTAGTGATGAGAATATGTAAAGAGATAGGGAAGCCAACACAAGATGTAAAGGGTTCACCCTAAGTCTAGCTACGTCCACGAAGTAGAGAAGTACTCATTAATGGTTACAAGAGTTCTTTAATAGTGAAGGCTTTACACAAATACATAAGTTTAAGCATAATTATCATTAATGGGTTCTAATGACTAGTTAAGTACAATAATGACATTAGGGTTTAATTGTAGGGAAAATGATCCTCGTTGGATCCTTTTCATGGGGATCCTAGGGATCCCGTAATCATGGTCATTCATCGTTCATTGTACATCGTTTGGTCAGTTTTCGTTAGGTACTATTTATATTTAAATTTGAAATGATTTCTAACCACACGATGTACAATGAAAGGTCACGATTCCTTCTCCTAATTGTAGCAAAATGGTCTTCTTTTATAGTTGAGGAGAGCCTCCAGCATTTGTCCGTGGTCTATGAGCTTTATTTTGACGTTGACATATGTCATACTGTGATTGGCCTCCTGGTTGGAGGGAAACTCTTGTGCTTCGACAATGGTGCTTGAACATGAACCCCTCAGTGGGTCCTTGAAGGTATGACGTTGACCGGTGTTTAGTAGTTTCAAGATTGATCAGGTATAGTACAAACACTTATATTCATTTAATACAAACTATTCTTTTACTAGCTAGTAGTTTATTTTCAATCTTCACTTAGTTGAATGAGATCTCAAGTTCAACTTACAATAATGATGACGATGTAAGAACTATATCCACAGATCAATGATTTACCAATTGAATAACCAAAACTTCAAGAACAATATTAAGTAATAAAGCTATAAACTGAAATCAAAGAGTTGCCGAGAAGCTTACCTGCAGAATTGAAACTCGAAGAAGCCATAGCTGCTTCTCAACCAAACAACCTTCTCCTCTTTTGCAAAAACAAAAGTGCTCGCCAAATAATAGGTATTCGGATCAAAACAAACAGCGATATTTGCAAGAGCAGTGATTGAGGTTATATATAGAATTATTCCAACTTATTCTCCTATTAGAATTAGTTTAGAAGTCAACAAAGTATACCTTACCATACTATGAGTGTTGAAGGTTAATCAGCGCAAAACCAAGTCCCACAATCAAGGACTACATAAGCACCAATAATTCTATAAGGAATAGAATTCCTTTGAGCATATTAACAAGACTTTTCCATTCAAAGATTCATCCAATATTACAGCCAATTCTAAGTCATGTTTCATACTCATATTCTAACAGAGGATGATATATAGTTATCATGAGTTAGACACCTAATTGTGAGTCCTATTATTATAGACAACGGCAGATCCAAAGGTCGCGAGATTCTACAAAAATTTGGAATCATGGGGAGGAAGGATCTGAGGACCTTATGGTCATGTGGTATGAGACTTGAAAATACTCACAAATTGTTCGACAAAATATCTTTTAGGCATAATTCAACAGACCTTGACAAGTGATGCTCGACGGGCTTTGAGATAGGCTTTGAAAGTTGTCGACAGTCTTTAGTTAGTTGAATGAGATCTCAAGTTTAGCTTACATAATGATGAGGATGATATATAGTTGTCATGAGTTCGACACTTAATTGTGGGTACCGGATCCAAGGGTCCCTAGATCCTACAAAAGTTTGGAAATATGGGGAGAAAGATCCTCAGATGACCTTATGCCCATCTGGTATGGGACTTGAATACTCACAGATTGTTTGATAGAATATCTTTCGGGCATAATTTAGTAGATCTTGACAAGTGATGCTCGACACACCGTGAGATAGACTTTGAAAGTTGTCAACAGATCATGGCAATTAACAAGCCCACCCTCGTGATCGACTATATGACTCAACGAAAAAGTTGTACAATTTTCGCACTGGTACCCCTCGAGGCTTGAGTCATGGATCGCCAGTGGCTATGGCGCATTGTATTAGAAAAACTCTCTTGCAACTAATATGTTGTCCCAATGGCATCACTAATAACGTAGATGATGTCATGTATTCAGATAGCACACCAGTTATCTAATAAATAGGTCTTATACAGTATCACCGATTGCAAGAGAGAATCTCGTATTATATATATCTTATCATTTGTTAAAAAATAATTAAAAAGAAACATATGTCGGTTGTTTTTGAAAACGATAACTACACTTTTTGTTCTTCTCCTATACACCCTTCTTTATTACTATCATAGCTACCAAATTATCAAAATTGTTTTTGGTTGAAAAAATGGTAGACCAATTTTTTCATTTCATCTCTGTGCAAATATTGAATCTCTCACATCAACTGAAAACAACTGCTTGATTTCATTTTTGTACTTTAGCAAAAATACATTAAGATACTGATCTCTGAGGAAGACGTGCACAATTTCATAGTACAAAATCTCATGACATCTATTAAATTAGTCCAATAACATGAGTCCTCTCCCTCCTCCAGAGGCAAGGCAGCTCTACTACTGAGATCCTGACAGACCAAATCCAAAATCAAAACCATCTTCTTTTTTTTCTTTTTTTTTTTTTCCTTTTTTTTCATAGATGCGATGCGACTCCTTTTGCGGCTCTAGGTCTAGGTCTACAAACACATTGGCCGGAAAGGCATCCGGAGCCTTCCTCCTAATCCATCAAATTTGGGGATCCGTACGATTGAAAAATGATCTAACTGCTACAAACAGAGACACACTTAAAAAGTTATAATAACTTTAGCCGTTGGATCATTTTTCAATGATCCGGATCTCCAAACTTAGTAGATTAAGAGGAAGAGATCTGGAAATGATCCCTTTCCACATTGGCCGACATTAATTACAGTAATTTACAGCCTTTTATAGTTCCAGGCTGCCAGCAATGATTTAAAGGTAAATTTACTCAATGACTTTTAGGTAACCATAGAATTTTACTCAATTGCTCTAACAAGCATAGAAGTATAAGCAATGCCTAAACCAATGTCCTTGTTCAAAATGATTATCGGCTTTCAACAATTATTGCATCTGATTATTCGATTGGATTCTCAAGTAGGAGAGCAACTTCGAATCACTGGTACATCATTATTGACTCATTGTAGTGTCTCATACTAATGAAACAACGTCATGTATAAATTTTTTATCTATACAATATTGTATGATTGATACAAAACGTTATAATGCTGATGTACTCGTGTATTGAAAGTTCTTTCGGAGGAGTAAAGTGCTAAGTAAAGGAATATGCATTGGCAATTGACAAGCATGCACTATAATTTGCCTGTGGCAGCATTAGGACACAAAGAAACTACAAGAATACTATACTAGTCTCTCCTTGTGTAATCAATTGCCAACTAGTGTTTGCCAATAATTATATTTAATGAGATATTTTGTAAAGTAAATTTCAAATATACTTTGAAGAAAGAAACATGCACAGATGCCTCTATTGCGAAAATGACATGTGGCTTTAAAATGATTAAAAATTCGCATACAGTTTTCGTAGATATATCATGTCATCGTCATATAATAATGTTACAGAGAAATATGATGTTCATTTCTGAGGACATGCAAGACTTTCCTTTAAAAGTGAACAATAGCATCAAAGATTAGTAAGGTTACTATATAAGGTTCATGATCTGAAAGTTTAATCTAAATTTGCATTATGTGGTTTAAACCTACACGTACGAAAGAGACAAACAAATTCAACCCCACCCTGCAGGAAATTATTGAAATGCATTGGATTGGGACTACAGGTTTCAAACCAATGACCTTCTAAAATTAGCTATAATGAAAGTTATATATATATATATATATATCATGTATTATGTATTATTGATAACATTGTTAATCACGTCTCTTATGCATGAATGTGAATTCACTATTATGCAAGTGAGTCTTATATGTATAAGAAATATGATTATGATTGAAAGGGTACTTACTAAATTTTCCACATACAGTTGGCTAAGAAGTTTTGGTGTTATTTCCTACTATGGCCCTTGATGTTACTTACATTTACTACCATCGTGATCAATTAAATTATTCAAAAATGTAAAATTGCTAAATATTAGTTTTGTTCTCTTGGTCACCTATTGATCAAAGATTTACGGTTATCTATTATTAAATTTAATATTATGAATTGAGATTAAAACATTAAAAGTACATCAAGTTATTTGCCATCTTTAATATCAAATCTAAAAATCATGTATTTTTTTATCATCTAATGACGAAAAGAACGTCTTTGACTTAATTATTGCAAGACTATAATGAGTTGGGTAAGGCACTCATGGTCAGAATAACAAGCACGTCGGCTATCAAAACATATATGCTTGATATCTCTACAAGCGTAATGCTAAGCACCATTGAGGTTGCAAACCATTAATTTGGCTCCATGTGGCATGCATCATGGTGTAGGACCTTATAGTAATAGAAAGCCTTCATGGAAAAAGAGCCACCTAGGAGCTCTCTTTTTGGAGAGAAATTATTTTAAAACTAATCTTGTTTTAGTGGCACTACCGATGACTTACGACGTAGATAATAGTCAAGTAATTAAAAAACACATTTATCGTTCGTTAGATAGTTGTTACATGATGTCATCGATTGCAAAAGAAAATTTCTCCTCTTTTAGAACTTGTAGGAAATAAAACCTATAAAATAAGCACTATTTTTAAATGTTCTAGCTAAGCTAGTTGATCCTTAACACACATTCACCTTGGTTGCAGAATTATGAAGATTTTTTGGAAGATTCCTCCTTTTAGGGTAAAGGGACGAATTAAAAGGCATAATCTCGTGAAGTGCGTTTTGCCCTACTTGAACCAAAAGGAAAAGAAAGATATATAGCCTGTTGCAACACTCTCACCAGCAATGTTGGTAAAGAAAAATGTCTATAAATCTAAAGTGAGATGAAGGGCAGGATTTTAACTATTTTTTACTTGGCCCCGTTCTTCAGTATCTATCATCATTTTAAGGAACCCCTGCTACTTTTTTTTATACAAGTAATTTCGGTGCAATGGTTTATCTGTCCTTAACTGAGCTGATTCCTACTGCTTTGTTTCTATAAAAAGGGTATCGTCCCTCTCTCTCTCTCTCTCCTCTCTCTCTGAGGTGTGCACTCGAGCACAAAGAAATCTTAACAAATACAGAGGAGAGAAGTCCTTTGTGAAGACCAATAGAGAGAGCATTTATATTGAGTGACAGCTTAGCACTCCAGATAGTAATAACAACCAAACTAATTAACAGAGTAACCAATAGTCTTTGTATAGTCCAACCACACTAATGATAATACATTCTATTGGATACAAATATATATCAGAAACTGCAGCAAACAGTATCCTTGTGTCATAATTAAGCGTATAATATGTCAATTTTGAATAGAATCATGAGTAAAATAAGCGTTTTAATTGTCGATCAGGTTAAACCATGATCATCTCGTCGTGTTTAAGGCCAAAAATGACTGTTTAGGCTTTCAAAAAAAGCGTTTTAATTTCCATAAATGCTGATTAATGTTGTTTTAATTACTAAAGTCATTTGAGTTGTTCAAAGCAGTTGTAATCCTTTATTTAAGTCATTGGATCCTTCAATCAATTATCAATTAATCAATCATCCTTTGGGATTACTCTCCAAAACTGATAGCTAGATTCCAGATTATCGTTCTTCAAGGATTTACGCTTATAATCCTTTTTAGCTTCGTGTGGCGTCACATATGCAGGTCCTCGTGGAATCCCAAATTGGGTGACCTTGTGCAAATTCTACCATATAAACTATGGCTTAAGATATATTAATGTTCGATATAAAAAAATTTAGGATGTTAATGATGAAAATAATAGAATAAGATTTATATATTTTGTATATGTGGCATTGAATAGGGAACTAGATCCCCTCTGTATCCAAATATATAGAGCCTGTTGAGCAAGGAATACAGGTTGTTGAAATTTGATCCAACAGCTACAATTATTATAACTTTTAGAGGGCCCCATGTTTGTAGTCATTTGATCAAATTTCAACAGCTCGGATCCCTTGCTTAGCAGACTTAGTTTTATTTGGTCCGAAGGGGATCTGTATATTTGGTCCGAATGGGATCTGTAGGGGATCCGGTTCCATTGAAGAGAAGGTCCCATGATTCTGCATGTTGAGTTTTGGACAAATTTATATTGTTCTTTCTTCTAATTTATTAAAACAAATTCCGAATTTGGTAGTATTCATCTTCATTTGAAAATAAGAGGTATTAGGTTCGAATCTCATGAATAGCGAATTTGCTACCCAATTAAGCTGCCAATTATGTAGGTTAGCCAAACTTTTTTTTTTAATGTAAAAATATCGACATACTAAAAAATAAAAAATCTCCGAATCTAATTAGGTCTTTGACCTTTTGATGGTAAAGTTCATCAGGTTGGCCGAGAACAAAAGAAAGTGGAAGCTTAAGAATATGATTATCATCCAGTTGTTTTGATTTAGCGCTGCCACATGTGGTAGTATGCTTAGAGAGATACTTTAACCTGCATTTGGTTTACCTTTTTACCAAATTGGAAGTGACCTGCCCATGTCTGGATAAGTGGAGCATCTTTTCCGCTGAAAGACCATAGTGGTCTTCCCAACTTTGTCTTCCTTTCAACTGATATACTTAAAATTTAATCTCAATTCCAAATGTATTTTTATCTTCACTCTCATCCAATATCCGATATCTAATTCAGGATCAAGAACGAAACAGAAGATGGGATAAAGGAGACTCTGAAAAGGGAACTAAAATACCAAAAAAATGTGGGACTGGTGGAATTTTTTTTTTTAAATTTTTTGAACAAATGATATTAGGGTTCGGCTAAGTCTCACAATGAGCTACCAATAATATGGTTCAAATTCGCCTTTGACGAGAATCAAACCTAAGACTTCTCACTTACAAGTGAAAAGAAACACAACTAGACTGTAATATAAAGTGATGGGAATGGTGGATTAGGGTTGAGATTTATTAAGGAAAAGAATCCTCGCCGGATCTTTTTCCTGGGGATCTGGGGGGATCCCTTGATCACGATTGTTCATCGTATATCGTGCAGTCAGAAATCATTTGAAATTTAAAATTTAAAATTAAATATAAATAGAATCTAACGAAAACTAACTGCATCAATGTACGATGAACGACCATGATCACGGGATCCCCCGGATCCCTAAGAAAAAATGATCCGGCGAGGATCCTTTTCCATTTAATAAAAACCTAAATTGAAAACATGAGGCATGGAGGTCCAAAATTCTAGAGTAAAGGCTTCAGGACGATAGTGTTGAGAGTATAAATCATACATTAGAAAAAAGAATAAACTTTATAAGGAGTTAGGTTACTACCCACTTTTTCAGTTGATTTTATAGTGGAACCTCAACTTTCTTTAGAAAACATCTTTGACTCTCAAAAACCCTGATGCCATGACAACCCAAAACCCTTGTACCATATCCTTTGAATTTGAATTAAAATCATTCGACTCATTCCTTTGTATCATTTTCATTGTTGAGAGGGCTCTGGACCATCCAGTTGCATCCATCTAATTAAGCTCATTAAGTGGAAAATGAAACATTCTTCTGTAGAGATCGACTTTTATTGGTATTATCATGATGGGGATGGAAGGGATGCTGCTTGACCAATCTAGCCATCAAGTGCGTTTACTTTCACCACCTCAATCTAAAACCCTAATTTTTTTTTTTTTCCAGCTGCAGGTATTTCTCTATCATATATTTTCTACTTATTTCTTTGTGATTCTTTTTCATCTAATTTATAAGGAAAGTTCATGTTTTACCATTAATAATCAAGCAAACCCCTCAACCTACGCACCATAACCTAAATCCAATACCTGCCCTTATTTTACTTGGCGATATCTGGATTCTTGGAAGTCCTTCTGTTTGGTTGGCAAGAATAGGAACTTCCTATACATACATCTGGTGGAGCTGGGTTTTTGTTGTTGTCCTTTTATTTTTTCTTATAATTATGAGATATGATGAGTGTTGCACAAGTATGCAGAGCGTGAAAAATGATGTACAGAAATCACTCTCCATAATTAGTTAAAGAGTCTCTTCCGAAACTTGATCGAAAGAAAGAGAGCTATATATGTTCTTCCTCCAACTATAACAACTGGTTCAGTTGGCAATGCAGGCGTTGCTATAACGGCGAGTACGGGTACAACATCCATGGGATGGGAATCAGTAAGTGAACAGTTCGATTATTAATTACTACTGACTTGACCAGGAAAAAAATACATTCCAATCTCATGGTATTCACTGTCAAACTGAAATGTCTCAAGAAAAATAATTTTGAATTTAAAATCAAAATTTGTACTAGCACAATTCAAGTTGGTAACCCATAAAGTTTAGTCTAAGCTTGTTGAGTTTTTTTATGCCAAACTAGTTCATACTGTGATTCCACAACAAACTATGTTGAAAATAAGATATTAAAGGGGGCGACAAAAACATCAAACAATAAAATTTTGCCTCTGTACTAAAAGAAATTAAATTTTTTAAACACAATTAGAGATTAAATGAGAATTATTTTTGAAAATAAATGAAGATTAAAGTAGAATAAAATAAAAGCGAGTCAAACAATCGCAGCACTAATTGGAGGATAAAAAGAAAAGAAAAAAAATTCGAAAACTCTCAAAACTTCTTTTTTTTTTTTTTGAACAAACAATATTATCTATACACTAAAGAGGAGGGGGTGAGCTTAGCCTCACAATGGACTAGCAAAAATATGATTCAAATTCATCTTTAGTGAGAATTAAACCTAAGACCTCTTACTTACAAGTGAAAATGAATATCACTAAACCGTAGTAAGAAAACTCTCTTAAAAGTGAAACTTTCTTAATTGTAATGTGGCGGAAAGTGCATGAAGAATCTCACTCTTAAGCAAATTTTCTCAGCATTTCTCAAGTATGGTAGTAGCGCCACATGTTGTATTTATTCCATGTGTTATATTATACACAAGCGACATGATTGATATGTTTTATTTGTACGTGATATAATAAAAGATACATACAAATATTTTAACTTCAATAGAATATCATCGTACACCATAAAATTACTAAAAAAATTGGATGGATAAGCAATGTATATCATATGTCATCACGTTTACCCTAGACCAAAATCTAGCGAGGTACGTACATCCATGTCAATTCCCTATAACACTGGTCCTAAGCTTCTACTTCACTTTCCAATGAAATCTCAAAAGACCAAACATCCTCATAAGATGTCGTATTTTTGTTTCCAAAAACACACGAGCACCCGAAAAATATAAAAACAAAGTAAAATGTCTCATACCCCCAACATAATATTAGATTTCCTGGTCCCCCCCGCACACCCAAAAACAACCCCCACATCAAGAAAAAAGAACCCCTTAAAAATAAATAAATAAATAATTAAAGATGAAATTAATATTAAATTTAAAGGAACTTATTCGTATTGTGCTTGGTAAGCCATAAACAAACATATACCTCACAACTTTAAACATATTTATAGTTGTAGATTGGATGAAGAAATTTTTATGTGTACTCGGACGTCAAAAGAAAACACTATATATTATTATAAATGTAAACGATAGAAATGATCAAACACGTAATGTACCGATTTGTATTTCAAATACACTAAACAATCTCTCGAGTGGATTGCAACACCCATGCAGTTTGATCATTTCAAACTAAGATTTACTTTCTTAGCCGTTGGATGGGTCCTTAAGGAGTACCAAATAAACGGCTGGGATTAAATTAAAGGGGCATGATTTATGAAGAAGCATCATCAATTTTTGTCACCAAGGGAAAAGAATGATTAGCAAAAACTATATATTAAAGGAAAATGTGGCCTAAAAAGACTAATTATTTATGCATGGTCAGAAGGGTTTACAAATTACAACACATTTACAAATTACAACACACATTACATATGCGAGGAACCTCATCATTCCATTTCCAAGTCCGGAATTTGAAGTCCCCCTCCTCTTTCAAAAAAATCAACAAAACAAGAAATATCTATGAAAAGCAAACCCCACAAATTTCAATAGATTAGAGGTGGATTAAGGAGCCAAGTCAGTAGCTCGAGGATGAAAAGGAGGAAGGAAGAAGCCAAACAACACTCAAATCAAAAGATTATTTAAAAAACTTACGCAGAACAAATTTATTATCACGTAACGTTATGAACGAATAATATATTACCATGTGTAACTTTCTCTTCATGTAGCATTTCATTATAAGACTCGACACCATGGTACCACTGAACCTGCTGCAACTCAACTTCACACACTTTATTTTGTAGAGGTGGATTGTCTGCCCTCCCATGTCTATACTCTCATCATCCCCTCCTGTTTGTATAGTCACGGTTAAGTTACGTCAACATTTTATATTCCTATTACTTTTTATTTTATTATTTCTATAAAAAAAAATTAATATAAAATGTTGACGTGGCTTAACCGTAACCACACATCACAGGAGGGCATAAGGAGAGTATGGAAATGGGAGGGTAGATAATCCACCTTCTTATTTTGTACAACCAACAAGATCCTCTCCGAATCTTTTTGGTGAGGATCTTATGGATCTATAAATCGTATCCGTTCATCGTACATTGTCCGATCAGTTTTTGTCAAGTACTGTTTATATTTATTTTTAAATAAAAATATTTAAAATAATTTCTGACCATACAATCTATGATGAATAGATACGATTTACGAATTCCTAAAATTCTTACAAAGAAGATCCGACGAGAATCCAGACTCTTTGTACAACAACATTTGGCCAAGGTGGGGCCGAGTAGAACCCAAATAGAATGGGTCTTACTTATTTGTCGTAGCTATCATACATATGACGTAAGTAGAGGGCACGGTATGACGTAATTAGAGTGTCCTACCAAAAAAATTCTCATAGTGCCTCCTCTCATGCATCTAAAATTGATGATAATGAGCATTTTTTTTTTTTTTTTTTTTTGGAACACTGATAATGAGCAATTGAATTTGAGCTCATGAAAATTTCTTTGTTCCTTTTGTTGTACGTCTCTCTCTCTCTCTCTCTCTCTCTCAATTCACAAATACACATATCTTCCTTTTTTGGGTATTTTTAGGCTAAGTTTTAATTTTTCACACATCCTTTCATCTGGGGCTGATTCGGATCAGGATCCCGTACCGAACTGGTAACCCGAATCTCAAACCAATTCATTTCTGGACGGGATCTCAAAACCGAAACTGAACCAAAATTATAGGATTCCCGAATAATTTTGGCGATTTTAGTATCGTTCGGGACAATTGTATAAATCCAAATTCCAAAAATCAATTGCAAAAATCAAATCCAAATTGCAAAAATTACAGAAACCCCAATTGCAGAAATCAAATCCTAGAAAAAACCCTAATTGCAGAAACCAAATCCAAATCCAAATCCTAGAACCCAATTTTCACACACCCTAGAAATCTAATTTTAATTCAAACAAAATTGCATCAACCGGAGAAAATTAGTTCCAACCAATCCGGTGCTGCTTTCGATTCTGATACTAGTGAGTTTGTGATTAGGGCCATCTCTTTCCTACTCCTTCCTGCTTGCTGGATATGCTGAACCTGATTTGCTTGTTGTTTGTATGGTGGCTGGAGCGAGATGAGAGGGTATGGTGAGGTGGTCGGAGTCGAGACTCGGACAAGGTAGTGGTGGTGGCTAGGTTCGAGATCCACTGACGGAGTGGTGGTGGTGGTGGTTAGGTTCGAGATCGACCGACAGAGTGGTGCTGGTGGCTGGGTTTGAGATCGACCGAAGGAGAATTAGAGACGGGGACTGACAGGCGAAGAAATAGGAGGAGTCGAGAGAACAGAGAGAGAGCAGTCGAGAGAGAGACAGTGAGAGTGAGGCCTAGAAAGGTTAGGGTTAATTATAAACGAACGGTTGAGATTAAATCTCAACCAAATCCAACGGTTTATAATAATTAAAACTATATATTTAATTATATATAAAAATTGTTCGGTTCGGTTCGGGATTTTCGAACGAAGGTAGGTTGAATACGAAAATCCGTACCAAAAGTTTCGGTTTCGGTTCGATATGGGTAACCGATCTGTTCGGGATTTGTCGGTTGGGAATTTTTCGGTTTGGGGTTGGGAATTTTTCGGTCGGGATCGGGAAGTTTAGGAATTTTTTTCCAGCCCAACATTCATCCCATTAAAACGATGAAAACGGCATCCTTTTCCCCTCCATAGGAAACACCCATCATTGCTCCCAACAACAATCGTTTTCAACCTTGGAAACCTGAGCTTCCTCTCCTTGTAAGATTCTCCCTCCTTGCCACAATCCCATTTCATTCCCTTTCCTTTCCATCCCTCAACTCCTTCCAATCCTCGCATCATTTAAATTCAAATAGCACCCTCTCTTTTTACTCCACGCACCAAAAGAAAAAGAAAACAAGCTAAAACATGGATGATCCTTCCTCCACCAACTCTGTCAATGGCTTCTATTCCTTTCTGGCTCGTGGGGTGGACGATCTCGAAAGGGTTTATCTTTCCAGCAACTTCATGTCAATCCAATTCCTTCAAGGGGCTCTTACCCTTCTTCGATCTTTCCACTCCCAGCTGACCCTTATTGTCCAAAGGCTCCATCTGCCTGTTGGGGACAAGTGGCTTGACGAGTACATGGACGAAAGCTCCAAGCTTTGGGAAGCCTGCCATGTCCTCAAATCCGCCGTCTCTGCTATGGAGAATTTCTGCACCTCCGGCCACACCATCACCTCCACCCTCCTCGACTCTCACCACCATCTCACTCCTCAGCTCTCCCGCCAGGTGGGTCTTCAATTCTGATCACAATCTTCAAACTTCTCTCAAAACTCGTATTAATTTTTTAAAGACTCATGCGTTCTGTCATGTCAGCAGGTGGTGCGCGCGATTTCTCGGTGGCGGCGGGAAGCGTTTGGATTGGAGGAAGAGAACAGAGCGCTGATGGAAACGAGAATCCAACCACTCTCACTGAAATTCGACGAAAGGATCGCCGTCGAATCGAAGCTTAATGGATTCAGCGGGTTCAGGGGAGTCCTGTACGCAATGAGAAACGTGAGCTCTCTGCTTCTCATGGTCTTGCTGTACGGACTGGTCTTCTGCTCGCCGGAGGACTCAACCTTTTGCAGGGAAGGAGACGACGACTACGAGGGCCGCATGATCTTCGGATCACCGTTCATGATATCGACGGCCAGACTGCAGCAGCGGGTGGCGGCGGAGATAGGGCAGATAAGCGAGAGGCCTGGGATTCTGGTGTGGGAGTTCAGGAGGTCGAAGGCGGCGATGGAGGAGCTGAGAGGTGAACTGGAGGAGAGGAAGGGCCCACAGGGAGGAGTGATGGATTGGGAGAGTGGGATTAGAGAGAGAGTGGAGAATTTGAGAGAGTGTTTTGGGGTGTTGACTTCTGGTTCTGAGAATATTGTGAGCCAACTTGATGATTTGTTTGATGAAATTGTTGAGGGGAGGAAGAAGCTCTTGGACTTTTGCAGTCACAGGTAAAAAAAATAAAAAATAAAAAATTTACGTAGCAGTAGGACAGGTATTTACATGTCCTCTTGTTTTTGGCATCTCATGTTTTTAGCAGTTGATATGGAGGTTGCTAAGTTTGTTGTAATAGTGTGCTTTTTTTTTTTTTTTTAACTCAAAGTTCGAATAGCTCATTCTGTAATTTAAACTAGATTATGATCGAATATTCTCATATCGAAAGAGGATAGAAAGTTACTGGTGGCATTTGTGCGTCAAGTCATTAGGTCAATGTGTACTTAAACGTGATCCTCTTTCACTAGATTAAGGTATTTGGAGAAACCCTGAACTCGGTCTTGTAAAATAGAATTCATTATTAATTATTATTATTATTATATTTAATTTTTGGCCAGTGTTGGATTGCCTAGTAAGAATTTTTCTTCATCGTACTGCATTTCAAATTCAAACTTCTACCACCTTTTTTTTTTTATAATGCAAATTAAAAATACGGTATCGTTATATTTTAAAAAAAATGGTGGTTATGAATGAATTCTAAATTCGTATATCACACGGCACGTTTTAGGTTCGATCCCTGACGTGTGTGAATCACACGATGATGGTTAGGAAGAGGCTAAAAGGCTTCCTCCCCCGGCCCGCCCCACCCCACAGAAGAGTGAACTATCATGACAAATCTATCATTTAATCCTTTTTTTTTTTAAGAAAAGAAAAAAAGAAATGCAATTATGGGTTGAGAAGACCTAGTCCTAAATCCAATTTTGAACTATATTTTATGCAAGTGCAAGTTCGTCAAAGAATTAATTTCAAAGAAGAAAAAGTGAAAGTAAAAACGGATTGGGTGAGCAAAAGAGGAAAAAGAAGGAATGGAAGCTTCTGTCATATTATCTTTTAGACTTAAATGCACAATCAAAATCCTATTTATTCAAACTTTTATTTGATAATATCCCATTAATTTATCAGAGTATATGATTCTTTTGGTCTGTTCTAAAAATAAATAAATAAAAAATAAATAAAAGGGAAAATTCTTTTGAAAATATCTCCCTTGTTGGGGTCTTGTTTGGCAATTCACTTTTTTCGGTACCTACAAACACTGAGTGTCCTTTCACAATTATTTGTTGGAGTTAATCTAGCAACTTAAAGTTAATGATCGGTGACAGTTGAACTTATCTAATAGTTAAAAAAATATCAGCACTCAGTGCCTGTAGATGCCCAAGAAAAATCGCTTTCATGAACTGCGAAAGAGTTGGTGCTTAGTTGTGAAAGAATGATGAAAAGGGCGGCTTGGGACTGTAGTCTGATTCCTTGGTTGCTTTAATGTCAAAAAAAGCACCTTGTTTTGATCCTCAGAAGCTTTTGTCTGATTCGGTTCACTTCCAAGTTCGAAAGCAATGGTGTTCATGATGAAACCTTCTCACCACATCATCTTCTTCCTCCACGTCTCTTCTTAACCCTTCTATCCCATCACGAGAAAAACTTACATTTCACGAATTAGTCACCGAATATATAATTGTATAAAACTAATCATGTATTTTCATGCAATTCTTTGAGTCTTTAGATATAAGTTTTTGGTGGTATAACTTTTTCATGAAAAAGATTTCGTACCAGTTAATCTCGTAATAAGTCAAGATAGAGACATAATTGTATACAACCGTCTTTCACGCAGATGATTTTCTTTCTTCCACCTTCTTTTGGGAATTTGGAGAAACATTACAAAATAAAGGGCAGAAAATTATGGGTCACTTTTCTTGTTTCTCAACCGTATCTCATGCTTCCTGTCCCTCGCCGGAAAAGAAATTCATGTCTTGCCTCCCTTGAAGGAGTCCATGGCAAGCAAAATCAATTAAATATTGTTGAAAGCAAAACAACTAAAATCAACAAAAAACCCACCATCCGTTACAATGAACCTTTTTCTTTTCCAAGATGACGATGTATTAAACTACTCTAATTCACCGAGTGAGAAATTAGGTCTTCAATGCAAAGAGACGGGCACACTGTCCTTGTCAATTAGCCTAAACCCACATATGCAATTATTATGATCATTTGAAAGAGGCAAAAAAATGTTGCCCATTGAAAGAACGGTGCAGCTTGATATTTCAGCTTCTTTACGAGGCATGACAAAAAGAACTGCAGAATGTTGAATACGACAAGCAAATGTGGTGTACGTAAAAGAGCAAAATGCTGCACACAAACTTTTGTTACATGAACTGCTGCACTAACTAGAGGCCCCTGGTCCGCGTAATACGCTTCTCGGGAACAAAAACCGAACGGACCCGTAGAGGTTCGGCATTGCCAACTAGACGAAGAACAATAGCTAACAAACGAGACCAAACTCGATACTTTTCGGTTACACATTCACATATATGCAGATTGTTAACAATTACTTCGCTATAATTTATACAGAAATCATAAAGAAATTGCCAGGCAGGGATGCGGGAACAAGGTCTACTTGTGAAAATCGGCAACATATTTTCTGGTATTCCTCAGTAATTTACACGAGATAATCGGAAAACAGAACAGGCGGTCAAAAAGTAAGGATCGTGTACGGTTACCACGAAAGCAAGGTGTAAGCCACAGAAGCAAGGATAACAAGCTGCACATGCATGAAAGCTGTCACGCGTTTGGACATCAATCATATCCTGGCATTTCAAACTGGTACGCAAATGTATCGACCCGATTTCTGAGCTCAACAATATCTTTGCTGTTCTGGAGACCTTGGATAAAATCTTTGTGACATGTTCCATGTTCCAGCTGGACAGAAGCAGTGATCTTAGCAGCCCTTACAAGAAAGTCTGCAATTGTTTCAAAATCCGCCTCCACACAACCTCTTGTAGTCATAGCAGGCGTACCTGAAAAAACGAAATTACGCCACAGGATAATAAAAAGAAAAACAAGCTGAGAGGCATGCAAGCCGAGTAATTAAATTCATCACATCACAAAGAGACAGGAGGAAAAACAGACGAGGATACACCGACTTTAAAAAAGAATGGGGAGATGGTTTGATCCTGATGTCCACATAATAAAAACTCAAGCGTAATCTGCAGCTTTCAGAAATAGATCAAATTCAAATGACAAAGGCTACTTACCAATTCTCACTCCCCGACGAGAAGGAGCACCATTATCACCAAATATAGCAGTTTTATTGAGAGTGATGTCGCACAACTCACAGACCTTTTCGAAGTTCTTACCTATATCATTTAAATTGTAAATAGGAAAGGGGTAAGATAGCAAAGTACAAAATTAGACCTTAAAATTACATAACATTGCAAGTTTAAGCAAAGTGAGAGAAAGAAAAAGAGGGGAGATTGGATGCGAAAATGTAGGCAAATGCTTTAAAATTGGAACAGCGAGAAAGAAGATTATATGAAAGATGTTTCTTAAACTATTGAAAAGATAAGACCTCCCACTATCATCCACATTTGGGAATAAACTAGCTAATAAATAGACTTGTACAGAAAGTGTGCGGAGTATCATGCACCCACAAAAATTTAAAGTATTTAGAGGTTCCCAGAGCATAAACATTCAAAATGGTGATCGATCAAATGTAGCTTCCCCTAACTAGCAGCTCTGCACACATTTCCTCTCTCTATGTTAAAATTATCAATGATCAGAAGTTCACTATTAATGTTTGCAAAAAACATATTTATGTTGTTCTTAAAGCAACTCACCTTCTGTTTGGCTTACAAAAGCAATCATGTAATAAAAAGGGAAAAGATGTAGGGCAAACAGATCACACATGCTGCAAAAAACTTGAGCAGCAGAGTGGCCTTGAAGCCCCCAAAGCAACCCCCTTTTAAGAAAGAAGTCAGGTTGTTAATGTGAGCCCAACGCACTAACGTGCGCCACGAATAAACCTCTCCCGTGGAATACCACGCCGCCTCTTCCTTAAGAGAGAAGCGCCCGGCCTCGGGCATGTTTTTGCTTATAAAAGCAATCATGTAATGCCAACATGAAAGGGTATGTAAACTTGAATTTTGACCTAACTATAAAAAACCAATCGGATTAAAATGATAACAAAACTGGAAAGTTAAACAGTAGATGTTCCTCTACATGGAAATATAATTTCATAATCCTAGTTGTAAATTGGACTTGGCTAACACTATAATACCTGTTATACCAGTCAGATCCCAAAGCAGCAAGTGATTATCAGTACCCCCAGTAACCAATCTGCATCCTCTTCTTAACAAAGCATTAGCCAAGGCTTGTGCATTTCTCTTCACCTGGTTCATGTAAGATTTATACTCTGGAGTGGCTACTTGTTTTAAGGCAATGGCAAGAGCAGCAATATAATTGTTGTGAGGACCACCTTGTAGGGAGGGGAAAACAGCGAAGTTTATCTTTTCCTCGAAATCATAATTGTTACTACCGTCATTAGTATGATGTACACCTTGCTTCCTTAATTTTGTGCCTTTCCTGTAAAAAATAATACCTCCCCTAGGACCCCGGAGACTTTTGTGCGTTGTTGACGTAACAACATCACAATAATCAAATGGGCTTGCACATTCCTGTAATGAACAGTAGCGGGTATGTAAGAAACAGATTGCAGATACTCCTTTTTTCAACCAATATGAGTATGGCCTATTAAATAGCTAAATCCCACCTTAAGCTACAAACAGATAATCCATACAAGAGGTGAACAGTGGAAGGTAAGTCATTCTAAACAAGTATTACAAATCAATATTGGAAGGCTAACCAACATAACAAAGAAACGAGTTTCACAAACAGCATTAACGGTGTCCTCATCTATCCTAAGGGATTAAAAAATTTATGAAGTATTATACTTTCTCAATAAATCAGATCACAGCACTAGAGCATTCATGTCATTTCATAACATAATATAATTCGGACATTTTCTCAAATGAGGAACAGTTGCGATGCATAAAAAACATCAAGTTGAAGAATGCACAAAATGAGACACGAGAACCAAGAATCATGGAACACAATGCATTATGAAAAACAGGAAACCAGTTTCTAACCTAAAGCATGAAATACTGTGGAGCAGGCACCTTCAAGAATTTTATGTCCTTTGAAACGGAAATTTGACACCCATAAAGAAAACCAGCAGTTATCTAATATATTAGAAAGTCAACATAAAGTCCACTAGACCGCCATATGGCAACCAAAAGAATTACTTGCATGTTATTAACTTATTATACTACTGTTTATGAATAAACAGCTCAACCATTATACTTAATGATAAAATACCGTTTATACCAGTTTCTAACCAAGAGATCGTGATATGCTATGAAGCAATAATAACAATAATAGCTAACGAATGAAACTTCACAAACTAAATAAAGGAGCTAGAGTTCAGATATCAAATTTCAAACCTTGGCTGCCACAAGACCACTGATATGAGCCATGTCACACATCAACACAGCTCCGCATTTATCCGCAACATGCCTAAACCTGGCATAATCCCACTCCCGGGGGTACGAACTCCCACCGCAAATAAGTATCTTGGGTCGATAATCAACCGCCCTCTCCTCAAGCTTATCATAATCAATGTACCCCGTTTGTGGGTTCACCTTATAAGGGAAACTATCAAAGAATATTGAGGCAGCCGAAACCTTCTTTCCACCAGGAATATAATACCCATGACTCATATGCCCTCCCGAAGGCGAATCCAATCCCATAATTCTATCATTTGGGAGCAAAAGACCGGTGTAGACTGCGAAATTCGCAGAGGTACATGAATAAGGCTGGACATTGACACCCCATTTCTCTGGATCAAGACCAAAAGCCGCCAATGCGCGTTCATGACAAAGAAATTCAATCTGATCAATATGCTGATTGCCCGTGTAGTACCTCGCCCCGGGCATACCCTCCGAGTACTTATTCGTCAAGTGACTGCCCAGAGCTTCCATCACAGCTCTGCACACGAAATTCTCAGAAGCAACCAATTCAATACCTTTGACCTGCCGATGCTTCTCCTTCTCCATAATTTCATGGACCTCCGGGTCCGCAACCGAAAGGGGCTGGTTCCCCCAAGACCGAACCGCAGCCCGCCTCGCCTCCAGCCCCGCTGATTCCACCGCCAAGCACTTTGACGGGTTTGGGTTCGGAGTGAACCCGTCCCGTTGCCTTTTCAGGCAGATTGAGTGCCCTAAGAGGTTGAATTTCTCGTCCTCTTCGCGATCATCCCCATTCTCAACCCTAATTTTATCTTCTTTTTGGTCGAGCAATTGCAGCGGAACGGATTGGTTTGAATTCGACGTGCTCGGACTCTGATGCGAGCTAAACCCTAGAGATAGGCCCGGCTGAGCCTCCGCGAACCTCATAACAACCGCAAAATCCCCAAAATTCTCAAATTTTCCGGATCAAAATTGGAACACAAAATTGCTAAGGAGTGTCGATATGCTATTGATACTATCGAAATTAGGTGCAGCAGCAGCAACAGTAGCATCGACAGCAGCGTCTGAAGAAGCTACAGCGACAGATACGAACCGTCGATGATTGGGCAGTCGTCGCTGATGAAGAAGCAGAGGTTTCCATGCACAAACCCTAAAAGCTTGTGAGAGATTGGCAAGCAAGTTGAGAGAGAGAGAGAGAGAGAGAGAGAGAGAGAGAGAGAGAGGAGCTTTTGTGTATATATGGAAATGAAGTGGCGTAAAAACAGTTGCGAATCGTTGTGTAATTCAATTAATTGGCTCGGGAGGATGAACCTGGACGGAGAAACAAGAAGGGTCTGACCTGTTTTCACTATTGTCCCTCGTCATTTTTATTTTGACGATTTCAGCCGTGCAATTTTGTTTTCTGGCAATGAAGTCCAACATATATAACATAAACATAGCTAAAATAGACGAATTCTTAAAAGGCATGCTTAACAATCAAACGAGAGGAACTACAGTTTAGTGATATTTTTTTTTCATTTGTAAGTGAAAAGTTTTAAGTTCAATTCTTACCAAAGGCGAATTTGAATCATATTATTGTTAGCTCATTGTGAGGCTAAACTCATCACATCCTCATAGTTTAGATGATATCGTTTGTTTAAACAAAAATAACAATCAAAGGAATGAAAAACTAGCAACTTAGTAATACGGTTTAGTAGTATTTCTCTTTATTTGTAAGTGAGAAGTCTTAGGTTTGATTCTCGCCAAAAGCAAAGTTGAATCACATTATTATGGCTGCCTGAGTGTGAGACTTAATTCGCTTCGTCACCCCTTAATGTAAATGCTATCATTTATTGGGAAAAAAAAATGACAAAATAAGTAGAGCTCTTGATTTTAGGTACAACTTACCTAAAATTTGAAGGTATGAGCCTATAGATAGGCCCGGTCCAGGCCCAATGTGGACAAGGCAACCGTTCGGGGCTCAAAAAAATTGGGGGCATCAAAATTATTGAAGTTATATATTTATATATGTTTTTATAAGAGTATAAATTTATAAAATTTGGTTTAGTGACAAAGAAATTTAACTAGAACTAGTGGTTTTGTTGTTTAAAATGAATGAAGAAGTCTTAAGTTCAAAACACCATGTGTGCTTATTTACATTCCAATTTTTACAAATTTCTTTTCATAATAGTATAAATTTATAAAATTTGGCTAAATGATCAAGAAGTTTAATTAGAAGCAATGGTTTTTGCTGTTTAAAATTAATGAGAGGTCTTAAGTTCAAAATGATATGTGCATGTTTATTTTTTTCAATTTTTACAAATTTTTGTTTGGCAATTAATTTATTTACTAACTAGTAGATTACTTATACATATCCTTAAAGACTCAAAAACATTAATATTTTTTTAGTCTTATATTGACGAGATTAGTAAATAAGAAAAAACAACTCACGATTTATATAAAAACACTTTAAAAGTTCAGATGGAAAACAAAACTCATATTCTATCTACTTGAAAGCCGAAGTTTTTTAGTTTCCTTCTCTTGATACAAAATAAATTAATTATTCCGCATTTCTAAATTATTGAGTTTGAAATGTTTTTCTAAATATAATTTTATCGATATTTTACGTGTGAAAACAAATATTTTTTTATATGAAATGAGGACACATTTTTTTACGTCGTCCCGGACCTCAAAAATCTCTGGACCGCCCCTATCTATAGACAACCAAGTTGATTAGACAAGATAATCTTTCATCTTATATGATTTCTTTTGCTTTTAAGAGGAATTAGTCAAGCTGATAGTGAATTTGCTACCGAATTAGGCTGCCCATTATATGACTTAACCGAACTCCCCTTCCATTTAGTATAAAAATATCAATGCTTAAAAAAAAAAAAAAAAAAAAAGGAAGAATTAGACAAGCTAATCTTTTACCTTTCTTCTTTAGTACAAAAGATATATTGGGAAGTTTTAAGTTTGGCATGAAAGAGAAGCTCAATATGAATTTATTATGGACAAGCGAACTCTCCTTCCATTTAGTATAAAAATATCAATGTACTTATAAAAAAAAAAAAAAGGAGGAATTAGACAAGCTAATCTTTTACCTTTCTTCTTTAGTTACAAAAGATATATTGGGAAGTTTTAAGTTTGGCATGAAAGAGAAGCTCAATATGAATTTATTATGGACAAGAGTTTTGGGCTAAAAGGGGTGGAGTATTTGGGTTGGAGAAATGCTAATGGTACTTTCTTAAAAGTGGGACTTTCCGTAAACTTTTTATCACCTCATGTTTTTTACATAATCTCTACTAATTAATAAAACACTTATTGTCAACCAAAATTGTGACATCCCACATCGCTCAGGGGAGTGATCCTTATATATATATTCTCATCCCTACCTAGCACGAGGCCTTTTAGGAGCTCACTGGCTTCGGGTTCCATGGGAACTCCGAAGTTTAGCAAGAAGTGGGCTAGAGCAATCCTATGATGGGTGACCCACTGGGAAGTTGCTCGTGAGTTCCCAAAAACAAAACCGTGAGGGCGTGGTCAGGGCCCAAAGCGGACAATATCGTGCTACGGTGGTGGAGCAGGCTCGGGAAGTGGTCCCGCCCGGGCCATGATGTGACAATTTGGTATCAGAGCCTAACCCTAGTCGTGGTGTGCCGACGAGGACGTCAGGCCCCTAAGGGGGGTGGATTGTGACATCCCACATCGCCCAGGGGAGTGATCCTTATATGTATATTCTCATCCCTACCCAGCACGAGGCCTTTTGGGAGCTCACTGGCATTAGGTTCCATGGAAACTCCGAAGTTAAGCGAGAAAGGGGCTAGAGCAATCCCATGATGGGTGACCCACTGGGAAGTTGCTCGTGAGTTCCCAAAAACAAAACCGTGAGGGCATGGTCGGGGCCCAAAGCGAACAATATCGTGCTACGGTGGTGGAGCGGGCCCGGGAAGTGGTCCTGCCCGAGCCAAGATGTGACAATTTAATTGACACACCCCGATCGAGATTAGGGCATGCTGGCCGTCACGTGGAAGTGACGTAACCATGTGCACAGTGCGGAAGCTAATAAATAATAATAAAAGTACGAATAAATAAAAAACCAGCTATACACAAAGTAAGAACATACATGTGCAAACGTAAGTGTGAAAAACAAAGTTGATAGCACGAAAGACCTAGTGCAGTCCGGGAGAAACAACACTAAATAAACACACCCAAAAGTGGTCCTACACGGGTGATAATCTGTTGGATATGCCGGGAAAATCCTCTGGGGAGCCACCAAAAGTGCTAGTCAACTAGAACCTGGAGAGGCGCAAAACAGAAAGCGTGAGTGGGCAAAAACAAAGCTTTTCAAAAACCATTTCCTAAACAAAGTTCTAACCCTTCGCTGTAAAACATGTGTACTTCACAGAAAATAGAATATACATATATATAAGTCATGCTCGAAAATATGCCATGTCAAATGCCTTTAAATAGAATGCAAGTGCTCAGGAAATGTCAAATCAATACCATGTAATCTGTCAGCCGAAGTCACCTAACATGACCTATACGGCTGAATCTAGAGCTCAAATCTCCATCTCACTAACTATACTTGCACACGAGTCGGAACCACCTAAAGTGGTATGTACGACAAGATTGGGTGTAATATAAGTACGCTCAAGTGCTACGATCACGTGAAGGCTGGGCGAATAATCGCGGGTCACCTACGAGTCGGAACCACCTAAAATGGTCTGTACGACAGGACAGTGCACCTAACTTAGATCCAAGATGAGCGTGTGGTGCGGGAGGTAAACATCACGTGAAGAACTGTGTCCAACTCTGGGCAGGAGCACTAACATCGAGGGTGCATGTTATGAGCTCTCTATGCATCTCAAATCACTACTGTATATAAGTATAAATCATAACTCACCCGGCACTTACCTGTGCGTCCGCAGCACCAACACATAATACATATGCAACTAATAATGCATAAATAAATGGCAACCAATATGCATGGCATATAAACGTATAAACGTTTCATTTCACTTTCTGGGAAAAACATAGGTATATAAGTATATATGGAAAACCAAAAGCCCACTCACTGATATGTAAAAGGGTCATAACCCCCTTGCCTCGAGTGACCGCGCTCGTCTTCAGGATAGGTCTCACCTATATGCGAAACAACTATAAAAACGTTAATTTTAAAGCACATAACCAACCATACGAAATCACTTTTCATACAATGCTCAAATGGGGTGTATGAATACACCAACGTGATCTACTCAACCTTAAGAACATCCCCATATTTTTAGAAAAATTTTCCGATTCCCCATGCGCTGGCCAAAGCACGGCCAAACTCGCCATCCACGCGCAAGCACGTGCCTGGCACACTGACGGCGTCAGTTAACGCCGTCAAGAATATTCCGTTAAATCTAACTGATGTCGTTAACATCGTAACGGAATATTCCGTCCAAACTAACGGAATATTCCGCCATCTTCTCTAGCCAAACTGCGATGCCGTCGCTGCCGCGGGAAAACCGGGAAATTTTTAAAACTTTGTATCTTCTTCGTTTTTCAACCAAATTTCACAAAATTGGTACCAAAATGAAGCTTACAACAAGAGGAACAAATCCATACCACTTTCAAGCACTAAAACCCACGGAATCTCGTCGGGAAAACACCACCAACTTCAACTAAACCTACAACTCACAATCCCGACGTCCAAAACCTTCAAACGAACCACCCCAAGCCTCCTAAGGACCTCACCAAGCTTCCTACAAGCTTGAAATTCCCAAAAACACAAGAATTAATGTGTGCATGAACAGTGACCAAATCGGGGGATCCTGAGTTCGACGTGAAAGCGAAGGTATCCTTACCTGAAATGGGTATGGTTGAACTCCTAAGGACCTCACGAGCACGAATATGTAATTTGTTTCCTCGATCTGTGAAGGTTTCAAGGGTTTTGGGTGTCATCCGTACGAAAAGAATAGGAAAGGGAGAGAAAGAGGGACTCGGGACAGGGATAGGGATGAAGGTGAGTGTGAGGGTGTGTGTGTGGTCCAAACTCCACCAATCAAAACTCAAAAACAACCACACAACGAAAAACCATACTAGGGGCAAAACCGTCATTTCACCCCTACGGTACGAAAAGTCCGGGATGGGCTGTCACAAAAATTCTACGAAATTATCAGTTTAACCCTCTAATTAAAACAGAACATGAATAAGAAATATGGAGCATAAATGTAATTTCACACAACCAAATTTTACTTTTTTTTTCAAAGCCCTACCTACATATAATCCTAACATATTTCTAATTAAAAATTTACAAAAAAAAATAAAAAATAAAAAAACTTCTCACTCTCACATTCTCTATCACTCTCTTCCTCTCTCCTTCTATTTCAAAAACAAAAATAAAAAAATTTCTCACACACTTTGTGTGTGCCCATATGCTAGTGTTTATAATGCTGGCATGAAATTGACGCTAAACCATGAAGTGACAGAGAGTTTCACTTTTGAAAGAATCCGCTTAGCCGTTCTTTTTTAGCTAAGTTACACAATGAGTATACCATATAATTTGGCATCAAACATGTAATCGGCGAGAGTCAAACTTATGATCTTTAACTTACAAGTGGAGATAAATACTACTAGATTGTACTTAAATTAGTTAACTTCTAAACCTAAGCATCAAGTTGAAATTTTACCTTCCTAATTGGGTTTTAAAATTTTGACTCTTCGCTTTGCACATTATCGCCTCAATTTTGCACATGCTATTTTGGGAAGCTTGAAATATATTTTTTATTTTGAAGAAATGTTTGAAACTTAACTTTTGTTTGAATGAGGAAAATAAATTTGAAATTAAAAATAAACAATAAAAAAACTCAACCATACGTGCTAAGTTGCCAACATCGCCATATTCACAACTACCAGTCTTACACTTCCACCACCAACTGCACCACCGCCGTCACCATCACCATATTCTTATGATCTTCACCATAGTCATCGTTGCCGCAACCTCAATGACCACCAGTGGCGAAGCCAGAATTTCTTGGGGGGAAGGGCGAACTTAAAAGAGTGCAAGGTTAAAGAAAAACGACAACAACTAAATCTGCAGTAAGATTAGCCAATATTTCATCCAATTCAGTGGCCTTACTTTGTTGTGACCTACTCGGAATATTCGAATGAGGACTTCTTGGAATATTTGAAGGAGGAGGAGGACTACTCGGAATATTTGAAGGAGAATGACTACCCAAAATGTTTGAAGGAGGATTTAAGCATTGTTTCTTGTCTATTTGTTCCATTACATAACAATAAAATGGAAAGAAAAAAAAAATTCTTAGACTCTTAATCCTAGAGTAGACTATACTATAGTATGCATAATAACCAATCCCACCAACAATTCAATTAATCAATACCAATAAGCATACAAATTATTCGATAAATAAAAATTCAATTCAACTAATCATATGAATAATTGTAAACATAATACATTATGTAATAATTTAATTAATCAATCAATAATCAAGAATCCAAATTTTAAGTTTTACCCTAAAAAATAATTTCATAATTTCATATCAAGAATCATAGAATCATATCAATAACCAATAACCATATTAGTGCATTGAGTGCATTACCATATGATTCTATACCAATTAAACAAAATTCGTTTTAAATAATTAATTAGGGTTAGGGATTATAAATTTAGGAATTAAAAAATTTACCTAAAGAGTGGCTTTGAAGGTTGGAAGCTGGCGGCTGGAGTAAAGAGTTGTTGCCTTGTAGTGGCTGGCGGCTGGGGCACCAAACGGTGGGTTGGTGGTGACTGGGAATTTCTGTTCCCTTTTTTGCTTCGAATTGGGGAGCAGGGCTGCACCTTTTGCTGTTTTGATTAGAGGTTAAAGGGTAAAACGACACGGAGACTGAGAGGCTGAGAAACTAAATGAAATGGGGGACACGCGATTCGAACTTATCAAAACGGTGCCGTTTCGACTTTTTTTTTTTAAAAATTTTTTTACCAAGACCAAAATGACGTCGTTTTGGCCTGGTTGTTTTAAAAAAATAAATAAAATGAAAGCTCTGCTGCACATAAAGCAAAACCAAACAGACCGGAGACGAAGAGTAGCAGCAGAACCATTGGGTTTTCCGGCAAGGGGAGGGGCAAAACCAGGGCTCCAGTCTTGCTTTTCCGGCAAGGGGAGTGGCGGCCGCCACTCCTCACTCCCACGTGGCTTCGCTACTGATGACCACCACATTTTATAGGCATTGCCACCACTCTCACCATTTTAGTCGTTGTCACCATCCCCACCAGTACCCGTTTTGCCATCACCACCATCTTCATCATCAGTTTTGCCTATAAGATCATTGCATTTTCATGGTCATCACCGCCATTCCGACCACCAAAACCACCATCAGTACAAGCACATTAGCGAACTACTCTGTCATTTTATTCTTTTTTTCTTTCCAATTTTAATGTATTAATTAAATTTAAGGAAAACTAATGAAAAGTGCTTGAAAACTTTGAGTTTTAACGATAAGGACAAAATAAAGGATAAGATAAATAGTACCATAATTAACTTTTTTAGTATAAAAATGTGGTTTTTCGTTAAAGTAAATAGTACCGGGAGCTTTTGGTTAAAGTTCCTAGGGAGTTTTAACGAAACACTCCCGGTACTATTCACTTTTAACGAAAAACCACATTTTTACATTTCCATGATACTATTCACTACACATTCATTTGTTATTTTTCATTAAAACTAAAGTTTTTTTGGACATCCTAATTTTCATTTCATTAGTCACAAAATATTTCTTTTGTAAACATTTAGGTAAACTAATGTTTCATATAATATTTCGATGCATGTTGTGTTCTTCATTTAGGTACATTTATTCATTTAATATATTTTAGTATATCCATTTCAGTAGACATTTAGATATATTAATTCAACATAATACATCTTGGTAAATAGATATTCGTCAATTTTTTGAACTCAATTAGATGTCTCAAATATTTGCTTATTTAATTATCACGTTGAAACTTCCTTGTTTCTTAGAGAATGAAGTGTTTGTCAAAAATTTTTTGAACTCAATTAAATGCATCAAATATTTCGATTTGCCTAATATTTTGCAAAAATTATTTATGAAGTACAACTTGAAAAAAAACAACGATTTAAATCGGTGAAACTTGACGTGAAATGAAGCCTACAATTAATTCTTGTTTTTATCCAAAAATGAGAGTCCAGGGCCTAATACATATGTTAAGTAACTTCTGGCATAAATCGATGTCAATTGATACCCCCACAAAATACGAAAGAATTACGTGGACGTGGAAAGTTGTTTGCCAATTGTTCTGTGTGGGGTGAAGTAGATAAGTATTGCAAAGAAGCCATAGCTTGAGAGCATGCGATATATCACAACCAAAAGAACAATTAAACTAAATAAAAAATTAAAAATACAACCATGGCAACTTCATCTACCATACTTTCATCTTCTCTCCTCCCCATCAGGGTTCTAACGGCAAATCCTCAAACCCAGCAACTCTGCCCAGCTCCCAGGAGGCGTGCCAGTTCCTTCACAGTTCAAGCTGCCAAGCTTCCTGCTGGGGTACGTTCTTAGGGCCGGTTTGGAAGTGCTTCTTTAAAAAACACTTATGTTCATTACAAGCACGTTGAGAAGTTTATTTTCTCTTTAATTATTGTGAAAAGCGTTTTTGGTGATCTGAAAGTTTAAAAGCGATTTCCAAACAGGTCATCCATTTCTTCATTTTTTTTTTCTCATGGTGTTATAATTCGAATGAAATTTTAGAACTTGTTGCACAAGTATAATTGTGAGAAGGTAGATTAATGTGGATCAAAATTTGCAGGTGGTGGTGCCAAAAGTAGAGCCAAAGTTTAAGGCCCCTTTTGCTGGATTCACCAGGACTGCAGAAATATGGAATTCTAGAGCATGTATGATCGGACTTATTGGAACCTTCATAGTGGAACTGGTAAAATTATTCTTCTTTTGCGTTTTTATGGTTTAGTATTGATATTTCGTCGTTACAGTTGTCGAGAAAATGTAATTAACTTCACTGTACTAGTTTTTGCTGATATGTTTAATATTGCTTTCATGATTTTCAGATATTGAACAAGGGAATACTGCAGTTGATTGGAGTGGAGATTGGAAAAGGATTAGATATTCCTCTGTGATCATTCAATTTGGGTATTTACTTAAAAAGTAAGATGCGATCTTTTTTGTAACAAGTCTTTTACAATTTATTGAGAAAAATAAAATATAAAATAAAAGATATCTATTTTTTGTCTAAATGGATTACAACCTAGACGGGTGCCTAAGCTGGTCTAGACGGGCTAGGCAGGTGTCTAGACAGTCTAGGCAGGCATCTCAGCAGATGTAGGCGCTCTTTCTTAATTTTCAAACGCCTAGCCAGAACCTAGACAAGGCCTAGACAGCACTAAGCCGGGATTTTTAGAAGAGTGCCTAAACTGCGGTTTGTGCTTCATCTTACGTGGGTATAACTCTGTTTTGTACCTCAATTAATGCGTGAAGATCTGTCCCTTGTAATATAGGACACTTACGATATTCCCAACTTTTTATGTCCAACCCGACGACGCTTTCTTCCCGATTTCCGGCCAATGCACGTCATAGAATCTGTAATGCTCCTGGTTTAGGTCAATCGAAACTCACACTTGATAGCACAATTATTTCCGAGGGATTGCTCATCTCACCTATATATAGTGGCCACCGTAGCTACCTCTTACATTATCCGAAAACAGGTACATAACGTTTACATTCATGCCAAGATGTCACATGGTGTAAAGATATGCTTGGTTCATATCCTCACATATTTGCTGCATCGTTGACGAGTGCAAAGGGCATAAGACGGAATGGGAGCACGTCTTCTCATTCCTTGTGATGTATATCACCAGAGAACCTCCAACTGCGACTGCAAGTATTGGGAATGACGACATTACAGGACCCTGCTGATTCGAGCATCTATAATTGGAACTGCTGAACTAGTATTAGATACGTCCAGTGCTTCGGCCAATGACAGCCGGCGGTTCCTCCATACAGCCTCCGCCCAACTCTTTGCTTTTTCACCTTGATCCTTTCGGTTCTGTTGGATACAAAGCACTTCAGCATACCCACCTACACAATCAATCAACCATATCAATGCAGATAACCTGGTTATAATCTTTAGATTAAAAGGTCAGCACGTCAAACATCTGCAGCCATTACAGGTTTCCAAATATCCAGAGAGACCTATTCTACTTGAATGTATTCTCATTTTACAGTATAAGCCACACCAATCAGGTGCAGGAAACAATGCTTAGATTTGATCGACTGGAAACTGGTTAACAATAACATTATGGAATAAAACCCAATTGTAAGAAATCAAGGCTGATTTTCTAAAAATAGTCATTGCTTGGGTATAATTTAATATGCTCATGTTGAGGAAACATTCGGATGTTTAGCCATTACCTCTTGCAAGGGCCACTATATCACTTCTATCTACCTTTGCTTCTGTACCTACACAACCCAATAAAGAGCAATGAGCAATTATTACCGGCTCTCATATGGAGAAATTTATGGCACAGTTAATGCATACCTTCTGAGTCCAATGGTGGGGGTTTCAGCAACTCTATTGCCCTTCTATAAAGTCCCTGTCATTTTTATTTTTCGGGGTGGAAGAGTTAAGAATAAGGCCATAGAAATATACTAGCAAGAACATGCAAGATTCCTAAGTTTAGAATTATAATATACAGTATAAGTTCCAACCTCTTGAATCAAAAGAGCACTAGAATGCTCTAGCATTGCTTTGCGTCGAAACATGAGAGCTATGCAGGTTAAAATAACACCAACCTTGGGATGACGAGAGCCTACACAGAAATCAAAGAACCAAAAGGATACCAACTTATCGTTATATAAAAATTCTGGAAAATTCCATACCAGTCACAACAAAAGTAATGCCAAAGAAACACACCAAAACGTTCCTCGGTTATAGTTAAAGCCTTAGTCAATATCTCCTCGGCATCATCAAAGTTCCTAAAAGATCAAAGATTAAACTCTCCACCATTCTAAACAGAAAAATGATAGGGTCAACAGTAGTCAAGAACTTACCCCAAGTGAGCCTCAAGTTGTCCTAAAGCACATGTGGCGGCTAGGGAAACTTCCTCAGCAGACATATTACAGGCTGCTAATGCATTCAGGTCACCATACTCTTCGTTCTTGGACACCCCTTGAATAACATTCTGGTAGACATCCTTTGCCAACGAAAAGTTCTGCGTTGCATGCAAGAATTCTCCATAGGATAAAGCAGTACTACCTACATAGCTTTCAATTAATCATCTCATGTTGAATGATTTAGAGGCACTGATAACCATCACCAACAAAATGAACCTCACCAGTGATTGCCAGGTTGTCCTTAAGTCCTTGAAAGAACGATTCAGCTGCAGAGAACCCAAATTCAGAATTTTCCTTCTTTCCTGACTCTCAGCAGTGTACTAGTTGAAGCAAATGTATATAAATAGACAAGGGCTAGCCTTCAGCTGTACCTGATGCAGTATTACCATGGACAAGTTCAACAAGCCCTTTTACTGCTCTAGCGCGAGTGTTTATAAAATCTCCACCATTTGATCCGGGCTCATTGTTCTCCAACAGTTCTAAGCATTTATCTGCGAGCACTGATGAAGTATCATCCTATATAGGGAGAACCATTTACATATTTAACTACAAAACAACACAAATAAATATTTTTAATCGTTTTAGTGTTGACTTACCTGCTCTAACTCTAAGTGAAGTCCGACAAGAGCCTCCAAGGCGGCAACTTTAACAAAACCCAGAATGGTTTATTAGTCAACAGGTCATTGTACTAAGGCAAAACTTCACAAATATATGAAAAAAAAAATGTAAAATAATAATCTTACCTCTAACACCAACTGAAGAGTTGGTTAAATCTTGAACCTTTTGCAGCTTCTCCATTGCTTCACCGAAATTTCCTCTAAAATTTTGAAATTCAAGTAATATGAGTTTCTTAATCCATCAAACACAAAACTTAATTGGGTTATCTAATCACCCAAAACAAACAAACTTGGCTAGAGCGGATGTTCCCATACGCACCCGAGTTCTAATCCCCATCTCCGCTATTTAGATTAGTTTAAAGTAGGATATCGCGAGTACGAGATTAAAAGAAAAACACCAAAAGATAAAAAAGAAACCTTTCAGATGATAAAGTGGACATGGCCAACAACACCATTCCCCTTGAATTATCACCAGCAGGGTCTTGCCCTTCGCTCGGCTGAGTCGAAAGGCACTGTTCCAGTACAAGCACACCTTGCGCATACGATTCATCTACATTTCCCACAATCCAAATTTCAAATTAAAACAATTTAATTTCAAAATTTTATGAACAAATTCAAAAATTCAAATGACCGGATTGTAAAAGGACCTGATTTCTGAGACCTAGCGTGAGAGAGAGCGTAGTTGATCATCTGAAGAGCAACGGGGTTGGCGTTCAAGCCGTTGATCCCGTCGTGGACAAGTCTGGACGGCGGTGATCGATGAAGGATGGAGACCCCGAGCTTGGCGGTTCGATTGACAGTGGCCGCAGATAGCGATAGCTTAACTGCGGTGCGAATCATTTTGGGAGATGTGATTTCTCTTCCTCAATTGGATTATCCAAAAACCCTAAACTGGTTAAAATTGAAACTTTATAATATTTTTTATTTTATTTTAGAAGGTAGTCCCTGGAATTTAATTATATTTGAAAGATATTACATACTTTCATTTACCCTTTGGCCAAAAAATTAAAAGTTAATTTACCTTTTTTTTTTTATTTATTTATAGATTTTGTTAAATTAAATGTTAGAAATCTCACGCCGTCATGTAAGGATTGAACACCATTCCACTACTGCGTTAAAGGGCTAATTGCTTCTTCTTCTTTTTTTTCCTAGTTGTTGATATGTTCATAATTGTTATGTTTTAAGAAAGCTGCCCTTCAAATTAGCCCAAGTACTGAAAGAATGTGATAATAAGTTAAGATTAAAATTTGTTATGAGTTCGATTCCTTCTAATTCGACTGAAAAAATCTTCAACAAACCCGACATGGATACATAATTTTGATCCTTGTCTATCCTCTTCGTGAGAGTTTCTTCTCTCCCTTCGTGAGAGTTCCTTCTCCCTTGTGAGTAAGGATGACAATTCTAACCGTTAAACTCGTTAACCGTGGATAATCGTCCGAATGGATTGGATTTGAATACGAAAATTCGAGTATGGTTTGGATATGGGGAAAAACCGTTAACTTTATTCGGTTATGGTTTTAGATATGGTTATAGAGGTACCCAATCCATATCCGTACCCAAATCCGATCCGAATTATTATATATATATATATATATATATATTATATTTTATTCAATTATGCCTTTTGAAGTCTTGGAATCATGCCTACAACTTATTCAATTATTCCTATCCTTATAGTACTAATTCATTATGCATGTATTAAACCCTATACTATCTTTATTATGAACCAAACATCATACATGGAACATACCAACAACCTCATCAATTCAATACTTTTATTGTTATACTCAACCAAATTAATTCATTGAATCATTTTATATATCAATTATCAAATATTCCAAGTTTATCAGATTCATCTCTCTTCAAGAGTCTCACTATCAAGAAATTGGGGCATGTTGTAAGCTCAATAGGTAATTTTTCATTCTTTTTCATGTTATTTGATTCATGCAAATTATCAATTAGTGTCAATTTTTCAGTTTATTACATATGTTATGAGCCCATAGAATTATGCAAAATTAAAACAATAATTGTCTTCTTGTTTGTTGTCATATATTTAGTTTACATGTTTTATCTTCCCTCGTATTTGTTTTTGTCCTCTTTTTCTTTTTTATTGGACCAATTTATCAAATTGGCTTATTATGAACAACTTCAAATATATATTGTTATGTTTTTTGTAATTGGATGTGGCTATTTAATGGAAAAATTAGTATCTACTAAAATTTATAGTGCATCAATTGGATGAATTTAATTTTTTTTTTTTTTTTGACGAAGATGGATATAACCGATAACCGATTGAAAATCCATTACCCGGTGGATATGGTTATGGATAATCCCTGATGGTTATTTTGCGGTTATGGGTATGATTAATTTTTATGTTTATGAGGATGAATATAGCATTGCCGTCTCTAAACCGAACTGTTGCCATCCTTACTTGTGAGAGTTTGTTTTTAACTACTTCCTCCCGCTCCCTCTTCCGTTGTCGGCCATGGTTGTGTCCAGGGTCGGTGGCTGTCTCCCGTTTCTTCTTTTTTTTTTTTTTTTTTTTTTTTTCCTACGTGCTTGTATGTTTTGTCTCCATTGTTTCGACCCAATTTACTTGCACTCCTAGCTCTGATCTCCTCTTCTTCCAATCTCAGTTTCCGTTCACATCCTTATTTCTATTCATTCACCAGCCTATACCTTGCTCTGTCCTTCCTCTATCTCACTCAATTTTGGATCTGCAGACCATTTTTCTTCACATGACTTGTCACGAACCTCTCTGAATGTGCGTACAACTCTGGCTTCAGTGGAAACACCACCACCTTCCATGTGTATGCCTTTATTGGCATTATTACTGGTGGGATCTCCTTCCCTCTGGTTTCATTAAATATGTGGCTCAAACCATAATATATGGCTTAGATCTATTTGGTGCTTGATGGAGGAAGGTTGGAGCTTTCTTTTCCACCACTTATGGGACATTGGTTGGCTAGATCTCTAGTATTTGCCGGGGATGGAGGTGCACAATCGTGGATTCCGATCAATGGCGGTTGTGGTGCAGGATGCTTAGAGATAGCAACAGTTCAGTTTGGGGACGGAAATGTTATATCCACCCCTATAACCACAAAAATTAACCATATCCATAATCGTAAATTAATCATCGGGGATTATCTATAACCATACCTACGGGATAACGGATTTTTCATCGGTTAAAGGTTATATCCATCTTCGTCAAAAACAAAAAATTATATTCATCCAATTGGTGCACAATAATTTAGTAGATATTAATTGCATCTTTAAACAAACACGTCTAATAATAAAAAACATAACAATGAATGAATTTTGTAAAGTATAAAAATAAGCGTATTGAATAAAATATTGATGATGTGAGCTTTGATATCTCCCATTACCATTATGTTTGTGCATAATGAATATAATATAGGGTTTGATGCATAAGCATTATGTTGATATCTCCCATAAACATTATATATATATATGTATATATATTGTGTATACCCCTATAACCATATCCAAACCTATAACCGATTAAAGTTTACGGTTTTTCCCCATATCCATTATATACCCAAATTTTTATACCCAAATCTGCTCTGTTTGAATGGTTATCCACGGTTATTAGGTTTTACTGTTTGAATTGTCATCCCTAAAGCTACTTTGGCTTGTTGTCTTTTTTGTTTTCCTGTTTGGACCCAATTATCTGTTTGGACTTTGTTTTGCTTGGAGGCCTTATTTTTATTTTGTGCTTGGCTTGTAATTGAGCCTCCTATTGTATAGTTGTTGGGTTGTGAATGAATTCACTTTTGACTTTTTATTTTTATTTTTATTTTTTATTTTTAAAAGTATTAGCTTCTAGTTTGTATACACAAACCAAACTTTTTTCACTCACTAAGATTCGGAAAAGAATTCCGGCCAGATCCTTTTCATGGATCTTAAAAGATCATGTGATTGAAACCGTTTATCGTATATCGTGCGATTAGAAATTATTTTAAAATTAAAAATTAAAAAAAAAATATAAATAGTACATAACGAAAACTGATCATACGATTTACGATAAACTGTCGTGATCATAAGATCTCTAGGATCTCAGGAAAAGAGGATCCTTTTTCCCAAGATTCATGTCAAATTCAGAAAAGCTGCTTGTTCTACACAAAAGAAAGATTTGATGATTTAACATAAAGAGGTGCATGGCTGTGTTTTAAGCTTCACGTCCAACAGAAATATTACTTTTCATTTAAGTACTGCTGCTACTTGTAATTTAAAAATAGTGATCATATTAGCCCTTTCCTAGTACTCTGCTTCTAAAGGCATTTGATTCACAGGATAAATTGACGATCACGTAATCCGAATAACAGTTGCTTCATTCAACTTCGCATTTCATGTTTTTCTATCATTTCCCATTTCTACCCACGGCTTCAGAACGCACCGCCATCTAGCTCTTTTTTTTTTTTTTTTTTTTTTTTTTGAAGAACACCGCCATCTAGTTTTTCTACAATGCAACAGAGCATTTGAATATCTAAAAATTAAATACTTAAATGTGAACATTGAGATTCAGCAGTTATAAAACGATAGATCATACGGCTACAAGTCTATGCATTCACACCCCATTGCTAACAAAGAGGTTTTCTTAAATTTTTTGAGTGACGTGGAACACATATAGGCGTTGATATTTACTTAGGTGGTGGCACATATAGGCGTTGATATTTACTTAGGTGGTGGTAGTATTTACATACTCTGTTTTATCTTCCACGCACCCTCTTTTAATTTATATCATTTGATCTTTCCAATTCATTTGATCCAACGCACTGAAAATTAAGAGGGTATGTGAAAAATAATGAGATGTGTGTGGATAGTACCACCCTTGCTTAGGTTAACCTACTCTGATATTACTGAAGAATTGAGATTTCAACCCAATACCAATAAACAATGTGGAGTAACCCAATTTCTATAAGCCAATCAACTCAAATTCTTATGAACTTAATCAAGGTTTTTTTAACTCTCTGCATCCTAAGACTATGTTTCATTTTTTTTTTTTATTGTTAATGCTTTCTTTATTTATAAAATGGATTATATTCTTCCTTTTGATTTTTTATACTCAGGGAAATGGGGAGAAAAAGAAAGCCCTCAATGGGAAGCAATGAATATATGCCCTTTTATCATCATGAAAGTAAGAGAAAGAAATCAAAAGAGAGGATGTTACACTTAAAAAGCTTGATGTTGTCTCCACTTATATATAAATGCTTGTGGTTCTGAAGAAGTATTTTCATTTCAACTACATCAACTATTCGCAGGCCTAATTTCAATCAATGCCAACTTCCTCTTTTCTCTTCCCCATACTCTATCTACTAATCTCTATCTCAATTATAAGCAAGTCTTCATCTCTTCTATGTATTTCTTCTACTTAGGGATGTCGATTGGTCGTGTTCGGATTTATCTATTTATATTAGTTTCGTCTTTTTGTCTAACTCAATAGTTGATCAACATGCAAAATGATAAAAACGAGAAAAATTATCAATCTATTAATATAATATGAGTTCAATTGTGTTAGTTATGTGTCTTCAGTTCGTGAGAATTTCAAGTTGTGTGATGTGTGATGTCCGAAATTGCCACCTTTACTGCACTGTGTCCTCGTTTCTTTGGGTTTCTAATTGTGTTTTCTTGTTTCCGTTTCTTGTTTCAGATGGGGCTCAACTGATTCTAGTGAACAACTGCAATGAAAGCATATGGCCCGGTATACTCGGCAGTGCAGGCGTAGACACTCCTCAAAGCGGCGGTTTCCATCTTGGCAGCGGCGAGGAGTCAGTTCTTGATGTACCTGAGAAGTGGTCAGGAAGAATATGGGGCAGGCAGGGTTGCTCCTTTGACAGTAATGGAAAAGGCAACTGTGAGACCGGCGATTGTTTTGGCCAATTGCATTGCCAAGGAAAAGGAGGCGTGCCTCCAGCGACCGTGGTTGAAATGACGCTGGGAACATCAACTTCACCCCTGCATTTCTATGATGTGAGTTTGGTTGATGGCTTTAACTTGCCCGTGTCAATGAAGCCGGTTGGTGGGGGAATAGGGTGCGGTGTTGCCTCATGCGTGGTTGATTTGAACGTGTGCTGCCCATCTGCGTTGGAAGTGAGGAGAGGAGGCAGGGTGGTCGGGTGTAAGAGTGCCTGCTTGGCTATGCAGTCTGCGAAGTATTGCTGCACAGGAAGCTACGCAAACCCAAACACTTGCAAACCGACCCTTTTCGCACATCTGTTTAAGGCCATATGCCCCAAGGCTTATAGTTATGCCTTTGATGACTCCTCCAGCCTTAACAAATGCCGTGCTTCGCGGTATGTCATCACTTTCTGCCCTCCCCATTGAGGAATGGCTGAAAAGGATGTAGCCAATGGCTATACTTGGAAGAAACTGTTGTTATTCTGTTTTTTCTTTCTTGAGAAGATTGGATTTACTTTTTAAAGAAATGAGTAATGCTAAAACCAGATTACATCACTGTTAATGCTTGCGCTTTACATAAATTATCATCGCCGAATACGTAACCAAAAGAAGTGAACCTTCAGCTAATACTCCAAAGAAATTAAACAACTTTAGACGGCAGTTTCCTGTTGGTTTTGTAGTTGTCAGTGTTTTAACCAAAATTCTTTGTATCTAACGTGCACATGATAGGATTAGCTCGACAATAAGTGTTCGAAGCAGAGTTGCGTAGCGTCCTATACAATAAAACAGAAGGAAAGCTCCAACTGTTCGCAAATAAAGAATCTTTAAACCAGGCACCATTTAGAGGTCTGGTCCATAAAACTCCGAATGCTTACAGTTATTGATGCAATTTTAAGCTGAAAAACTTTGAGAAGGGAACATGGGTTCATCCACAGATGTAGCACTCGTGCAAGAGGAGGTTGTAGTGCCCCCGACTTTTGGCTCGTCTCTGCGGACACCAAATGTTTTGGAAATAGCAAAGATCAACTCTTTGCACGTCCCTGAAAGATACCTTCTTAAGAATCAATGCCGAAGAGCGGATCATATGTGTCAGCTTTCTTCGGAGATTCCTACCATTGATTTCTCCCTGCTTTCATGCGGGAACACGGAGCAGCTTACCAAACTAGACTTGTCTTGCAAAGAATGGGGTTTCTTCCGGGTAATTGATATCGAGTACAGCTATAATTTTATTATAACGAGTATTTCAACATTTTAACCAAATTTTGTTATGTCGAAACTTTCATTTCAATTAATTATGAGTCCACTTTAAATCTCTTTTACTTCGAACGATTAAGACACTAACATTTGGTGATCAAATTTCGTAACTCTAGCGTTATTTGATATTAACTTTTCAATTTAATTCATTGCAGATGGGAAATCATGGAGTGGCAACAGAAGTAATGAGGGCATGAAGGATGCTGCAGCAAAGTTCTTTCAACTTCCATTAGAAGAGGAGGATAAGGTTGCTATGACATCGGACGCCATTCAAGGCTACGGGCATGCATATACGATTTCGGAAGATCAGATACTGGACTAGTCTGACTTACTGGCTCTTCTTTTTTACCCATCTCTTTATAGAAAGCTCAAATATTGGCCAACCACACCAAAGGAATGTGTAAAATTTCAGGAAAAAAATAGAGTATTGTTTCTTGCGATCCAAGTATGTATCTAATATTTTTAATTATAGTTTTTGTGAAGGGATTCTAGTGAAGTTAAAAAAGTTGGAAGGAGCTCGTAAGAGCTCTATCTTTAATTATGGGGATGGAGAAGGATGCTCTTCCAAGTTTGGCTTGTGAACTACTATCCGCTGTGCTGCATGCCTGTTAGACAAATAAGGAATATGGTTGGAATCCTTGTGTAATTGTATATAATATTAGTATTGGAAGAATAAGCCGTCCTACAGCCGTCAAGCCGTCCTAGCTTGTCTCCTAGCCGTCCTAGCTTGTCACTAGCCGTCCTAGCTTGTCACTAGCCGTCCTAGCTTGTCATTAGCCGTCCTAGCTTGTCACTAGCCGTCCTAGCTTGTCTCCTAGCCGTCCTAGCTTGTCTACTAGCCGTCCTACCTTGTCCTACCTACACATTTGTATCATGTATATATATCCTTGTAATCTTGTAGAGAAACATAATGAAAAAATAAGCATTCTCTTCCATTTGCATTCTCTTCCATAAGCATTCTCTTCCATTTGCATTCTCTTCCATTTTTCCACATTCATGTATCAATAACAAATATATTTTTAGCCTACATACCTTTTTCTACATGGTATACAGAGCAGGTTTATAACCCTAGCCCTAATTTTTTTTTTTCGGCAGCTTTCTCTGCCGTTCCCATGGCTGACTCTTCTTCTTCCGATGGTGTTTTTTCCCTTCATCATTCCGACCACCCGAATCTTGTCCTTGTATCCAAGAAGTTGAATGGTGATAACTACACATCCTGGGCCCGTGGCATGCAGCTTTCCTTGAGTGCCAAGAATAAACTTGGTTTCATCACTGGCGATATCCAAGAACCTTCTTCCTCCGACGATCCTGATGCTCACGCGGCTTGGCGTCGTTGCAATGACATGATTCTCTCTTGGCTTCTGCATTCCTTGGAACCTGACCTTCAAGAATCTGTGCTTTTTTCCACCTCTGTCCAAGCTGTATGGGATGATCTTCGCGAACGCTTCTCTCAGAGTAATGCTCCACGCATCTTCCAACTCAACCGGGAACTTGCTACAATTTCTCAAGGTTCTTCTTCTATCTCCGCCTATTTTACTCGCCTGAAAGCTCTCTGGGATGAGCTTGCTTCTTATAATGATGGCTGCACGTGCTCTTGCAACGCCAAGCATGACCGTCAACAACTCATGCAATTTTTAATGGGCCTCAACGAATCCTTTGCTGCTGTTCGTGACCAGATTCTTTTAATGAATCCCCTCCCCACTGTTCGTCAGGCCTGTTCCTCGGTGTCTCAAGCTGAAAAACAACGCTCCCTGGGCGTCCTCCGCTCTGTCGATCAACCTGCTGCCATGGCTGTTTGTGGCCCGTCCCGTCCCTTCTCTACTCGTCCTCCCCTCCACTGCACCTACTGCAATTTTGATTATCATACCCGAGACACCTGCCATAAACTTCATGGCTATCCCGTTGGCCATCCCCTCCATGGCCAACGGTGGCGACCACCGCGCCGTGCCACTGCTTCCAGTTCTTCCCGCAGCCATGCACCTTCCAGTCCTCCCCAGCAGCCACGGTTTTCTGCTTCCCGGCCCCATAATTTTACCCAGGCCCATCACGTGCAAGGCATCCAGGCCCCCGCCTCCTCTTCTACTCCAGCGACCCACCAAGTGCACGGGACCCAGCCCACTTTACATGACTTGCAGCTTGCCATGCCTGACCTCTCTGCCGAGCAGCACTCCCGTGTTCTAGCTGCTCTACGTGATACCACCACCCCTCCTCAGGCCAATGCCGTGCTCACTACTGATTTTGCCCAAGGTTTGTTACCTGTCACCTCTCGTCATGGTCAATGGATTCTTGACAGTGGTGCTACGGATCATATTACTTCTTCCGCTTCATGTTTGGTTAATCGTTCTCCTTCACATTTGCCGCCTGTTTCTTTGCCTAGTGGTGCTTCCGCTCCCATTACTTTTACCGGCACTCTTCCTTTAAATTCCTCAGTTACTTTGAAGGATGTTTTATATGTCCCTAATTTCCGAGTGGACCTTTTATCGGTTGGTAAACTTACAGATGGATTATCGTGTTCCATAACCTTCTTTCCTTCTTGGTGTGTTTTGCAGGACTTGGTTTCGAAGGCGATGATTGGTGTGGGTAAGCGACGTGGCGATCTGTATTACCTTGTGGCCCTTACCTCTTCTCTCCCCACCCGTCAACCTCTCTGCAACATCATTACCATCCCATCCTCCCTCTGGCATAGGCGTCTTGGTCACCCCTCCTCCACTCGTTTGCAAGCTTTAGCATCTAGCTCTCTTAATTGCACTTTTGATTCTAGTCATATTTGTGATGTTTGTCCGTTGGCAAAACAAACTCGTCAACCTTTTCCTTTGAGTTCAATTTCATCAACTTTCCCTTTTGCTTTAATTCATTGTGATATTTGGGGCCCGAATCGTCAATCTTCTCTTTCTGGTGCTAATTATTTCTTAACCATTGTGGATGATTTTTCTCGCTTTACGTGGGTCTTCCTCATGAAACATAAATCCGACACTCAACAATTAATTAAGGATTTTTTTGCTTATGTCACTACCCAATTCCGCACTACCATCCAATGCATTCGTACTGACAATGGTGGTGAATTTTTATCTCTTCGTAGTTTTTTCTCTGATCATGGGGTGCTTTTACAAACTTCTTGTGTTTATACCCCCCAACAAAATGGCGTTGTTGAAAGAAAACATCGTCATCTTCTTGAAACCGCTCGCGCCCTTCGTTTTCAATCCCATCTTCCTATCAAGTTTTGGGGGGAATGTGTTCTTACCGCTACTTATCTCATCAATCGTCTCCCTACCCGTCTTCTCCATCATAAATCCCCATTTGAGGTTCTCTTTTCGAAAACCCCATCTTATGACCACTTCCGCGTCTTTGGTTGTCTGGCATATGCCACCTCTGTCACTCCCACCACCAAATTTTCCCCTCGGGCTCATCGTTGCATTTTTCTCGGTTATCCTCATGGACAAAAGGCCTATACCCTTTACGATCTCGACAATCACCGCATTTTCACTAGTTGTGACGTCATCTTTCACGAAAGTACTTTCCCTTATGCCGTTTCTCACCCTCCTATCCCATCCTCTTCGCCTACCCTACCCATCCCACCCCCTCTGGACTTTACATATAACCCACCTCTTCCTGCCCCGACGCCTCACCCTCCTCCACCTTCCTCCCCTTCCACGCCTCCCACAGATTCCCTTGCTGCCCCATTACCCATTCCTCCCCATGCCCCTGCCCTCTCAGCATCCCCTCCTTCCCCCCCCCCCCGCTACTTCCTTACCTTTCACCCTTTTACCCACGGACATCCCTACCCCCCCCCCACTACCTACCAATCCTCCCCTTCCCCGCACCTCTTCCCGTGCCCATAAACCTCCATCCTATTTAAAAGACTACGTTTGCTCGCAGGTGATTCTGCCATCCCACCCATCTTCGACTTCGCAACCCGGTTCTACACAAGGTACGCGATATCCACTTTGTAATTTTCTCTCTTATCACCGTTACTCTCCCAGGCATTTTTCTTACATTAACTCTGTCAGTCGGACTGTGGAGCCTTCCTCCTTTGCCAAGGCTGCCACTGACCCCAATTGGCAACGTGCTATGACTGAGGAGCTTCAAGCTTTACATGCTAATGGTACTTGGACTTTAACTTCCTTGCCCCCTGGCAAAATTCCCATTGGTTGTAAGTGGGTGTACAAACTCAAGCACAATTCCGACGGCTCTATTGACCGCTACAAAGCTCGTTTGGTTGCTAAAGGCTTCACTCAGGCTGAAGGTATTGATTATCATGACACTTTTTCTCCTACTGCTAAGATGATTACGGTGCGTTGTCTTCTTGCTCTTGCTGCTAGTCAGTCTTGGTCTCTTCATCAGCTTGATGTTAATAATGCTTTCTTACATGGTGACTTACATGAAGAAATCTATATGTCTCCTCCTCCTGGTCTTCGGCGACAGGGGGAGAATCTTGTGTGTCGCCTTCACAAGTCACTTTATGGTCTTAAGCAGGCTTCTCGCCAATGGTTTGCCAAATTCACTAGTGCCATCATTTCTGCCGGTTTTCAACAATCCAAAGCTAACTATTCATTGTTCACTAAAAAGTCTGGTATTTCTTTCACAGCTTTGCTCATTTATGTGGATGATATTGTGATTACAGGCAATGATGCTAGTGCCATTAATTCTCTGAAGTCTTTTCTCCGTGATCATTTTCGGATAAAAGACCTTGGTGATTTAAAATATTTTTTGGGTATTGAGGTTTCTCGTTCCAAACAAGGGATTTATATTTCTCAACGCAAGTATGCATTAGAGATTCTCAAGGACTATGGTTTTTTGGGAGCACGACCCATTGCTTTTCCTATGGATGACACAAACTTATCTGATAAAGGAGAACTTCTCAAGGATCCTGAAAAGTATCGACGATTAGTAGGTCGGTTAGTATATCTCACTATCACTCGGCCGGATATCACCTATTCTGTGCATGTTCTAAGCCGTTTTATGCACGAGCCAAGGATATCTCATATGGATGCTGCGCTTCGTATTGTTCGTTATTTGAAGGTTACTCCAGGTCAAGGTTTATTATTTCATTCTGACAACCAGACCAAGTTAACTGCGTTTTGTGATTCTGATTGGGCAGGTTGCCCTATCACTCGCCGTTCGACTACTGGGTATTGTGTATTCTTGGGCGGTTCTTTGATTTCTTGGCGGACGAAACGACAGAAAACAGTTTCGCTCTCTTCAGCAGAGGCGGAATATAGGGCCATGGCAGGTGCTTGTTGCGAGATAGTTTGGCTTCGTTTTTTGTTGAAGGATTTGAACATTCCTTTGGATGGTCCTTCCATTTTATTTTGTGATAATCAAGCAGCATTACATATAGCTGCCAATCCTGTTTTTCATGAACGAACTAGTCACATTGAGATGGATTGTCACTTTATACGAGATAAGATTGTAGATGGCACAATAGAGACCAAGCATGTGGGTACGGCACAACAGTTGGCAGACTTGTTTACCAAACCTCTTGGGAAAGAAAAGTTTTCGGGTATGTTACGCAAGTTGGGAGTTCTTGACATCCACTCTCCAACTTGAGGGGGAGTGTTAGACAAATAAGGAATATGGTTGGAATCCTTGTGTAATTGTATATAATATTAGTATTGGAAGAATAAGCCGTCCTACAGCCGTCAAGCCGTCCTAGCTTGTCTCCTAGCCGTCCTAGCTTGCCACTAGCCGTCCTAGCTTGTCACTAGCCGTCCTAGCTTGTCATTAGCCGTCCTAGCTTGTCACTAGCCGTCCTAGCTTGTCTCCTAGCCGTCCTAGCTTGTCTACTAGCCGTCCTACCTTGTCCTACCTACACATTTGTATCATGTATATATATCCTTGTAATCTTGTAGAGAAACATAATGAAAAAATAAGCATTCTCTTCCATTTGCATTCTCTTCCATTTTTCCACATTCATGTATCAATAACAAATATATTTTTAGCCTACATACCTTTTTCTACAATGCCTGATGAAGTGCCAGGTAATAGTCCGCAATCTGATACGAGCACCATAACCATACTCATGCAAGAAGACAATGTGACTGGATTACAGATCCGGAAGGAAGGAGAATGGGTGCCGGTCAAGCCAATTCCAAACCCTCTAGTTGTAAACGTCGGAGATATTATTGAGGTACTATATACAAGTAGCACCGTGGAGATGTTTCTCTAATACTATAAAAGTCTTCCTAGATTAACCTGAGAAAAGTGAGCTTCACATTTGTTTTTGTCATGACAGATATGGAGTAATGGGAAGTACAATAGTATTGAACAAAGCGCTGCGACAGGCAAGGTTATCTTATGCAACATTTCTTATACCACATGATGATGTCGAAATTGTCCACGATCCGTTTGGATGTACAAGAAAGTCAGATATGGAGATTAGCTGAGGGAATCCATTGTGTTTTCTATTTACAAAAGCCAGAGTAAACAAAAGAAAAGAAAAGGACTTAAAATCAAGTAGTCCTCAATAATCATGAATTTTTTTTTGGTTTTGTCATGGAAAAATATCAGTAGGCATTTCTTTTGGTTTCTTTCTCTGTAAGAAATCCTTTCCATTTTAAATTGGATAAGTCAGCAATCCTATGCACTTCTGTACAAGGAAGAACCAAACAGTGAACTTTCTAATTCAAGCTAAAACTGCTTGGCTCCTTACATATACGGAGTCATTCTTTTATATTTGTAACTCACAATCCGACACATAAGCAAATGGAACTCGATAAAATCATACAAAGGAAAAGTTTCTGCAGACATATCGAGCAATGATTTCTTAGGGAGGAAGAGTATGACTTTAAATATGCGAGGAGCCAAGAGTTTTCTGTTTGTCCTGTTTTTTGGTTGTCAGTATTTAAAGGAAAATGCTTTGTATCTAACGATATTTATTAAGTGTTCGAAGCAGAGTTCCATAATGTCCAATATACATGACCAGTACGAAAAAAAATGGGTAAAAGCTCCAACTATTCTGAAACTGAGGTATCTCCAACCAAAAGAATTGAAAAAAGGCTAAGAGGGGACTACATTTAGCTAGCCTGATGCCCTTTGGTTAATTAATGGTCTGGTGGGCTCTATAGAATTATAGTTTAGCCATCGGTTGGAAATGAATTTTTAGATAAATCAGACTATTTTTTGGCTTTTTAACCTTTAACCCTCTCAATTGGGGATGACCTAAAGATTATTAAAACTAGACAGGCGGAAGATCCACCTTAGCTTACTAATTAACTATTCAATTTGGATGAGTTAATTAATTAAATTAATTCTGACATTCACATCATATGATTTAAATAAATGTTTTTTTTAATCACGGCGTGTTACGCGCGACTACACATTTTTTGACGCGTGACTACACATTTTTTGAATCACATTATTGCTAACCCATTGTGAGGCTAAACACATCCTCATCTCCCTTAATGTAGGTAATATCGTTTGTAAAAAAAATAAAAAAATAAAAAAATTAATTATAAGAAAAACATTGTTTATATGACAAAAATACCCTTGCATTATTTGATGCATTATTTTGAGAGGCATTTTTGTTACACTACTTTTTTTTAAGAAACACGCGACCTCAAATGCATTATTTTGAGGGGCCTTTTTGTTCCACTTTTTTTTATGAAACACCCGACCTCAAATGGAGCTGCTGGCTTTATATGGTAGTATAGATCTTTCGTTTAAACGCTAGTGTGCAGGAAACGAGATAGATAATATATACAACACCAATGCTACCCACATGCAACTTAAAAAATCACTCTACCATGTGGAGTTAAATAATATTATCATTATGCATCTCGACAAAAGGAAAGGTACGAATCAAGCAAGGATTGTTAATTGATCAAAAGAAATTATTTCTACCTAATTTCACTAAAACATCAATATAGAACAAAATATAGTTCATCATCTATCACCAACACCCCAAAAACAAATCACTATATTAAGTAACTTAGCAGCACCGTCTCTTTCTCTCCACCATTAATAATCGATCTGAAACCAATGAAGCTGAAGCATTAATATTTCTGAACAAGAAAGAAACAAGAGTGAAAAACCCTTCAACCCTAGAGATGGCATTTGCACCAAATGTTCAAGAAATGGTAAGAAGTAACCCATTGCAGGTCCCTGAATCATTCCTCGTAAGCAGGAAGGAAGAAGACGAGCCAAAGAGTACAGCAGATGCGTTTGATCTTTCATCGAAGATCCCTATCCTCGATCTTTCTCTGCTCTCGAGAGGGCACGAGGAGGAGCTCAACAAACTGGACCAAGCTTGCAAAGAATGGGGATTCTTCCAGGTATCCTAAATATATATTATACTGAACAGCTACACAAAATGTTTATGTTGACAAACAATGAACGTGGAGGTACACAAATTCTGGAAAAAAATCAATGCGATCTACTATCCAAACTTACCATGTTTTATGTTGTCAAACAGTTTGAGAAAAAGAACATTTTCCATTGTACCAGCATGATACCTAAATTGGTAGGCACTTTGAGGTTATTATATAATAATATAGTTAAACATGATTGCAGGTGGTTAATCATGGAGTGGCAACAGAATTGCTGCAGGAGATGAAGGATGCAACGGCCAAGTTCTTTGAACTTCCTCTAGAAGAGAAGAATAAAATACGCATGTCAGGTGGCCGTGAGGGCTATGGGCAAGCCTATGCGATTTCCGAAGGGCAGACAATGGACTGGTCCGACACACTAATTCTAAGCCTTTATCCAGCTCAGTCAAGAGACCTTAAGTTTTGGCCAACTGCACCAAATGGGTTCAGGTATATTTCTAAACTAAATTATTCAGGGAAATTATTTCCTGTGACTTTCTTATTTTGGGTCGATTTATTTCCGGGGACTTCAAACATTCTTTTTGGATGTCCTTGTGCTAGCTACCAGCAAGCATGCGCAAGGATAAAGTATTTTAAGACCCCAAAAAGTCTTTCCGGCTTTGTTTGAATAACGGATTTTCACGTCAGGGAGAGGATCCTCTCTGGACCCAATACATCCGGATCCTTCTTCTTCTTTCTTCTCTACAGTTTTGCTTGTGCTTCGCCGCCTTCTTCAATTCTTCTTCTGCAATAATCCTTCTTCTCTAATTCTGCGTCTTCTTCTTCACTTTTTTTTTTTTACGTGGTCCACGACTATTACGATGTTGCCAACACAACCAACTCCGGGGAAGCCACAACACCGACTCAGCCATTAAAGAAGAAGGAATGTGTTGGGCCGGAGATGATCCTCTCCCTCCAAGTCACAAGGGATTAAGGTCAAGTTATTAAAAAATGTTTAATGCATAGAAGGAACTAGAAATTCCCAAGAGAGATTTACAAACCTGGGGGAGGAAACCTTTACAAATCCCTCTCACATATTGCAATGCTCATGAAGGGAAGAGTTTTTCTAATCCCTTCCATTTAACATTTTGGGATCTATATATTTCTTAATAAGCTTGAGATCAATCCCTTGAAACTTGAAAATCCCTCACCCAAAAAAACCTCTAGGATTACTTTTAAAGTATCCTATGATTGGAGCCGTCTATATATTAGGAGTATCTCTCCAAAAAAACATCCATATTTAAAACTATTGTAAAACAACGAAAATATAAAGTTCGATAGATAAAGCTGAAATGAAAATGCGGATAATCAAATGGCTAAACAATCTCTGATACAGTTTCAATAATTACATATGTTAGACAGAAACATGATCGTCAATGTGGACATCCTTATTCCAGAAAAACTCTTATCACAGTTAATAGATAAGAACCATAGTACTTGAGCGAGAGCCTACACGTCGGTAGAGTAATACCCACAAAAAAAATAAAAATTTAAACCAATTCAATTAACCACACGTGGAAGTGAACTAAACTAAACTCACTTCCAATTTAGTGATAAGTGTGTTGATGATGATAGGGAAACTATCGAGGCATATTCAAGTGAAGTTAAAAGAATTGGGGAGGAACTCATAAGGTCTCTATCTACTGTCATGGAGCTAGAGAAGGATGCTCTTCTTGGACTGCATAAAGAGGTGCTTCAAGCCTTGCGGGTGAACTACACTCCTCCATGCTCCATGCCTGATAAAGTACTAGCTCTAAGTCCGCACTCGGATACAACCACCATAACCATACTCATGCAAGAAGATAATGTCACCGGATTACAGATTCGAAAAGAAGGCAAATGGGTGCCGGTGAAGCCGATTCCGAACGCTCTCGTTGTGAATGTCGGAGATGCTCTTGAGGTACGCATGGTTATTATTGAGTATGTAGTACAATGTTAATATTTAAACATAATTTTTATTATTTTTATGACAGATATGGAGCAATGGGAAGTACAAGAGCATTGAGCATAGAGCTGTCCCCAACGAAAACAGGCTGAGGATATCTTATGCATCATTTCTTTTTCCACATACTGACGCGGAAGTTGGACCGTTTGATCATATGGTGGAGTCATCAAGAAAATACAAGAAAATAAAATTTGGAGATTATATGGCGAAGGCCATAAAGGGGAAACTCGATGGGAAGGCACACACTGAAATGGCAAAGATTGGAAGTTGAGCAATGATTAAAATTTTTAAAAACTAGAAGAAAAATCTAAATCTTGCCTTCTGTGATGACTTTGATCAGTAAGCTGCTTGTTATTAATAACTTCTAGTTTGGTGTTGGTTTTGTGATTTGATTCTGGTATATGTTATCCCCCTAAGTATGTTTATGTTATGCGTCACGTGTTCAAAAAACAAATAAATTACGAGAAAATTAGTAAAACGTTTGTATCCCAAATGGTTTCTAACAATGAAAATTGATGAATGTGGTCCATGACTTTGAGTCTTCGACCATCGCATATCAATGTCGTCTTTTCCTTAGGATTTTGTTTATAATTATGTTAGTGAATCTATAATATGGTCTCATGTGAATAATATAAAAAATAATTAATTCTTGCTGTGAACTTTCCTAGTTTAAGTGTGATTATGTAAATCTTAGATTAGATTTGATTCTAGTTATGCTTTCCTATATGGACTTGTATTCCTTGGGGATGAGGGATTTCTTCTCTCCTTTTACTACTATAAATAAAGACACTACGTAGGGGGATAACATATCCTCAATACACAATTCTCCTACGATTTTACAAACACATCTCTTCTCTCTCTCTACCCTTGCCGCCGGCCCCCTTTCCCTTGTCAGATAAGGCTACAACACGTTATCAGCACGCTCTTATCGCTGCGCTTAGGAATCTGACGTTGAAGCTTTTTCTGCATCAAACCAGTTCATCCATATCATCACGCAATCAGGTTTTTTTCAAAACAACAGTTTTTATCTCGATATTGTTGTAGCCCTGAAAGCATGAACATTCACCATAATGCATGACCTAACTTTACGTTTTTCGAATTTTAGATTCTACATAAATTGTGTATGCAATATACTCATAATTGTTGAATTATGTGAATTTGATATTTGCCATGAATTGCATCAAATATATGTACATGCATTAGATTATTGAATTGAATATGCATAAAATTGAATTGAATTGAAAAAAAAAAAAAATTAAACAAACAAAGAAAAAAATGGCCTGGGTAAAAACACTGACGCCTTTTACAGCGTCTCCATTGTTGCAAGTTCTCCTGCAACCAATCCTCACCCACGGGTCATCATGTTTGGACGACCTGCAGTTCGTCCCCGACATCGATTAATCATCGGAATTTTTCCAATTTTCCTATTTGTATTTCTAGGGTTTTGGTAGAACGTCGAGATTTTTCACTGTTCATATTTGTGGTCTCCCTTGACCCATGGACTTGCCACGAGCATCACTATCCCAAAGCACGGCTGCTTGAAGCGGCATCGCCAACCTTCTTCCCCAGCGAACACACCCAGCTGTGGCTAGGGTGTCTTTGGACCTAACCTGAGCCCTATTTGGGCTTTGTTACTCAGCCTTCTTCTTTTTTCCTTTTTTTGGGCTCACCTATATTGGCCCAAAACCGTTTGACCGGCCCGCGAAAAAAAAAAGGAAAAAGAGTTCCATTTTCTTTTGGGCTTGCCTGAAACAGCCCACTCGAAAAAAAAAAAAAAAATTTGGGCTCGCCTGAAGCGGCTCGATGCTTTAGCCTGGCCCATTTTCCCTTTCTCCCTTTGGGTCTGCAGCCTACCTGAGACCAAACTCGCCCAACTTTGGGCATAAGATGCACATCAACCATTTATTTAGCCCACCCGTGGGCTTAGGCCTTATTTTGGGCCCTGAGTTTAATTGCCTAATTATTTTTAGGCCAAATGGGTTATATATTTTTTTCACCCACACTTTAAATTTGGCCCAAAGTCCAAATAGTTAATTAAATTACAATTTTAGACCTGAAGTTCTATTTGCATATTTTCTTGTTGCATATTCCTGTGTATATATTTGTGTTTGTCTGCATGAACATATGAACCTGAAGTTCATAATTATTTCGAAACTTGAAGTTTCTATAAACATGCCTTATTTGAAAACTTGAAGTTTTTTACTTAAAAACTTCACCCATGAAAACCCGAAGCTTTTTCATGCGAATATTAACCAATACATGTCTATTAGAACATAAATGTTCTACTCCTACGTGAATGGATTGATTTTTTTTTTCTACATCGCAATAATCACATCTTGTCCTTGATTTTGTGATAGGAACATGTCGAATTTGAACAAACTCAACTTCACTGCTTTGGAGGTTTTTAGAATGAACTACCTCAAGTGGGTCCAAGATGTGAAACTCCACCTCACTGCAAAGAATTTGCGTCCCGTCATTGAAGATCAGACGGATAACCCTATTGGCAAAGTTGAGAAAGCCACCGTTATGATCTTCATCCGAAGACATATCCACGATGCCTTGCAAACTAAATATCTTGCTGAGTAAGATCCACGAGCACTATGGATCGCCTTGGCTAATCATTGTGATCACCAAAATGACATATTCTTGCCTGAAGCAAGACATGACGGGAGCATTTACACTTCCAAGACTTTAAAGTCTGTGAATGAATATAAATCTGAACTTAGTCGAATCTGATCACTTCTCAAGTTTTGTAATGAAACTTTAACTGAAGTGGATCTTCTGGAGAATACCTATTCGACCTTATATGTTACTAATATTATCATACAGCAACAATATAGAGCTCAGAAGTTCACTAAGATCTCGGATTTGATCTATGTTTTACTTCTCACTGAAAAGCAAAACCAACTGTTGATGAAGAATCATCAAGCTCGACTTACTAGGGCGACTGTTGTGCCTGACGCACACTTTAATGCAAATCAACGCCCAAAATGCCAAAAGAAGTGTGGTAGGGACGGCCAGAAGCCATCCCACCAAGGTCAATAGAGTAAAGGCCCATCCAAGGGAGGAAACAAAGCCCAAAAACGCCCAAATCTCTCTCCCAATGCCCCAAACTTACAAGAATAAGGGCAAAGCACCTGAAACCATAGATGTAGACATGTACTATCGTTGTGGTTCAAAGGACCATTGGTCTCGTGTTTGTCGAGCTCCCCAGAAGGTTGTAGCTAATTATCATTCTGGTCGTAAGAAGTTTAGATCAAACTTTGTGCAAGTGCACAATTCGGAGAGTACAAAGATTGAGGTTTCTGACTTTCAAGAGGCTATCACACCTATGGAAGATTAGAATCTTAGACATAGACTTATTTTTTAGATGAAATAAGACCATGGGGTCAAATTCCACGGTAGTGGCCGAACCCTCCCTTTGTTTTTTGGTTATATTTTGAACAATTTTCCTTTATGTTTGGATTATTTGTTAGTGATTTATTTTTTGGATATTAAGTTCTTAATTAATTTCCGTCCTTGAACACTTAAAATTATTTTGAATGGATATTTTTTTTTTAGAACTTTTGTGCATGAGATCCAATCAAATTAATTTTTCATTTTAGGTATGACTAGTGGGGAAGTTAGTTGTCTGGCAAATAGTGTAACCACACACATCGTTTTGCGTGAACGCATATATTTCACCAACTTCGTACCTAAGAATGCACCTCTGACAACCCTCTCAAGCCCATCCAACCTGATTGAATGATACGGTAAGGCATGTATCATGTTGTCCAATGGTACAATCTTAACCATTGATGAGGGTCTTTATTCTCCACTTTCCGAAAGAACGTTGTTGAGCTTTAAGGACATTAGAGATAAACATTACCATGCTAAGACCCACGTAGAAAACGGAGTTGAATTTTTGTCCATAACTTCCTACAAATATGGCCAAAAGCATATTCTAGAGAAGATGAAGCGTATCCTGAGTGGTCTGTATACTACGACCATATGCCTCATAAAATGCCACTATGTGGCTGGCCTTACCTTTAGGACCGCACACGAAATGACACTTTAGCATGATCGTTTGGGACATCCTGGATGAATAACGATGCGCCGTATCCTCAAATCACACAGGTTCGATTCAAGGAATCGCATGTCAAACATATTCTATGGGAAAGCTTATTACTAAGCCTTGTTATGACAAGATTCATTCGAATCCTCATTTTTCCTACAATAGATTCAAGGGGACATTTATGGACTGATTCACCCTCCATGCAGACCATTTAGATATTTTATGATTTTGGTTGATGCTTCCACACATTGATCACACGTGTGCTTGTTGTCCACAAGGAACGCTACATTCTCCAAACTGTTGGCTCAGATTATCAAGCTCATGGCTCACCACCCTGATTATTCGATCAAATCTATTTAATTGGATAATGCTGGATAATTCACATCTAAAACTTTTGATGACTATTGCATGTCGGTTGTGGTTGAAGTTGAACATCCAGTACCCCATGTTCACACCCAGAAAGGCTTGGCAAAGGCATTCATTAAGCACTTACAAATGATTGTTCGATTATTGGTCATACGTACCTGATAGGAGCATATTTATGCGCCTTAGTTAGCTAGTTCTTATGCATTTTTGTTATGTTTTATTCGTTAAAGTAGTCTTTTAAGCTACTTTCATGTGTTTTCAGGTTTAAAGGACATATTACATGAAATGATGCAATTGGGAGCTTTTGGAGCAAAACTGAGCTGGAATGTGGTGTATGCAAATGGAGCACGAGGAATGAACGAGGTTGAAGGTCAAAGGAGCTTAAGAAATGAAGAAATGAAAGTGAAGAGCAAGGAAGTCGGAATTGGTAACCAAAGTTTCTAAAGTTGGAAGTTTCTATTCTTGGAGGTTTCCATTGTCGTGAGTTTCTATTCTTGGCTTTGGGCTTTTAGATGACCTAAACCCTAACCTTAGCCCATTTTAGAGCCATTGCCATGGGCTTTAGCCCAAGTCCTTTCCCTTGCCATGCAAGGGGAGGCATTTTAGGCCCAAATCCATGCATTAAGCCCTTCACCCTAATTGGCCCAAATCCATGCATTAAGCCCTTCACCCTAATTCTTCCTCCTAATTAGTGCATCCCACCATTCCATTCCATAATTTCCATTAGTGCATCCCACCATTCCATTCACACTTAAATGCCCATTATCCCATTTTTTTTAGCTTTTAAATTCCACACCATCCCATTATCCTTTACATCCACTAAATCATGCATGCACATTCACCTAAATAAACCCTAAATTACATCCACTAAACCATCCATCCACCATAATTCCCACCATCCACACCTTTTCCCATCCACCAAATACCTTAAACAAACATCCATTAACACCCATTCTCTTCCTATAAATACCCATTCATTCCATTCACCAAATCATCTCATTTTCCATTGTAATACACAAACACTTCCCCTTCTCCATCTTCTCCATTTCCACTCCATTCCACACTTCCATCCCCCCAACCAACCTATCCTTAAACCTTGTGCTACAACAACGAGGAAGAGAAGAGTGCCTAAACGTTCATACAATTCAAGTTTGAGTTGTTGGAATGTTTAGGTGTTTCTTTGATTTCAAAGTTTCATTTTAATTCTCTTTGTTTTATGGAAGAGAAGAGTGCTTAAACGTTCATACAATTCAAGTTTTGAGTTGTTGGAATGTTTAGGTGTTTCTTTGATTTCAAAGGTATGAGGAACTAATCCCCCTTTAACTAGGGGGTGATTCGAAACTATGTTTATATTTGCAATATGAATTGATTAACTTTCGTTGGAATTTCATAAGTTGTGGATTCAATTTGTTTAACCGTTTGATTGATAACTTATTTATGAATGTTTATTAAGAATGCGCGCTTAATTTTCATGCATAAATATGACGCTAGAATATAAGTGATTTTCACCTAATCGTTATGAACTTATATTCACAAGTAGTGGAGGTTGCTTATAAACAATCGCGTTAAATGAATTCTTGGCACGAGTTTCATGCTCATCATAGTAACGAATGCCTCGTCAACACTTATAGTTTTCATAATACTTAATGATCTTTGATTGTATCTTTATTGTGCTGTTCACGTAAAGGACTTTTGGAGAATGTTGTGAATTGCGTTGCGCAAACCCATCCAATTCATTAACTTAAGGAAAACTTGACGGTTAATTTAAGCGGACCTAATTAATCCGGAGTGTTGAGTTTCATAATTTATCGAAAGACCAACTGAGAATCAATCTTGTATGCAAGTATAACATGTGTGGAGAAGAACCCCTTAGCTAGCATTCATTCCATATTTCATCACATTCATATTTAAATTCTACCTTTAAATTACAATTTGTGCATTTAATTTATTTTCGTCAAAATCTCAATCCCCCTTTACTTTAGTGTCCAATTTAGTTAGAAAGTGTCTTAGTTTGTGTTTATAAGTGTTTTGTATTCTTTGAGTCTTTTGATTTGTTTTAGTGTTTTAATGTTTGTTTTACATTTTTGAGTCAGTTTCCAAGTGATTTAGTAATCCCTCCTAATCCCCGGTTTAGAACGATCCCTACTTATACTTACTACAATTGACAAAAAGAGGGTTTAATTTGTGTGCGTATAAATATCGCATCAAATTTTGGCGCCGTTGCCGGGGATTAGCAACTTTGCTAATCCCTTGGATTGTTTTATTTTCGTTTGTTTTTATTTTTCTAGATTCTTAAATTTGTTTTGTTTCTTGTTTTAGGTACTAGTTCATGACTCGGAGTTCTCATCCGATTCGTGAACATATCCTGGAGTGATTGGGTTCTTCGTCCGGCTGCAAGACGTAAAAGAAAGCGCTACTTGGGAGGCAACCCAATACAGTGAATAAAGCTTTTTTATTGATTTCCGAGTGATGAAAAAAAAAAAAAAAAAAAAAAAAAAAAAACATGGCAGAAAGATGGAGTCTTCACAAAGGTTGTGTACTTGAAGCCCCACTACGTGGCAACACTCTCGGAACAGGAGGTATCGGAACAGGAGGTATCGGAGCGGAAGGCATCGGAGCGGGAGGCACCGAAGATAGATCATTCAAGGGCCCAAACCTTGGTGGAACGCTGGATGACCCAGGAAAGAGGTGCCTCTGGAAGAAAGCTGCAAACCTTTGACGGTCATCAAGCTCGTCAAGCTTCCTCTTCATGCCTGTTGAATAATTGTTGGCAAGCACGTGCAAACTTCGGTTCTCATACTTAAGCTGTTTGATCTCCTGCTTAAGACTCTCCACCTCTGCCATCAAGGATTCAACCTGACGGGAGCGAGCAAGAAGGCGTTGGCCCATGTTGGACACAGAGCCAGCGCACTGAACGCTAAGAGCCAAGGACTCTTGAACGGCCAACTCATCAGACCGTCCAGAAAGCAGCTGACTGTCTTTGGGAGTGAGGAGGTTCCGAGCCACTATCGTAGCCGTTGTGGGATCCGTCATCACAGAGTCCTCATCTGTAAGAGGGCCATGGGAAGATAAGAAAGACGGGCACCATACCTTACCCTGACGAGACGCGACCGGATCACTGCTTAGACTCAAATCTAAGCAAAGGTTCGATGGGTTGGATGAGGTAGCCATTGTTCACTAAGTTAAAAGAGAAGGGGTGGACGGAGTAGATTTTCAAACGGGCCGGAGACGATTTCTGGGCAATTTTCAAGTGTGCATGCTAGAAGGTGATCAATCACCTCTATTAAAGGAGAGGCGTTCACCAATTCAGAATGAAGAGACACCACTCTTCTCGTCAGACGCAATCCCAGCTTTTCAGAAGACGCGTGGAAGGCGAGAAATCAGCTGCACACTTTAGCTGACAAATGTGGGAGACAAAGCTGAAAGCTCCCGGCTTTCCAGAAAGCGTGTGCATATTTGTCGAAAACTCCCGGCTTTGCAGAAAACGCGTGCCACTTGTCAAAAGATCTCAGACAGAGTCGCATCCACGCTGCTACGTGTCGTTCAGAAATCGAAGGGGCGACTGCTCAGAAATCGAAGAGGCAAATTCAAAGATCGAAGAGTCGTCACTATTTCAAAAAGCCGGATTTGCGGGATCAAAACGTTTGTCGACAACGGTAAAAGAACAGTACCACCACTTGCTATTGAATTTCCTATATATGTCGATCTTCATTTTTTTTGGCAAAGCAGAACTGAAGAAAATGCCCAACTCTTTCCCACCTCTGAGGGTGCACTCCCAGCAAAGCCTTTCAAAATACTCCATTCTTTCTTCTTCCCCAAAGATGATACCAGATGCCTGGAGTACAGATGACCCAGGAGGAAACAGCACCACAAATACATGTGCTGATTCATTCACCGCTTCTTCAAAAGCAAAGGTATCTCATATCATCAAGGGCAAAAGCAAAGGTATCTTATATCATGCTCTTTCCCTGTCTTTTCCTTTGTCCTTGATATTACTTGCATGGCAAAGTGAAAGAAGCAATCAGCCGGCACTTGGAGTCTATCTGGACTCTATTCCCTGGTTGCTTACCTAGCTTTGCCGAGCTATCCTCTAACCCTCTTCAATACGAATTGGAGAGATTAAACAAAGAAACAGATAAAAGGAGGAAGCTCAGACCTTCGGGGGAGACCAAAGGAAGCCTACTACCCAGTTCAAGAGTAGCACAAAGGAAAATCAACGATGGGAGTAGCGCATTTCAAGAGTAAGCCTGTGGAATCACTCAAGATGAAGCCTCACTGCAATCACCAAGGAGAAGATGGAATTTACACTCCATAACCAGATTTGCATCTCTAAAACTCTTCTCTTTGTACATTCTGCCATGTTTAGTATGTTTAGTTGCTGTTTTATATGTTTTCTTTTATTTGGTATGTTTTAAGCTTAAAACATTGAGGACAATGTTTGATTTAAGTGTGGGGGGGGTAACTAAGTATGTTGATGCAAAATTTGTTGGATTTTATCACCCATAACTTCAAGTGTTGTTCCTTGCTGTTTTAAAATGTTTTTAAACTATTTTAGTGTGTTTTGACTTAAAAATTCGAAAATCCCATAAAAATTTGAAAAATTGTTTTGAAAAATCCAAAAAGAGTTGTTTTTGTGTGTTTGTGTCATAGGTTACCTTCCAACGCAATGATGAGGATTTGGTTTTTAATTGCATGATGGTTAAAGAAAGTTACAAACATGGAAGGACGTTTGATATACTCTTTGGTTTATGCTTGGTTGTCGTTATAGTTTACGAATTCACATGTAATCACAAATGATAAAAATTAGTTTTTGTAACATGCTTGAAGGAAGGAACTTAAACAAACGCTACATCCCGGTGAGACTTGAGCCTAAACGTTATTTGGAGAGTAATAATCTGTGCGTCATTGTTTTCTAAAGTCGTTGCATGATCTCATTATTCTTTGCTTGGTTACTACTTAGAAGGCGTTTCATCACTTAGTTCCAAATGCTAGAACTCATGCCAATTTCATTCAAAGCATGTCATTGATTTGCATAACACGTATTCAAGATGAAGTTGTGTAGTGACCACCACTAAAAGCCAAATAGCCATGTGTCCTTCACTCATTTTGTGTTTAAGTTTAACCCCGTTGAGCCGTGTTAGCCCATGTTCTTTGTTAACCCACATTATCCTCACCTAGCCTAGATTAGGACCATCCGTACCCTTGTTCTTGAAGCATAGTAAGCAATGAATTCCTTTTGATTAATGTGTTGCAGAAAATAAGTGTGGGGGAAGGATTATGGATGTGAGTTTTTGTGCCATAGGCACGGTTAGAAAAAAAAAAAAATGAAAAAGAGTTAAAAAGAAGTGAAAAAGAGTTCTAAAGTATTGGTTGTTGAAGTAAGGGCCCAAAACAATGAATTAGGCCCTAAGAGTTGTTTGAATCTCCCCTATTTGTTTAAAAGTTGATTTCTGCATTCTAAGGGAATTCTAGGTCTTAATTTCATTACTTTACTTATTATTGCTTAAAGAACGTTTGTTTATCCTTACCTTCCCTTGCTAGCCAAAACCCCAAGCCCCGTTACAACCCTTGACTTCTATCTTGAGTGTTGTGCATTTCAATTGTGGAGTTTGAATTTGGTATGAGCATATGGTGTCACTGGTTCTCGCATCTAAGTAGTAGCATTCCATTCATGAGATCATATCCAAACACGTTTAATTACTCTAGAAATTGCTTTCTTTGTTATAACGTATGTGAGTACTAGTCTTTCATGTTTACATCAATCTTCTCACATATAACTAGTGTAGGGTGTGTAGTCAGAAAATTTGAGTGAAAATTGAGTGCATAACGAGTGAGGAATTGAGGGAATTCTCTAAGGCATGTTACTACATTCAAAATATGTTTTAATTGATTAAATGCGAACTAGTGAATGGTGACTATGATTAAGTATGTGCTTGAGGGAAAGGAAGACTAAAAGCCATGTGAGTAATGAATTTTGACATGTCATGTTTCATTGGAAATCCCTGAGGCGAACGTTGGAAGGTTTAGTTTTTGGTTTTGGTTAGTTTGTTTCGTTTTGTTTTCTTTCTTTTGTTTGTTTTGCTCGAGGACTAGCAAAAGCTAAGTGTGGGGGAATTTGATAGGAGCATATTTATGCGCCTTAGTTAGCTAGTTCTTATGCATTTTTGTTATGTTTTATTCGTTAAAGTAGTCTTTTAAGCTACTTTCATGTGTTTTCAGGTTTAAAGGACATATTACATGAAATGATGCAATTGGGAGCTTTTGGAGCAAAACTGAGCTGGAATGTGGTGTATGCAAATGGAGCACGAGGAATGAACGAGGTTGAAGGTCAAAGGAGCTTAAGAAATGAAGAAATGAAAGTGAAGAGCAAGGAAGTCGGAATTGGTAACCAAAGTTTCTAAAGTTGGAAGTTTCTATTCTTGGAGGTTTCCATTGTCGTGAGTTTCTATTCTTGGCTTTGGGCTTTTAGATGACCTAAACCCTAACCTTAGCCCATTTTAGAGCCATTGCCATGGGCTTTAGCCCAAGTCCTTTCCCTTGCCATGCAAGGGGAGGCATTTTAGGCCCAAATCCATGCATTAAGCCCTTCACCCTAATTGGCCCAAATCCATGCATTAAGCCCTTCACCCTAATTCTTCCTCCTAATTAGTGCATCCCACCATTCCATTCCATAATTTCCATTAGTGCATCCCACCATTCCATTCACACTTAAATGCCCATTATCCCATTTTTTTTAGCTTTTAAATTCCACACCATCCCATTATCCTTTACATCCACTAAATCATGCATGCACATTCACCTAAATAAACCCTAAATTACATCCACTAAACCATCCATCCACCATAATTCCCACCATCCACACCTTTTCCCATCCACCAAATACCTTAAACAAACATCCATTAACACCCATTCTCTTCCTATAAATACCCATTCATTCCATTCACCAAATCATCTCATTTTCCATTGTAATACACAAACACTTCCCCTTCTCCATCTTCTCCATTTCCACTCCATTCCACACTTCCATCCCCCCAACCAACCTATCCTTAAACCTTGTGCTACAACAACGAGGAAGAGAAGAGTGCCTAAACGTTCATACAATTCAAGTTTGAGTTGTTGGAATGTTTAGGTGTTTCTTTGATTTCAAAGTTTCATTTTAATTCTCTTTGTTTTATGGAAGAGAAGAGTGCTTAAACGTTCATACAATTCAAGTTTTGAGTTGTTGGAATGTTTAGGTGTTTCTTTGATTTCAAAGGTATGAGGAACTAATCCCCCTTTAACTAGGGGGTGATTCGAAACTATGTTTATATTTGCAATATGAATTGATTAACTTTCGTTGGAATTTCATAAGTTGTGGATTCAATTTGTTTAACCGTTTGATTGATAACTTATTTATGAATGTTTATTAAGAATGCGCGCTTAATTTTCATGCATAAATATGACGCTAGAATATAAGTGATTTTCACCTAATCGTTATGAACTTATATTCACAAGTAGTGGAGGTTGCTTATAAACAATCGCGTTAAATGAATTCTTGGCACGAGTTTCATGCTCATCATAGTAACGAATGCCTCGTCAACACTTATAGTTTTCATAATACTTAATGATCTTTGATTGTATCTTTATTGTGCTGTTCACGTAAAGGACTTTTGGAGAATGTTGTGAATTGCGTTGCGCAAACCCATCCAATTCATTAACTTAAGGAAAACTTGACGGTTAATTTAAGCGGACCTAATTAATCCGGAGTGTTGAGTTTCATAATTTATCGAAAGACCAACTGAGAATCAATCTTGTATGCAAGTATAACATGTGTGGAGAAGAACCCCTTAGCTAGCATTCATTCCATATTTCATCACATTCATATTTAAATTCTACCTTTAAATTACAATTTGTGCATTTAATTTATTTTCGTCAAAATCTCAATCCCCCTTTACTTTAGTGTCCAATTTAGTTAGAAAGTGTCTTAGTTTGTGTTTATAAGTGTTTTGTATTCTTTGAGTCTTTTGATTTGTTTTAGTGTTTTAATGTTTGTTTTACATTTTTGAGTCAGTTTCCAAGTGATTTAGTAATCCCTCCTAATCCCCGGTTTAGAACGATCCCTACTTATACTTATACTACAATTGACAAAAAGAGGGTTTAATTTGTGTGCGTATAAATATCGCATCAGTACCAAGCTCCCGATCGCTGCTTAAGGCCATGCAATATTGCACACAGCCATGTTGGTCCCCCTGAGACCTGTTGTGACCTAACCATATAGTGCCCTTCAATTGGTTATTAGATACGAACTCGACATATCGCATCTGCGTGTTTTTTTCTTGTGTGGTCTATATGCCAATTTTGCCGCCCTTACGTACAAAAATAAGGCCTCAGCAAAGGATGTGAATCTATGTAGAATATAATTCTCCGTCGATTATTCGTTAATTAGAACATTTGATAGGCGATCTGTTTACCGCTTGTTTCACAGATTGTCACTTCTATGAGATAGTATTCCCATTGTTAGGAGGAGATAAGAACGTCAACGTTCCTGAAGAACGACACGAATTATCGTGGACGACTCCCACTTTGTCTCATTTAGATCCTCACACCGCTCAATCTGAAATTGAAGTGCAATGCATATTAAATGTTCAGGGCATAACTCAAAGCATGCCAAATGCTTTCATTGATCTAGCGCACATGACAAGATCACATATTCCAGCTGTGAATGCGTCTGCAAAGATAGATGTACCAGATGTACGATGAACTTCCCTCTTGGAGGCCTGGGATGCCAATCTTGGTGATCCACGTACATTAGATGCTATCCAATCATCTACCCCTACACAAAAGCATGGTAGACTTGGTTCAAAGGATTCACACCCTGGAAAAGAAAACCTATGGCACAAGCTTCTGAAGAGCCTACCATGAATCTGACTGTCGCTTACTCATTCTATCCAACTCATGAGGAAATATAGATTACGGAAGCGTCCACGAAGAGACGAATTCTCTTCCCGAGAATCGTGAGATTTCAGTCTATCATGCTAGCTTAAATGATGTGTGGTGTAGAAATGAGATGATCGTCAATGATGCATTGGCATATGCAGTAGCTACTGAGATCATGTTGAGCGATGCCATTGAACCTCATTCCGTGGATGAATGTTGGTGTAGAACCAATTGGTCAAACTGGTAACAAGCAATCCAAGTCAAACTCGATTCGCTTACGAAACGTAAGGTGTTTGGACCTATAACTCATATCCAAGTCGAACTCAATTCGCTTACGAAACGTAAGGTGTTTGGACCTATAACTTATACTCTTCCACATGGGAAGCATGTTGGCTGGAAGTGGGTTTCCGTGCAGAATAGTAATGAGAAAAACGAAATTTTGTGTTACAAAGCTTGTCTTGTTGCGCAAGGTTTCTCACAACGCTCCAGAACTGACTATAACGAAACTTATTCACTCGTTATGGATATGATTACTTTTCACTACCTTATCAGTTTAGTAGTTTTTGAAAAATTGAGTATGCAGCTGGTGGACATATTAACTGCGTATCTTTATGGGGATCTTGATATGAAAGTCTATATGAAAGTTCCCAAATGACTTACATTGACTGGATCAAATATTTCCAAACCCCATAACATGGTCTCAATTTGGCTGAGGCGTTCACTTTACAGTTTGAAGCAATCCGAAAAATTATGGTATAACCGTCATAGTGAATATTTGACTAGTCAGGGATATGTGAATAACGAACTATGCCCTTGTGTGTTTATTAAGAGGTCACATTCTCGTTTTGCAATAGTTGCAGTATATGTCGATGACATGAACCTTATTGGAACTCCTAAAGAGCTCATAAGAATTGCCGCGTATTTGAAGTCAGAATTTGAGCTGAAAGATCTAGGTAAGACTCGATACTGTCTCGGTCTCGAGATAAAGCATCGTTCAGATGGAATCCTAGTACATCAAACGAACTATACCCAGAAGGTGTTGCACCACTTTAACGAGGATAAAGCGAAGCCTTCGAGTACTCTTATGGTCACTCGATTGCTAGTGTAGACATCGAAATTTCAATGAAATAAATGTTGACCAATGTATTAAAATTACAACCTTTATTCATTTCACCTACATCACACACTCATTTCACCTACGAACTACACTCATTTTGACCTACAAACTCCACTCATTTCACCTACAACATCCACTCACTTCACCAAAAAAATGGATGGTGGTGATTCATTCTCAAAGCCTATAAATAGGCTTCTCCATCAAGGGATAAGGGGAGAGAAAAAAAAAAGGAATTGATATGACACCAAAACCTTGAAGCTTTGAAACTCTAAAGCTCTCAAGCAAATAACAAAGGATTAAGAAAGCTCTCTTCGTTCTTCGTCAAATCCTCCTTCAAGATCAAGCCCCGACGGCCCTTGAAGAAAGTGTTCATCGTTCATCATCCGTTCATCCTAAGATCAAGTTCCAACGGCCTTTTGGATCAACCACATTAACAAATCCACACATTCGTTTTTCAAGATCAAGCCCAAATGCCTTTGAAGATCCGTTCATCAACCGTTCATCTTAAGATCAAGCATCGACGGTCCTTTGGATCAATAACATCAACAAATCCATACATCCAACCGTTCTTCAAGATCAAGCCCAAAAGCCCATGAAGATCTGTTCGTCACCGTTCATCCAAGTTCCATTCATCACCGTTCTTCAAGATCAAGCCCAAAAGCCCTTGAAGATCCGTTCATCACCGTTCATCCAAGATCAAGCCTCGACGGCCCTTGGATTAATCGCACATCCACAAATCAACACCTTACGGAGATTGAATCAGATGATCAAATTACAAAGAGATTGTAACCCCAAAATCATTAATACAAAATATATTTTGTACACGTGTTCTTGTCTCGTTCGTCGTCAGGAATTTTCGTGTTTACAGCTAGATGCAAAATGAGATCCCTTCCGTCCGAATGAGGATAATGAAGAGATTTTGGAGCCTGAAATTCCTTATCTAAGTGTGACAAGCGCTTTATTGTACTTAGCTTAATGCACTAGACCCGACATCTCCTTCGCTGTTAATCTTTTGGCAAGATATAGTAATGCACTAACACGTAGACACTGGACTGGAGTGAAAAACATCTTCCATTACCTTACAGGTACTGAGAATTTGGGCTTGTTCTATCCCTACAAATCCTTGAGTGATGCCACACCCTCTGCTTCTCGAGTCCATTCTCGCCTTGTTGGTTATGCCGATGCAGGATACTTATCTAATCCACATAACTCAAACAGGTTATGTCTTTATCGTTGGAGACACCGTAATCTTTTGGAGGTCAACTAAATAGACCTTAGTTGCCACTTCGTCTAACCATGCTGAAATTCTCGCCTTACATGAAGCAACTCGGGAATACTTTTGGTTGAGAGCAGTTATAGGCCATATTCGAAGTTCCTACGACCTCTACCCCACCGTAGATGTCCCTATGACAATCTTTGAAGACAACGTAGCATGCATCGAATAGCTCAAGAAGGGTTACATCAATTGAGGCAACACCAAGCACATTGTGCTAAAGTTCTTCTTTTCATATCAACAACAAGAGCATCAAAAGATTGAAGTAATTCAAATCCATTCAGAAGACAATTTGGCCAACCTTTTCACCAAATCACTACCGAAGATGATGTTTTAGAAGCTTGTTCAAGGAATTGGTATGCGTAAATTTTCTAAGTTGTAACATTGCTATTTATCTTTGGAATTGTGTCAAACTTAAGAGGAGTATCCTGAAGAATATTTGTTTGATCTTAATGTACTCTTTTTCTCTACGATTATGAGCATTTTTCCCACTAGGTTTTTGCTACCTAACTAGGTTTCAATGAGGCACCCACATTAGGTTGATCATATCCTTGATGACGTCCCGTAGACGTTTCTTTTAACTTTGCATTTCTCATGCATTTTTCCTTAGACTATGGGTTTTGTCCCTACTCGGGTTTTTGCCATAGCCTTCGGGTTTTTTAGTGAGACTTACGACTTTATGCAAGTTCCTAACTTATTGAGAATAAGCGTTATTCCTTATAATCAATGCTGACGAGTCGACTTTCCTCAACTTCTGCATGATGTTGAATCTACCTTAAGTATTTACACACTAAAGGGGAAGTGTTATGTACTTTCCTAATTTAACTGTGGTTGTGTGAATCCTAAATTAGATTTGATTCTAATTTTGACATTGTCAAAACCCATAGCCAATTCTTTAGGACACCGGCCATCGTTCTTGCCCGCTAACTAAAAATCCAACACATGGAGGAAATGTAAGAAAAATCAGAGAGAAAAAGAAAAATCTTGTGCGTACATGTGAAACTGCAATTTGTAAGCCAAACAATTTTACGATAATAAGTATGCAAGCAAAAATTCCTGTGAATCCAAATGGAAATACAAGTTTTGGGGTGCGGGGGAATAAACGAAATTACAACAAAACAGTATGATACACTAAAACAAGTTCACTGAGCTAAATACAGGCAGCATAAACAGCAATGGCTACGTCATTAATTGGACCGTGAGCTACCATTCGTATCATCTCTGTCACCAGAACTACCTTGAGCATTTGCAGCCTCGGATGGAGGACCTAATCCTAGCAGCAAAGGAGGAGCTTCTTTCGTCTCAGTAGCAGGTTTTGTATCAGCAGGATTTGGAGAGAAAGCTCTAAGACGAGGTTCAAAAAGCTTGCTTGCAACATCAGGTGGCGGTCCATCTTCCCCAGGGAGAACAAGAAGCCCCTTCTCACGAAGAGAAGATGGCTCGTTGAAGCAGGCATTCCAGAGTGAGTCCACCAGCTGCCTCTCTTCTTTAGCTGCCCCTAGATCTTCAGGAGACATCGACCTTATACCTTTAATTCGTTCTTGAAGAAGTTGCTTCAACTTCTCATCTTCATCAGCTAACCTACTATTGGCCCCATCAGTTTTGTCTTGGGCGAGCACAAGAAGGCCCCGAAGTGCAGCTTCTCGTACTTCTAGATCTTCGCTAGAGGCTAGGTGCAACATTATGCGTGGAAATCCTAGCTCCGTTACTACGTTGCAATCAGAACTATTCTCGTGCAGTAGCAACTGAATCAAGTTCAGAGCTTTCCTGAAAAATGATTGATTTTCACAAGAAATTTCAATATTTTAGATACTAAATGAGGCAAAAATGAAGTCATAAACAACAGAAGATTTCCAAATATACAATTTAATACGAGTGAAACGAAATGAAGATATAACTAAATCCTTGTAACACACCATTACCTCTGGAATCTCACGTTGTCAGAAGCCAAAGCATCTCTCAAGGCTGCATAACCATTTGCCAGACGAAATGCAGTGATACCGGGTTTGTTGTGCCGGATTAAAGCTGCAGAGTAATTAATTTGCAAAGCAAAAGCTATACATCAATATCCTTTCAGAAGACGCGCAAAACTAAAACGCAAGAACTTGCATGACTAAACAGCACAGTTCATCATAACACCAAAAGCAGTACTTACAGGAAATTGCTCCAAGGGCTTTTGTTCGAACCGTGACATCAGGGTCAGATGCTAGATTAGTAAACAGATATTCTAAGCCATTCGCTTCCATAACCAATTGCTGGCTCTTGGGGTTGTTCTGGACAATAGTGGTCACAACTTCTGCAGCCTTTGCACGGATATTAGCATGGGAATTCTTTAGGTAACCAAGAAGAGGGACCAAACCGCCAACGGAGTGAAGATCTAAAACACATACATACATCCAATGAGACATGCCAGATTACAAATTTCAACTACCATTATGCTAGTACAAGACCTTAATATGAATAAACAAAGAGACACCGAAAATACACGATAACAAAGTCTAGTTCAGTGGGCCACCTCTGCCCCAATTTCAAATTCTCACGTTGTTTAGATTAGATTAGAATATCGCTCGAATTAAAACGAAAAAAAATCTAGCACAAGAAAGGGGTAAGAAATGTTACCATTGGCCATGTCAATGGACTCAACATGCTCCTGCAACTCATCCAACAAATCTGCCACAAACCCAAAAGAGTTACCACCCAAAAGTTAATAAATTTGTCGAAAACTCATCAGAAAAAGAACGAAAAATGAAAACTTTACTAATCAAATTCAACAAAATGGGGAGGAAAATACCTTCTATGTCAGCAGAAGTAACTCCCTGAGCTTCCAAGACGTCCTCAGGAGTCTGCATTACAAGCGATATCTCCTTCATCCTCTTTACAACATCGACACTCTGCGACTGCATCGCTTCCATAAACCACTTCCGTTCCTCCTCGCTATCAAACACAAAGCACAAATCAGTCAATGTAATCTCAACTAACTCGAAATAATTGATTAATTTATGGAACTTAGGGGCGAGGGAGAGCTATTTACTTCAAATTGCGATTGGGGCGAGTGCCATCGGAGTGAGCGAGGCTCCATTTGAGCAGTCCTTCCCAGTTGGGTCCGCCGTCCGCCATTGTTGCTTCGTCGGAAACAAAAACCCAAAACCCTAAAATAATCTCTGGTTTTCTCTTCTCTGCTAATAAATGATCGAACGAGAAACTATGAAGGAAACGGTTTCAAGGAGCGGGAGAGTTTTATAGGATGAAGCGTCGAGGAGATACAGCACCGCTCGGACTTGAAGTTCCTGAAACCTCCAGAACGTTCTGGAATTTTTGGGATATTCTACGACTGCAAAGAAGAGACGAGTTGCTGGGCCTTGCCGCCTTGAGGGCTGCGAAGCAAGATAAGGGAATTTGAGGCCCATTGAATTTATTTATTTATTTATTTATTTTATAAACGATAAAGTTAGTTGATTAAATAGTGTAAAGAGAGAAAAGTCAGTACACAACATAGCATATAGGCATAATTATTTTCCTCTACAATTGTGAACATGGAGTTCAACCTAAATTTTTTCTTCTTATTTTTACAGATGTGGGATTGGAGAGAATAAATCAAACTAAAGACTTCAAGTCAAGTGCATGAAGTATTCATATTCACTTAAGCTATAAATGCCTTATGACAATCTAGATGTGTTAAATACTAGATGTTTTTTATTTATTTATTTAATTCTTCTTCTTCTTCCATCAGTTGTGTGCATTTACAATGGCAATTTCAAACACAACGCAATACGATTAACAATTTGCATAATTATTAAATTTGACATTTGCAAGACACTGTTTAACAGTTTAAATATTATCATCGTATTAAAATAGTAGCTTTCTTTGTTCATTAATCAAATGAGTTATTATTGTTAATTTACATCGTTTTACATGTTGATCAAGTTGTGTGTGATATAAATGTATAAATAAAAACAATATATTACCACAATGTGCTAAACAACTACTATTTTCAAGGTATTGGTATGGAGATTGGATTGAAATAGATAACATACTATTTTCAAGGTATGGTGAAGGGAAAAAATTATGACCAACTTGAAGACAAAAGATGAATTACTCAAGAATAAAACTTCTCACTTCCAATCGCATCATTTTCTTTATGTCTAATCCTCTAAAAATGAAAAATCATTCTCATCTTACCTTCAAATATGCTAAATTTGAAGTCTTATCCATTCTAATTCAAACCTTTGTACCAAACAAGACCAAATTATCTTAGCCACATATATATTGCAAACTGACAAAAAAAGTGAGAATTGTTTTTTGATTTCATGATCACTTACAAAGAAAGCTCTAATAATCATACATGGAATCAATCACTAGACTGGTTGTGCTATAACTCAGCTATTTTCTTTAGTTCTTGGTTATATTAGATCCTCTTTTAATTTCTATGATTGAATGGAATTGGATGGCTCACTAATTTAAGGTATGTTGAAAATAGAGGCAAATAAGTTTTTTTAACCTAAGGCATATTATTGAACAATTGTCTAATTTGAATGATAATGCGTTTCCTAATGAGTAATGCATATTGTATCTTCAAATTAGGCACAATTTTTTCATTTCTTCCTTCTATATACTTTAAATATAGTGAGTTATTAATCCTATATGCCCAAACAAAAATGTAGTCAATGTTTGGAGATTTAGAAGATGAACCCGCTTATCCACAGTGCTCAACCCATAACCTCATTTGAAAGGTCTTTTCGTATTTTGCTTGATACCATATAGCAAGCATGTTCAGAATGAATTTGGGGAGAGAGACCTTACATGGGCTTATAAGTAAGTTGAGTTACTCCTCTATTCCCAATTGGTTTCATGGTAGAACTCTAACTTCCTTCATGGTATCAAAGAAGGTTGTTCCATGTGTGAAGCTCAAAGGTCATAATTGCTCCACGTCATCCCATTTGTGTTGTGCATGTGTTAGGCTTGAAAATTCTCCACATGTGAGGGGGTGTTGAGAATGAATTCACATTCATGTGATGAGGAACCTTGCATGGGTTTATAAACAAGTTTGACTACTTTTCATATGGCTAATTAATTTCATGTTGGAACCCCAACTTTCTTTATAGACAGCCACCAACTTCAAAAGTTTAAACTTTGTATTATAATAGACTGCCAATGCATATCAAACTTACAATATGCATGTGCACTATAACTATGTGTCTATCGTCTCATCACACATAAAAACCATGTGACGGAAAGAACAAACTTATAATAGATAAAATGGGTATGTGTTGAGGCTTGACAACCTACATCTGGAAAAGAAGATACATTGCATCGGTGGTTATAAGTTATGGGCTAATCTCCATATTGCCAATTGATTTAATAATGAAATCTCAACTTTCTTCAATATATAGAATTACTAGTGAGAGTGACTCTAAAACTTAGAGGGTGTAGTCAATTAGAATTTTGAAGGATCAAAAGACTTTTTATAAGTCCAAATTTTACTGAATTTTAATAGATTTTCTTAAACTCTTGTAAATTTTAGATGATTTATGAGAATTTCTCTTTAAAGATTTGTATGGATTTTGAAATACTTTTTTTTGTCCTTCTATCTGGATACAAACTCTTTACAAAAACAAATAAAATCTTCTTCCCCAAATCACCACCACATTCCACCACATTTCATGCTGCCATCACCTTTCTAGCCTCCAGAGTCCCCCTCCTTGTAATTGTACCTCCACCTTTTCCCCTCTCTTTCATTGTAATTCAATTAAAATATTTTGTGTAATATAGGAGTAAGTATACTTTTCTTTTGGTGTCTTCTGTTTGTGAAATAAAGATAAAACACAAAGCAATTGACAGCAACAGCTGCAAAGTAGTAAGGATAAGAGAAATTTTTATTTAAGCTCATCTAACCTCACTCTACACAACTTACTCTTTAAATCCCTATCTTTTGAATTAAGTTATTAATATCTCTATAAGCTCAACACCGCTTAGAATCTCAATTTAATATGTAAATTTATCTTTACACCTATTCAAAAAATAAAAACCCAAAATCAAAGCATACGGTTTTGCCTCTGACGTTCCCTTCTTCCAACAGGTTCTTTGTCTTTCCTTTCATTTCTTCTAAAAAGCAAAACTAATAAAGAAATAGTGAGAATGAATTTACCGTTTAAGTTCCAAGAGGATGGCAGAAGGACGCTACCAACACCAGATTCATACTTACGTTAGTCTGGGCAACATGGGCTCCGCTAAAGCGTGATGTGACGCTTAACTGTGCAGACGTGTGGCACTATGAGTCAAGCGCCACATCATGCTTTGAATGGATGATCTTTGCAAAAGCTTAATACTGTAGTTGTCGCAAGGTGTACAAGATGGTTCAAGCGAAAATTTTGAAATTAGTTTATGCCAAGTCAAAATTTTTCAAAAACATAAAGAGCAACATATGCTGACACGTGGACAGAAGCCCAATTATGGCAAAAAAATTTACTCTTTTATTTTATTTTCTTGCCAAAGAAACATTTTAATTTTTTTTAATTGTTTTCATGTCACGTGGGTCCAGATTGTCGCGTTTCTGCACAATTATCGTTCAGTTAGGTGCTGAGTCATGCTTTAATGGAGCTCCTGATGCTCAAGCTAACTAAAGTATGAATTTGGGAGCAAAACGTGACTTTAGGTGTGGTAGAAAAGTGCGAATTTTATGATGCTTTAGAGTAGTAAAGTGAGAATTAGTTGGTCAAGACTCTGCCAAGTTATTAGTTAACAGCTAGGCTAACGAAAGTTTTAAAGTGGCAAAAAAATCACACTTTAGGCATGAAAGTGAGATGAAAAAAGTAAAACTAGTAGAGTGTGATTTTGATAAAACTTGAGGTAAGTAAAGTGAGAATAACTCAAAATTATATATATGTATAATTGGAGAAAAATGAGAGACAGAAAATATGGGTTATTTTTATTTTTCTAAGTTAGAGACATGATTTGGTGAGGAAGAAGAAAAAAGTAAAGTGAAAAATACTTTAATATCTATAATTTTTTTTTTGGCCAAATTGGATAAATGATCCTTGTGATCATAAGGTATTTGGAAGATAGCCCATGTGGTTTAAAAATTCGAATTTAAACCCTTATGGTTAAACCCTTGTGGTCAAGCCTGTTAGGATTTATACTCACATTAAAACTTCTGTTTGTTACTCCGTTAGTAGCAAGCGCCACCCTTTCTTTCTCTCTCTTCCCTCTTCGTCTTCCTTTCTTTCTTCTATCTCTGCAACCTGCCGAACCAAAAACAAAACCAATGCGACAATTTCATCTTCCTGATCGGTCGATTTGATTCCCCCATCTTAAATAGAAGCTATGAAAGCTACTCATTCTTCCACTCTCTGTGCCCAAACCCGTAGCCATCTCCTTTCACCAATTGAGGTTTTTGAACCACCATTCCAGCCCAAGAACATGTTGTTCACAAAGATCCTCCACTTTTGGCAGCACTTCTCTGATTTGAATTCTCATCTCCGAACCTTCTAAATAGCTCTCAACCAACGCACCATTCTTGAGTTTACTGCTCGTCTTCGATGAAAACTGTCCTCCACAATCTTAAAATTAATCTTCAGAATTTCAGCCTCATCATACATTCTTCTATCTCCATTTGGGTTTTTGAAATTTGGGTCTTTTTTTTTTCCCTTCTGGGTATTGTGGGTTATCAAGATTGCAGCAATACCTGATTATTTTGGTGCAATGTCTCCATTCGCTCCTCTAAGCCATAATGTGGCTATTCAAACGTGAACTAAACCTTTCTGATTTCACTCAAAGAATTCTATTTGTGATTTCATTGCTTCAGAAATTGGGAATGGGGTTTTAGTTATGAACTGCTAAACTGTCGCGTTGGTTCTGTTTTTGGTTCAGCATGTTGCAGAGACAGAAGAAAGAAGGGAAGATGAAGAGGGAAGAGAGAGGAAGAAAGGGTGGCGCTTGCTACTATCGGAGTAACAAACAGAAGTTTCAATGTGGGCATAAATCCTAACAGGCTTCACCATAAGGGTTTAAATTCGAATTTTTAAACCACAGATGCTATCTTCCGAATACCTTATGATCACGGGGACCATTTATTTGATTTGGCCTTTTTTTTTTTGATACTATATTTTAATTATATCATATATTATCTAATGGTGGTGGAAACGTGTAATATTCTGTGTCGGATGACAATATACCGATGTCTTTTGGTATGACCGTATGTGGTCGGTAAATTCCCCATTAGGAGAGCCGCCACTTCCGTTACTCTCTTAGAAAAGCCCTTCAGTGAGCTGTAACTTTGGCAACTTCAACAAAAAAATTTTTGGTATTGTTTACTTTAACGAAAAATCATATTTTACATTAAAAAATCAATACTTGTATTATCGTTAAAACTCAACGTTTCAAATCATTTTCATTAGTTTTCCTAAAATAAATTCACATAATTACTTAGTACTACAATCTATTGATATATATATTTTTTTATTTTTAACTGAAAGATCTTAGATTCGATTTTTTCCAAAAACAAATTTGAACTGCATTATTACTAGTCCATCGTGAAACTAAACTCACTGATTTTCTCTTAATATAAATAATATTGTTTATTTAAAAAACAAAAAATAATTAAATAATTTCCACACGACGTGTCGTCTTTGTGTGGCCCATTTGCCACGGCAGTCGAGACACTCCGTTGCGTATGCAGTTGCGTAAGCCCCACTATTGCTCAAAACCATTTTTTAATTATGTTCTTTTATTTATTCATAAAGAATTATGTTTGAAAAGTAAAAACCATTGTATTGTTTTTATTTTTTTCATACTTATTATGATTAAAATAGGATGGCACAATCTACGTACTTATTTATATTTTTCACATGGTTCTTTTAATTTTTTATTATCGGATCGAATGAATAGCATTATTTTTAAAATGTGCGGTTTATTTTGCACATTAACTAACAGCTAGTCCAACACTATCACAATATCATATTTTTATTTTTTGTATATTAATCCATAAACAATCAAATCTCTTTAAAGTTATATCAACAAGATCAAACTAATTTTATAATTTTAAAGAAGTTATAATAGAGGTGTAATTCAAAAATATTATTTGATTAACTTATTTATTATTGATGATTATTTTAGTTCTTAAATAGGATTCTTGCCCACTAAGTATTTTAATTCTTGCATATTTTTGTCTTGTGGATGACTATAACTATGTGCAAGCGTGAGATCAAAATAGATAACCAATATATATATATATATATATATATATATATATATTCCGAAAATAAAATAACTGGTGGCGAACTACGTTTATCCACTCATTTCGAACCTGGATGAGGCTAGTGGGAGCTGCACACTACATGTGACCACAATCAAGCAAATTCTCAGCTTATAAAGTGTTGAATCGAAGACCTTCAGTTATTTACTTATTACTTTTAGTTATTTGGATTTGCCTCCCAAGTTTTTGGGATTTTTCAATTTGGTCGTTTAAGTTGGTTCTTCAGAATTTGAAAGTATTTTGATGAGGACATGAAGCTCAGACACGAGCATAGTCAAATTAGTTGGAGTTGTCAGCCTTGAAACCTAACATGTGACAACATCACATGTGTCGAGCATATAACAAGTGAGCGTTGTGTTTTTGGATTTGAGGCACATGGCGTTGTCACATGGTCGGATTTTTGAGACGCGATAGGAGCAAATATATTTTTTTTTTTCAGTAAGTACGATTCCCTCTGCATGAACTTCATATAAGTTTAAAATAGAACATCGCTAGTATAAAAAAAGCCCATAAAATGAGTTTGTTTAAAAGTTAATAGAATGATGTTTTATAGACATTGTAGTAACCCATCTGTTATAACCAAAATTCGATTCATACAACACATGACCTAATCATTGGGTAAGCATTTATTCTTAAAACGAACAAAACCAACCAAATCAGTTTAATTGGTCTAATTTAGAGTTGTCCTTATAATCGAAACAATATACTCCTCACCCTCACTAGTCATTATCGCTTGTAGTATGGCATCGGTGGAACAATTAAAATTTGAGAAACGCTAAGGAGATTCTTTTAAAGTGAGACTCTTCATAAATTTTACTACATCTCATATTTTTAACACAATATTTTATAATATTATAGCAGGAACTGTGCTAAAAATATGAGATAATGGAAAGTCCATAGAAAATCTTACTTTTGAGAGCATTTTAAAATTTTGAAGACCAAAATAGAACAAGCACTAATAGTCAGGGGTATATATGGAGTTAACTCCTTTCATCTTTTATTTTTCTTAAGAGCAACTCCAGCGTTGGAGCCCTCCCCCCTGGCAATACACTATTCAATCCACCTAATGAACAGTAATTGCCCTTAATGAACAGTAAGTAGCCCTGGCAATAGATTTTGCATCTCCACCGTTACACTTCTATAGCCCTGGCAATAGGCAATAAAATATTAGTATTTTTTTTATTTATAAAATTAATACAAAATAATTTTAAATGTAATATCGGATAAGATTTTTAATCGTTCTCGGTGCGCCACGTGTCATTATCCTAAGTATTATTAAATAATACAAAATAAATAATTATAATATGGATTTCTGATAAGATTATTAACCAATCACGTCGCGCCACGTGTCATAATCGGTTCACAATCTTTGAGGATAGATTTCTATCAGATTTTAAACGAATGACGGCATGCCACGTGTCATAATCTGTTAACAATCTTGGATGATAGATTTCCATCAGATTTTTAACGAATGACGACATGCCACGTGGCATTATGCAGAACCTAATCCTTTCTGAATCCTCTATATAATCCACCATCCATCTTCACAAATCTCACACCAAAATTCTCAAGATCTCTATCATTATTCATAATTTCTGCTTCCTTATTCACAAAAATCAGTTTCAATATTCATAGTTTCTGTTTCTTTCTTTCAATGTCTTCTTCTTCTTCCTCAAGGATGATGTGGGAATTGAATCAGGAAGAGGAAGACTTGTTTAACCAATCAGAATCAATGTTCAATCAGCAGGGGGTAAGAAATGAGAGGGAAGAAGATGAGGAGCGTCAAATGAGAGATGACGACATAAGAAGGGGCAGAGCCTCACATTCCCGTCGAGTCATCCAAGCTGCGGCTCAGATCTGCAGGCCAAGGCGTTCCGGAAACCTTGATAGAAGCAGGCAACGACGAGGTATGGAACTCTTGGATGATTATTTTGTTCCTAATAGTGCATTCCCTGATACGTACTTTAGACGTCGTTTTAGAATGGAACGACATTTGTTCAACAAAATCATGATTGCTGTTTGCAACCATGATTCTTATTTTGTGCAAAAAAAAGATGCTTTTGGTGCTATGGGTCTACTACCGGAGCAAAAAATTACTGCTGCCTTGCGGATGCTTGCATATGGAGCATCTGCAGACCAAGTGGATGAGATAACGAGGATGGGGCAATCAACCATTCTTGAGTCCCTGATGAGGTTTTGCGGAGCAATCGAATCTATCTACACCGCTGAGTACCTCCGCAAACCCACACACATGGACTTGGAGCGGCTGTTGAAGAAGGCGGAGATGCGTGGCTTTCCTGGGATGATTGGAAGCATTGATTGTATGCACTGGACGTGGAAAAACTGTCCAAGTGCATGGCAAGGCGCTTACGGGGACAGAAAAGGGGCAAAAAGTATCATTCTGGAGGCGGTGGCATCTTTTGATACATGGATTTGGCACGCCTTTTTCGGGGTCCCGGGAGCTCAAAATGACATCAACGTCCTTGCCCAATCCCCAGTGTTCAACGATGTCCTGCAAGGAAAGGCACCAAAAGTTACATATGAGGTCAACGGACGTATGTACGACGGGCCATACTACCTAGCTGACGGCATCTACCCGCGCTGGTCAACATTTGTCAAAACAGTGCCACGTCCGCGGAGTGCGAAGGAAAAACACTTTGCAAGTTGTCAAGAGGGGTGCAGGAAGGATGTGGAGCGTTGTTTTGGTATCCTCCAAGCTCGCTGGGCGATCGTCAGGGGTGCTGCCAGATTGTTTGATGTAGAGTCGCTTCGATCCATCATGATGACGTGCATCATTCTTCACAACATGATTGTGGAAGATGAGTACGATTATGAAGCTGTTGATGAATATGAGCCAGACCCGATGAACAATTCAAGAACACGTATATATTGTGCTCATGACGCCACCGATGACCCCGTGCAACATGAGCCATTACAAAGGGATGGACGTTACAATGAAAGGCTCATTCAACGATATACTGCATTTCAAATGCCAGACATGCACAATGCCCGACAAATTGACTTGATAGAGCACCAGTGGGCATTGAAACAAGCTGAGGATAATTAAGTTCATTTTAGTGTGTTATTTTGAATTTGGTATGTTTATGTTATTTTATTTGGTGTGTTTTATTATTTGCTATGTTTATGTAATTTTTTTATGTTTATGTTTATGTAATTCTTAGTATATGTTTATGTTTATGTTTATTTAATTTTTTTATGTTTATGTTTATGTAATTTTTTTATGTTTATGTTTATGTAATTCTTAGTATGTTTATGTTTATGTTTATGTAATTTTTTTATGTTTATGTTTATGTAATTTTTTTATGTAATTTTTTTATGTTTATGTTTATGTAATTCTTAGTATGTTTATGTTTATGTTTATGTAATTTTGTTATGTTTATGTTTATGTAATTCTTAGTATGTTTATGTTTATGTTTATGTTTATGTTTAATGGACTTTACTTACCAAATTAAATAACTTACCAAATTAATTCTTAATATAAATAACTTACCAAATTAATTTGAATAAATATTCATGAACATGGAAACAACATAAATAATACAAACAATAAATAATAAATTACAACCCAAATGATTGGAAAATTATGGGCTCCGATTACAAAAAGTACTCTATTCATCATCACTTAACCAATTTGTGCTGCTAGGATGATCTTCTCTTGCGGTGCTAGAACCACCTTGGCTTGCTATTGTTTCTCTTGCACGCCTCCTTCGCACCACGTCCGCTTTCTCTGACTTCCAAAAAAATTTAGAATTTGGAGACTTCCCTTCTAAAGACATGTTCATAATCTCACGATCTTGTTGAGCTCGTCTTTCTTCTCTAACATGTTCCCTTTCTTGCCTAAGTAGCTCTCTTTCTCTCTCATTAGCATAAAATTCTCTCTCAACAGCTGCTGCTTTTGATGCCTTATCAGCCTTATCAGCCTCATCTTTCGCCAGTTCCCTCGCCAAAGTCAATTCACCTTGGCGAGTAAGTTCTTCCATGAACTTTGCATAATCGTTTTTGGAAGCACTCCCTTTTCTCTTTGAAGCCTTCTTACCTTGAGGCCTAATTGGAAAACGGGTCGAACCCGACGCTTGTTCAGGGAGGGGCGTTTCGGGCACTTCTTCTGCATCATCTCCTCTCTCATCATCGGGTGTAGAGTGTAGAGGGGTGTTGTTCATGTGCACTTCTGGACCAACTGGCACAACTCTAAATTTAGGACAATCTTTGACAATATTCCAACATTCCCACCGGTTGAATGATTTATTTTTGCTTTTGGTTTTGGCAGCGTACCAAGCTTGTGCTTGAAGTTCCTACACAATAAAAATAAGTAACAAATAAATAATTATAATGAAAATAAGTAACTAGCAAATATATACATATATATATATATATATATATATATAAGTAACAAAGATAATGAAAATAAGTAAGAAGGCTTCAAGTTTAGTAAATAATTTTAACCTTAAATATACACATTTTTTTTTCTTAATGTAAGTGATATTATACATTAATTTTAATGAAAATAAGTAACAAATAAATAATACAAACAACATAATTATAATGTAACAAATAAATGTAACAAATAAGTAACAATAACATAATTATAATGTAACAAACAAATTAATAATACAAACAACATAATTATAATGTAACAAACAACATAATTATAATGTAACAAATAAGTAACAATAAATAATAAATTTTGTACGTAACAAATAAAGAATACAAACAATAAATAATAATATCTTGTTACCATATCCGAGTAATTTTCCCCACTTCGAATATTATTACTAGCTTGTGCCAAAGCATCTCTCCACGTACTAAACGATTGGCTAAGTAATTTCCAACGACTGGACATCGATTCTTTGGTTCTTTGCCCACCAATTTTCTCAAGAAAATTTGTATGAATAAGACTCCACATTTCTCGCAACTGCATCTCATTACCCGTAAGCGAACTATGAGTAACTTCAACCCAGCTAGTACACAACGCAACATCTTCAATAAGCGACCAATTCGTACCTGCACCAGTGGTCATTTTGTTGAAAAAAAATGGATTCAAACTTTGAGACAAAGAAAGGAATGTGATTGAAAGTAGTTGAGAAAATATGAAATTGTTGTGAAGGTAGATGATAATGAGAAGGTATTTATAGAAAAGTAAAAACAATTTTTTTTACAATTTTTTTCAGATTTTTCAGATATTTTTTTGATTTTTTTTGAATTTTTTACAATTTTTTTTAAATTTTTATTCAATTAATTAATCTCTGCCGTTGGATATAAAAAAATTTGAATTCCAACGCTCCAGATTGTGCCACGTGTCACAACGGTAACTTTTCAGATTTTTAAAACTATTTTTTCATTTATTTTTTAATTTTTAAAGCATTTTAATATCCACCGTTGATCTCAGATCGAACGGTGGATATTAAATCTGACAGTTTGAATTTTTTTTACCGTTGAGATCTAACGGTCCACATTAAGTGACCGTTAGGATCTAACGTACCGTGGGAAGCCACGTGGCTTCCCAACGGTAACAGACAAACTTTTTTTTTTTTCTGATTAACGTGTCAGGACGCGCCCCCACGCGCGGGTGGGGTGCACGCGCCTGACACAAAAAAAATAAAATATTACGCTGACGCCATCCTGGCGTCAGCCTTGCGTCACTCCCACCTCGGGCTCAAGGGCTGGCAATCCCTCACGGGCCTGGCCCTCGGGCCTCCCCCGTCCCCCGGCCTGCGTCACGCTGGACGCCGTCCACCGGCCCTCGGGCCTTTGTTCTGGAGCCGGTCCCCCGAGCTAAATGCAACGGTGGGAGTGCTCTAAATGATTTCATTTCATTTCATCGCTTTGGCGAATGTACAGCGTAACTACCACGCTTTATCGTACAACGCGCTACCCTTCGCTTTGCCCACTTCAAAACCTTTTTATTCTCATTTTTCACCCTCCTCTCTCTCTACATCTCTCTCTCTCCTCTTTGCTCTTGGTTCACTGGGCCTCCAATCCCACTCGACGATCTGAGCTTCCGAGATTTCAATCGCATTCATCTGGGTCGCCGAGCTTCGATTACACTTCAACAAAGATTCAAACTTTACCCAATTTCGAAAACGGAAGAAAGAAAGCATCTTTCCCTCTTTCACTGCAATTTCTAGGTTTCCGATACCTTCATATGGCTTCCATGGCCGCATCGTCCTACTGGTGCTACACGTGTAACCGGTCGATTCATGTTCGGGTTCGGACCCAAGATTCGATCCTCTGCCCCGATTGCGGAGCTGGGTTTATTGAAGAGATCCCGACCCCGACCCGGTCGTCTCCGGTCCACCACCCGTTTCCCACCGCCGCGATGTTCCTTGACAGCGCCCCGGCTTCGCAGAGTCCGAGCCCGCCTATACTTCGCCGGAATCAGAGAAGTGGCCGCGATCGGTCCCCGTTTAACCCGGTCATCGTTCTCCGCGGCCCATCCGACACAGAATCCGACCCGGGAAGTTTCGAGCTGTTCTATGACGATGGAGCTGGGATGGGTCTCCGCCCGCTGCCGTCGTCGATGTCGGATATCTTGATGGGTTCGGGTTTCGACCGGTTGCTCCACCAGTTGACCCAATTGGAAAACGGTGTCGCGCGGCTCGACCACCCTCCGGCGTCCAAAGCCGCGATCGAGTCGATGCCCTTCATCAAAATCGCCGACAGCCATGTCTCGACGGAGTTGCACTGCGCCGTTTGCAAAGAGGCTTTCGAGCTCGACTCTGAAGCGCGGGAGATGCCGTGTAAGCACATCTACCACTCAGATTGTATCTTCCCATGGCTTTCGATCCGCAATTCGTGCCCGGTTTGCCGGTACCAGCTCCCCACCGATGTGAGAGGCCCGCGTGGCAGTGGCATGGCTTCGCCAGAGAACAATGGCGTGGTTGGAGAAGAGGAGACGGTGGGGTTGACTATCTGGAGATTGCCCGGTGGCGGATTCGCTGTGGGGAGGTTCACCGGAGGCAGAAGAGCCGCGGAGCGCGAGCTTCCAGTTGTTTACACCGAGATGGATGTTGGGTTCAATACGGCCGGTGCTCCTTGGAGGATTTCATGGGCTTCTAGAAGAAGGGCTAGAGAGAGTGGGGGGTTCGCTCAGGCCTTTCGCAATTTCTTCTCTTTTTTCGGCAGGCTGAGAAGCTCGAGAAGTCGGTCTGGCAATGTGTTCAGTAGACCATCACGGAGGAGGAGCCAGCGTTGGGCTTTGGAAGACAACTGATTGAGGTTTAGTGTTGTGTCATTTCGGGTTCTTCTATTTTTGATTACGTTGTGCTAATGTCCTTGTTAAGGAAGGCAAAGTTTGTACATTTGTTATTTGTTTGGTGTAAATAGCAATACATGACAGGGAATTCAAGAGTCTCTCAATTGGGGCTCCGTCGAAGAGATGTAATTTTTGAATTGGTACAGAGGGAATTAGTTTCCACCCATTTGGGGAAGAGGAAGAGGAAGAGGAAGAGGAAGAGGAGGAGGAGGAGGAGGAGGAGGAGGGTAAGTAAAGCCACAGGGTTAGAGTGGCCGGTTGGCATTGCATTCGAAAGTTAGTTAACCGAGGTACTAGGCTTTATGCTATTGTTTTTATTACTGTTAGGATTTTTGGCCCTTGCTTGTTGCAGATTTGCAGTGAATTAACCTAGAAGCTGATGGCTGTTTTTATTTTTTATTGTTGTACTTTAGCATTGTTATAGGATTGTTCTGGTTTTAGTTGAAATTGATTACTGGTTCACTTCTTGTATGCTGTTGAGTTGTATTTTTACGTTCGTGCAAGATTTGATTTGAGATGCGGTCTCTCAGTTTCGGTTGTTCTAAAATGCTCTGTATCGTTTATATTCATCCCTCGGAGCTTGTGACTAATTTCCTAACTTCTGAGATTTGTATGTTCAAATTCTTATTCCAGTTGGAAATGAGGAGATCGTAATCACTCATAAATTGCAAATCCATATAACAAACTCAATTTCAACCATTGCCACCATGATTCTAGATGACTAGGTACCAGTTCATTGAAAACCAGGAAGGATTTAGGGGTGTGAGTTTGCTCCTAATGTGTTATGTAGCATGGATTTGATGTGTTCAAGGGCTCGTTAGGTGCCTAGGCGTAATGTATTGAAGGTAGAGGTGAATGTTTTTTCATTATGAGGGGATTAGAGCATGAAGGAAACTTCGTCCCTCAAATCGTGCTATTCTGCGGGGATTGGAATCGATAAGTTTCCTTATTGAGTAATTCTTCTGCCTTCAGGTTGGACACAATGTTATCATTTCTCCTATGAACGTAGCGGTTTATCCATTCCAGTCTGAGTCCTAAACAACTTACAAAGGTAGTATTAATATCATCCTAGCTAAAGATCCTTGATGCTACCAAAGATTTCATTCCCAACCTACAAACATGAATTGGGTTACCGCTATAGGCTATAGCGAGGAGACATTTATGTGGTCTAATCTGTTTGCTTGTAAAAGAAGTATTTCTCCTTGACCATTCTTTTTTGAGCAAGTTTCTTGGTATGCAATATGCAATACCAAACCTTTATGTGTAACAACCAAGTATCTATCTCATGAGGTGGAGAACGTTTTCCGTATCAACGAGATAAGACACATGATTGTACACAACGGGTTCCACTAAAAAACCTCTGCGCTTCCATGGAATGTATAGTTGACCATGTGGACATTGGATGCTGAGCCATAGCAATGTAAGTCTCGTGCCATCGCCCTCATTGCTGAGGGTCCTGCTCATCCACAGCAATGCAGCCCCTGGCTCTTAACGTGCCACTGCCCACAGAGTGCTGCCTCTCAATCGCTGCCACAGCTTGTCGGCAAGGTTTTACTTCATTGCTTTCACAAGCCACAGAATCTCCCAACAATTCGTTTACTTCCAACCACGAGTTAGTGGACGTCGGCTCGGACTAGGCCTCCACAAGATTGAGGAAAAGGAGAAGAGTAAGGCGCCCATGGACCTCTGTTATTTTCCTTTTTCTACAGACGGTATTTGGGGGTGAGATTCGAACTCAGGAAGTCCTATGCGGATAAATGCACTTAACTTGTTTGCTTTCTATTGAATCATTGAAGTTGGCGTCAATGGCGTGGACCCAGCCTTATCTCTAAAGCCACAGATATTTTTGAGTTGTGCTGACGTTGCCCTATCCATTTAAATTTAAGCAATATCCATAGACCCTGAACCCAAACCAGAACCTTTGCTCTTCCACCCTAAGAAACTCAAATTACCAAATTATCTCCGAGATGGGATCAATGTCTTCACCTCTGACGATGATTTCTGCACAGCCGCTGAAACAGTCGGCGGCAGCGGTTGTCCGGAGCCCCTCCCTCTTCAGAATGCACTCTGAAAAGAAGAAATCGTTGACGGTGGTTGCTGCCATTGGAGATGTATCAGCTGATGGAACGCCCTACCTGATTGCCGGTGCTGCTGCTGTTGCTTTGCTTGGCACTGCATTTCCAATCCTCTTCTCCAGGAAGGACCTGTAATTACTTATGAACACCCCACTCTTGCATTTCATTGGTTTCCTTGTTTGCTAAGCATGATTCTATTTTTATGGTTATTCAAAACCCTAAATATGGAAGCTTGAATTGTGCTTGCCGTGTTGATTTTTTAGGTGTCCCGAATGCGACGGGGCAGGTTTCGTTCGGAAGGGAGGGGCAACTTTGAGAGCAAATGCAGCGAGGAAGGACGAGGCTCAGATCGTCTGTGCTCGTTGCAATGGCCTTGGCAAGCTCAACCAAGTCGACAAAAGATAGATCTCTCTAGGCCCCTTCCGTCACAACCTTCTCTGTTTTGTAACTTGAATCTCACCTGCTGTCAAAGCTTATTAACAAGATTTCTCTTCAACATTGTAGCATAAAACTTTTGGTTAATTATCACCATGCCATATACGTTGGCTGTTAGATATATAGTCCGCTTATAAAATGGATTGTTGATGTGTTCTCGATATTGTGTTGATATATCATTGTAGCCAACAAAATGTATCAACATGTTATCACTTAATGACAATATCGTACGAGAAAGGGGATTGCATCCTTCACATTTTTATTAGAGAACAAATTGTTGTTATGTTCTTAATATGGTGTTGATATCATTATAACTAACAAAACCTATAATCTATACTACCTATAAGCAAAGTGCTGATATACCCACCCCATTGTCTTGTTTCCCAATCCACTTTTTAATGAAAATTTTATTAACACATTTTTTATTTAACAAATTTTAATATCAAATTTAACCTTATGTAAAAAGACTTCAAAGGCTCTGTTACAAATTAATCCTCTTACATATTCTTTGTAGTCAAAGAACAAAACGAAGAGAAAAAAAAAAAAACTTAAAATGAGAAATGAATCAAACATCCCCATTTTGTCTCTTAATCCCTCACCCCTTTCTAACTTTGTCATCCCCCTCCATCTTCTCTCTCTTCCGTCCACCCCACCCACCCCAAATTCATTCTCTTATTTTCTCCCGACTTTTCAATCCTTAATTTTGTTCAAGAATAAATATGGCTATGAATCTTAAAGGGAATTGTTATTAGCACTCCAAAAATTTCATTCTACTCTCCGAACTTTCTATATTAGGAAAGAAAAGTACACTTATGAGGAGTGTAGAATGAGATTTTTTGAATGCCAATAACACTTCCCATCTTAAATGCATATATGATAGGGGGACAAAGCAAAACGCTCTTTGTGAATCAAAAGAGAGTGAAAAACGACATGATCCTTTATTTACAATTCAATAAAAATATTAAAAATTAAAATCATGGAAGTGAAACGACGATTTGGTCCTTTATTTACAATTCAATAATAAATATTAACAAATAAAATGACACACCCCGACTAAAGTCGAGGCATGCTGGCCGTCATCCGAAGGTGATGTAACCAAAAAGGAAAGTGAAGCATAAAAATATGGATGAATTTAAAACCAAAGCTAACGTTTATTTAATCTAAAGTAGCGAGTGCGCAGTAGTGTGAAGAACCTATAAAACACAAGTGTTCAGAGCATAGATGACATAAAAGTGTGCAGTCGAAACTAGTTAAAGTGCTTATTACACAACAGGAAAAGCTCCTATATTTATTTAGGGGTATGTCAGAATCGCCGGATATTCCTCGTACGCCACGGAGTAATCATCTAACTAGGACATGGAAGGACGAAAAACAGAAGGGTGAGTGGGCAAAAACAAAGGTTTATAAAACGCATTTATTATTTTTTGAACATACTAACCCCTCGCCATAAAACTTGTATAGTTTCGAGAAAATCATATTATGTATAAGTATGAAATCAAATGTAAATCGACAATAAATCCAGCAATACGCCAAGTCACAATATCTCAACAGTAGCAAAATAAAATCGGGTGTTCATCAACCTATGCTAACACACGATCTCATGCAGATAAGTTCCAGCATGAACATGACTGGGCGTAATCATAATATATGCTCTAGTATTACAATCACGTGAAGACTAGCTTTAGGCGCATCACATACGAGTCAGAGTTGCCTGTTGCAACCTGTACGACAAGACTGGCACCTACAATGAATCTAAAGTGAACATCCCACATCGCCCAGGGAAGTGATCCTTATATGTATATTCCCATCCCTACCTAGCACAAGGCCTTTTGGGAGCTCACTAGCTTTCGGTTCCGTAGGAACTCCGAAGTTAAGCGAGAAAGGGGCTAGAGCAATCCCATGATGGGTGACCCACTGGGAAGTTGCTCGTGAGTTTCCAAAAATAAAACCATGAGGGAATGGTAAGCCCAAAGCAGATAATATCGTGCTACGGTGGTGGAGCGGGCCCGGGAAGTGATCCGTCCGGGCCGGGATGTGACAATTGGTGTCAGAGCCTAACCCTGGTTGTGGTGTGCCAACAAGGACATCAGGCCCCTAAAGGGGGTGGATTGTGACATCCCACATCGCCCAGGGAAGTGATCCTTATATGTATATTCTCATTCCTACCTAGCACAAGGCCTTTTGAGAGCTCACTGGCTTTGGGTTCCGTAGGAACTCCGAAGTTAAGCGAGAAGGGGGCTAGAGTAATCCCATAATGGGTGACCCACTGGGAAGTTGCTCGTGAATTCCCAAAAACAAAACCGTGAGGGAATGGTAAGCCCAAAGCGAACAATATCGTGCTACGGTGGTGGAGCGGGCCCGGGAAGTGATCCGTCCCGGGCCGGGATGTGACACTGGCCCTAGCCCGGGTGAGTACTAAACCGGTGCAAGCATGTATGATGAACATGTATAATGTATGTGAACATGCCATGACCTTGTAAATCTCCCAACTTAGGTTAGTGGTCACAAGGAGTTGTGTAGTGGCCTCCAAATCTCCCAAAACCTTGTAACACAAGCTAGAAATTGACAGGGAACCTCCACCCGAGTCGGAGCTCTGAGTTGCTCCGAGTTAGAAGCGCAAAACTCGTCCATTTTAAGAGCGGTTTGTATGAATGGACTCGTGGGGATGAGAGGAGTTTAATGGTGGTGGTTTAAGGTTCGATTTGTGAAGTTTTTTTATGGTGTAAGGTTGTTGCAGAGAAGAGAGTGACGAGTGAGGGAGAGAAGAAGAAGAAGAAGAAAGAAAGAGTGTGTGTGTGTCTAATTGGGGGAGAAAATATGGGAATAAAGTTGATTGGTGGGTAAGGTAGAGCAAGTCACGGGATAGATCTTTAAAGAGAGGAGGGATAAAATTTTTACAATATAAAATGTACATAAAATCTGTAAAATCTAACTCATCCTATCTAAAACAGTGTTTCCAACACTTAATAATTAGCACAAGCGTGTTCAAATCTACCCGTTATTAATGCACTTTAACTAAATGTAACTTTTTCGTTACAACTCCGATTCAGATCTAACTCGCGCTCACGCATTCATAACAACGAGTGCTATTTAATTATGATAATGAGAAAAATAATTTAAAAGCCGAATAACTACATCCACGTCAAGTTTCACTTTTGCCAAAAAGGACATAAACATCATTTTACACACTTGGGGAGCAAATTACATGGAAAATTAAGGACGGGTCGTCACATAAAATCATGGACAATAATGTAATTTCATGCAAAAATATTAGCAATAAATTTGTGTATTAACAATAAATTCGTTACACAAATATGGAGTATATGACAAACCAAATTTGATTAGTATTACTAAAGGAAAAATTAGTATCCGGCTCCTAGTTACTAATGTCATTGATTGAAACCTTATTAGTTTTCAGATTTTGATCTAAGTTCCTAACATTAATGTAATAATGAATTTACATGTCAGTTACATAATTTTTTAAAATAAAAATTAATAATTGGTTTAGAATTTTAATACTCACACCTTTATTAAACTCCTAACTAATTTTCAATTCAAAGCATTTCCAAAATAAATAAAAAAATTAAAATAAGTTTGTACCCATTAGCTTTTTTAAAAAAATGTTTTCAATTTTTTAATCTTATATTTACCCATTCATGTAATTTTTTTCAAATTTTTAATCTGACACACCCCGACCCAGAAAGTCCACTTGGACCCTGAATCGAGCTGTGTTGGCCCACACCTGGAAGGTGACGAAGTCATAAAATGTGATAGAGTGTAGAAAAATGTGAATAAATTTGAATCTAAAAGTGTCTAAATACCAGAGTGCGCTACGAGTGGGAGCGAACCTATTTCACACGCGATGTCAGAGCATAAGTAAGGTACAGTAGTGTGAATAAGAATCATACCCTTAAAAGTAGGCACCAATACTAAGATTAGCTATATATCCTCATTGATACGAACTCAGCAGTTAAAACTTGAAGGGGTACAAAACAGAAAGTGTGAGTAAGCAGTAAAACCAAGCTTCCCAAAACTATTACCTTTCTAACAGTAATAACCCCTCACTGTAATTCCTTTATCGTTTTCTATAGGACAGTATAACATAGATACATATATCCAAACCATACTCAGAAATGACCAAAACCACGGTTTGCCATCAACTCCACCATACAATAATAAGTAGGCCAAATGAACTTAATCAATATAGAGTGATATATCAGTCAGAGTCATCTAAAATGACATGTACAACTTATCCATATCTCATCAATCATGGCTAGCATATAAGTCGGAGTCACCTATAGTGACCTGTACGACTTATCCATATCTCATCAATCATGGCTAGCCAATAGCTCAATAAGTATACCTGCACACGAGTCGGAATCACCTAAAGTGGTCTGTACGACAAGACTGGGTGTAAATAAATACGCTCAAGTGCTACGATCACGTGAAGACTGGGCGAATAATCGCGGGTCACCTACGAGTCGGAACCACCTAAAGTGGTCTGTACGATAAGACTGTGCACCTACCTTGGATCCAAGGTGAGCGTAAGGTGCGGGAGGTGAACATCACGTGAAGGATTGTGCCTTGGCCACGGGCGGGAGCACTAACACCGGGGTGCAGGTTTATGAGCTCTCAATGCATCTCAATATAACATATGCAACTCATGGTAACCAGTACGACAATCTCACATCGCCCAGGGGAGTGATCCTTATATGTATATTCCCATCCCTACCTAGCACGAGGCCTTTTGGGAGCTCACTGGCTTCGGGTTCCGTAGGTACTCCGAAGTTAAGTGAGAAGGGGGCTTGAGCAATCCCATGATGGGTGACCCACTGGGAAGTTGCTCGTGAGTTCCCAAAAATAAAACCGTGAGGGAATGGTAAGCCCAAAACAGACAATATCGTGCTACGGTGGTGAAGCGGGCCCGGGAAGTGGTCCCGCCCGGGCCGGGACGTGACATAATCTTAAAATTTACTCGTTCTTAAATATACCAATTTGTTATATGTAAAATGTACCAATATATTTTTTTTATATAAAATCTATTCAATTTTTTTTTTCTAATCCATTTTTAAACTTATATGGACACATTCTTTTTTCTTTGATCATGTTATGTTTAATCAGACAAATTTACTAATGTTATTAAGGCTAATACGTTTTTTTATTTATTTTTGTATTTATTTTTTTATTTTGAAGAATGTACCCATGTTTTGGTAGAATAATTTTTTTGGTTAATTTTGATGAATGTACCCATGTTTACACACACACAATAGTATATTTATATTTTAATTTTTTTAATCCCACAAATTATGGTTTTTATTTAAAATATCATTAATATAAACAACTATAAATTTTAATTTTTAATTTAAAAAATTAGTAACATACATATAAATAAATTATCACATTAATTTCAAGAACTTTGATAAAAAATTAAAAAACAACAAAGTTTTAGTCAAAGAATATTCATAACCAGAGACCGGATCCAAAATCTTCCATTACCAAAACACAGCCTGAGGTTCGGAACGAGAGTCCAGCTGAAAGAACGAGAGCGAAATAATCGACCGACTCGCGTACGTCTTGATTCACGAAAGAGTCTAATAGCCACACACACACATACAGCAACATGCACGCTGTCATCTCCTAAAACGTCTAAAACGTAGGACTCATACGTAGATGGTGAAACCAAATTCCCATCTGACACAACCAGTTAAGTGCTAATCTTCTTCTTCTTCCTTTCTTTTATTCTGCTCTAATCCTGATTAGGTTTTCTAATTTTCTTAGTCCGTGACGAAAAGACCAAGAAGCTCGTAAACATTGTGTCTTAATTAAAATTTTAATTGTGCTTGATTAAGGGTAATCACGGACGAAAGAGTGCTTGATATATCATGATGAGTGGGACGAAGATGGACGAGGATCTCGGTCCCGATCGCGGGGACGATCACTTTCACACCGAGGATGAAGAAAACCAGGCACACCGGGGGTGTGAGCAGTATGAAACCGACTCCGAATCCGATATCATCAGAGTTCCCACACCAAACTTATCACAGAACTCCATTGACATTAATACTAATGCATGGCCTCAAAGCTACAGGTAATTCCTTCACAGATTATAACATGATTAATAACATTTTTGAAGATTTTTATGCTGTGAAATTGTAAAATTATATCACGAATTCAGATGTGAATTAATTTATCAACAAGCTTTTAGTTTAGTGTATTTTTTAATATCAGATGAGTTCTAGGTATGGATCGCTTCTTCTTGATTAAATAAGAAAATAATTATTGATTCATGACCAGTATTTTACTATATTTGGTTAGTTTGTGACTAAATTTTAGAATTAAGAAATGTTTAAGGATAGAATTAATTATTGACGGGAACAAAACTATTAGGATTTTTTTTTTTTACCAGGGATATTAGAGAGGGGAATTTCAAACATTTTAACGACTTGTGTTACAAGGCGCACTTGCAAAATAAATAGGAATTTTGGATTCAAGGTCATGACCGTAAGATGACAAATAAAAGGTCTTCGGAATTTACTCTAGTAGCTAGTGAGAAAAGATGAGACAATGAGTTAGGATTACAATTGAATTTACGTTCAATTCCTTTCAATTTAACAAAGAAAATAGAGCCTAATAATAGATAGTTTAATGGAAAACGTAATAGCATGGATTGATCTCACTCGTTAATGAAAATTTGTTGTATCGTCAAATAAAAGTTACAAAAGAAAAACTACCAACAAATGAAGGTACCAACAATTTTTCTGAGGGCTTTTCACATGTAAACTCTTGATAACAATTCGTTATTGCATCTGCGCAGGCAATCGATCGATATGTACACAAGTGTGACACCACCTTCCTTCGTGTTTTTACGAGCTTCTAGTATTACATCTAATTTCTCTATCCTTGACAAGAGGCACTCAATATCATCTGATTCTGATTCCAGTTCTACTAGATTACTAATCTCTCAAAATTGGTTAGACAAAGAACTTCCTCCCTCACCTTCCCAAGCTGCCAAACTTTACTCTTCCTACGTCTCAAAATGCTCCTCCCTGAATGAGTTGCCACCACCGCAAGAGCGATGCTGTTCTTTTTCTCAGGCTGTAATCAATGGTAATAACTATCAAACTTCATGCTAATTTAGATGAGAAATTCCATATTTTGCAACTGCATTCTAGCCCAGTTGGTTAGGAGTATTTATACCAATATCCTGTGTTCAACGCCACTCTACACTACCGCTTGTATTAAAAAGAAAAATGAACTTTTCTTATTTGTCATTTATGAAGGAATCAATGTGCTTTGTGGGATAGGGCTCCTTACAACCCCATATGCTATTAGGGAAGGAGGGTGGTTGAGCCTTATACTGCTTGCACTTTTTGGTGTCATCTGTTGCTATACTGGAATTTTATTGAAGAGGTGCTTAGAAAGCTGTCCAGGACTCCGAACCTACCCGGATATTGGCCAGGCAGCGTTCGGGTCAGCTGGCCGCTTTTTCCTATCTGTAAGTCCAACTTTGCAATGAATGCTTATTTTGTCAGATTGTGAATTACAACCAAGCCTTCTTTTCTATGTTTGAAGTTTGAACATTGAAGCAAAACTAACACTAGGGTTCTGGTCATGCAGATAATATTGTATCTAGAACTATATGTAAGTGCACCTCTGTGGCTTTTGAACTGTTCTCCATTTTATTAAAAGATGAGATATATTATTCCTTCTTACAATATTATGCATTAGAGGGTGATTATTTGTGTTCTAGTAGGCTGCTTGTGTAGAGTTTTTGACTATGATGAGTGATAACTTGGCATCAGCATTCCCAAACACACATATGACATTTGCTGGTATCCATCTGGATTGCCACCAAATCTTTGCCATCACATCAACCCTTGTAATTCTTCCAACAGTATGGCTTCAAAACCTTAGTTTGCTCTCTTACCTCTCAGGTTTCATGTTCTCATCACTTATCCGATAATTTCTTTTAAACTTATTTTGTAATTTTCTTTATGTTTTTGGACGTCTAATTAAACCCTAGAAAAAATGTACAATTGAACCAATGTTTTCAGTTGGAGGAGTAGTTGCTTCAATCTTGGTTGCCCTTTGCTTGCTGTGGGTGGGTGTGGTGAACCAAGTTGGATTTCATCACAAAGGATCAGCCCTACACCTTGCAGATATCTCTGTCACAATTGGAATATATGGTTTCGGCTTCGCTGGCCATTCGGTTTTCCCTAATATCTACACATCGATGAGGGAACCATCGCAATTTTCAGCAGTTCTAATAACCAGGTGACCACATTGGCGTAATTTTTAAGACTTGACATTTTATTTTTCAAGGTTTCAAAAATGCGTGACATAGTAATTTATATTTATCTCGTGCTGCAGTATTACTTTTTGCTTCTTCATATACACTGGCGTAGCAGTATGTGGCTTTATGATGTTTGGAGACTCAACCCACTCTCAGTTCACTCTAAACATGCCCAAACAATTTGTTGCTTCTAAAATTTCAGTGTGGACAACAGTATGGTTCAAGAAACTTGGTTCCCTTTCATATATGAATCCCAATTATCGAATTATGCCCTAGTTTCGAAATACATTTTCACTATGTCATTTTTTTTCTCGATTATACAGGTTGTGATCCCAATGACAAAGTATGCCTTGACGATGACACCAGTGGCCTTGAGTTTGGAGGAACTCTTTCCCGATGCTTGGATGGGATCTCACTTAGTTTCGATCTTCGTTCGAACACTTCTAGTTCTATCAACTTTGGTTGTGGCAATGAATTTTCCATACTTTGGTAAGTTGTTGGACTGTGAATATCAACTACTAACAAAATTAATCTTGTTGAGTTTTAATTGACAATCGAGTGACATAGCATATCAAACTGTATAATAGCATTTCCTTTTAAAATAGGGTGGTTCTATCCATATATCCATTTTTACCACTCACACACCTCTCTCAATTTCTGGCGGTCGGATGGGATGATCGACGAAGATCAATGAACAAAAATTAATAAGAGTGTGTAAAAAGGTGTGTGAAAAGCACTACCCTTAATATAAATTCATTTTGTGAATTGGAATGCAGGCTCTGTGATGGCATTGATTGGATCCTTTGTAGCAATGCTAGTGGTGAGTATCTTCTTTCTTATATATGCGCATAAGTCATAACCCTAGAGTATTACATGCAGTTTATCGACGAGTTAAATTAATTTACTTTTTCTTTTGTTCCTTTTCAGGCTGTTGTCTTCCCATGCATGTGTTATCTCAAGCTACACAGAGGTAGATTAACTAAGTTGCAGGTAATTAAGAAGCAAGCCATCATTGTAATTAGTTGCAATTTAAATACTGGAAGTCTTCTGTAATAAAAGGGTTTTCACAATGTTTTCTTGTTCTAATTTTCAGATTGCAACTTGCATTATGATTATCAGTGTGGGGGCGGTGTGCTCTATTATTGGAACTTATTCTGCAATTTCAAGAATAGCTGAGCAAATTGTGGAGTGAAATAGAAGGAAGCAATTTAAAGAAATATTTCTTCCTAAGTTAAAAGTCTAATACTGAAAGGGCTTCACTACACGATAGCTAGTTGAGAGAACGATTACGTGTCATTCCTTTATTGGTTTGTTCGACAATGTAATACAAACTGTTGTACTTCATTAAGACTTATTATAAATAGTTAAAATAAGAGAGAAATTTTATTATAACCCAGACGTTCTCAGTTATAATGGTATCTCAAACAAAGCTTAAATACTGACATTCTAATTGTAGATATATTTTTTTTCCCAATCTTCCCGTGCAAATAGCTTTATTCTACGCATGAAATTAACTTGGTCCCTTACCTGCTCAATAATGGGATTCCTATTCCTGATTTCAATTTTCTGATTCACGAGCCATACAGGACGCAGGAGCAATTAATTTGGAGAATTGGAGACTAATCATGCAAGAAACAACAGGAGTCCTGTTCCTGCCCTCGAACAATTCAGCATAACATTTGCAACCGCCCTGAACGTTATGTATATATTATTCACAATGTACACTGGTTGTCTATTGGATTTCGCAATTTAGTTTCAACACACGAGCGCCTAAATTTTATCTCTTTTATAACTTAGTTACGTATTTAAGTCAATGTTACTTTAAGATAATGGTGAAGCTTGCAAGGCTGTAATCGGAGAAAATATCTCATAAAACATGTTTAGTTTTGTCTCGCTTGTCACAAAGTGAGTGTACATAACTGTTATAGGCAAATTTTTCTTCTCCTGCAAGCAATCAGTACGATTGTGTTGCTGGTCACAAAGAGAAATACAAAATGTGATAAATAATTTTTTTCTCTGGCAAGCATACTAGTTTCCTTTGTTTAAGATAGTTGCTAAATTTTTTATCATCATTTCGAACATGGCGGAGCCATGAATTGTCAGAGGGGAGGGCGAAATATAAAAGGGTAGATGCTTCCACCTTCTTTTTATCGCACTCCATAAAAACACATTTAGTTGAGAAAACTCGTCAAAAACTTTCACAACCTTGCCCATTTCTCCACATTTGGAATACAATTCAATCAATGCATAACCCACAAACATATTCAAAGCAACATTGTCATGTTTCTTCACAAACCCATGTATTATTTTTTCATATGTGAGTGCCTTAACCTCGCACATGCCTTCAGAGCAATGAGAATGGTGAAATTATCTAGCTTTTTATCATTGCCTCTTGACTCAAACATCATTTATGGAAGAGATACAAGGTATCTTCCCCTCGATTCTTTCTACAGTAGCTCCTTGCAGGTATTACCTAGTGACTCGTATAATTTATGAGTATGCCTACTGGGCTCTATTCCCTCACTCAACATTGCATTAAAATACCTCTTGGCTGTTATATACCAACTATGGCGCATATGGCCTTAAATAGAGCGTCATAGGATTTGAAACTTGTCTTCACACCCAATTCCTCCATATTATCAAACAACTTAACATACTATTGAATAATGACAACCTTACCGTAGCCCTCCGTAACGATGTCGTTCTATGTTTTTTTTTTATCCCAGAACTAAATGACCCCGTTTTGACCTGGCTATTTTAGAAAAAATAAAACACAAAAGAATTACCTAAGCATAAAACACATAAACAACAAAGTAGGACATCAGATTTTAGTAGCAATTCAGAGGACCATAAGGGTGAAATCCTTACTCTCAATGGCAATTTTCGACGACCAAGGGGGCGGCCGCTCTTGACACGACCCGATCCCAATATCCCTCAATTACTTGGATGGGCACGTGCTGGCCAACACCCGAGGGTAACGAAGGTGTCGGCCAGCACATGCCCATCCGGGTCATTGAGAGATATCGGGATCGGGGCGTGTCAGCCCTTCCTTGTCCCCATGTAGCTTTGCCCATGATTTAGAAGCCACTAAGATGTGTCATATCGTTTGAATTCAAACATCACCTATTGGGGTAAAGAAGGGCATATGCCTGTACTTATAAGTAGTTGGGCTACTCCATATATTACCAATTGGTTTTATGGTGGAATCTCAACTTTCTTCATCATCTCTTGGCTTCCTCAAGACTATTATTTGAGACATTCACCTCTTAGCTTCCCAATTTTTTAGCGGGTGAATTGTCATTTGACCCTTTGAATAATTGCTCCAGTTGAAATTGACCCCCTGAACTATTTGAATAAACCAATTGACCCCTTGTCAGTAGATTTCATCAACTATTTCGTCAAATTCAAAGGAAAATTAGTCTTTCCTTCATCAATTCTTACTTATCAACTATAACCAACAATGTAATCATAACATGTGAAAACAAAATAATGTGTAATGACAATGTGACATGGTCTGTTATGTAAACGCTTGGTTTTTTATGTTTTCTCATTATGCTATATATAATTTTGAATTATTTTGTGCCCATGATCAAAATTTTATCAGTGGTTATAGCTGACAAGTAATAATTAATGATGCAATGACTAATTTGCCCTTGAAATTGATGGAATTGATTCCGCAATCTAACATCAAGGGGTTAATTGAATAGTTTTAAATAGTTCAAAGGGTTAATTTACCCAAAAAAAATAGTTTAGAAGGTCAATTTGAACTGAGGTAATAGTTTAAGGGATCAAACCACAATTTACCTTTTTTTAACACCCGATTTATCCACTTTTGGAGAGGCAAACTTCATTGTTGATGGTCCTGTCAACTATGGGCATTCTATTGATTCTGGTTATGTTTGATTTCATTCTTGTCTTGCCCCTGTTAGGCAAGCTTTATTGCTTGACTTCTCTTGTACTGGCTGTGCCTCGAGGCATTGTAGTGGTTTAATGAAAATGCCACATGGCATTTGAACCCATTACATGTAAGTCCTTAGGTTATAGTGGGCTACAGTGCCCCATACAAAACTTAAGTAATTGATTTTTCTTATCCTAAGTCTTATGAAGGTTATCCATCTGGTGAAAATTATCCCACCTCACTCGCATGATAGATGAAATAAAAAAACCAAAAATTATAGTCCACCAATGTATAACTTCTTGGCTCTACTCTTGCACCTTGGGTTGGGCTGGATTTATGTTCTTTTTCCAAATTAATGATACCAAACCCCAAATTCAAATCTGAAGGATAAATTATAAGTTAGGATGGAATTGATCATCCAATCAGCTTGAATTCCAACCCTAATAGAAAGAGAAAAATTACGCTCATCTTTCTTGAAATTTCTTACAAACATCGAGCGCACACGAATCATAGTCATCCCATCAGGTGTTGGTCAAACTCATCCCATCACCCGTTTATGCCAAGTTGCTAACCACACTCGTTCAATCATAATAACCATATGAATGAGTAGTAAACTTTCAGTATTTTTCTTATACAAGCGATAATTGGGAAGGGATAAACTCAACTCGAGACTTCAGGTGCAACGGGTAAATACTCATAACAAACTCACCTTCAATCTCCTTCTGTCGGCTTGGTGGCCAATCAGATGTGGATTTTCTAAAATGAGCCATTGAAACTTGAAAGGGTAAAGAGCATAACAAAGTCCATTAACATCAAAGCTGTTAGGATTGTACATTAGTGATAAGTATATAACAAACGACAGCCAACAAGATGGTTTTGGTTAACACCTTCCTTCTCTACTCTTGCCTTGATCGGTAAGCATCAACGGTAGGAGGTTGAAATCTACCAAGCAAATATGCCACTTACGCCCCATTTTCTCAAATCCATCCATTATTTTATATTCTACCAAAAACGACAGTCAAATTTTAACTTGACTTAAATACCCATGTAAAGTGCTGATAAACGAATACTATAATGTAAACTGCAAGGGGCATTTCAGTAACACCAATTGAGACCGTTAGGGAGACAATTAATTAATTAATAAACATAATTATCTGGCTTGACCAGCACTCTAAAGTAAAACTTGACCAGCAGCTCTACTCGTAGTCTGGTCTGATTTTAAACATGTAATTTGTTGCTGAAGGTATCTGCAATGAAATCTCACTGATTTTTTTTTTTTTATTACCTAATTGATTAAAAAAAGTCCTTATAAAATGCCTCATTATCCTAATCTTTCTTGCATCCTTACAACTCAAAGTCATCAGCAATTGAAAATTTCAGCAGATTGAGTGATCATTGAGATCAGAGAGATGGGTTCAAGTTCAATGGCAATCTTCTTTGCAGTTTGTGCATTTATATGTGTGTTTTCTGAGCCTGCACTTGCAAAGCATGCTAGGGTTACCAGGCATTACAACTTTAATGTATGTATTGCATTTCATTTTCCAATTGAACTGTATGGATACTTATGAACAACAATAAAGTGCCACTAAACCGTGGGTTATATACATTTATTTCAAGTTTAGTGTCTTAGTTTTATTGTTTGTTAAAAAGTTTGAAACCGGTTCTATTTATATAATATTTAATAATACCCATTACTTAATCATTTCTCTGTTTATTACGTTGCACAGATCAAGTCACAAAGTGTCACAAGGCTTTGTCAAACCAAGAGCATTGTGACTGTCAACGGGCAGTTTCCGGGGCCTCGGATCATCGCAAGGGAAGGTGACAGGCTTGTGATCAAGGTGGTGAATAATGTTCAGCACAATGTCACACTCCATTGGTACGAAATTCTTGTCTTGTGAACTTATTACCTTTGGTAGTTTTGCATAATATTTTTCAAAATTCAAATAATAATGCTTGAAATTTGGAGAAATTTGCAGGCATGGGATCAGGCAATTGAGGAGTGGATGGGCAGATGGACCTGCATATATCACACAGTGCCCAATTCAAACAGGACAAAGTTATGTCTACAACTTCACTATTACAGGCCAAAGAGGCACATTGTTTTGGCATGCCCACATCTCCTGGCTTAGGGCAACTGTCTATGGACCTATAGTCATCCTCCCTAAAAGACATGTGCCTTACCCTTTCCCCCAACCCTTCCAAGAAGTTCCCATCATTTTTGGTAATTAATGAACATTATATAATTTATCAATTAACTATAAATTGTCATTACGCCAGCAAAAATCTGTCGATAACATTGTTGCCAATGAAAGGTATCAACATGTTATCAATACATTTTTGACAGTATCAATGCACACTACGTACTCTTCAATGTCCTACACAAAAAATTTCTGAACCAAGAAATTTGTATTGAAATGCAGGTGAATGGTGGAAAGCAGACACAGAAAAAGTAATCAACCAAGCCTTACAAACAGGTTTGGGACCAAATGTCTCTGATGCCTATACCATCAATGGTCTTCCAGGCCCGCTGTACAACTGCTCAACCAAAGGTAAGTAATCAACAATTCCTTATGCATAATTAGAGCATTAATCTTGTGGATTATACAGTATACAATGTATCATATATTTGAAGCAGATACATACAAGCTCAAGGTGAAGCCGGGGAGGACGTATCTGCTGCGGTTGATCAATGCTGCACTCAACAACGAGCTTTTTTTCAGCATTGCCAACCATACCCTAACTGTAGTCGAAGCAGATGCAGTTTATGTGAAGCCATTCAAAACCCAAACTGTTCTGATCACACCAGGACAGACCACAAATGTGCTTCTGCTGACAAAACCTAAGTCCCCAAATGCAAAATTTGTCATGGCAGCTCGCCCATATGTGTCCGGCCCAGCTGCTTTCGACAACTCCACAACCACAGGATTACTGGAATATGAAATTTCTTCTTCCTCAAGCAACAGCAAGAACAATAAAAAACAGCTTTTCACACCAGTACTTCCAAAGCTCAATGACACATTATTTTCCATGAAATACAACAAGAAAATTCTCAGCTTGGCTAGTCCCAAATTCCCAGCGGCAAATGTCCCAAAAACTGTGGAAAAGCGCTTCTTCTTCACTGTTGGGTTGGGAATACTCCCATGCTCAAAAAAACAAACATGCCAAGGCCCAAATAATACTAGGTTAGCCGCAGCCATTAACAATGTGACATTTGTCCAACCCAATACAGCTCTTCTGCAAGCTCATTTCTTCAACCAACCAAAAGGCGTGTACACCACAGATTTCCCAGCAAACCCAGCAGTCAAATTCAACTACACAGGGAGTCCACCCAACAACATTGCCGTGAGCAGTGGGACGAAGGTGGTGGTGCTGCCTTTCAACACTAGTGTGGAGTTGGTTTTGCAGGACACTAGCATTATTGGGGCTGAGAGCCACCCGCTTCACCTACATGGGTTTAATTTCTTTGTGCTGGGATTGGGCTCTGGAAACTTTGATCCAAAAAATGACCCTAAAAAATACAACCTGGTTGATCCTGCAGAGAGGAACACCATCGGTGTCCCCTCTGGTGGCTGGGTTGCCATTCGATTCCTCGCTGATAATCCAGGTAATCTTTTTTTATCAATTAACTAACACATTATGTTGTTAGACTATAAATCTCGAGCAAATAGAATAAATTATCATCACTATAAAATTGACACAGTATCATCATAACCTATTTATCTTATCATTTTTTTTTTTTTTTGTTGTTGACAAGGTTATTAAGTTGGTCACTTGAGTTCATAAAGGTTTAAATAATGTGCTAACGTGGCAAAATGATTAGCCGTCACATTAAGGTTATGCAATCTGATTAATCCTATGATTGATAATTTGTTCCAACAAATATCAAGTATCTTTAAACTTGGGAAGAAAGTTGGCATGGAATTAGGGTTATGCAATCTGATTTGTCTCTTCTTTTGTATATGGTGATGCAAATAGGTGTTTGGTTCATGCATTGCCACCTAGAAGTGCACACCAGCTGGGGGTTGAAGATGGCTTGGGTGGTCTTGGATGGAAAGAGACGCAACCAAAAGCTGCCTCCTCCACCGTCCGATCTTCCCAAGTGTTAATTTCACGTTTTGCTCATAGATTTCTTGTGTTTTCATTTCATTCTTTGTGTCCAGTTGCTCCCCAGAAAAGGGATCGTAGTGGAAAAGAGTTTTCAGGCTTTTAGGTTATGCTTTAGTACATAGTAGTTTCCTTTTTCCTTCCCTGTGAAAGATTTGGGTTGGGTTTTGATTTGTAATGCCTTTCAAAAGTTGTAATATTCAAATGTAATAGAATATCAATATTTCTTTTTTAAGCAATGTCTGTCTCAATTATGGACTGGTTTCAGCTCAAGTTTCTACTTCATTCATGCACCTCCAACACATTAGTTAAATACTGAAATATTGGTTCGATTTCTATTGAATAATGGTAGGAACTCACATTAATTGACTTTCGATTGTTGATGCATATGAGCCTTATATTATGAGATTCACATGTATTTACGGTCTAAAATTACTCACGTGCATGCGGGTGACGAGTGGAAGCACTCATCTACATTTGTTTGATTCATGCAGTGTTTTGATTTTGTTTATTGAGTACTAATATTTTGGTGCAAATACATGAGTATTATGCGAGACTGACCAATTATTGTGAGATTTTTTGAGTCAAATGGTCGTACTGCTGCTTGTTATTACTAATTCACATATTTTTATTATAGGTGAAGATATAATTGATATTTGTATGGACATAGTATTGTACTCTTAAATAAATGCATGTGTTTTAACAAGAATAAATCAGTAAATTTCTGTATAAGTAACATTGTTAGTGGTGTAATTTTCAGTTTGTTGCTTAACCATCCCCCTTTGGGTTTGGTAATGGCTCGTCTGTGTGGTCCCTTGGTGTTTGTTTGTTTGTTTAACATTTATATACCTAAAAAAGAAAAACAATTGATCCTATGATCCAATTCCATATTAAACAAGGTCTCATTTGTAAGAAAGGTACAATATGAAGGGTAATACCGTAAAATCAGAAACGACCGGCACTATCTTCGGATTTGCAAAACCCGGTCACCGAGTCACCAACATCCAAATCCTCGCATCCTGCCAGCTGAAACGACACACCCCTTCTCCCCGGGAGACGCCGTCGTTTTGACGCCGGTGCCTCCGCCACCCCCGGAGAACGTTCCAGACACAATGACGCGAAGCCTCGGCTTCTCTCTACCCGTGACCGTCGTCGTTTTGGCAATCGCATACATTTACTTCTCCACAGTCTTCATTTTCATTGACCGCTGGTTCGGTCTCATGTCGTCGCCAGGTTTGATGAACGCCGTCGTTTTCACTGGCGTGGCCGTCATGTGCGTGTTCAATTACTTCGTCTCCGTCTTCAGGGATCCGGGTCGGGTTCCATCCACGTACATGCCCGACGTCGAAGATTCGGGTAACCCTATCCACGAGATCAAGCGCAAGGTATCGAATTCGTGCCTTTTCCAATCTCAAAACTGCGTCGTGTTTGTGCGGAACCAATTTCTCTTGTTCATTTCTGTAAAATTGGAATTTTGTGATTTTGGTGACGCCAATTTTCTGCATATATTTCGAATTTGTTAATTGAATTTGATTAATTATGTTAATAATATGGATTGGGAAATCAGGGGTTTTTTCTTCTTTGGCCAGAAATAGAAAGCAGGGTGCTTTAGTTTGGATTAACTTGTTAGACATTGTAGAAACTACGGAGGAGATAATAATATAAGAATTTAGGTTCTGCATTGGTGCTTAATTTATGTGAGCTGATTTCGAGTGGTCGGGAAATCAGCAAAATAACATATTTGTAGACTGTAGTAGGCAATTTGTGTAACGTCCTCGAGTCACTTTGTATCCTGGATTAGTAAAATTTGTAACCATTGGTTACGTATATTTGGTTTCGCAATAGAATCAAAACAATTAAGATGGATTTAAAAGGAAAGATCTATTTTTGATATACAGTGGATGAACCGTTGTTCCTGAAACAGTAAAAAAGTTTGAACTTTTAAACTTGTAATGAAGCTGCCCGATATGCCAAGGAACTTGTAGATTATGAGCAAGTAGATAGCTTTGGCGTGTATGCTCCACGCTTTGTGTCACCCTTTGTTCTCGAGGGTGGACTGTGTGAGTTTTGGATTTTGAAAGTTTGGAAATTGGTATACTGTAGATTGCAGTGCATCCATGTCGTGGTTTCTAATGTTCATTGCGAATATAAAGAAGTGCCATTAATTATATTACCTAACGAGGCCCTTAGGCATTAGTGAAGGTGACACGGGATGGGGTGGGTTGAGGTGGAGATAGGCCTCTGGGTATAATAAAGGGAATTTCACATAAAAGCTCTTGATAAGATTACAGTTTAGAGAACACCACCTCAAACCTAATATTTTAGAAAAAACATCCTTGCTTTGCAATGAAAGAAGGGCACCACAACTAGGAACCAATTAGAACATGACAAGTGATAGTTCGGTTTTTTTCCCCCTACAGTTGAGCTCTTGAAGTGTTTTCTTATAGAACTTTTGGTTGTTAGGGTGGTTTTCCTAATTTTCTAAAAAAAATTAGTATTATTGCATTATGTTTTAATAAGAATTTACTGTCCTTGCATTTCACTCCCTAAGATTTTAAGGTTACGTTCTGTATCTTGTGGAAAGATCCTGGGAATTTTGTTGCCTACTTTCTATTTTGTTGGATAAAGGTTCATCTCAGTTGGTTATCGAAAGTTGTTATTAATGTTGTTACTTAGAAAAGAAAATTAAACGTAGATTGCAAAAGTGCTTAGATACATGTAGTTTTTACTTGCAGCAGTATAGATTATAGAAAGTGGAGTCTTTGCATCTTAGATGACTTTTGGTGAATGGTTTTGCAGGGAGGCGATTTAAGATATTGCCAAAAGTGTTCTCACTATAAGCCAGCTCGTGCACATCATTGTCGTGTATGCAAACGATGTGTATTGCGAATGGTATGCTTTATCTATGTTATCCTTTGATGCCTTGTATGTCCTCGATAATGTGTTAACGTGCTGCCTCTTGGTTGTAAAGGATCATCATTGCATATGGATTAATAATTGTGTCGGCCATGCAAACTATAAGGTCTTCTTCATCTTCGTTGTTTATGCTGCAATAGCATGCCTCTATTCCCTGGTAAGTAATTATGTTATTAAATCCAACTGGACATTGGCATTTTTTTTCCTGACTGCTGTAATTGCTTGCATTGACTGCTGGGAATTTTCTTTCCTTTCTTGCATAGACAATATGCCTCTTTCTTTTTTATTATACGTTAGCTTTGCAGCCATAGAGGGTGAATCTTGTTGTAGTGAAAAGATAGTGAATGCTTAAGATATTATTTTCTTTCCTTTCTTTTGTTTATTTCATCATGTTTTTTTTTTTTTTTTTTTAATAAACGATATTAACTACATTAAGGGGGAGGGGGTGGGTTTAACCTCACATTGTTTATTTCATCATGTTTAACATTGGATCTACGGTTAAAACTTTCAGGTTTTGCTCTTGGGTAGCCTAACTTATGATCCTGAAAAAGATGACCAGGAAACTGGCGACTCTTTTCGAACTGCATATGTAAGGTTACATGCTGGGTTTATGTTTGAGCCTTGGATACGAGACAGCTTGCTAATCATTTTTCTCTTTTCAATTTTCAGGTCATTTCTGGGCTGTTGCTAGTTCCCTTATGTGTGGCACTGAGTGTTCTTTTAGGTTGGCATATCTACCTCATTTTGCAAAACAAGACCACGATTGAGGTTATTAGGAATTAACAAATTGTATATCATTGTTCTCTTTTTAGTGGCAAACCTGATTTAGATATCTGGACCGCTATTTCATAGCACTTTGTTTTCCTTCTTTCTGGCAGTACTATGAAGGAGTGAGAGCCATGTGGCTTGCAGAGAAAGGAGGGCAAATCTATTCCCATCCATATGATCTCGGTGCCTATGAAAATTTAACAACGGTATTTTCCCGCTTACTTTTATTTCGTGGTTAAACCTATGCAGACTCTTCATTAATGTTGTTTTTGTGGTTTAAAGTTTTAGTTTCTGTAGTGACAACTTGGATCATATTTAGCCTATATAGCTTCTCTACTCTGTTGAACCTAAAAGCTAGAGACTAGAATCATTATCTACTAGGCCAGAAGTGTGACCAAAAAAATTTGAAGTACCAACAGTGCAATCTGAATCTACTTTTTCAGTCTTATGGTAGAATTTGGATTTTTTTACTTTGTTATACAAATCGATTACATTCAAGTCATATTTGACTGCTGTAGGTACTGGGTCCAAATATCTGCTGTTGGGCACTCCCCACATCGGGACACATAGGATCCGGACTTCACTTTCGTACAGCTTATGATTACCCTTCCTGAGCATCGGCGTTGGAATGAATTTTTCCCCTGTTCATCATCTTGGTTGGCATTGGTGAGAAGAAGACTTAACTGTGTGGTTGGATTTCATGGTTGTTTCTACGAGGCGATTTTAGGGGAAACAATTGATTGTAGGTCCTTGTCAATAGCCAAAACTAATCGGTCTCTGAGAAAAACTAGGCTGAGGATGTGTGGGTTCGTTTTTTTCGCTTGTTGTCAGGTAGTTACTTTGAACCATAGTTTTACAGTTATACAGCATGGTCTCAGTTGATAGGGTTTTGTACAGAGAGGGGGAATCAGCATCCCAGCTTTTACCAGCCAAGGGCACCTTTTGTAGAGGAGACAGCGGGGTGTTTGTGTAACTTGGAAGAGTTGTAATCCTTTGTAACGTTGAAGAAATAAGAGAAATTGTGGTTATTAACTGAAACTGCTAGGATTTTTCAATTTCAAAGTTGCATTTATGGCCTCGTTTGGTGTCTAGAATGGATGATGATGGATAATCCGCTATATGCAAGGTATGTTAAAGGAACGAAAAGAAAAAATTGTGATCAACTTGAAGGGATTGGATAGATTTCTTGTCTGGAGAGAGAACGGTTTTTTTATTTATTGTATAAAGGGACAAACCTTATTCATGCGGTAGGTGATGTCATGGCTGTTTTAATAATTGTCTTTGCATTTGTAATATTACCTATTATGTTAGGAGTAATGTTAGAGAGATTAAATTTGATAAACCAAATGACATGAAAATTGATGAGTGAATTATTATTTAAACGTTAATAAACGTGTTCATTTTCTATTAGTGACACATAATTTAATTTACAAATTTAATTTTTCTAGAAAAAGATGGATCTCTCTCCTTTTTCTTCTTCGGTAATTATCTCTCTCCTCGTTTTTCCTACCTCTCTCACATTCTCTGTCCTTCTTCCTGCCTCTCTCTCCTATTTCTTATTCGTACTTTTCTCTCTTCTCTATTTTCTAGGTTTGCTAGTGTTTTTTATTTCTTTTATGAGAACAGCTGGAACATGTGATTTATATATATATATATATTTTTTTTTTTTTTTTTTTTTTGAAATTATTCAATTTTTGAGGTTTTCATGATTTGGGTATATAAATTTTGAAATTGATCTTGTAAAAATGCTAGAATTTTGAAACTTCTAGCAAAATTCTTGGAATTTTTAAACTAATTTTGTAGAAATGCTAGAATTTGGAAACTGATTTTGTAGAAGTACTAAAAATTTTGAAAATGATCTTGCAGAATTGTTGGATTTTTGAAATTGATATGCAAAAGAGTGGAAAATTTTGAAATTAATCTTCCAGAAATGCTAGTATTTTGAGACTAATCTTGCAAAAAATAATTTTACGGATGTAAACTTAGTTTGAAGTTTTTATAGATGGTGTCAATTATAGTTCTGGCTTGGTTAAGTAACAAGTCTATTGGAAGCGCAACTAGAATTTTAAAATTTGGGTTTGCTTGTTTTGTGCTAGGTTTGTTGGAGTTTGGGTTTTTGTATCTCCTTGAAATGATTCAAAACTAGTGGAGTTATATGAATGTATTCTGTGTTTTTGCCTCTATAGAAAAAGCTGTGACAGCCCGTCCCTGATTTTTCGTACCGTAGGGGTGAAATGACGGTTTTGCCCCTACTATGTTTGTTTCGTTGTGTGGTTGTTTTTGGGTTTTGTTTGGCTGATTGTGGACCACACACACACTCCCACACTCCTTCACCCCTTCCCTGTCCCTTTCCCTCTCTATCTCTCCCTTTCCTATCTCCATTTGTACGGACGACAACCAAAACCCTTGAAACCTTCACAGATCGAGGAAACAAATTACATATTCGTGCTCGTGAGGTCCTTAGGAGTTCAACCATACCCATTTCAGGTAAGGATACCTTTGTTTTCACGTCGAACTCGGGATCCCCCGATTTGGTCACTGTTCATGCACATGTTAATTCTTGTGTTTTTGGGAATTTCAAGCTTGTAGGAAGCTTGGTGAGGTCCTTAGGAGGCTCGGGGTGGTTCGTTTGAAGGTTTTGGACGTCAGGATCGTGAGTTACAAGTGTGGGCGGAGTTGGTGGTGTTTTCCGGCGAGATTCCGTGGGTTTTAGTGCTTGAAAGTGGTATGGATTTGTTCCTCTTGTTGTAAGCTTCATTTTGGTACCAATTTTGTGAAATTTGGTTGAAAAACGAAGAAGATACAAGGTTTTGAAAATTTCCCGGTTTACTGGCGTCGGCGACGGCGCCGGAGTTTGGGCGGAGAAGATGACGGAATATTCCTAACGACGTTAACGGATTCCGTCAGAGTTAACGAAATATTCCTGACGGCGTTAACTGACGCCGTCAATGTGCCAGGCACGTGCCTGCGTGTAGGCGGCGCGTGTGGCCGTGCCTTGGCCGGCGCGTGCGGCGCTGGAAAATTTTTCTAAAAATATGGGGATGTTCCTAAGGTTGAGTAGATCACGTTGGTGTATTCATATACCCCATTTGAGCTTTGTATGAGAAGTTATTTCGTAAGGTTGGTTATGTGCTTTAAAATTATCGTTTTTATAGTTGTTTCGCATATAGGCGAGACTTATCCCGGGGACGAGCGTGGTCACTCGAGGTAAGGGGGTTACGACCCTTCTACATACCAGTGAGTGGGCTTTTGGTTTTTCGTATATACCTATATACTTATGTTTTTCCCAGAAAGTGAAATGAAACGTTTATACGTTTATATGCCATGCATATTGTTTGCCCATTCAATTATGCATTATTAGTTGCATATATATGTGTGTGTTGGTGCTGCGGACGCACAGGTAAGTGCCAGGTAAGTTATGGTTTATGTTTAGGTCCAGTAGTGATTTGAGATGCATAAAGAGCTCATAACCTGCACCCCCGGTGTTAGTGCTCCCACCCAGAGTTGGGCACAATCCTTCACATGATGTTCACCTCCCACACCACACGCTCATCTTGGATCCAAGTTAGGTGCTCAGTCCTGTCGTGGAGACCACTTTAGGTGGTTCCGACTCGTAGGTGACCCATAATTATTCGCCCAGCCTTCACGTGATCGTAGCACTTGAGGGTACTTATATTACACCAGTCCTGTCATACAGAACACTTTAGGTGGTTCCAACTCGTGTGCAGGTATAGGTAGTGAGATGGAGATTTAAGCTCTAGATTCAGCCGTACAGGTCACGTTAGGTGACTCTGGCTGACAGATTACATGGCATTGATTTGACATTTCCTGAGCACTTGCATCCTATTTAAAGGCATTTGACATGGCATATTTCCGAGCATGACTTATATATATGTACATTCTATTTTCTGGGAAGTATACAGGTTTTACGGCGAGGGGTTAGAACTTTGTTTATGAAATGGTTTTTGAAAAGCTTTGTTTTTGCCCACTCACGCTTTTTGTTTTGCGCTCCTCCAGGTTCTAGTTGGCTAGCACTTGTGGTGGTTCCCCAGAGGATTTTTCCTGGCATATCTGACAGATTATCACCAATGTAGGACCACCTTTGGGTGTGTTTATGTAGTGTTGTTTCTCCCGGACTGCATTAGGTCTTCGTGCTCTGAACTTTGTTTTTCACACTTACGCTTGCACATGTATGTTCTTACTTTGTGTAGAGTTGGTTTTTATTTATTCGTACTTTTATTATTATTTATTAGCTTCCGAAGCACTATGCACATGGTTACGTCGCTTTCATGTGACGGCCAGCATGTCCTGATCTCGGTCGGGGTGTGTTAAAAGCTCTTGCAAATAAAAGCTTCAATAAGAAAAAAAAATCATAAACGAAATTTTTGTGTAATTTTTCTTATGGTATATATCATTGAATAATATAGAAAATGAATAAGTTGAGATGAAAAATAAATAATTTAATTGTTGAAAAAAAATAAAATTGACGGTTTATATGACATGCTTCGATCCCGATATTCCCCTAATACTAGGATGGGCACGTGCTGGCCAACACCCGAGGGTAACGAAGCCATTTTAAACGTGCCTATAAAGAAAATATGTAATTAGAACGAAAATGATGATGCAGGAACGTGTTCAGAGTTTACAACTAATTAAGAATAATATGAAAGAATTATAATAAAAAGGTATGAACGAAGGGAATGGTCATCACTGAGAAGACTTGAATATACCTATGTGAACGTACCCTGACGTTGGGATTGTGTGCCTTGAATCTAACTTCTGAGGGGGCCTAAAACAAAAAACGTGAGTGGACCCTAACTTATAATAATAATTACTAATAAGAAAATCATTTTCTTTTTTAACATACTAACCCCCTGTTTTGAAAATCCATATAGTACTACGTATAGTAAATTTTCTGAAAACTCTAGCTACCATGAAATCATTTGTAAAACATGTATGCATAAAACAATGCTCAGAGATGGTAGTGAAGGCAAATCCGTAAATCTCATCCATATTGTACTCTCTAGGGGTATCATAATCGCCCGAATGCAGTACCTGTCCATCACCCAAATGTGAAGTTGTATGACACTGGGTTACGCCAGTAAAGAAACATGGTAGGCCCCATCACTCGAAGGTGAAGCTATATGACTCCAAGTTACGTCGGAGAAGAAAATATATACATCACATACCGACACTAGTCATGGCTAGTGAAGCTGTTCGACACTGGTTTTCCAAGTGAAGTTGGGGGTATGTCATAAATATCTCACTCCTTATTCACTCGAAGGTAGTACCTGTCCATCACCTGAAGGTGAAGTTGTATGACACTAGTTACATGAGTGAAGAAACATGGTAGGCCCCATCACCCGAAGGTGAAGTTGTATGACTCCAAGTTACACCTAAGAATAAATATATACATAGATATCCCCAATTGTGTCATATGGCCATAGACGTCTACATATCCGTGTTGTGTGGATGTGATGTATGATAACCCACTAGATAAGTATTGAAAACATACCTCAAAAACTTATATCAAATCTGGAGCTCACAAGCTTAAAGCCTCATTTCATAAACCCATGACATCGTACATTCATAAATCCATAAAATAAAATCATATTCAAAAGCCATAGAATTTCATATACGAGAACCCAATAATTCATATCATTTTATAAAACATAAATTCGATAAATCATAAATATCCCATAAAAGCAATTTAATTAAATCATAAGTATGAAAATCTATAAAACATATTATAAATCATGCTCCATTCATGTAATATGCAATGCAAGCAAACCTAATATTTTATAAAAACATGCAAGTTTAGAAAGGGTCCACTCATAGATATTTTGTTACCCGGGGAACCACTGGAGCTAGCGAGGATGGAGTCACTTTCTATTCATGCACCTAACCACAATTAGGAACCATTTAGTAAAACCTAAATGATAGAATTTGGGAAAACGGACGACGAATTCAGATTTTTCACGTCGAAAAATCTAAGAAGGGACCTCGGGTTTTCCCCTATGCACCACCGCACGAGCCGCCATGAGGTGGCCGCCTAGAAGGCCATATGCCACCGCACGTGGCAGTCGACACCCCCAACTCATTGGAAAATTCAACAACTCCAAAAATTTGCAAATTTTAGAGGAATGAAGATCTCAATGAGAGGAACAACTTTCATACCTGGGTTGAAGTCTAATTCGGCCGGGAAGTGGCCTGAAAATCACCATAAACCATCGAAACCCTAGAAATGGGTAGTTATCGATTCGTCTCCTCAGATGCTCCACCGCCCCCAAACTTGTTTGGCATTTGTTCTTGGCCTCCAGGGAAGTCGAACCATGGTGATGGTCGACGGTGATGATTGTAGAAACGGCGAATCGCCGCCTTCATGAATTAGGGCCCAATTCTTTTGATTTAGGGGTGAAATGTGAAGAAGGAAGGTCGTGGTGTTAAATTTGGGTGGTGGTTCGACGAATTTCTCCAGAGATACGCCGTGAAAGGTGTCGGGGTATGCGTACGAATAGGGTCAAAGGGAAGGGACCGGGTTCCCCTCCTTCTATCATCTCATCCCTCATTTCCCATCCTTGCTCTATCTTTTGATTGGTCAACATCCAACACCTCCTTCCCGATTAGGTAGCAAACCCCCCTCATTTCTCTCCTATTCTTTCCATCACAACCACACATGTGGCACCAAATTGATGGTCCAACAAAATCTGGAGCCTTCCAAATTTATGGTCAAATGACCATTTTGCCCTTAACTTCATTCATTAATAACTCTTTCGTTATAACTCCAAATTACGTTCTGCTTGCGCCCACACGTCCGTAATGCTAAGTACTACAAGAATACGCCAATAAAACGAATATTACATGACATGACAAGGTGAACAACAAAAGTCAATGCATTTGCCTCGAAGGGCATTTTCATAATTTGACATTTTGAAATTATAAAATTCATAATATTTGGGGACGAGTCGTTACACTATATGTAGCAATTAGTCTAATTAACATTGACGTCATGCCCAGTTTTGTGTTAGGTACATGCAAAGGTCTTTAGGAAATGCTAGCAATCTTCTCATTTACTGACTTACCTTTTTTTATTTCTACTCATGTCACATGTATTCCATTAAGGCACAATACTAAAATTTAATATTTTTTTAATTACAAATTACAATTTTAATTATACTAACTACTACATGCCCACACATAAAGTGTGTGTGAAACTTTGTACTTACGTTTTTTAAATTAAAAGAGGAAGGAAGAGAGTGAGATTGTGAGAGAGAACACGGGAGCAGGGAGGTAGAGAGGATTTTTTTTTGTTATTTATTTATTTATTAAATTAGAAATGATAAAATCATATGTGGGCGAGATTTAAACAAAAAATAACAAAATTTTGTTTTATGAAATTACGTTACTGTCCTTAACTTTTTTGTTGTGATTGAAGACAAAAATATATTTTCATCTTCTTTTAATTAACAAAGAAAGTTTCATTAATACGTAATTTAGATAAAGAAATAAAAAAAATAGTGAGATTTTAATATAGATATATTTTTTGGAAAAGTAAGTGTTAGTAGGTCATATTATTAATGGTTAGGAAGAAAAAAATCGATAAATATAATTACTATAAAGTATAATCATGATTGTTTTGCCCTTCCGCTACCGCACCTTCCGCTTTAATATAATTAACATTTTAATTTTTAGTGCTAGTGAAGTCGTGACAAATACGAAGGTTGTTATCAGCATTGCTGCAAGTGGTGGTACGATTTGATTAAAAAGTTGGTGCGTTTGTGTAAATAGTGCGTAAATAATGAGGCTAACTGAAGCAAGGATGTTCGCGCCAAACCACGTGGTCTCGCATTGGCTCTATCCGGCTCAGCATCCACCACGCGAATCCCATGCAAAATGGAACACGCGCAAGAGTAAATCTCCCTGCCTGGATTACACGCGCTACCTTCTAACCGTTTAAAGTTTCTGCTGTAAAAAAAGAGAGAGAGAGAGGAATATGCTTTATAATAAAAAATTATAACTCTTCATTTTGATTTTTGACATTTAAAATCAGTAGAAGTGATTTCAAATTTTATCAATAATTTTAATTATTTCATGAAAAATTATGTTAAATAATGATCAAAATTACAAAAAAATCATCAATTTAATAAACAATTGACCAAATAATTTGACAAAAATTAAGAATATTTTTATCATTTTAACCTTATTTAATAAAATTATTTTATAAAATAAATAAAATAATTGATCTTAGACAAACTAAAAAATTACTTATATTAATTTCAAGTCTTATGTATCAAATGAAGGGGTTATCTAAATATCGGGATCATTTTGATTAAAATACCTTATCCATATCTCTCCCGTATCCATTGTAGGTAGAAATCCTCGAAGCAGTGTCTGTCATTTTTCTTGTCTCACTGAGTTGAGCTGAGTTGGGTAACTCGTCGAGTTCGTTTCTCTGGATCGACATGGAGATGGAAGGATTCAAAGAGAACCCTTCTGAGATCCACAGGTTTTAATTTCTGGGTTTTTTTTTTTGGCTTGACTTAATCCTTTTTTAATCATTTTTCAGATCAATATTTGTTTGTTAATTGTCTGGCTTAATCAAGTAGCTAAATTTGATGAGCTGCTTAATTGTTACTGCTGAGTTCATCTGGATGTAGCCAAGTTTAGAACGTGTTATTAATTACTTATCATTTTTGGGATAATTATTTGGCTTTATAGGAAGCAATTACGAGGTAGAGATGAACTGGATCCCCAACTGTTGCTTCCCTGGCCTCAGTTGCTCCATGATTCATGTTCAATATTGATTTTTTTTATTTTTTTTATTCAAGCGATATTCTAATTAATCTAATCCAAACTACGAGAAGAAAGACTCGAACTTGGTGACCAGGAGAGCAAATTGTTCTAGCCAACTTCGCGACGCCTTTTAGAGTGGTCAATTCTTAATTTCCACTGGGGAAGTTGGGCTAAGTGGTGTTTGAATGACCGTAAAAGTCTGATTGATTCTGAATTTAGTTTATTTATGTTTTCGCTGTTTTTGTTTGCTTCAGTTGAGTACTTTTATACCTTTCAGTTCTGTGGATTTAAATATATTCGGGTTTTCTTTTTCTTTATTTCGTTGTTGTGATATATTAATTGCGTTTCTGTCCGATATGCATATTTGTTCTTGATGTTGATCAGTTTCATATGCTTAAATTTTTGGTGATTTGACTAAGTTCCACTTTGTTTTAGATGAGACTCAAATGGAAGACCTGTTTGGTACTTCTTCTTTGGAAGCACATATGCTCATAAGTGCTTTTGCTAGAAGTGCTTTTAGTAGATCATGTAAGAAACCCTTGCCGGTGTTTCTCCATTAAGTGCTTCTATAATCCTGAAGCACTGTTAAGTTTTTCAGTCAAATGTAGGGGGCCAGGGGGTAACGCTTTGGTTGTTAGAAAGCGCTTTTTCCAGAAGCATTCCCAAACAAGGCCCGTGTCGACCTTATCCCTCTTTTTGTTATAAACCTAGGAAACCTGAAATAGTTGGTTGTTCTTGTTTGGCAAAGTTTTATTGGTAATTGCAGCTTTTCTCATCCTTGTTCTGGTATTACTGTCATGAACAGCTTCCCTGTCATGAATGTTCTATGTCCGATGAAGAAAAGAAAATTTCGCGAGGAGCAATTGGGCTTGCCGATAACTAAGAACAGGTGCTTGGAATGGGTATTTCCATCTGGTCAATCCATCTCCATGTTTGATGAAAACCTGGAAGTAAAGAACATGATAAAACAGACACTGAAGAGAAAGATAGATGGGGCATCCCTGGATGATGGGTCTGAACTTGAATCGGGAAGAGGTAGCAACAGTTTCGTTGGAGATTCTGATTCTGCAACGTCGGTTTATGGTGATTCAAAACTTGGACCCGTGCATGCACAGACATGCCAATATGATAGGCCTTCCACTTCATCAGCGAACGGCATCAGCCATAGTGCAGATGAACTAAAATATGCGAACGGAGACCAACAACCTATGCATCCTCATGGTGAAATTCAAGAATCTCAGAATCTTCAAGAGCCCATCCAGGAATTTGGAGAGCAGGTGGATTACATTTTCGCAGAATATGGAGATGACTGCATTGAGCAATGTACGGACACGGGTTACGAAGATCTCATCTACCCGAACGGTTTGAACCCGAACACATATGTACTTTCGTCGGGAAGATGGAATGTGAACCAAGATAATTCAGGTGTTTTATTGAAAGTTTCTGCTTTAGGAATTTCTATCTGCGTTTACATGTGGAATTAATCTTTGTTTTTACCATTTACTGAGTGGCATAGAATTTTCATCGTCGTGTTTGCAGAGGCTCAATCAGGCGGCAGCAGGAAGCCAACCATCGATCAAGAATTCGAGCAGTATTTTTCCTCCCTAATGCTGTAGAATTCACTGCTTCACAGCAATAAATCTGTATAGTTTTTTTTTTTTCTTTCTTTTTTTCTTTTTTAATTTTATAAATATGTTGACAAGGTTTAATCGCGAAAGAGTTTTGGTTCTGGCACACCAGGGAGGTCCAGCTCTTTTTTCAATAAACGATAAGATATTTACAAAGATGATTAGATGACCGGCCTTCGACTCAACCACACTTGCAATCTAGTGAGTGGGATTTATACAGTTAGTCGAACCATTCAATATAAATTGTGTTTAATTTCGCTTTCAATGTGAAACTTTATATTCTTCGATAGAATAAAGGAATACTGTCACTCCAAAAACATTACATGATTAAAAAAGCATCTCTTCGGAGAAAGAGAAATCCGTAATTATTCTTTTCAAGACTCAAATTATTATGGCTATTAAGTTAATGCCAAAAGGGAGGAAAATCAACACAAGATCACTCAATAAAAAGGGAAATCCGAGCAGATGGCGAGTCAAAATCAACACTTTGGTAGATCGGACGGGGGAGGTGGCAGCTTTTGATTCGCTTGCGGTCCATCCTGGACGATCCACGCCATCTTCAGCCCCCAACTTGTATGGATATCCAAGTGACAGTGCATAAACCACACCCCTGAACACATACCATTAAAAGTTATAATTTACTTGTTAAGGTATTTCGACATGTTATATTACTAGACTGTGAATTGTGAATTGTGAATTGAGCGTACCTGGATTGTCTGCCATGAAACGAACCGCAATCCAGCCACCAGCCGGAACACCAGCCGTGTTCCTCTCGACGGGGTCCACCAGATTAAACTTAGCAGGGTCCTTGTTAGGATCATAGTTCCCAATTCCTTGTCCGACTATATAGAAATTAAACCCATGTAGATGGAGAGGGTGGCTCTCGGCACCAAGAATGTTAGTGTCCTGCAGCACCAGCTCCACACTTGTGTTGAATGGCAGCACCAATGCCTTGGTGGCATTTGCCACAGTTGTTACGTTTGGCGGCGTTCCAGTATAGTTAAATTTAACAAGCGGATTGGCCGGAAAATCTGTGGTGTAAACTCCATTGGACTGTCCAGAAAAATGTGCTTGAAGCATTGCTGTTGATGGAAGGGCAAAAGAGAAATTGTTAATAGAGGCTGCAAATTTTAGGCCATTGGGTCCTTGGCAAGTTGAGTTTTGGGGACATGGGGATGTTCCAAGTCCTACGGTGAAGAAAAATTTTCGGTCCACGGTTTGGGGAACGTTGGCTGGGAATTTCTTGGAGGCCAAGCTACGGAATTTATTGGCTAAGTTTAGAACGAATTGGGTGACATTGACAAACTTGGTGGCGTTGATGGGTGGAAGACTTGGTTTGAAGAGAGGAAGGGTTTTGATGGAAGTGTGATGGGTGGTTATCGGGTGCTCGTATTCGAGGATTCCAGCCGTTGTGGTGTTGTCTAGGGTTCCAGCGCCGGTGAAGTAAGGCCTTGCGAGGATGAGGAAGGTGGCATTGGGAGAATTGGGCTTGGTTTTGAGGAGGACGTTCGTGGTTTGGCCTGGGGTGATGAGAAGCGTGCCGGTTTCGAAAGGTTTGGTGTAGACAGCATCGGCTTCAACCACAGTGAGAGTGTGGTTGGCTATGCTGAAAAACAACTCGTCGTTGAGTGCAGCGTTGATCAATCGGAGGAGGTATGTCTTCCCTGGTTTCACCTTCAGCTTGAATACATCTGCAAAAAACACCCACCCACATAAAAATGCATTATAATATAATATGTTATGTTGTCAAACAGTTTGACATGCTTGCTTTCTAATTCATAGTCTAACAATATAATAGTACATCAAAAACACAATACCTTTCGAGGAACAATTGTAAAAGGGGCCCGGAAGACCGTTAATGGTGTACGCATTTGAAACGTTAGGCCCTGCACCGGTCTGAAGAGCCTGATTAATCACAGCCTCAGGATCTACATTAAACCACTCTCCTGCAACAAATCCAAATCCATGCTAATCAAAACAATTTCCAGAAACATTAATGTCTAAATTTTTACAATTATCACAAATTCTAGCTAGCTTGCTATACTTAATTACCAAGAAGAATGGGGACCTCCTTGTAGGGTTTCACAAAAGGGTAAGACTCATTGAGCATTGGGAGAATGATGATAGGTCCATAGAGGGTGGATCTCAGCCATGAGATGTGAGCATGCCATAGGAGAGTCCCTCTCTGCCCTTGGATGGTAAAGTTGTATGTGTATGACTGGCCTGTTTGTATAGGGCATTGGGTAATGTAAGCTGGACCATCTGCCCATCCGCTTCTAAGTTGTCTCACCCCATGCCTGCTCTCGCATACAAACAAACGCAAACATGAATTAGTAGCTTTGCTTCATCCTTTCACTCTCCACATTTGCTAATTCAAATAAATAGATTTTGGATGCAAATGCGAGATGAGTTAGTTGGTTAGAATAACGTTCGTTTTTTTATAACTGAGTTTGTATCTCCCTCATAGGTTAGAGTAGTTTAATATATCACCTTATTAAAAAGAACAAATATATTTCATACAAGAAACTTGTAGCTCAAGTAAATAGAGCATTTAACCATTCAACTAAAGTATGGAGTTTAATATATCGCCTTGTTAATAAACAATTAAATAAGATAGATTTCGTACCAGTGAATGGTGACATTGTTTGAGACATGATTGACCACTTTGATGAGGACTTGGTCACCTTCCCTTGCCACCAATCTAGGCCCTGGGAATTGGCCATTCACACTTACAATGCTCCTTGTGTTGCACAATCTGGTCACATTATGGTACTTAACCTGTATATATATATCAATAAAAGAAAAAAGTTACAAACTTGTTAAATTAAATTTAGGGGAAAAAAAAAAAGGTAAATCATGACGTAGTTTAAATAAAAATATTAAGGCCCTCAAGTTTTGATGAAAAAATGTACATTAAAAGTGTAGTGCCTTGTTATGCCGGCGGCAAACTCCGGCATCAACGACACCACGACACAAAAACAAAACAGCAAAGGTGCCATTGAAGTAGAACAATGAAGGTGAGAAGATCCCATTTCTCTCTCTCTCTCTCTCTCTCTCTCTCTCTAGATTGATACAATGAGAGTGTAATATTGTGAAGAGAGAGAGAGTCGAGGTACCATAATATAGGAGAGTTTGGATAGAGATGGAACGAAAATGTAATTGTTCATTCAACTTCACTGTTGAGATGGTTTCTACTTGTTTGCTCCGCTTTGCTGTTGGTCGAGCTGAACTTTAGAGTGTGGATTAAGTAAGATTTTTACCAGTTCCATCAGCACTAATCTTCGATTAATTATCATAATTACCTTTTGCTGTTTGCTTATTGGAGGGACGTTAAGCAGAAACCAAAGTTCATGTTGTGGTCAAGAAATTGTCAAGTTTTCTTTGATCATGAAGTTAAACATTCAATTCATTGTGTTTTAGATGTCACATTATTTAGGAAGCGAGCATCTTTCTTTTCCTATTTGGTCTTTGAATCCAAACTACACAACACAATGCTGCTCTTTTTTCTAAGGTGGTTGTTTTCAACTAGTACAATTAACATGCTGTCAATGTAATTTAAGTTGTTGCAATGAAATTGGATGCTTGTGAAACTTAATATAACACGTTATATGGTCGGATGACCAATAATGCAGTTATACAAAATCTGTAAAGGGCGACCGGCATGAGTTATTTGTTTTTCAAATTGGTTTGTTTGATACATATGGATAGCTGGTTAAATGGTATCCAAATTGAATGAACTTTTCTAGAATCAGTCTTTAGATGATGATAAAGAGAAGAAATGATTTCAATTATAACATTTGCATAATGAAATAATGTCACGTTAGATAAATGACTCTATCCATATTAACATTCAGACAAGAGAATTTAAAGGAATCTATTGAAGAAAGTTGAAGTTCCATCATAAAACTAATTAGCAATATAAGTATCACAATTTACTTATAAGCTCATGCAAAGTCTTTCCTCTCATCAATGTGAGATTTATTCTCAGCTCGCATCTTCATATGTGACGAATTTTCAAGCCTAACATGTGGACAGCACAAACAGGATGACAATGTAGAGCACATATGGTCGTTGGGCTTCACCTATGAGTTAACCTCTAATACCTATGAAGAAAGTTGAAATTCCACAATAAAATTGATTGACAATATGAAAAGCAATCCAATTTACTTATAAACTCATGCAAGATTCTTCCTTATCATGTCTCTGTGAGATTCATTCCCAACGCATACATTATCCTCCCCCTCAGCAAGCCAATGGTCAACATCCCAAGAATTGCCCTGAAGCCCTAAAAGTAGTCAATGGTTTGAATATAATGATTGTTTTTGGTCGAGGGAGCATAATGATAATTGTAGCTTATTAGTGGGGCTAGGTAAGGTCTCTTTATTTGCAATCTTTACTTGGGCCTCCCGTGGGCCTGTCCACAACTGTTCTGTCTTGGAATCTAAGGAATAAATTTATCACCATTTTAAATCATCAACGTCCACTACATTCTCTCACCCTCTCAAAAACATCCGGTGGACGTGTTCTGGGTGGGCTACCCACCTATCCCTAATGCTATGTCCTAGTCGTTGGATGAGAGTGATGGCCCATCCGATCTGTGCCACGTGTGAAAATCACCAATATTATCTAATATGTATAAGTAATTTTCTTTTTTGAGTACAACAATATATTTTAAAAAAAAACTAATAAAAAAATTTGAAAATTTTGAGTTTTAACGATAAGGACAAAATAAAGGCTAAAGTGAATAGTACCAGAATTGACTTTTTAGTGTAAAAATGTAATTTTTCGTTAAAGTGAACAGTACCATGGGTTTTTCGTTAAAACCCCTATATTTTACACTAAGGGAAGGAAAAGTTCAGCTAAGTCATACAATGAACAACCTAATTTAATATCAAATTCGTCATTCACGAGATTCGAACTTAAAACCTCTCACTTACAAATGAAGAGGAATACTACTAGACCATAGTATTGAATGTCAATATGTAAAAGTATTAGATAATCTAGTTATACAACTTATACTTATATGTGGTCTAACAACCAATATAAATTTCTTTAATTTCTAATTTTCTAATATTTATGACTCATCCATATCAAGCGTTTCAAATCAAACATGAGCTGGATTTTGCTTCATCACTTGCAAAGAAAATATTTTTCATCATGTATTTGGAAATCATTGCATTCTATGTATCTTTTCCTCAATTACTTCGATTTGTAGTAAAGAAAAAAAAAAAGGGTATACAATATTGGTGAATAGGCAAATGTGGTAATGCATATAATCGACATAATCACATTATTCAATAAGCTTCATTTATTCGTTCCGATTTTCTCTATCAAACAAAAAGTTTGTTCTATTCTCACAAGGTTATCCCCAGAAACAATTATATTATACTAAAAATAAGTCTGCTTGTTACTCTGACTATATCTCTCTTTGTTTTTACAACGCTCATAATGTTTGTACCCACATAAGTTATATTCCGATTGTAGAACAAATTCTCTTATCAAAATACGTAAATTATTTATTTTCGTGTAATTGAAAAGACAGAAAAATTTTATTTTATTTTATTGTTTTCATCTTTTGGGCATTCTACATTTCTCCCTCCACCCTTGCTCCGAAATCATCACAACATATGTAAAAGTATTAGATAATCTAGTTATACAACTTAGGCCTAGTTTGGTACTACGGTGATTCTGAAAAAAGCTAGTATAAAAAAAAACTGGGAGCTGTTTTTGTGTTTGGTAAACATTCAGCTTCAACTTTTTTTCACAGTTTTGGATGAAAAAAAGCCAAAAAAACAAGAAGCTGCAAAAACCAGCTTTTTTCACATCTGTTTTACATAAAAGTTTACCTAACACTATAATACTGCTTTTTTTTTTTTTTCAAAAGCACTTTTACAAAAAAAGTTTACCAAACACTCTGCTGCTTTATTTCACAACTGCTTATTCTCACAACACATCAAAAACAGTTTTTTTTTTTCAAAGCACAATAATACCAAACCAGCTCTTATATTTATGTGTGGTCTAACAACCAATATAAATTTCTTTAATTTCTAATTTTCTAATATTTATGACCCATTCATATCAAGCTTTTCAAATCAAACATGAGCTGGATTTCGCTTCTTCTTCACTTGCAAAGAAAATATTTTTCATCATGTATTTGGAAATCATTGCATTCTATGTATCTTTTCCTCAATTACTTTGATTTGTAGTAAAGAAAAAACAAAAAGGGTATACAATAGGGAAATGTTATTAGCACTCCAAAAATCTTATTCTACACTCCTCACAAGTATATTTTTCTTTCTAAATATAGAAAGTTTGGAATGTAGAATGAGAATTTTAGAATGCTAATAACAACTCTCATACAATATTGGTGAATAGGCAAATGTGGTAATGCATATAATCAACACCATCACATTATTCAATAAGCTTCATTTCTTCATTCCGATGTTTCTATCAAACAAAAAGTTTGTTCTATTCTCACAAGGTTATCCTAAGAAAAAATTATATTATACTAAAAACCTAAATCTGTTTGTTACTCTGACTGTATCTCTCTTTATTTTTACAACGCTCATAATATCTATACTCACATAAGTTATATCCCGATTATAGAACAAATTCTCTTATGAGTCTTATCAAAATACGTAAATTATTTATTTTCGTGTAATTGAAAAGACTGCAACATTTTATTTTATTGTTTTCATGTTTTGGGCATTCTACATTTCTCCCTCAACCCTTGCTCCGATATCATCACAACATATGCAGAAATCCAAGAAAAAAGAAGGGAAATTATTCCAAAAACAAAAAACTATATACCGAGGAAAACCAACAAATAATATCATCTTGTATTAACAAATTGAGCTTGCTACGGACAATGACTGAGTTCTCGGAGGCAGAGCAAACAGAGCATCAAGGTCCGGCGGCTGGAAGTACCCATTCTTCGGCGGCTCCCGCTTCTTTTCCCCAGCCGCCTTCTTCTTCGGAGGCGGCGGACACATATTCGCCTCCGGTATTTGGCACTCTCTCCGCTTCGGCGTCATACAATCTTCCTCCATTTTCAATCCAGCTCCTCCGCACTCCATCGGTCACTCTTTAAATATATAGTAGAAGACGGAGCGCGCGGTTTATATAAAACTTTCAAATTTGCAAAAAACAAAAAAAAAAAAAAAGGAAAATGGGAATGACAGCTAAGCATGCGCGCGGGGGGGACGACGTGTCAGACTGTTACTGGGAGTTTGTGCCTACATTCATTTCCACGTGGCACGAATCCAGCGGATTCTGTATATTTTTCTATATTTAATGTCTGCGCCAACTTTGGGTCGGTGGTTTGCGCGGGAAATTGAATCCGTTTGAATGTGATTCGGTGGGCTAAAATTTAAATTAAATATTTTGTGGTCCAACTGGAATTTTAAAAGGGTAAGCCGGGGCCTATAAGGCTAATGGGCCATGTCCTTAAAACGTGGAGTTATTATTATTTTTGTCTCTGGGCCCACTTTTCATTAAAATAGGCAGACATAAAATGGGTTTTACTTTGGAGGCCTGCATCTAGGAGTGCACAATGGACTGAGAAGGCCCAATACATGTAATGCTGTAAACCCAATTGACGCTCATGACCAACCAAATCCTCTCAAAGTGGGTCCAACATGATGGGAGAGTTGAAGAATGTTCAACTTATATTGAATGGTTTCATTACTGTTATACTGAGGTATTTTTATGGTAAAATTATACTCATGTTGGGATTATATGTGATCAAGTTAGAGATAATATCGGTGTTGGACCAATAGCAATGGTCATTAGATCGCCTTTGAAATCTTGACACAAGGAAATTGACGTTCATATCACACACTGTGTTGCAAAGTTGTCTAAAATTTATGATGCCTCAAATCCCCCTCTTAAGCTAATTGCTCCAACGCTATGAAGGAAGTTGAAGTTTCACCCTAAAATCAATTGGTAATGAAGGAATGGCTCAACTTCGTATAAGCTTTTGTAAGGTTTATTAATTTTCGATGTGGGACATTGTTCACACCTTCTTGCAGACGAGTGGAAAAATAATACAAACCATAATCAAATGCACAAAGAATTTTTCAATGTAATTGTTGCATCGCCATTTAGTGTTCACGTTCCATCGTGTATTCTAAATCCATGAAATATTATACGTGTTGTATGCCTATATTATAGCACATAGAATCCGAACTACGTGGCGGTATTACTGGAATGCTCACATTGGTCATATATCATGGATATGTATAATGTTTTAGGAATAAATACACATTTTATAATATAAGTTAATTGACAACATGCACCATGTAAATGTTGGTTGTTTAACTGTCAAAATAGTGCAATGGAAGATGAGAGTGTTCAGTTTGTAGCCGTTAGGTCTAATGTGTCAAGCTAGCATAGTTCTTCTCTTCATAGTAGATGAAAAATGTTAAGATGTGACCTGTGAGTGGGGTATTTCTAATTCTAGCCGTTAAGGTAGCTAGGTCTCAAAAATTCTAGCCGTTAAGGTAGCTAGGTCTCAAAAAGTATCAAGCGACATTACTCTTCTCAAATTAGTGGGAAGAGAAATGCTACGTTGCAATTTACAAGCAAGAAAATTATATTCGTTAAAATGTAATAATAAATCTGTTTTAGCGTGAAATAGATATTCCTATGCAATTATGCCATGCGTCGAGTTTTTATTGGACAAAGAGATCACTTTTTAAACACATAATTAACTTTGATTTCGCGGGTGATGTAAATGAAATTATAAACCAAATTTGAAAGAAAATCTCTCCTTGCGTGGGCAATTGTCCTTGGCAAGGTTTCGATGGGATTTGCCGCGTAGGTAAAGAAACAGTGGTGGCAGTTTTCCACTTGTAGCCAAACCACCTAGAAGACTAGGTTTCGAGTCTTTTGACTGCCAGTACTAGAGGAAGATGCCCTTGCCAAGGACGATCGATTAGGACATGTGCTCATAAGCATTCCCAAGTGTCTTTAGGACCCCACCGCGCCCTTCTCTTCTTTGTTTTAACCCCAAAGGATGAGTTACAGCGTCACTGCTCGGATCAAGCCCCTCCTCCTCCAGTTCCTCCGACACCACAGACCTCGACAGCTCGAGGCGCTCCTACCCCTCACTCGTGAAGCTCGACACCAGAATCACACGTGTCCCCCACATGGTCCCACGTTAAAAAGGGTTGACTTTGGCGAACGAACACGTCCAAGTTTTTTCCAACCAAAGATAACTTGGTTTCTTTGGTTCCTAACGTGCGCCCACTCCACCTCTTCCCTCATCCGCTAACCGACGCCTCTCTCTCTTTCCGATTGTCTGACGGTCAACCCCAGATTTGTGTTTTTACGCGGGTAGGGTAGGGGAGAGGGAGACAGTACGCACCCTCTGTTTATGTTTCTAAGATTAACAAAAGTCAAAGCCACAAACCTCCAAAACCTGCCCTCACTTTGAAGACACCACTCGGTTCCCCTCGTGTTGCAAGATAAACTTTCTAAATATATTAGCTATGGTGACGATGGTTGAACCACACTAGATTTTTTTTTCAGTTTTTATTTGTTTATTTTCTAAATCGTTTTGGGTGATAAAAAGTATAAATTATTGTGCGACACTAAAACATATTTATGTGATAATTAAATAAGTGATGAAACATAGAATTTGATTATTAACTAATATATACTACACTATAAAGCATAAGCTATCATCCATCAATCATGCACGTAACACGTAAACTTATATTACTTGACTATATTTTAGTGTCATGCAATACTTTTTCAAAGTACTTGTGGTGGAATGCCAATATACGTGGTTGTATATATACATAGCTTTGTTTCTTTCAAGCTATATCATTGATCACGTGTACTTTGTTTGAATTGTTGTCAAGTTAACAAAATACTATTAGCTTCTAATGGTCTCCTAATTGATGAATTTGGGTGGACAATTAGTTGCGATAATTAATTTTGTTTTCTTTCTTGTGAGAAAGATCGAGGCATGCATGCATGTGGACCACTATGTTGTTAGACATAGGCATTGACCTTTTGCACCGCCAGCCCATCAACAGAAAAAACAAATCTCTCTAAAATCTAAAATAATGGAAGCGTAGAGATTTGGAAATTGCAAAATGCGAACTCTTGGAATTAATGTGGTTCGGTTTTCTGGCAATATTCAATAAACATGCATGCTTAGTCTTGTATGAGTATATATAAACCTTAATTACGGGAGGCTCTAATTTTGTTATATATCTTCTTTTTGCATGCTACTCATCTCACGTGATCGAGACTTGGGAGAGTTGGAAAAGAAAGTTGAGGGAAAAACTAAAGTAGGGTTTTATAGTTTCATCAGTTTAATTGAAGAGATTCTCTCTTGCAATCAACATACAATTCTAATGACGTTGCTTATTCAATGAATATGTGTGACGCGTTAAAAAAGTTAAAACCAACTATTCTTTTAATAAACACTTGACATGTGATGAATTGATAACATGAGAATACATCTCCTTTAATTAGGAAGTTCTTGTTAAAAAGTCTATCACAGTTCATATCTACTCCTTTTATAAAGTAATTAACTATCCAGGTAGCCAATTATATGCTTCCTCAAAGAATTTAAAAAAGAAGTGATAATTAATGAAGTTCAAGTTTTTAATCTGTTTATTTAAAGAAAGGAGAGAATGTAATCTCTTTGAAAATAATGAAAACGTATATTTTTATTGATTCTTTAGTGGTTGACTCCTGCTTTGGGTTGAAAATTGGGTCATGGTTCAGGTAGCTTTGGTCCACCTTTGATGCCTCTATCATTCAAAATTTCTTCTCATCAAAACATCATAACAAGACAAATAAAACACTAAATGAAAACACAGAGAATGCTGCAAAGCAACAAAAGAAAATGAATTGAAAGAAAATTTACTCTTGCTTTGTCTACCTTTCATTTTTTTTTGAAAAAAAGTAAATAATTTTCCACACTAGCTATCAAGCGATTTCTCAAATATGGATTTAGTTACATTAATTAGAATTGATGTATTTCTTCATATGCAAATAGATTTTGAACCCCCTTTTCTCTACAATTTAGATTGTCTTTTTGCACATTCTTGGTTTATTTTTGGCGCTTTATTCTCCTTTTACTTATTCAATTCAACAAAAAAAATAAACAAATGTATACATCCATAGAAAATAGACAGGCAATTTTCTTATACAATTTACCTCACCCACTCTTTTTCCGGTAAATTAATATCGAGATGATCATGAAGCCAGTGTTTTGCAAACCGGAATTATTTTTTTTGAATTTGATGCAATCGTGAAAATTACTGTTCTTGAATTTGATCTCGGTGGGAAAGACATTGAAATTACCCTAGCATGCATATATATGCACAAGGCAAATGACCCCATTAATTTTTCAAAAAATGCCCGTAGCTAGGGTTGTTCAGTTTACCAAATATGTTTACTGTTTGACGGGAATAGAATTCTTAGCTAAGTCTAAGTATAATGCATACGAAACCAAAACCCTCTTACTTTAAAAGTCAAGAGGCAAACACGTAGACGTGACGACTTCCCTTCTTCATCTGCTCCACCTTTTCCCGTCTTTTATTTCTTCACCAGATAATACACACTCTATAATTCTCATCTTATCAACTCATTTCCTCTCAGTTTCTTCTTCTTCTTTTTCTATTAGCAATGGAGGAAGCAATGGCTGCTACGTGGTCGGACGGCTCAGAGGAAGAGCTGGTGAGGGAGCTTCTGGACAATGAGTCACCGTTCTTTGTGCTACCGGAGGAATATGTGCAGTCCCAAACGACTAGTGCTTTCAGCAAAGAGGCTATCAACCGGTTTATCCCTAACGTCTATTCTGGTCCGACAATCCAAGATATTGAGACTGCTTTGTCTGTCACAACGGGAACAGTCCAGCCCCAAGAACTTTCAAATGCCAGGTTTGTATGTATATGTTGCAATAATTTTATGTTCCTCGTTTTTGTAGAATTTAATTGATTGGGTTTATTTTTTGTAGTTTGGTGTAAATGCATTTTCTTATTTTGCAGGCTGTCATTGCCAGAAGGGGGTCTGAGTAAGGTTGAGCATAAGTATACTCTGAAGATCAAAAGCTGTGGAAATGGAATAATGGCTGATGATGGTTATAAATGGAGGAAATATGGCCAAAAATCCATTAAGAATAGCCCAAATCCTAGGTAATATTTACTATATATAGCTCCTTCTTCTTCCCATTTATCTGAAATTGTTTTTAAAAGCTTTAGGGTTTTGATATTATTGCAGCCATAGTAAACGTGTAGTTCAAGCGGTCATGAGCACTCAGTTCTACATCCAAGGCCGTCCATTCTCCATCTTCTAATATTGCTTGTTTATAAAAAAAACTTCGACTTCAAAGTCCGTAAGCTCTTACGAAGAATATGCAAACTTCAAGAAAAGTGTTTAACGCTATTTTTGATAAAAGATATAAGACGTACGTTCCTATTAGAAAAGTCAAAAAAACAAAACCACAAATATATAATTATTAATTAACTTAAAACAAATGATAATTGTTGAACAAGAGTCGCGTCATTTGTTTATTAGGTACCTAAACCAATAAACTTTGCATCGAAAAGCCTATAAGCATCGTAAACCACTTTATTATCTTATGTGTGCAAGAGTCGGACTTAATCTGCATGACTTATACCACTTTAATACTAATTAAGCTGATTAGTTCACGAAATGCTCTCTAATTAGTGCTGCGGCATGAAGCCAACTACCCTATTCAAGACCTTAAGAAGGTAGATTATCCTTAAATATTCTACCTACGCCAGGTCTAACCCTAGTACTAGGCCATTAAACAAAGGTTTGACATGATGATACAATCACACAATTACATTAAACTTTCAATTGCAAATGGCGGGTGGATTGTTCCAGTGGATAAAACCTTCTTCTTCAACCCACTGTATACCGAGTTCAAACCATTCATCCTCATCATATTGTAGCTTAAAGTAATAATATCGCTTATAATAAAAAATAAAAAAAAGTAAACTTTCAAATGATTTATTTTACTTTAATCTTTCAATTTACATTTCTTACCCAGTTTTTTTTTTATTTGTTTATAGAAGCTACTACAGGTGCACAAATCCAAGATGCAGTGCTAAAAAGCAAGTAGAGAGGTCCAGTGAGGACCCAGACACGCTCATCATCACCTATGAAGGGCTCCATTTACACTTCGCATATCCATTTTTTGACTTTAACAACCAGGCCCAAAACTCCAGCCCGTCGATGAAGAAGCCCAAGAAGAAAACCTCGGAGCCCCAAGCCGAAGACCAAGACCGAGAAGCCCAAGAAAGTCTGCGAAGCGTTACTCCCGATCCAGTTCCGGATCTGCCGCCCGGCCCATCTCCGGACCGGCATCAAGAGTTTGTGGAAGAAGAGAGAAGCTCACAAGGATTGCTTCAAGATATGGTGCCATTCATGATTAGGAACCCTAAACCATCAAGTGCTTCTTCAAACTCTACATGTTCCTCTTCTCGTTCATCTCCAACCTCTTCTTCTTGTCTATCATGGGTTTCTTCCTATTTTGACGTGGGCATGAATCATAGTTTTGGATGAATCCATAAACGTAAACTATACAATGTTGAACAATAACGATATGTATGCTAAAAATTGCGATGTAGATTTTATCGTCAGTATAAGGAGAAAGGTGGTTTTTATTTTCCATAATCCTCTCGTAATTTTTGGCCGTCGGATATAAATTAAATATGATCAAATGATAGAAATTAACAAAAGGTTCATAAAAAGTGTGAGTGAACAGCACCATCATCAGAGAATTTGTTAGTGATTGTTAGAAGAGATATAAGAAGAACTTAGACTCATTGCAATCATTTGAACTATTTTTGGATACACAAGTGTACTGGCTCCTTTCCTTGCACTTACTTTCATCTTTTTGTTCTTCATCTTAAGATGGTGTCAAGAGAACTAATGTTTAACTCTTATTCGATATTGATTATTTTTGCACCAATTTTTTTTTAACTCAATCTTTCTTTCGATTCGATTTCTAAAGTTCTTCAAATTTAGTGAAAATATCAAAATTACAATCCTATACCAAATGTTCAACAGTTATTTCATATCAAATTTTTTTTTTTTTTCTGAAATTCTCATATTTTCTTTGAAATTTTTCACGTTTTAAACCAACAACAATGAGACTGATTCTAAGCCTTGCTACTTATTTCATTATATTGTAAAACTTATGTATGTAGATTACATTACTCATGAGGGAAGCAATTCGACACTGCTGTTTTCTATGTTTGTTTGCATCGCAATCTAAGTATAGTGAGCATTTGCTTGTGTCACTCCTTGCCTCCCATATCATAAGGCGAAGCAAACTCATACAAAACTCTGTATGAGAATGTTTTTTCCCACTATTATTTGCACTCTAAAGTCGGCTGAATGCATTCATACGTGAGCCATGAGAAAAGGCACCAAATTATTTTAACAAAAATTAATGAAAAGTATTTAAAAATTTTGAGTTTTAATGATAAAGATAAAATTCAAAGTAAGATGAATAGTATCATGATTAACCGTCCCACCAGAAATTTTCTGGGCAACCAAACAGACGTGCAGAACTCTCTCTACGGTTTCAAAAGTACCATTCTCCACCTCAAACGATTCCTGCGGCTCGATACAATGGTTTTCTCAAGCATCGGACGCTCGATCACCCACTCGGCTCGTTCCAAATTCAAAAGAGTAAGAATTATAACCTAAAAAATCCTAAGTTTTGAATTTGTTTTTCCCTAAAGTTCTCTTTTTTAGTTGGTTGATAAATTTGATATTTTTCTGCGCAGAATGTGATTTCGGGTACTTACAACGGGAGGAACACGCTGCTGCACGATTCCTTTCCGCCGTCGTCGACGCCGCTCGGCAATGCGTGCGTTGATGGCTGCGTTGGGATTCTGAGGGGATATATAGCGTACAATGGAGCTGGGAAGCAGCTCGTATCAAAAGCATACATGTCGAATTTGAAGTCTGTTCTCGGAATCCATAGAATTCGTCGCTTGTTCTCCAGCCAAGGCCCCAGGAAGAAACGTAAGGCTTTCTGCCCAAAAGTTGAGAAATTTTTTTGGTTTGATAAAATTTGATGCTTAGCATAATGTGTTAATGTTTGGATGTCTGCAACGGTTTGGTCTTATAGATTACGAAAATTATTATCCGAAAAATAAGAAGCAGATTCCGAAAGGGGGCGAACAGAATTCAGTGTCCAAAGGTGTGCCACATTCTGATTTTTGTAGGTTTTTCCCCATTGATGTGTATTGGGTAAGTGCAACATTGTTTTAGTATGCCCGTCAGTTTCATTTTTCATCAGAGGTATCAAGTGCAGTTGGTCAGGGGAATACTCAGGGACAGTTTTCGAAGCAGATTCAAGATTTTATTGCTTCATTACTCCTTAATCCTCATCAAACGAAGGAGGTAATCACTACACTTAGAGACACTAGTTTATTTGAATTGCTTTCGCGTAGGATTAAGATTACCTTCATGTGTTTGACAGAAAAAAAAAAAGATTACTTTTCTGTTGAATAGGTTTACTTTCGTGTTTCTAGCAAGGTCTATATAATAGAGCCTTTATAGTTCAGTAGAGGGAGTCTCGAATGATTGAATAAACAGATGTTCCTCCCTGAGGCCTCTGTGTCTTCTCGTCTATATATCTTTATTGTCTAAGTTCTCGTCAAACATTCTGCATCAATGTTGTTATTTGGCTTATTTTTTCCATTTCATTTTCATTAGTGATTTCTGCTTAAGCTGATTTGTTTCCCAGATAAGTTTCCAAGAATTAAAAAATAAGCTACTTGAACTTGGGTTGGTCGATCACATTGAAGTTGCAAACAAATCAGTTGTAAAAGTGTACGTGAGGAGCTCCGCACGTGAAAAAGTTCATAGTGATGATTCTGTCCGTGATACTGTTAATGGTTCTCCTTCCGAAGGAAATTTAACCCAGTTTAAATATTATTGTAACATTGGGAGTGTTCAATCTTTTGAAGAAAAGTTGGAGGAAGCCCAAGAAGCTCTAGGGATTGACCGTCAGGATTTTGTTCCTGTAATTTATGTATCCCAAGTAATGAGGTCCAAAGATTTGTTAGGGTACGGGCCAACAGTGTTGCTTCTGGGAGCCCTTTGGTTCATGAGCAGAAAAATGCCTAGCATTTTGGTCCAGGTGGAAAAAGCGGCCGAGGAATATTCAACATAGGCAAAGCACAGGTCACGAAGTTGGATAAGAATGCTAAGAACAAGGTTAAGTATGCATTTCATTTCCTTGTGTTGCCTTCATCATGTTTCTTGTATTAGTAATAAAGTCAAACATGGATGCAGTTATTTACATAACAATTCTTTAGTGTCCACATTTTGATGCAGGTTCTCTTTAAAGATGTAGCTGGCTGCGATGAGGCTAAGCAAGAAATAATGGAGTTTGTGCACGTTCTAAAACATCTGAAGAAATATGAGGAAATGGGAGCCAAAATTCCGAAAGGTGCTCTTCTTGTTGGTCCTCCTGGAACAGGAAAGACGCTTTTTGCGAAGGCAACTGCTGGTGAATCTGGGGTGCCCTTTCTATCTATATCTGGTTCAGATTTTATGGAAATGTTTGTTGGTGTTGGGCCATCAAGGGTTCGAAGCTTATTAGGGGCAAGACAGTGCGCACCCAGTATAATATTTATTGATGAGATTGATGCAATTGGCCGGGCAAGAGGGCGTGGAGGCTTTTCAGGTGGCCATGACGAGCCTGAAGTACTCTCAATCAATTGCTTGTAGAAATGGATGGATTTGGAACCACTGCTGGAGTTGTTGTACTTGCTGGCACTAATAGGCCTGATATTCTGGATAAAGCTCTCTTGAGGCTTGGTCAGTTTGACCGTCAGACTACCATTGATAAACCAAACATCAAAGGTCGTAACCAGATTTTTCAAATATATCTGAGCAAGCTCAAGCTGGATCTGGAGCCGTCATTTTACTCTGAGAGGCTTGCTGCTTTCACTCCTGGATTTGCTGGAGCAGACATTGCTGCAAGAAATGAAAGTCCAAAGATCACCATGAAACATTTTGAGGCGGCTATAGACAGGGTGATAGGCAGCCCAGAAAAGAAGAACAAGGTATCTGTTGCCACTGCATGGTAATCTGTGCAGTTGTCGACTCCTTTATGATTCAAAGATTAATAGCTGAGAATTAGGAGATTTTTTTATGGACCTGCAACAGTGAGATAATTTTTTTGGCATCATTAATTCTAAGTTTGTACCTGCGCGACCTAAAACAATGGTGTAAACAACTGTTTGATCATGAGAGACTTTCTAAATTTTTTACCAAGATATTTAACTGTTTGCTGGACTCTTTATGCAGGTTATAAGCAAGCTGGAAAGACGGACTGTTGCTTACCATGAATCTGGTCATGCTGTTGCTGGTTGGTTCCTTGAATATGCAGAACCTTTACTTAAAGTAACTATTGTTCCACGTGGTACTGCAGCATTGGGGTTTGCTCAGTATGTTTCCAATGAAAATCTTCTTATGACCAAAGAGCAGCTTTGTGATATGACATGCATGGCCCTTGGTGGCCGAGCTGCTGAGCAGGTGAAGCTCCATCTTTCCCAGAATTTCTGATAAGCTTTATAATTAAGAAGGAAAATCTTGATTTATTGAAGAATGGTACTTGTATGCTCCCAATTTAGGATTTTGGTTCAACGCTTAACGTTACAAAGGCACTTTAGTATGGTCTCACACTCATTGAAGTACGAATTCACCTGAAATATAGCGTTTAAAATTCCAAGGATGCCATCTTGGCAACAAAAAAAACTTAGAGTTAATTCTGAAAGTATATGATGCCTTTTGTCCTTTAAATCTGTATAATTAGTAATAATATATGTTGTGTTGCAATGTTTGAATAGTTTCCGACTGCAGACATTCTTGTGTTACAATAACCCAATTGTCTTAAATTGATCAAGCACAATGCCTCAGACTGAACAGAAAAAATAAAGTTCGTAACATCTGTGACAGTACATCTTAGTTTAATAGAGAAACAAAAATTGTGGCTAGTTGTGCATGATCAGGCTCATGTATGTAGAAAGCTGAAGTTGGGGTATTGCTATGAGCCTATGATGGCACCACATTCTAATTTTAAAACGAAAGACATCTTCGTAGCTTATGAGATTTTTTCAACTGACTTGTCATTAACTGCGGTGATATTTTTGGAGTAGATTTTGTTGGGGAAGATTTCAGCTGGAGCGCAGAACGACTTGGAGAAAGTGACCAAAATGACTTATGCTCAAGTTGCATTGTATGGATTCAGCAACAAGGTAGGTCTTCTTTCATTTCCTCAGAGGGACGATTCATTTGAGATGACGAAGCCCTACAGTAGCAAAACGGTGCAATCATTGACAGTGAAGTGGTAAAGCATACGTCCGCACCATTCAGTTAATAGAGGAGCACAAAGAGCAGATAGGATAGATTGCAGAGTGTTGCTGGAAAAGGAAGTCCTTCACCAAGAGGACTTGGTTCGAGTATTGGGAGAACGGCCATTCAAGTCGAACGAGCCCACAAACTATGACAGATTCAAGGAAGGGTTCCAAGAAGAAGATAAGGAGGGTGAAGATACCCATTCAACCAGATGTTGTTGTGCCTGCATGGTGCATAGTGATTATTTTTTGGGGATTATGTGTTTATATGAGATGAATCGGGTAAAAGGCTACGTCTTTTGCCAAAAGTGATTGTAAAAATGCTCTGTATATCCCATAGGTGCGGTCTGGCTTCGGCTACGATTTCTTGTTTATGAAAATTTAGGAATACCCTTTCTTGTTTTCCAATCCCCCATCCATGGCCTCATTTTAGTTGAAGGGTGTTATATGAAAGCATGTTAAACCTTATGGGACCGTAACGTTCAAAACTTCAGGGTGAGAAAACTTTAAATCTGAGGGGTTCTGTGAAAACACAATAAATCAAAAGGCATGTTCATGTAATCAACTTTACGGGTAAGTTACCATTAGAAGAAACTATTATTTATAACATTCGATAATTTTAGACAAAATTCTAACAAAAGGGGTTTTGTGAAAACAATTCGAAATCTCAATGGGTGGTAGGGTAAATTTTTAAAATGCAAAGAATTTGTGAAAACACGAAGAATCTCAAGAGTGCAAGCATAAATGACTATTTAAAAAGTAATCCTAGAGAGGACACCTACATTGCATAAAACGACATGACAAGAATTACATTTTGGTCTTCTAGGATTTTTATAAAGTTGGCATGACTAGAGGTAGGCATAGTACGATTCAGCCTGCCCCAGCGCCAAAATAAAAGTGAAATAATAATTTAACGCCGGTTTGGTTATATTTAAAATTATTTGTTAGACCGGCATGGTTCAGTTTTGTTGATTTTGGTTCAGTTCGACCAGTTTTCGGTTCTACTCGAATTAAATATGTCCAAACACTCCTTACGGCATATCACAAACTCTAAACTCTGTGATAATCGAATCCCCAAATTCCCATATATTACCCCATTTATTCCGGCCACTCTCTACGTCCGTACACCGAAGAAAAGAGCACACCGAAGAAAGAAGAAGAAAAGAAGAAAAAGGAGAAAGGGAATAAAGGGGAGTGGAGAAGAACAAAGATTGACACCCGAGAAAAGTGTAGGGAGAGAAAGTGAGGGACTGGTGTGATCGGATCAGAGAGAAGCATTTCAATGCCAATTCAAAAATGTTTCGGAATCAAATATTAGTTTTAATTTCAGAATTTTGAATTATCGAAATTTACTAGAAACTTCTTTGTCACGAAATTTTCGGAACATAATTCGGTTCTCCTGCATTTTATAAGATGTTTTGAAAATTTACAAGCTTTTATGTATCCACCATTTAATATTCTTTCTGAATTGTTGCGATATTTGTATGTTGTTAAGTGTGTATGACATAAAATAAAAATAAACAAGATAAATAATTCGTATGCTTTTATCTTTGGTTTAATATATGTACCATTTTCTTTTTATAAAACTAAGTTTGAGAAATTTTGGATCACATTCCAATTGCCAACCAAAATTTTCAGAAATTTTCAAAATCAGATATGTTCGAACTCGGAACAAAATTTATCGGTCCAAATTGGAATTTCCAATCCAACTTGCATCCCTGGGTGCAGGTACATGTGTTCGGTATCAGGTTTTAGTATAGTTACAGGTATTTGGGCCTTAGTTTAGTTATATTTTTTTGGGCCTAAAAGAATGGACGTTGATTTTTTTTTTTGGGTCAAAAAATAGTCCTTATTTTTGTTAAAAATAATATTGTCAAAATTAAGGGAGAACTTAGCAATAATGTGATTCAAATTTGCCTTTAACGAGAATCGAACCTAAGACATCTCACTTACAAGTGAAGATGAATACCATTAGACCATAGTACTAAATGGTAAAAAATGAACGTTGAATTGGCTAAGGTTATTTGATATCTAAAAAAACAAATATTAAATACAACCAGTTCAGTTAGGTTCAGACTGGTTCTGTTAAGGAGAGGATCGAATTAAAATTACACAGATCCAGTTCGGTTCGGTTTTTGAAAACAAATTGACTTTTAGTCAACTTGCTTTTTTCTGATTTTTTTTTTTTCTGAATTCGGTACGGTTCCTTGGTTTCACAATTTTTATTCCCACTCCTAATCATGATTTACCAGAACAATTCAGATGTAAGTTAACAAATGCTTGAATTGTTCTAACTGGAAGGAAAAACGTGTGGTTCTCTATAAGCGATCGTCTTTACTACAAACAGTTCAAATTGGAAGTTAAAGACGTGTGGTTCTATTACACTCAATATTGATAGCACCCGTTGACCAATAATAAAAAAAATAAAAAAGCTATTGAAGGCACCATTGACCAATAATAAAAACTAAAAATTATATTGAAGGCACCCCTTACTAAAATTAAAATGCAAATTTAAAAAGTGTTATTCGCATTTTTATTTTTACTTCTTATATAATTTTGTTAATTTTTTTTTCATAGATCTTTTTCAATTGATTTGATTCGACGATCGAAAATTGAAAAATGTGTGTGAGAAGTACAAATGAGTGTGTGGATAACACTCTTCTATTATTTACACTAGCAGAGGAGGACTTGTTTGAATCTAAGACACAATAGACTGACAATGAAGCTTAACCATTAGGACAATCCACTATTTGTACTTTCCACATGCACTTAAATTGATGTGTTAACTAAAATCTCCCTTGATTTTAGAGAGCGTGACTTATTGGCTCGGGTGCTTTTTTAAATTTTGGGGTTAGTGTGGTGCTGCAATGCTATTTTTGGCTTCGACCTCGGATTATTTCCTTATTGGCGTCGACCTTGGTGGTGGCTATTGGCTCAGTAGATGTGGCGGCGGCGGGGAGCTGCACTTTGCTTTGGAAATTAGGTTTCTTTTTGTTATGGTTGTTTGTCTTTTATTTTGGGGAACTTTACCAAAAGTTTTCGGTTCTATTCACTTTAATAAAAAACTATATTTGAACACTAAAAAGTCAATACTAGTACTATTCAATTTACCCTTTATTTTGTCCTTATCGTTAAAACTCAAAGTTTTCAAGCAATTTTCATTAGTTTTCCTTTTATTTTTCCTGACCTATGTTTGTGTTGGTCTCCCTCTTTGTTTGGTGTTGTAGTTCTTCTTTAACTTTGATCCCTTTACTCTTTTTTATCTACTTTGTTTATATAAATATTCCTAATCATGAATGAAGTTTATTATTTCGGAAAGAAAAAAACTAAAATCACCCTCTCAACCCCCCCAAAAGGCCCTTAGTAACTATCCGTTTACCATGACAAAATAGATTAACACAACTTAGAATTTAGTTTGTGAACCGCTTCCAGAACCTACAAAACCCTCCATTGTAAATGAAGACAACGATGGAGATCACAACGATTATGGTGACAATGGTGCTAACCACTGAAACTGTTCCATAGGGAGCAATAGAAAATTTTGAGGATCTAAGCTTCTAGCTACGATACATGTGCACAATTTTCGGTTGGTTGCTACCAAATGACTCGTGTTGGACTTCTAGTATTAAAGGAAATCAACCAAATTTTTTAAAGATTTTCTATTCGCTAGCTACTGAATTATTAAATAATTTAATACGGTTTCTACCAAATACTACGACTCATGATTACCTCCATAGTTATGTCATGTTAGAGAAAACAAGTGTCTCCACAGTGCAAGAGTGTTTTTAATAGTTTGGGGGTGGCCATAGAACCTCCCAAAAGTATTTCTAAATATTTAAATTCTAGACAATTTGTAATTGAAGTGGTTAAAAACATGTAATCATAACTTGAAGCCCTTGGACACCGATCGTTGAACTTGAGATCTCAGGCTCATGGATCGTTCTATTTTTGGATCGAAATGTCTCATGGATCATGATGAGTTATAGTCGTCGTAGAGCTCATATGAGTGTGAACGTTGTGGCAGTAGATCTAGGGTTTAGGACTTGACACTTGGATTAGAAGTCAGAATCTATTAATCTAGGCATGGACTTTGAGTTTCATGGAGGAGGAGCGACGGGCGGTACTGTCATTTGTTTTCTTTACTTTGTTCTTTTCTTCTGGATGGGAGAGGTCACTTTCAGGCATCTTTCATAGTGAATGTGTGATGATTCTGACTATATAGGACTTTGTTGCTTTCTCCTTTATTTAGTGGAGAAATGGACGAATGCCTTTTTTTAAAATTACTTGGGAGGAACCGACTTTACATGTAGATTGCGATGTTGAGCTCACATATAATATAACAAAAGTGTGTCTCATACAGCTGTTTTCATTAGGTCCTAAAGTTTGGTGGTAAATTTACAAATATGCGGCTTGTTGTAATATCTTCAAACATGTCTTTTAAGTGACCTTTCAGAATTTCAATCTAATTATGCTTACCAAACGAGACTCTTTGTTCTCTAGAATCAAATGACCCTTCGTTCCGATTTATTGATCAATCCTACAAGTATTTACATCACCCAACTCAATAATTAGATGTTTAGTATTTGATTCTGATTGGGCTTTTGTAACAAGGAACATACACTTCATAGGGACACTGCATTCATAATAAGGAGCATTAGCTGCACATATTTGACCTAGATCAGTAAATGAATAAAAACGATGAGGGATCTCTTTCCTTTTTAACCAAAGAATGTGACAAATGGGAATCGGGGATCGATAGAACTGCATGCATTTGTTTTTGAGTTGGATGGTACTCCACAATCTATATATGCATGATAGCTGTTGTGTGGGACTTTCATTTTTCTAGGGACTTTAGATAGAATGAACGCTATTGATAGGCTTCCTAGTAAATCAAAATAGACAAACTACTTCAGCCTTTTGAGGCTAAAAAAACCCTCATCAAAATCCAAACCCTAATGGCCTCCTTGTTGTAAAGCAAACAAAGATGGTGATCACAATATTTCATCACCAATAATTTGTGGGGCTAGTAATATTGACAAATTGACATATCATTTAATTGCATATCAGTCTCGATCTATTTGAGTTGTTGATATATGATTTGAGACTAACGGATCACGTTACTCAATTAGGTACATGTATGCTTGTTGATTTGTACTAATTATGTCAATTATTATGATCAGTTGTTAATGAACATATGAGTTGTCATGTTATCTGTTATCATGATATCAAAAATTGTAGTCAATTATAATTATGAAGCTAAAAGTAATTTAAAAGATTCTAGATTTGACATGTAGACTTTTACCCATAAGTGATGATAATGCCCTCATTAAATTAACGAGGCCCACATTTGTTCCACGCACAATTCAACCTCCAAGAAGGCATGAGTTGTTGGCTATGACTTCTCCAAGCTATGTTACCTATTGCTAGGATATAAGACAAGAGAATTAAAGATAGAATTAATAACTAATCCTTATCTTTAAGCTTTCGTTATTGAAGACCAACTCAATTAAGTAAGGAATCACAATCAAATCCAATCAAGGATTTTACGAGATAATTACAAGATATTATTAATTAAATAATATAATATCTTCAGGATAATTTTCTCCTCTATCCAACGGATAACACATTTTGGCCAACTGGACGCTGACGCATGGCGCAAGATCCCTCTATCCATGGCTGACCACATCTCCCAATAAATACCATTCTATACTAATTGGTAAGCTTTTGCTATGCAATTAAGTTTAAACTCTATCTCTTTTCAGAAAAACTAACTTAAATATCGAAGATCCATTAGCAAAATACTCCCCACCCTACACACTTTGATCAAAAGTATTATACGTAAAACTTCGTCAAGACTAAAGACGGTGAATTTTTGCTACCACAAATTGATGCTTTTCATTGGGAGCTCAATTTAATTCTCGAAGAAGCTCTTGCTCAATTTCTTTTCAAAATTCCCTTTCTTTGAATTTTTCTAGGTGCTTCTAATCTTCAAATTTTTAATTCTTTGATTATGGTGCTGGCCTAGAGAAGGAAAAACATGATTGAACGTTCAGAATTCACGATGAACAAAATCCCTTATGTACATGGACATAGACTAGAGAATAATGGACATGACGTGGCCCCATGGACATAGACTAGAGAATAAGGGACATGACGTGGCCCCATGCCGCCGTTTTTCGCGGCTGGATGCCCCCTACCACGAGCCACATCCAATAATGTTGCCACTTTAACAGCTCAAAACTTGCAGGCATAGTAGCCTAGAACTAGTAGGCTCACAGAGCAGTTCCAACAGCTACACAAGCAACCCAAGCACATCAGGCTTAAGTACACACGCAGACAGCTATAGCGTAGCCTAACCCTCACAAGCCTAAGTTGCGCCAACCCAAGGCCAAGTGGGCCAACCTGACCCGTTCTAGCTGCTCACATGTCTTACCTGGTTCCTAAGCCCTGATTCGGTCCCAGAGTGGTTCAACTGGATCGGCCCTTAATCTCTAGATCGAATTTGATTTAGACTGGACTTGCATGCTTGATCTGGATTAACGATTGAACCAAAGGTTTTTTAAACCCCGTTATTCAAAAAATTTGACCTATTTAACTTAAATTTCGTGCCCGCTGTTCACAACACTTCCACCATTCACGAAAATGCATACCAACTAAGCTTCAACACTCCAAATGTTGATCCAAAATATCCCAGTAGGTTGCAGACTTGACAAATGCCCTCACGTTAGACTTGACAAGTGCCATCACGTATTAAACCACCTTGGAGAGTTTATTCATTAAGCACATCGAAATGCAGCGTACTCTTGACGAGGTAACCCGATGCAGGATAAGAGCTGATGATGATATTTCTTTCCAAAAGTGTCTCAACAAGCAACTACTAAACAGCCACGAACCAGGTGTTTAGGTAGCGTGCACTTTTGCCTTGGCCTTTGTGAAAACATTATCTCCTGCCTTAGTGTGCTGAGAAGTGTTCATTACCGACTTGGCTCGCAAATGAGTATACATTCACGGTTAGGCCCACGCTCTAATGAACACTTAAACCCTGAATCCATGTGCAGTTTCCAATCTCGACTTGGCTCAAAGATAATCCCTCACACCTCACATCGAAGCAGGCAACACAGGGAACATGAAGAAACTTTAGGGTAGTCAGGTTCAAGTTCAACTTGAGCTTAACACCAAACGCAATCATGAGCAGCTTGCTCGCTAGCTAGAGACGAATGATGTGTACCGCAGCCAACACACAGACGAGTTGATCGCCGGGAAGAGCATCATAAACCTGCAGACCACCGAGGGTAACCGAAATCACCATTGCCCCAACTTCCAGCGCATTGAGACCACAGACGAAGCACATCTAGAGTAGATTCGAGTCATCCTAAATGTGAAGTCCCCAATCACTTCGAAAGAGAACCAAAGCCTAACTGGACGAGCAACAATTCTCAAACTCCTCTTATGATCAACTAACCGGTGAAAACACTTTTTCAAGGCTTTAAAAAAGGTGTAGAGGAACAAGTAGGGCAAAGAGTGCAAAAAGGTATTCAAAGATTTGAAGCAGTAAATATGGCGCTAACGTATAGCAATTTAAAAAAAAAAAATTTGAAAATTGACTCTTGCATTAACTTGATAAATTATACTTTCCACGTTTGGGATATAACCGCATTCCACTGCATTAATGTTACTAGGTTGGCATGCTTGTAAATAATAGAAAAATCTATGGTTATTATTGTAGATGATGTGTCTATCTATTTTTAAACAAAGATCAAATTCAGAAGGAAAGGGATCCTCTCCGGATCCGTTCCACCTAAGCCTCATGAACCACAAATTTGGGCCTTTAAAATTTGATCCAACGGTTACAAACAGAGAGCCCCATTAAAAGTTTTAATAAATTAGTCGTTGGATCAAATTTCAAGGACCCGGATTTGTGGGTCATAAGGATTAGATGGAAGGGATCCGAAGAGGATCCTTTTCCAATTCAGAATTATAAAGCCTTTCAGGTTATATTCAAAGAGTTATCTTTTTAAGCCCTAATATCCAACAAACCCTAAAATAAATTTTGCAAGCAATTGGACTCCATCTCCTAGAAGACTTTTACTACAAGTCAAAGCTCAGAATCAATGCAATCGAAAAATCCATTTTTGACAAGCCTACTTAACTTGGGATTTTACACCTCTTGTACTTCCTAAGCATAGCACGGCAGGTGTGGGGACATTCATGGAGCAAAAAATAATTTAAAAAATCCAGGAGCTAGCACGTGGACTTTTACCCACAAGTGATGAGAATGCCCTCATTAAATTGGAGGCCCGTATTTTTTCCATGCGTAGTTCAACCTTCAAAAAACTCTGAGCTACTGACTACAACTTCTTTAAGCTCTGTTGTCAATGGCAAGGAGATAAGACAAGAGAGTAAGGAATCATAATCAAATCTAATCAAGAATTTTACGAGATAATTCTAAGATAATATTAATTAAAAAAAATCCAGGAGCTAATACGTGGACTTTTACCCACAAGTGATGGTAATTCCCTCGTTAAATTGGAGGTCCACATTTGTTCCATGTGCAGTTCAACCTTCAAAAAGACCTGACTACTGACTATGACTTCTCTAAGCTCTGTTGCCGATGGCAAGGAGATAAGACAAGAGAATTAAAGATAGGATTAATAACTAATGCTTATGTTTAAGCTTTTCTTATTAAAGACCAACCCAATCAAGTAAGGAATCACAATCAAATCTAATCAAGAATTTTATGAGATAATTCTAAGATAATAGTAATTAAATAATCTCTTTGATAATGTGCTCCTCCATCCAACGGATGACATACTTTGGCCAACTGGACACCGACACATGGCTCAAGATCCCTCTCCCTATGGCCAGCCACATCTCCTATAAATACTCCATTCTACACTAATTTCTTGTAAACTTTTTCTATATGCAATTGAGCCCTAAACTCTATTTTTTTAGAGAAACTGACTTAGTGATCATAAATCCACTGGCCAAATGTGTTTAATTGTTTTGTAGGTACAAATTTGTCAAAATTGAAAATGACATATTTTTGCTACCATAATTCTCAAATCATTAAGAGCTTATTAGAGAGTTTATATACACAAGATAATAACATTTTAAATTTTGATACAATGATTCTAGTGTGAGGATTGAGTTAAGTCACACAATGGACCATTAATTAATAACTGATTACAAACTCTCCATATTCATGAGAGTCGAACTTATAACCTCTTTAATTACAAGTGAACATAAAGATTACTGGACAATAGTGTTAGTGAATCATATGTTGGATTAAATGATGGTTTGTCGAGGGAAATTGAATGGTAGAGATGATAATTGTCAAGGAGCAGATCCTAGGGTTTCCGGTGATCTCAACAGTTTAGCACATCGTAGGATTTGCGGCATGCACCATTACATTATGCTCCCAGTCGCCGAACACTTATTAATCTACCAAACCCCAACAGTCAAACGTTAGCACTTCTAAAACTCTCATAATATTTGGAGAATTTAAATAAGTGAGTTTAATTGACACTTTTTTTATTTTTTATGTTTAATCAGATAAAGTTCTTTTCTTATTTGATACTGCTAAATGTATAAAGCCTTTGCACGAAAGTACAAATATTCAAAACTCAAATAATATTTTGGAGGAGCCAATCTAAACACCCCAACTAATTAAATTAATAACTTTGATATATGGTGAAACAGACACACGAAGGCGAATCATATGGTTTAGTCTGTTTGCGCTTTCTTACAAGGCACCGGGTATATATAACATTCCTCTTACACATGTACGTAGAATTCAAAACTTTGAAATATATTAGTAAGTAAAACGACTCTGTAGTCTGTATGGTTACTATGGTATCACAGAAAACTGAGTACGCATACCGCTTGCGCGTAGGCTGGCTGTCTACGTCTGGCTCCTCTCATCTGATGCAGCACGAGACAACAGTTAGCCTATTCAAGAACAAATTAAATACTTTAAAAAAATCCAGATTGATCGTTATTATGCTACCTGCTCTTGATTGGTTAAATATATTTAGTAAAAGCTTGACCCCGATGTTACTTCTCAATTCTGCAAAAGAAATTCCCCCGCTAAATCAAATATTAAACTCCATTTTTTCACTTAAAGAAATCAATAAACTACTTTGGAAATGAAAGGCCCTTCGCTATTGGTGTTGCCGTACAGAACATGCATTTGATATAAGGCCAATAAATCTACGACCTTAGACCAAGATATTTTTGCGTATACTACCGTTATTGCGTTTATACGTTCATACACGATACTCATCTCATGGTATAGAGAAATATTTATGCGGGATTGTTCCTGCCGCTCAATTTAACTAGAGTGTTCAATTAGTTTACATTGTTACAATGACGTACGTGATAGAAAAGTCTTGAAAATTTTCTCTCTAATGTACTAATGAAACCAAATTATATGCAGAGGAACCCAAAAACTATGCGAACCATGTTTGGCTTTATGCAAAAAAAAAATATAAAAAAAAATCCTAACAACTCCTAGATCTAGTGCATAGAAACGAATGCAACAGTAAAATATTGACAGACAGATCATGGTTCTTACAACTCTCCGTTGGTGTAGCTTTCTCCTAAACAGCCTCACCAACTGGAAGCTAGGAGTCCAAATAATTATACTATTATAAATCATAGTATATTAGTAACAACAATACAAGGGTCGTGGTCATCGCCAGCCCAGGTAGTTCAAATAATTGAGGGGGAAAGAGTCAGAAATGCTCCTTTCATAAGACCCATCTGGTTGTAAGCCACCACCAAGTTCTGCAATATTTTTTTTTCCTTTTATAATAATTTATAACTTGACCAATTAGATTATTTTTATAAAAAATTAGACAAATTCAATACATGTTGCAGTGCATGTAGTCTAGTATCTTAGTGCATAGAGTGTTTAGTTTCTACCCATACGTCCCGAGTTTGAAACTCTCATCTTCCCTAAATTATTGTAGTAGTTTCAAAACATCATCTCTTCCTTAATAATAAATTTAAAATATGCATATTTTATTTAAGAAAATAGATGAATGCAGTACTTCAAAGAACACTAAAATGCCTAGTATTCAAAACAATGGTCATAGGATTTTTTTCTGTAAGTGGTTTATAACCGAGATAATTTTGAAGAAAGACCTAAAATAAATAAACAATTCTATAGTTAAAATACGACATAAAGTGTGTCGAGTGTTTCTCAAAGGACTGAAACACCCAAATATATATGTAAGGATCTTGCCCTTTAATTTTAAGGATATGGTGAATAGGAAAGAATGACTTAACAAGGGTCTACCCATATTCTCTTTGGAGTCCTTTTTGTTTTGTTCTTTTCCCTCTAGTGTAATATTTGGCCTCCAATGACACACCCCGATCGAAGTCGAGGTATGCTGGCCATCACTCGAAGGTGATGTAACCAAAAAGGGAAGTGAAGCATAAAAATATGGATAAATTTAAACTAAAACTAACAATTATTTAAACTAAAGTAGAGAATGCGCAGTAGTGGAAAGAACCCATAAAGCACAAATGTTCAGAGCATAGATGACACAAGTAGTGCAGTCGAAACTAGTTAAGTACTTATTACACAACAGGAAAAGTCCCTACATTATTTATGGATATGTCAGAACCGCCGGATATTCCTCGTACGCCACAGAATAATTTAGCTAACTAGGACTTGGAGGGGCGAAAAACAGAAGGGTGAGTGGGCAAAAACAAAGGTTTATAAAACTCATTTATTTTCTGAATATACTAACCCCTTGCCATAAAACATGTATAGTTTTCAGAAAATCATACTACGTATAAATATGAAATCAAATGTAAATCAACAGTGTATTCAGAAGTATGCCAAATCACCATATCTCAACAGTACTATAATAAAATTAGGTGCTCATCAATCTATGCTGACACATGAGTTCATGCAGAGGATTTTAAAACATGAACAGGACTGGGTGTAATCATAATATACGCTCTAGTGCTACAATCACGAAAGACTGGTGCTATTTGCAATCACATACGAGTCGAAGTTGCCTATTGCAACATGTACGACAGGACTGGCACCTACCTGGATCTAAGGCGAGCGTGTGGTGCGAATGTGAACATACACGTGAAAGACTAGCCCTAGCCCTGGGCGAGCACTAACACCGGGTGTAGCAATGTATGATAAGTAGGTAAAATGCATATGAACATGCCATGATAGTATATAAATCTCAACCACGTAATAACATTTCTAAAATTAAATAAAACATGGCATGATAGGCATAATTCAATCCAAAAGTATTTGTGAAAACTATAAAGTTTACACACACACACACACACACACACACACACGAAAACAAATGGCCACTCACTAATACGTCGATGGATCATAGCCTCCTAGCCTTGCTCGTCCTCGTACGTCCTTGGAATAAGTCTCACCTATGTGGGAAATAACTAAACTAATTAATTAAAAAGAACATTAAAAAAAAAAAAGGTTAGGAAAAACCCCCATAGTTTGCTCAAACAGAGGGTTTAAATATACCAAAGCATTCTACTCGATGTCACGGACCCATACATGTCAAGCACAGGCCGGTTGGTGGCTGGACGCGCCCTCACGTGCCGCCAAGTCACGGCCACACGCAAGGGCCACGCGCTGGCAGAACTAACGGAATATTCCATTAAGTCTAATGGCATCTGAATATTCCGTTAACTTTAACGGAATATTCTTTGTATTCTATGAGGAGAAAGGCTAATTGGTTGGTGGTCATTTTTTTAAAGAGAAAAATGATAAGGTTTTGTACAGTGGAAATCACACAAAATCTAACGTGCCTTATAAAAAATAGTGGTTTTCAAACACTGAATAATTAACACGCACGTGTACATAATCTACCCATTGTTAACTCAATTTAACTAGGCGTACCTTTTTCGTTACAAGTCTGATTCGGGTCTAATTTACGTTCACACGACCGTAACAACGAGTACTATTTAATTACGATAATGAGAAAAATAATTTGAAGCCGAATAACTACGTCTACGTCAGGTTTCACTTTTGCCAAAAGGGCATAAACATCATTTTACACACTTAGAGAGAAAATTACATGAAAAATAAGGAATGGATCGTCACATTCAATGATTTCGTCGTGGCACATTAAAAGAATCAAGGCTCATGTGTCATGACCCTCTATAAATTGGAGGCAGATTGTCTGCCCTCCTGTTTGGTGCCCTTCTCATCCCCTTCTATTTTGTGCAGTTACGGTTAAGTCACGTCAACATTTTATATTCTTATTATTTTTTGTCTTATTATCTCTATAAAAAAAATCAATATAAAATATTGACGTGACTTAACAATGACCACACAAAATAAGAGGAGATGAAAAGATCATCAAACAGCAGGGCAGACAATCTACCTCCTTATAAATTATGGTGGCCTTTGCACTTTATTAGTATTAGTGGCGGCACAAACTTCAATGGTAAGTGGCCATATTATTTATCTTAGATACATGTATGTACATACACATCCATCATATATTGAAATAAAATAAAGTTCAATAAGGCCAACTTAGAAATGTTTATTGATGTTATGCACACATATATAGCTCAGCATTCAAGTGTTAACGAGTTAATAAATTAATACAGTGTTAACCACTCGTTTTTTTTAATAATTATTTTACAATGTATTCAAACTGCATGTTTAAGTTTAAGTTTTAGTTCTCATTGAAATACAACTCTGCCAAACTTCAATACTACATTACAATATAATTTAGTTTTCTAAATAATAGGCAAACAAGTAATTTTAGTAAACCTGACGATTAAATAACGATCATATAATCCAAACTGTATGTGTTGATAAACTTTGTAGGCTTAACATAGTCCACTATCAATATTGCAGATTATCTAAACATAACCAATTACTAGGTGTTTGGTTTTATCATAAAATGCCTCAATGATATTATAGGTGGAAACTCTCAAATATTAATTGGACATTATTTAGTCATATGACCGATGTGATCCGATTCTTCAACATATCTAAGTTTTAGGTCATCATAGAAATATTTGCAAAACTTCAATACTCTTATGACGGTATTCATAATAATCATCAAATAGCTAAATAATTTTTCAATTTCAGTGAATTTTTACAATATGATCTTAAAATGAACAGTTCTAGCATATGAGTATATTCTAGAGTGCACCAAAATCAGAGGGGGCGTTGAGAGGGTGCGAAAGGTGCAATCGCACAAAGTCCTAAATTTGAAGGGGCTCCCAAATTTTTTGTCATCTAATATTTATATGTAATAATATTTTATATTTAAAGTTGCTTTTGTTATGAAATAATGTTCTATATTCAAAAATTGATTTTGTTAGCATTTTAAAATCTCATCGTACACTCCTCATAAGCGTAATTTTTTTCTTTCTAAATACAAAAATTTAGAGTACAATAAAATATTTTGAGTGCCAATAATACACCATAAAAGACGGTATTTTTTCAATATTATTATATAATAATGTTACATATTCAAGTGACACTTTAAAGTTAGAGTTTTTGAAGTTTGTTTTCTTGTTTGGTTGTTTAAGATTGAACTGCTTTTGATTATTTAGTGAACGTTATGTTTGTAACTCTTTTTACTTATTATTAATGACATTTTTAAACTTGCAATCAGTAAGTGCTAAAATTTGTTTTGATTTGAGTGATTGTTTTCTAGCGTCAATATATTGTCCTACATTTGTTAAGACTTATCTTAAGGAGGGATGTTTTTATAAATTTCGCACATGACCCCCAAAATCTCAGAGACGGTCCTGACCAAAATAAGTAGTTAGTGTCACATTAACTCATGACACTAACTACTAATTAATTAACATATATTTGAGCTACCTATATATATATATATATATATATTGTTGAGTTTAAAGGAAGCAAGATAGATCACAAAGTAGTCCAATATATCTTGCGTTTACACCTAGCTAAGGGCATGTAAAGTTATAAATTATTCCAAATTGATCACGTATATCTGCTATATTGTGGTGACACCTTTATTATTTAAAAGGTTAATTTCAACAATTATTCATACAATTTATCATCTATAATTATTATAAAAAAAAAAAAATTGGATATGACTTCCCCCACCATCCCTCAATTATGGAGGTTAGGCTCTCAAATTTATGGTATATAATTCATACAAATCGAAGATGCAGACATCTTCCACAATCCACTGAATGGAGCTGATATTGAATATTTTGGGCAATATTTGATGCATATCATACAAGTTATCAATTTTTTTTATCTGTGTCAGATACCAAGCTAGTGCGTGTTCATCATGTAAATGACGCAATGGTTTGCTTTAAACTTCATGTTACGTAGTCACTTAGCATTAGTGTTATTATTGTTTACTTGTAAATAGAAAGTCTTAGATTTAACTTTCGTGTATGACTAGTTTAATATCAAATTATTATGACTTAGCTTATTATGACATCCTACCCAAACTCCGCACTTCTTAGTGTAATATATCATTATATTAAAAAATAATAATGTTCTAAAAATAGCTAGGCGCTAGCCGAGGGGCAAGGAGGAATCTAGCATCTAAATGCCTATGCTAGCCTAAACGAGTTTTAGGCATTTTTTTAAATTAAATTTATTATTTGCAACGCAGTACTACGGTTTGGTGATATTCTTCTTTACTTAAAAGTGAGAGATCTTAGGTTTGAATCTCATGAATGGTGAATTCAATACTAAATTAGGTTACCCATTGTGTGACTTAACCGAACTCCTCATTCTTCTAGTATAAAAATATTGATGTACTTTAAAAAAAATATTTAAAATATGACTTATAAAACTGTTGAAATTTTTTCTTTAGTGTTCAAGTGGTTTCAAGTCAATAGTATTTTAGAAAATATTTTTAGATGTTGTATTCATTTATGGTGAATTTTAAGAAAAATAACTGGATCAAACACGTGGTATAAAAAGGTATTGGCTGAGTGGAAGGTGGCTGACACTTTTGTTAATTAGAATGTTGGGTGGCACAGCCTCATTGAATAACAGTTAAAATATAAAAGAGAAAAGGATGAGAGATGGTCACTTGGGAATTGGAGAGAGATACACATTTTGTCTTTCCTCTACGAACCCAAAATGGGCAGAGAGAAGCTCAGCGCGCAATTCTCTTCTGAAAAAATCTTGAAACCATAATGATCATACTCTGATTTTCATAGAGTTTTCAACCAAGCCAAGACCTCCTAGACCACCTAGGCCACCTAGGTCATTCAGGCGTTTACTTAGACTTTTTAGGCGACTTTCTGATTTTTTTTTTATTTTTTTTCTCTATTTACGGATTAATTTCTGACTGTTGATCACCGCATAACGCTTTTGCTTAAGCATCAGTGCCAAAGTCGATTTTTAGAACATTGAATAAAAAAAATAGAGTTAGAGGGGTTTGTAAATCATGAAAAAAGTGTGACACGGTAATTTATAACCATCATTGCTATATGCATACCACAAATGGTGGTGGTTAGCTGCATTTTTCAACCACAAATATTATAATTAATTAAACCAATTAATGTACTAATTAGCACCCTCAATGATTGTCTAGTTTCATGCATAAAATATCATCTTTCTGATTGACCTAAAGTTAATCTTTAGACTCCATTTCATATCATTGTTTGCTTGTTGAAATTTGCCTTCTTTCAAGAAAAAAAAAATGAAAAGAGAAAAGTATGAACGAAATCATATGCAATGACATGTGTCCAGGCTCATAATTGTAGCTTGCACAACCAGTTTTTTTAGGTAAAGTTAAAGCTGTGTTGAGTGAAGGTGGAGAATGAAAGAGACCATCCCATATGCTGGTTTTTGTCTCTACTGCTTACTAGAGCTCATTTTAGATGGTGATATATATATAAATATCAGATCCACCTAGATGCAACCTGTGTCCAGAAGCATCTAGATTATTGGGTACCAATTAAATCGGCCAACCCCCAATTTTTTATTTTGCAATTTACTTTAGTTAACAAAAAACTTGTTTTTTTTTAACAAACGATTTTATCAACACTAAAGGAGTGGGCTAAGCCTCATAATAGGTTAGCAATAATGTGATTGAAATCGTCTTTGGCGAGAATCAAACTTAAGACCTCTCACTTACAAATAAAGAAGAGTACCACTAGACCATAATACTAAGTGGCAACTAAACAATTGTTACTAATACTGCTCTATAATTTCTTTGTAACCTTTATTAAAACAAAGAAATGTATTTTTTTTTTTTTGTGTGTCATGAACGGTTTCGATTTTGATATGTATAATCAAGAATTTGTTGATCACAATATAAGGTACGTCCTGAAATCACATAAGTATTGTTCTTTAGTTAATATTATTTCCTTAAAGAAATACTTGTGATTAACGAATTTTCATCGTAAAATGTCATAATAAAACTGTTCATTTTCTTAAACATCATTTGAAGAACATCGCTGAACAAATTCAATCAAATGTAATCATCGATATGTATCAAATAAAATAGCTGGTTCATCCTAAAGTTCCTAATTGTTACAAATACCATGAATTTGCTCATACATAGATTAAATAATTTATCGTTTCATTGATTTATTTATTTTTTTGTCAAAATTGTTCTTTAAATGATATTTAAGAAAATAATCAATTCAAATTATAATACGTATACGACAAAAATATATGAATCACAACTGGTATAAACTAAGAGGATCACCTTGACAACTTTAATGAATCCAATTATCTTTCCGTCAAGTCGTAGAAATTAGTTATTGCACCTTTAACAGTCAAGCATATGAATGGATAAGATAAGAATACTTGGGATCCTATTGAGTATGCTGTAAGCAACTTCAATTTTTTCCTTCCCAAATTAGAATAGCAGTTTCTTAGCATATTAGATAAGCGATAAATACTAGGGTTTTAAAAGTGGAATTTTTCGTGAACTTTCTGCCACTTACAGTTTAACGTCAACATGTGTCAAAACTATAAAACATTGTGCTAGAAATATGAGGTGGCATAATCCATAAAAAATTCCACTTTTGAAAGAACCCCATTAATATTTACCTCTTAGCAAGAATGCTGAATTTAGAGAGTTTAGATCAAACCAAAGGATAATATGCACCTTCCCACCACCTTTGTCATCATTGTTGGCACCAATCTTTGGCATCCACTTGTTTCAAAAACAAGTTACCAGTTACCACTAGCTTTCAAATGCAGGGGTATTTATGGAATATTGAGAAACTACAAGGGTAAATTTGGACCGTGAAGGGAGGTGAGATGGAGATTGTGGCAAAACTGGAAATGTTTGGACAAAGAGAGTCCACATAATACAACGTTTGGTTCAACCTTTTCAATCCTTGGAAACCAGTTGCCTTCTTCCTGTTACCTTCTTTCTTTCTCATTTTCTTGTTACTTCTCTGAGTCTTAAACATTTAAAAATTAACGTGTTCAAAAAAAAAAAAAACATTTAAAATTTAATTTAACTGAATGTGATTTGAGATGAAAAAAAATTAATAATCTAATTAAACATTTTAAAATACATAAACTCGTGGGAATTTCTCAACGGTTTTGCCTATTTAAACCCACCTCCTCTCCTCTCATTCCTCCTCCCACTCCTTCGTTCTTCAATACCTTTAGCATTGTGCTCTCTCTCTCGCTCTCTCTCTCTCTCTCTCTCTCTCTCTCTCTCTCTTTCTCTTCCCAGAGTTCTCTTCTTGCAAGAAAGAAACTCTCTCTTTCTCTCTAGTTCATCGATTTGGTATTGGCATTCTAATCTGGTAAGTCAAATATTCAATCTTTTGATCAAAGGCATTTCCAACCCATTTTTTGGAGATTTGGGTTTCCTTCAAACATCATTTATATAAGCAAAAGTGGTTCATTTCATTCATATGACATCCACTTTGCACAAAAATTTTGGTTCTTAGATCAAATCCAATTTACACCAAATGAACCCAATCATTATCTAAAGCAGTTCATACATTGAGGCTCGCCCAATGAACCCAATAATTTTTCTTGTGATTCAAATTAAATATAGTTTTAAATTGTAAAAATTTATTGAATGAGTTGTTCTTGTTCCCTAAAGTTATGATACACTACGGGAAGTGCTTGAAATAATCACATGAAACTTTGTTTAAGTTAACTTTCGTTTTTAGCTTTATGCATTAATCTAACGCCTGATTTTATAAAGTAAATACAACTTTTACTAGGTTGTAATATAAATCTATATCCAAACCTAAATTCCCATAAAGTCATTGGTCCACCTCTTCTTTTGATTCAATTTATAGTAGCGGCTGTGGATTGTCCATTCAGAAACTAAGAAACCCCTTATCCAATTCCAAGCTAAGCTATTAGGTATTGGCCTCAGATTACTCACCTTTGAAAACCCTTTTCTTGTTTTGGTGGTAATCTGAGTCAATAGGGGCCACAAATTTTTTTTGTCATCCATATATGATGATGGATAAGTTTAGTTTGAGACTGAAAATGAAACTTGATATAAACTTGTGTCGATTTAAGCTTTCATGGAACTTAGTGTTCACTTCTCTTCGCCGTTTTCTGAAGGTTTCCTGAAATGGAATTCGACGATCGACTCATGCAGGCTCAGAGGACAAAATTCGACTGCCTTTTGTTCGGTAAGCCTTTTAATTTTGGAAATTTATGTACGAATACGAGTTCACTTGTAAAGCAATCATCTTAGACCACTTTTGTTTGAACTTTTGCAGATCTTGATGATACACTGTATCCCTATAGCAGTGGCATTGCTACAGCATGCAGAATCAATATAGAAGGTAATACTTTTTATTCTAAGTGAGGCCTTGGAACTGCAGAGGTGGGTTAGGCCAGATGGCTAGGATAGTCGAGGAACCCTTCCGTTCCGCATTTTTCATATCAATATAATTTGTTTTGATGACTTCCCTTTTTCTTTTCCTCCAGATTATATGGTTGAAAAGCTTGGCATTGACAGGAGCATAATCCCTGAGTTGGGTAACCTACTGTACAAGAATTATGGAACAACAATGGCTGGTCTCAGGGTACTTTTTTCTTTTCTAAATTCTTCGCATATTTTTGACCTTTTATTATTTTATTTCTAAGCTTTTCAAATGAATTATGCATAACTTTGCGGGTCCTTCTTTGCAGGCAATTGGCTATGACTTTGACTACGATGAATATCACAGTTTTGTCCATGGAAGATTACCTTATGAGAACATAAAACCGGACCCGGTTTTGAGGAGCCTCTTGCTGAACCTGCCTTACAGGAAAATTGTAAGCACCTACTGTGTAACCGGTTATTTATTCCCTTGTCTTTCACATCACGTGACAAGAGTTTCAAGCTTTTTTCTTTATGCTAATTATTTCTCTTTTATATGTGAAACAGATTTTCACAAATGCAGACAAGATCCACGCTGCTAAAGCACTAAGCAGGCTTGGATTGGAAGACATTTTTGAAGGGATTATCTGCTTTGAGACCCTCAATCCGATTCACAAAAACACGGTCTCTGACGACGAAGACGACATAGAATTCGTGGGATTAAGCAGCACTACCACCACTACTAGCAGCTCCCAGATTTTTGACATCATTGGCCATTTTGCTACAGCAAACCCCACTTCCAAACTACCCAAAACTCCAATTGTCTGCAAACCATCCGAAGATGCCATCGAACGGGCTCTCAAGATAGCCAACATTAACCCTCAGAGAACAGTAAGAAACATTTATATTTTCTTCTCAAAATTTGAATATCTCCAGGTTCTTTAGATTATTCACTTATGCCCATTTTTGGTTGTATTTTTGGCTCTTTCAGTTGTTCTTTGAAGATAGCGTCCGCAACATACAAGCTGGCAAAAGAGTGGGACTTCAAACTGTATTGGTAAGCTATTGACAACTTTATACCAAAAACATACTAACTCACATACAACGGATCTCATCACAACTCCTAAAGAAATCATCATCAATCAACTTGTACAGCAGTACAGGTTGACAAAGTTGGTCATAAGCTGATGCGATCTTATTGTCACTATTGAATGTTACAGGTTGGCACATCTCAGAGAGTAAAAGGTGCAGATTATGCTTTGGAAAGCATTCACAACCTTAGGGAAGCAATACCAGAGCTTTGGGAGGCTGATAGGAAATCTAAAGTTGGTTACTCTGGGAAGGTTGCAGTGGAGACATCAGTCACAGCTTAGATTTGTGCCCTGCATGCACTAAGTTTTTATGAGGAAATATTCATGTTTTTGGGATTTTACCGTCCCATTTTTCCTTATCATAAAAAATAAATAATTAAAAACTTTAAAAAAATTTAAAAAAAAGTCTCATTTTCCTTGTCTCATTGTGATCCGATGCTAATTATAATAAAATATATATTGTATGCTTTCGTATTGTAAATTTGAATCAAACATTCAAATAACGATTCACGATGAATCAATGTAGCAATATGACAAACTCAAATGACGATTCACCAAATTGTTTAATAATAAAATGAAGGGGCACATTATACAAATAAAAAAACACCTTTAAATAGTTATACTTTCCAAGCCTATGAGCCACTACATTTGCTCATACCATATCAATTAGTTTAATAACATCACGCATGTCACACTCTCATGATTAGAAAAATTCAAATAACGACTCACTTAAGGACTATGATTCTCTCCCTTCCTCTTTCCATCCCATTTCATCCTCTTCTGTTATATTCTCTTATTTTGTCTTTTTCTTGCTATAAAAAATTCGTATAAGATGTTGATGTGGTTTAACCGTGACCATTCAAATAGGAGGGGAGGGAAGGGGAGGGAAAAAAAAAGGGGGAGAGAATCCTACTCCCTCACTTAAACATTTCGTTCTTTGAAAAAATAAAAATAAAAAACAGAAATACCACAAAATTAAGAGCTAGTCAATCAGTGTAATAACTTTGCGTGAACGTGTATCACATTGCCGTGAATAAAAACATTCAAATAACAACCTGTCTAATTAAATAAGTTAATAACATAACATTAACGTATACCGAACTGTCGTGATTAGGAAAATCACGTACCTCTTACTCCTGATTTTAAGGAGTCGAAATTTAATCACAAGTACAATTATTAGTGGAACTTCATGCTAATCACGCTAGGTATACAATAATCATAAGGTGTGTGTGTGTACGCATTTTAGTCGACATTTGCAATGAAAGGGACATACTCATTAAACATTGATATTAATGATAATTAACAACTCAATTGTGTAGCATAATTGATGCGCAAGAAACTGTGTGGGAAAATGATGTGTTCAAGATTACAGGTGAATATTATATGCGTTTACTGTTTCAAAAGTCTACTCATCATATTATTACTATATTAGTAATATACTTCTATCAATCGTATCACCATATTCTTGAGTCTCTGGATACTACTACTAGACACTTCACACTTGTATTCGCATCATTGACTTGGAAAATCACATGAATCTGCTGAGTTAGCCAAAGTAAGAGAGAAGTTGAATTAGTTGCATTATGTGTCCTCAATTTCAGATGAATACTGTGAAAAAGCTTCCTTTTTTCATCACAGAATTAGCCGTGTAGGAAAGTAAACGACTTGGCAGTTGGGAAGACAACATAACCCAATGTCATGTATTTGTGAGCCCAGAATAACTTCAAAATATTAGGGTTTATTGTTTGGTATCTAGATTACATTAGAGGCATTTTCGCCTATATATGTTTTGAATTTTTAAGTCAATGTTAATTAAGTATTTTTAATTTTTTTTCATGCTTGTTCCAAGTTCAAAGTACCATTTGAATACATGAGAATCTCATATAGGCATATAGAACAATTACTAACATATATTTTGTGCAAGAGCCCTTCCTATCTAAGAGAAAATTGCCGCATGATTATGTACCGATCTTACTTGGTATCGCAAATCCCAAGTTTGTATCCCAGAGTATTCACAAGTTTGCATTAATATTTCTCCACTTTTTTTCTTACGTTGTGATCGAATCATCTGTCATATTTGGTAAATGGCCTGAATTTATTTTAACCAATTATCTTCCAAACTTTTTCAAATAGTCAATTTCCTCATCGCCATCAGATTTTTAAATTTCACACTATTCCGTTCATATTTCTCATGTGCACAACCTATGACCAAATTACGAGCGTTAAATGACTATTCGGCCCACAGTAAATCCAACCATTTAGATTGTGTAGGCAGCTTGATCCATCAATCCCTATATAGAGTATAACAATGGCTTATCTACGTATGAGACCTTTTTACCCTTTTAGTTGGCTCACTTGATGCCACGTGAAAAAGATAAAGATGAAAGGAATTTTGGATGCGATGTTGAGTAGTCTAATGGTGGAGAAGTAATTAACTATTTATAAACATTCACCAGGGTAATTAGCTAAATAAAAGTTCAGAATAGAAACTAACATGGTATACAAGTTCAAGGGGTATATAGATGAAGACATCTATATGAGATTTATTGTTCAAATGTTAGTGAATGATCCCTTAAAATTCCTACAAACCAGTAAGAGTTGGTTCAGTTTAAATCTATTCGGTTTTTTTCCCAAAACCGAAAATCGAATTGAAATTACTGTACAATTTGGGGGGTTTTTTTTCTTTTTACTTTTTTTTTTCCACTTTTTGTTCGATGGTTTGGGTTTAGGTCGTTTTTTTTTTTACTCCAATTTTGTTTATTCTGTCAATCCACAAAAGTATCCACAACATCAAGCCCATCATACACGTATAGAACTAATAAGTGGACAAGATTATACGACTAATACCATCCAAACTTAAACCTTATTTAGTGAAACATAAACACCTCAAACATTCTGGAAAAGAAAAAGACAAGCGAAAAAAGGCAACTAAATTTAACCTTTCCACCCTTCCAAGGGTGATCAAGTGTCACGCCCCGATCTCCAGATATATTCATGGTAGATATGTAAGTCAGAACATAACTGTATGACTAAAATAAAATTCAAATTGATTCAGTACTTTAATAAAATACATAGATAAGTACCTAATAAATAAGCAAGTAGGCTCGCAAATCGAAGTGTTGAAATAAATGATAAATAAAGGCAATGAACCTAGTCAATTCAGATGCTCAACTCCAACATAACTGCACTTGAAGTCCCTCGTGACTAAACCAATACTACACCATAGGAATGGTGCACCGGAAAATAAAATCCGCATAAGTAACGAAGCTCGTGTGAGTAGTTAATAAGTAACTATGGTTCCAATTATAAATAGGGTTCATTGTTGGAACTAAAATCGCGCACATTCATTGATGGAGTCGGGATTTAGGCTGAATGATCCATGATATCTGGTAAAGGGGAGAATTGGGTTGTTTGGGGGTGTGGTTGAATCCAGATTGGACTGTTTACATATATCCGAAGGAGAATAAAACCATAAATGTAGTTTTAAGAAAGGAGTAGGTATGATGTGTGATACATTAGAATACATCCTTGATGAATAGCCTATGGAGGGGCATGATGAGATGAGTTCTTTGTGGACATGTTTACACATAGATGGCAACATGTAGAAAGATGAGCCTCTTTTAGTCTTAGAGAGAATGTCAGAGAGATGTATCTTCATATGTGATTGTTTACGCTTGATAAATACCCAAGTTAGGGTATTTATGGAGATCTTGGGAGTCCTTGTAGGGAAAGTAATCCCAGTTAGATCATGAGACTATTTAGGAAGAAGTCTAAGATAAGCAATCCAATCCTCCTAGGATTATGATTAAGTTGCCTAATCACCACGATATTCTAATTGGACTTGAACTAGAGTTTCTGTACTTGAGACAAGTAATGCAAGTTGTGAAATGGATGTCTAACTATGCCTCTAACTACTCAGCATGTTCGAATACCTTACTCCGATTCGGATTAGGAAGCCTAGCTAGTCCGACCTTCTGAAATTCATGGTCTATGTGCATTCCAGTCCTTCTTGCCACCCAAGGTGCCACTCGTCATGGGACCAGAAAATCATGGTCCCATAATTGCTTATAAATATGCTTCTGAGAGTGCTTTGCTTCGAAGATAGATAGTTTCCAACGGACCATGAGCGAACTATCCCAGAATAACTTCTCTAGAATGCATAACAAAATGACCTTCTGTGAGATCCCAAGACTTTATTAACAAGGAAGAGAAATATTTGAAAAAAAATATATGTTTAGCTTATTTATTGAGAATTCATAAAAAGATAGTGGACGTTAATACAAGTTCTTAGCATATTTTCAATTACCTTTCCTAACTCGATGAATTTTTAAGGTAATATACATGTTGGGCCAATGAATAAGCACCACATGGCAGACAATGAGTGGCTAGCTTGCCACGTGACAGCAGCTAGAATCAGACAGCAAAGGGAGTTGTTCTGATTAGGTTAGGGGCAATTTAGCTACATGGCAAGTGATGATTGAACCCAAAGGAATAAGAAGATGCAGGCAGTGCAAATCAGGAAGATGAGGATGCCTATATATACCCTTGTCGGGTTGGAGAGAAAGAGAGAGGGCGAGAGAGAGTTCGATCAGTGAGAAAACTCTCATTTCTTTCTCATGCTCTTTAGGTGGAAATAAAGAAAAATCCCAAACCCTAACCATACTTCATCTCAAATTTGATTTCGTTTTCGTCTAATGATATATGGAGAAGAGTACTACAATCTCAGGATTTTATCAAGGTGGTGAACTCTTGTAATAGAGAGTTGTGCAATGCTTTGGAGTCCAAGTAGGGAAAATACAGCAGACCTTTATAGAGATTGGCTATATTAAATTTTGCAAAGTGTTATGTTATTATTATTGATCTTATTGGTTGATTGATGTGATTTGATGCTAATTTGTTAAATGTTTCTCTTGGGTGTATGTTTGTTATTGACTAGGGAATTATGTTTGGTTGAGAATATATTGTGGTATATGTGAATGATGAAATGAAAGTATTTGTAAATCACTCATGATGTGTCATGTGGTTGGAGCTTCGGTGTTGAGAATGGAATTAAAAATGAGGGTAATGGAAATGATCTTTTGTGTAGTTGAGCCAAACTCTTAGTAGGTACAAAGTCTCAGGCAAACCCACAATGCACAGTTGCTTTTAGGGTAATTCGGGATTGGCGATGAAGAGTTTTGCAAGATGACTAACAAAAAGGGAAATTGAGATGATTGAGTTACATGTGGTTAATTTGTATAATAGAACATTCGAACCACCACTACAGAGGTAAAATGCACGGTATAGGACGTGCAGGTCCACGTGTTTTATTATATGAATTAACGGGAATAGTCGAAGAGTTTGCATTTGAACTCATGCATTGTCATTGCTAATAATTTGGTATTTTGTTATATGATTTCAGGACACTTAATTTAGTATTGTCAATTTACTGTGACAATGTTCTGTCCCTATTGAGTTGTTGAAGCTCACTCCTCTATTATTATGCAAGTTTACGAACTAGACCATCTAAGAGGATAGATGGGATGAGATTGGATTAGAAGTGAGAAAGAGAAGTTTAATTTATTTGTTTTCTTTCTAGCCTTGTAAAGAATTCTTGAGTTTTTTTTTTTTTTTAAGAGGAATTGATTTTTCACTCCATTATTTATGTTTCTTTATTTATTTAATTTTTAGCTCGTGCTTTGGATTCGAGGTTATTTTTCCACCGATCTCGACTCCTAGGTGTGGCACCTTCAAACTACTTTTTTGGCTTGGAGCTAGCCGATTCTAGTTCATCCTGCTTGCTTGTCTCTCAAAGATCTAATATTTTGGAGTTCTTAACTATACTATAGACCTATGATCGGAGTTCCACATGCATAGCTAAAAAGTTGGGTGTAAGATGGAATTCGCCTTTGTATTCCTAGAATGACTTAGATGCCTTAGGAGTCATTTTGTTAAGTTTATTTTACTCAAGTCCTTAAGCTTGTTAGAGTAAAACACTTGGATTTCGTCTTTTGCTTCCTTATTGCGGAATATAGTTTAATCTGACAATCTTTTTGAAATAAATTAACTTCGATGTAATGAGTAACGAAGTGAAATAGGAATAAGCTTATAGGTCCTGGATAGAGGTTTACTCCCCTCGGTAAAAAATGCTACCACCCAATCCTAGTGTTTATAAAGATTTCCACTTGGATAATAAGAGTACCACCCTACTCCAGTGCCAAGTCTAAAACTCCTGAAAAATCCTTTGCTCCAAACTTGTTATGATGCATTGATCGGATTAAGGATGAGAAAGTGACGAGTCGTGTCTAGAATGGTCTCCAGATCTTAATGTCAGTCCAAACTTCTTTCTTCAAGCATGACTTTGATTCACTTTGTTTTTCACCTTGCCCCATTCTAGATCTGAGGATTTTAATAGTCGCAACGTGTCACCAAGAAGGGAATGCTAAAGTGTCAAATTTGTGAAAATTTGTAACTTCCATATTCTGCTAAAAAAGTAAATGAAACTCATATGATTTTCCAAGTAATTTGCATCTGATTGATTATTGTTTTCAATGGCAGATCTGGAAGTCTAACCTCATAGGGTCCCAATGTCTAAGATTCGAGCGTGTTTAGCGCCCAAATTTTTTTCACCTTTTTTATTGAGAAATTTAGTCTTGCACTTAGTGGCCATTTCGTTATGTTCTATATTCTATTTTAAAACTTCCAAGGCATGATGCCAAGCTTTACCTGTCAAGGCTTGTCCCACCTAAAGTCAGTTGAACATCACTTGCCAGAATTTGTCAAATTCTGTTTAAGAAGCATTTCATCGAACAGTTTGTGGACATGCTCAAGTCCCATACTAAATAAGCATAGGCTCCACCAGTGACTTTCTCTCAATATTTTTCAACTTTCATAAGATCCAGGGACCCAAGAGAACCCTCTAGATCTGTCCTTGATTGTTTCTGTATTACAACTTGTTAATGGGATTATAAATCGTAAGGTAATTTAGCCAAAAGTCAATAAAAACTTTATTATGAAGCCATATTTTTGTTTTGGACTTAATCAATAATATATTTTTATTAGTTAGGCATAGGTCAATGATACATTACGACATAGGCTTTAAGTCATTATAAATAGTTAGAATTTGACTATTACATCCTTCTCTCTATTTCTCTTTCTATGAATGTCATATGGGCTTAAGCTATTATAAATACAGATTTAGATCCTCGCTGGATTAATTTTGTGGAGATCCTCCAAACCAATGGATCTCATCCATTGATACAAATCCAACGATCAAAATCTCTTATCCTTCCTCTTTTCCACTCTAACTCTTCTCTTTCTCCCTCACTTCGAAGCTTTCAACCTTGAACCACCAACTCTTCAAATTTTAAATTAAATTCAACCCTACCTCAAAATCAGCCCCAACCACCACAACCCACCCAACCCCAACCGTCCTACTACCTTACCCTCTCAAAAATCAGCCTAAGTACTGCCACATCCCTCAATTGCAAGTCCCTTAACCTTAAAATCTCAGCTAATGTTAACGAAACAACAAAGAGAGGGGCTGTGTAAACCAATGTCTTCTAGTTGCAGAGATTTTTTTCGTAACTATGGAAGAATTATAGAGAGAGAAATCTCAATGATGAAGAAGAAGAAAGAGACGACAAATAACAAGCTAAAACAGTAAGGGATTCCGAAAAAATAAATTAGACTTAGCACAGATGAACTGCAATTGAATTGGGTTTGTTAACAACGGTGGGGTGTGGGGTTGCGAGAGAGAAAGAGGAGTTGAGGGGGAAGAGAGGTCGGGGAAGAGGCTTTGGCCATTGAATTTCTATTCATATGGAACTGATCTTGAGATGACTTGATCCTATAAATAGTTAGAACATGTATATTCTATCACTCTCTCTCTCGCCCTTCATTTACATGGAGGAGTATACTCAACTAAAAAAAGAAAAAGAAAAAAGGAAACGGACATTGCAATGCAGTGTTCGAATCCAAATATAAGAAACTGAACCAAGAAATGAACACTACATTGCAGTGTCTAAATCCAAATGTAAAAAATCAGAACCAAGAAACGGACACTGCATTGTAATATCTGTATCCAAACGGACACTTCATCATCACAATGTATCTCAATTTAATAAATAATTTTATATAAAAAATTTTACGCATATCATTATTTTATGAGAACGTATGTGTTGGCTACAAAAATTACAGAAACCTACGTGGCGCGCAGGCCGAGTAATTAATAAGCTAACTACGTCCTTCGGTTGAATGCGGGGCGTGCCAACTCATCGGCCGAGCTCGGCCGAGGAGTAAAATTTGTTGATGTTGCGTTGAGCGCGTTGTTGACTTCTTTATCTTGCGACTGCGGCCGAGGAAGGAACAAATCTCGGCCTTTGGATTCTCGAGCCTGAAGACAAGGCTGCTAGTTCTACGAAGTTCAATATCAAATTCGGCTCTCAAGGTGCCGAATGTAGTAACCTGGTAACACCTCACTTCGCCGAGAAGGCTAATGAGATGACCTCTGCCAATAAGGATTTGAAAATCCTTCTCGACCGAGACTTGGATAGATAACCAATCGGCCTCGACGCAGTGCTATTTATCCAAACTGAAGGTGCTTCGGGAACGGCTGATTCTACGGCAACAGTGCTGTTTATCCAAACTGAAGATGTTCGCCGGTTGCCTTCACAGTGCTGTTTATCCAAACTGAAGATGTGTCGACGGAAAAAAGAAAATAAAAAAAATCTCAAGATGTTTGAGAGGTTTTGCGCAGGGCAATTGTGTGTTGAATTGGAGGTCCCTTTTTAATTGTCTGCTGCTTGGTATTTATAGAGATCTGCAAGCCAAAGTCGCGAAAACCAATCCTAATTGTACTGTGACTCTAAGTCTTTATTGCTCACATCTTATCAAAATTTGTTGTCATCCTGCAACCTGATGCAATCCTGCTTTGATTAATAACCTTTATCCATCATTATCATAACCTTTATCCATCATCAAAACCTTCTGCCAAAGACCACATGCATGCATGACTCCTTCACCAATTTCTAGATAAGACCACGTACACCAATTTCATCCATGAATTCCAAGTCACTTTGTACCGCACCACCCACTTTTATATAGGACTTAGGTTTAGGTCATAATTAGCCACGGTAAAAAAATCCCTCAAATCCCAAAGGTGCAGGCCATTTTGGTGATCATGACTCGTGGGTCGTACCAAACATCTCAAACCTGTTTGAAACGTACTTCTGCTGGAAATATGATTTGCTTCTTCATTTATCTTTAAACGATTCGTTGGATATAGCCAATATTAAGCTTAGATAATCCAATATATATTAAGAGATAATATTATGATTAAAAACCACAATATTATTCCTTAATAATAATTGAAAATTATCTCAACCACTTTATCATCCAACAGTTTAGAATTTTACTCATCTAACGGCCTTGATTGTATGGGCCGATAGCGTAAATTTGGGTCCAAACATTGCCCCCCAGTTTCCTTGAGCTTCGGCCTTTAAGCCGAATGGTTAAGGAAATTAGTGCAGTCGAAGAAATATATGGTCGAGGAATCCACTCCATAACCTGACAAGTCTCGAAACCTCGACGAGCTGGCCGAGAAAAAACCAAATAGGGTCGAAGTCTTAAAGGCTCTTGCCCACTGCTTCTCATGGTACTCGGAATATATATATATATATATATATATATAGAGGTAGCTGGTTGCCTGATATGATTTGTCTGCCATGCCTTTGGCATATATATATATAGACACACACATACACACACATAAAACAAACCTGTGCCGAGCACCATCTCGCCGAGCTCGGCATGTGTGTTCGTGTATATATATGTTAGTGACTTATAAAAGTGGCTAAACCATACGGGGCCAAGAGAAATGAGCCGAGTTCAAGAAGCATTGGGTTAAGGTCACATCCTAAAAACCACCATCACTCGGCTTTGAGGAAATTCATCTGTTTTCCACCAATGGGCTCCACGCCAGTCTCTTATTAACCGAATGAGCATCTCAGAGCATCTCACTATTCTTGTCTTGGAACTAGGGAAATGAAGAAGAATTGGCACATTGTGGCATGCCAAAAATTACACTGGCACGAAGCATAATCCATATTGGATTCGACTTTGTCCCACTAACTTTATTTGTTATCAGAGCCTCATTCGATCAACATCAACTCCAAGCTCTCTTAGCTGCTTGTCGAGAAAATTTTCCAGAAAAACACCGAAGCTCTCACTGGATATTAATTTCTTCAAGAAAAGTTTATGGAAGACGACATAATCAGAAGGAAAGGAATAACGTCTTGCTGAACTCGACGACGACCGAAGAATATATATATATAACGTTTCTATGGTGAGCGCACACATATGTATATAGAATGAGCGTGTGCCGAGCATCAGCTCGCTGAGCTCGGCATGTGTGATATATATTATAGATAGAGCACAGGATTGCCAAGCACCATATCATGAGAGGCTTGTCTTGAATATAATTGAATGATTCGATGCCGCATGGAATGTTCCTCAACCTTCTTTATCTTCTTAAGCATCGGCCGAGGAGCCGAATGGTCAAGAAAAACATATGGCCGAGAACTACTGAGAAACCACCGAGATATTAACACAAATCCCCCATCTTTAAGCAGGATTTCAGGGGCACGAACTCCAAAACTGGCCTCAAATTATTACATATATATGTATATATATTTTTTCTTTTAAATTCGGCCAAGTCCCCAGGGGATATTCTTTTACTGCAGATACCATGCAATAAAAAAAAAAAACCATGATTGCATTGCCGAGCAACAACTCATGCTCGCCGAGCTCGGCAAACGTTGGGATACATACATATATATATATATATATATATATATATATATCCAATAAATTGGTGAAAACATACCGGAAATGTCTTGTCTTCCATTATTAGAAGGGATGCCGCGTGTATACACCGAATGGCCACAAAAAAGGTGGCCTATTTGTTAGTAACAGCTCGGCAACTTCTAAGATTTTATTGACAAAGGCATGGTATTCTCGGTCGAGACGAGGCATGGTATTCTCGGTCGAGGCTAGGCATGGTATTCTCGGTCGAGACGTTTACACCAAAAAATACTGTTTGAGCTCAACAAACACCCATCAAATCAAACATCAAGTTTATCACCAGGGAAGAGGCTGCCTCGAGCAGCAAAAGTAGCTGCACTTAACCTTTACAGTCGAGCCTGAGCAGTTTATCATCTCCATCTTCGACGACCCGAGTGTCAACAATCATGAAAGAAGCATGATGGCACTGCTAATTATATATATATATAACCCAATGTCAGCAACGCAGCAAATAAACATTTCAGAAACTAGCAAATTAAGCCGAGGTCGAGAAAAGGTAGGTTGATAAAAATTAGGACGAGCTCAAGAAACATTCGGCCGAGAAAAACCTTTCTTGGCAGTTCGGCCTGCCCACCAATCATGAATATGCCACTGTCTCCTAATTGAAATATATGCATTAACCATGCATTATTCCACCGTTCACCAAAACCAATTCTTTGAAAAGCCAACCTTTGAACAGTCAACTCCATCCAAAGCATGGGGTTGAGACACCTTTATTTCAAACATGGGTATGGCACGACCTCTGAAGCTTTAAACAATTTTGTGTTCGTCCAAATCTCTTCAGCTTTTTGTAGTTCCTTCATTTGGCCGACTTTAAAGCCAATCGCGTTGAGTGAAGATCGGGCTAACTGCAAACGTCCGTCTTTTCTCGGCTTGGCTAAAGAAACATCCTTTTAAACCGAGCACACTATCTTTTGGATTGCCGCACCATCTTGTTCCCCCCCTTTATTTCCTTGAGCATCGGCTGTTCAGCCGAATGGTTAAGAAAATAAATTCTTATTCAGTTTTCTATATATATATATATATATTTTTTTTTTTTTTTTTTATAAGTCAATATGGGAACAAGAGTGGCCGATCCATGAAAAGGTGGAGGCCAACGATGTTTTATTCCTAGTTGAGATGTTTTCATATTAAAATTCTCAATTTGATTTCGCTTTAGGCCGAATAACAAATCATCTCCAAATATGTTCGGCTTGACGAAAGATTTTTTATCATTGGTTGCCGAATGTGTTGAACAATTATTATGCCCCCCAGGCATAATTTCGGCTTTTAATTCAAACACCTTAGCCGAATGGGATTTATCTATATCGGCTTTATCACCAATAACCATGTCAATTGGTATAGTTTCGATATCTAAAATCATGTCTCCAATTACCATATCAATTGATGTGGTTTTATGGTCTGAAGTTGTGTGTTGGTCTTGTTCATCATTGGAACTCTCCTCTGATGAATCATCTCCTGAGTCAATCTTTGGCTCAAAAATTTGAACATTTTCTTCTAGGCCTACCACACTTTCAGTCTCAACCGAGACAATAGGTGGCCTATGTGTTTCCTCGGCCGTCTGGGCAGTTTCCTGAGACCGAATTTTAATTGTGGCCAGAGTGAAAAATTGCCCCCCGGCCCTAAGACTTAACCATTTTTCAAATGGAATTGATTTGTAATCAGAAATGTAAGGAAAACATTCTTCATCTAGCCAGGCATTAAATCGAGCCATGTCTTCGTCTACCCATTGCTCTTGTAGGGTAATAGGAGCTTTTACTCCCAACATGTAGGCGAATGATTTTTGCCTGGCTCTCACGCCACGAAGAAGTTTTACCGTTTCCCACGATTTTTTATCCTCCTCAAGGCGTTTTCTATTCTCCTCAAGGCGTTGTGTATTCTCCTTTCTGGTTCTTTTCAACTGCTCAAGAAGCTCGTGCAATCGGCTACATGGAGCCGGATTGACATCTTGATATATCATATAAACTTCGTAGTTTTAGCACTGGGTCCCACTTTTATATAGGACTTAGGTTTAGGTCATAATTAGCCACGGTAAAAAAATCCCTCAAATCCCAAAGGTGCAGGCCATTTTGGTGATCATGACTCGTGGGTCGTACCAAACATCTCAAACCTGTTTGAAACGTACTTCTGCTGGAAATATGATTTGCTTCTTCATTTATCTTTAAACGATTCGTTGGATATAGCCAATATTAAGCTTAGATAATCCAATATATATTAAGAGATAATATTATGATTAAAAACCACAATATTATTCCTTAATAATAATTGAAGATTATCTCAACCACTTTATCATCCAACAGTTTAGAATTTTACTCATCTAACGGCCTTGATTGTATGGGCCGATAGCGTAAATTTGGGTCCAAACAGTATGTCAGGGTAAATCATTTAGATGTAAGTTCATGTCTCCATGACCAAATGACAAAGAGATAAGGCGCATAATAAGGTAATAGAATTTCACAAGAGCTAAAGGATAAGCAACCCACCGACAAAACTCATTGAATTAACAGGTACCAGTGAAGAACAATTCAGCAAATGGAACAGTCCGCACAACTAAGTTTTGGGTCTCATTAGTGATGATGGCAATGGTGGCAGTGGGAACACGATGATGGCAATGGTGGCAGTGGCACCACGTGTTCCCGTGGTTATCTCTAATAATCAATGTCATAAATGTAGTTGGGTGGCAGTTCCAGAAAGATCGACCCTTTTATTTCAATCCACTTCATTTTCTGTTGTATCCTTGTCACGAAGGCCATGGCGGATTCAGGTGCAAGCACCGTCCTTGTCACTGGAGCTGGTGGTAGAACTGGTACTTACTCTCTCTCTCTCTCTCTCTCTCTCTCTCTCTCTCTCTCTCTCTCTCTCTCTCTCTCTCTCTCTCTCTCTCTCTCTCGTTTTTAATTGTTAATTATTGAACAAGAATTTTAAACAGGATATTCAATTGGGATTTTAAGGTATTTTAATTATTTTAATGAATTTAGGTATTTAATTAGGATCGTAAGTGGTTATCTGAAATTTAATATATATTCAATTATAATTTTGAGATAATTTATTAAAATTCTTAGAAATCCGGAGCAATCAATTAGAATTTTAAAGAAATTTATAATATTTCAGATGTGATAGAATTAGAATTTAGAGAATTTGGAAAAGTTGAGGAATTTGAGAGAATTTGAGAGATTTTGCAGTGTATTTTAAGCATATACAAATCTCACATCTTCTCATGAGATTTCGAGAGAATTGAATCAAAATTTTACATAGAATCTCTACAAATCGGTTAAACTCCATAAAAATCTATGGAATTATAATTCCATTAAAATCTTTCAAATTTCTAATTGATTACACACCCGGAAGTTGACTGTTTTAAATTAATTTAATTAATTAATAGGTGTTGATTGGGCGCTCAGTTTTATAGATTATATAATTTTAATCTGGATTCAAGTTTTCTTTTTTATAAACGATAAAGATAATTAAATTAAATTCATCTAAACTAATAAATTGTAACACAATAAATTTATGAATTGTTATTAGTAGTCCAAATTTTTTATATTTAAAATGAAAAATACACGAGCAAAACGAGATTTTTGAAGTACCAATAACAGCTCTCAAAATTCGAGTAGATTATTGTTTATATTTCCTAGATTATGAATCTGTAATCCTGAGTGAGTCATGGACTCAATAAATTTATTAAGTTTTAGTACAAAGCATTACAAGATGTGTATTTTAGTATTTGGGTTGTGGGGTTTTAGTACAAAGCATTACAAGATGTGTATTTTAGTATTTGGGTTGTGGGATTAATGGTGGGGTAATTGGACCTGTGCAGTCCCATAGTGTGTGAGCAGAAATGTGTGAGATAATTGGGTGTTTTTTTTTGTGGAGAAGCATGTCTGTTGAGTGGGAGAGATGCTCGGTGTGTTGCACGCTGTAAGCGTAAGGTGACCTGTTTAGGGTTTGGGGTTTTGTGATTTTGGTAACAGTTAGCGTGCTTTGTTATCGTGAATGTGTGTAGTTTGAGTTGACTTAACATCTATGGCGACGGAAGTATGTTTTGTTACTGTGAATGTGTTTGTTTGGGTTGTATTTGCTCCAACATCTATGGCGACGGAAGCAGGAGAGGAAATTGTATTTCCCCTCTGTTTAAGGATAGGTTTCTGATTGAAATGTATTATTGGTGGAAACTTGGCAGGTGAACTAGTTTATAAGAAGTTAAAGGAGAGGTCAGACCAGTATGTTGCTAGGGGTCTGGTTAGGACTGAAGAGAGCAAACAGATCATTGGCGGAGCAGATGATCTTTATGTTGGAGATATAAGGGATGCTGACAGCATTCTACCTGCAATCCAAGGCATCGATGCTCTCATAATCCTTACAAGCGCTGTGCCTAAGATGAAACCTGGCTTTGATCCGACCAAAGGTGGGAGGCCTGAGTTCTATTTTGAAGACGGGTCGTATCCTGAACAGGTAATTTCTGTCATTTTTTATGACTTTAGGACATTGTAAGTAGGTGGTTCTACAACGGTGGTGTTCAGAATCTCTGGTTTGCTCCTTGTTCTGATACATGGTTTGCATCTTAGGTTGATTGGATTGGACAGAAAAACCAAATAGATGCTGGTGAGAATTTTTATGTTTGTTTCCATTCAATCGAAACATGGTTCATTTCAACTTGTAAGTTTTGAATTATATGATAAATGTGAACAGCTAAGGCTGCGGGAGTGAAGCAGATTGTGTTAGTTGGGTCTATGGGCGGAACAGATCTTAACAATCCCCTGAACAAATTGGGTAATGGCAACATATTGGTTAGTAATCCCTTTCTACATTTGAGTTACCACCTTTTGTGGTTGCTTTTCGGCCTTCTGTTTTTGGAAATGGAATTTGACTTTGCTGATCTATTCCTTCCTGCTTATATGTTAATTATAAATGTTTATGCAATATATTACAACACAGGTTTGGAAGAGGAAGGCTGAGCAGTATTTGGCTGACTCCGGAATTCCATACACAATCATAAGGTTGGTCCAGTTATATTCAGACTCGGTTCAAACAATATGTTTGTATTGAGTAGACTTTGTAAAATCACTGGTTGCTTTCCTTGCTACTGTTACTGGAAAAATAGAAGTCTTTTTATGACAACCACCCTCACAATGATGATATACGAAGCCATTGTTTATGCTGCTTTGCATTGGCCAACACAATGTTTGAGAACTTCTAAAACACCAAAACAGCCCTTTATTGTTGTGATCCCTCATGAATACAGATACTAAATCTTGTCTGCTGGAACGATGCCTAGATTTCATTTCCTACTAAAGATTGTCTGCTTGTTATGTGCATCAGTCTAGTGTCAACAGAAGTTCAAATCACTAAATTCCATACCTAGTTATGCTCCGATCTGGTCTTTTTTTTTTTATTTCCTTGACTTCCAACTGACTTAGACGTCTATGGTTAAACTAGGGCTGGAGGCTTGCAAGACAAAGAAGGAGGCATCCGTGAACTACTTATAGGGAAGGATGACGAGCTTCTTAAGACCGAAACAAGAACCATTGCTAGACCTGATGTCGCAGAAGTCTGCATTCAGGTATTGTGAATAAATAATTTCTTTGTTTCCTTTTTCTCTGCTTACCTCAAAGCTAGCATGCATCTCAGTATCAACTTTTCGAGCAATTGTTATGCATTGTACTGAACTGTTTGCGTTTTGATCAGGCACTGCAGTTCGAGGAGGCCAAGTTCAAGGCATTTGATTTGGCCTCAAAGCCGGAGGGAACTGGGACACCGACCAAGGATTTTAAGGCTTTATTTTCCCAGATCACTACCCGATATTAATTTTTGGCTTCTGTAATGCCAAAGCGAACATCTCCCCGTATGAGTTTCTGTTTATACTGGGACAAAAAGGGTAGAAAATGAATAGCATATGCGTATGCAGCTTGAACAGTTTTTAATTTGTAATGCAGGGATCAAAGAACTAGCATGTCACTGTGCCTGCACTTTTAATAATGCGCCAGAGCTTGTTTTTACCTTTTCCCTTATTTTGGCTTGTGAATTTTGGTGTTCTTTGACAGGGAAACCTTAGTTTCTCCTTCATTGTCTGCCTTGCCAATTGAGAACTAAAGGCTCATTTAGGAAGTGCTTTTAAATGATTGAAAGCTTGTTTAGGGAAAATGTTTGAGTTTTAAAAGCATTTGAAGTGCTTCTTGCAAGAACCAGTTATGTGCTTCTTGCAAGAACCAGTTATGTGCTTCTTGCAGGAAGCCCGTCAAGTGCTTTCCATGATTAACTTGCATTTTTAATAAGGATTGACTCCAAAAATATTTTCTCTTAAAACTCTTTTAGGCATTTAAAGGCACTTACCAAACAAGCCCTAAACTTATTAAAATAAGTAGGACGTGGTCGTGTTTGGGAATAGTAAGTTTTAACCTTGTTGATGCACAAAATCAATGAGACTTTGGAACAACGTAAAGTGTCTAAGTTTGCGACTTCGCACAGTTGCTCCAATCACTAAGTGGGTGAATTTGTAGAAAGATAAAGATAGGGAAGCAAACACAAGATGTACGTGGTTCATCCTAAGTTGGGCTAAGTTCACAGAGTAGAGCTCTCATTAATAGTGAAGAGTTTACATAATACATAGGTTCAAGCATAATCATCATTAGTGAGTTTTAATGACGAGTTTAAGTACAATAATGGCATTTGTCCTTAATTGTAGGAAGAAAGATCTCCGTTTATAGTTGAGGAAGGTCTTTGGCTTTCGTTCGCGGTCGATGTGGGACCCTAGAAGTTTTATTCTAATGTTGACATGTGTTGTGTTATGATTGGTCTCATGTTGGAGAGAAACTATTGTGCTTCAGCAGAGTTGCCTCAACACAATCCTTCAATAGGTCCCTGAATGTATGAAGTTGATGGTACTTGATAGTTTCAAGATTAATAAAGTATGGTACAAACAAACCTTTTTAAGCTTATGCCATAAAATGATTTCATAGTATGCCACTATTAACAAATACGATATTCATTTAAGCAAAGATATTCAACCTTGGGCGTTGAGAGAGAAAAATAATTAAGCAAACTCAATTTATATAAAAGCTCACACTTGGTAAAATATTTTTTTATACAATTGGCATCCGTTGGTCATCTTGTTGTCAATTTGTGTTGCAATATCATTGTGTTCCGCACTGCCTAAAACTGCATTGGTTTGCAATATTCTGAATGGTTCTAATTTGTGTTGAACTCATACTTATTCTCATGAGTGGTTGGAAATTCAAATTTCTGTCTAATATTGTTCAAAATCCTAGCTTTGTTAATATGATTCGAGGGACTCCTTTGTCTTTTGGCATCTACTCTGCTTATTCTGCTTTGGATAGGTTTGGACAGTCTAAGCCTAATGTATATTGGTCTCAACTTGTCTGGTATAATCAAAATATTCACCAAACGAGTTTCTTCTCTCTGATTGGCCGTTAAATGCAAGCTTTACATTTTAGACAGGATTTTGATTTTTGCTATGTTGGCTCCAATCACTTGTGCGTCCTCTACTCTAGTGCTACAGAATTTCATTGCCACCTCTTTTTTCGATGTCCGTATATTGACGGTATTTAGTATTCGGCGGTGATCGAGTGTTGTATTGGCTAAAGCTCCCTTGGCCTCCTCTTCTCGTGTGGGTTGCTTACAGTTGAAAGGAAAAATCTCTATTGTCATTTGTATTTGTGTCTTGCTGCTACTGTTTTTTATATTTGAAGGAAGCAGAACAAATGTTTATTCAAGAATAAGTGTCAACCGACTACGGTGTTCTTAACTCAATTAGATCCACTATTAGACTTTTGATAAGTTTCTTGAAATTGCCCATTCCGTTGCTAATGAGATTATTTCATGGGAATGGAATATCCCATGAATAGTTAGTGTTTGTCTGTTGCGCTTTACTTGGTGTACTTTTTCCGTCTTTTGTTGCTACTTTGGTGCAGCTTTGTTGGCCTCTGCTTTTTGTTGTTCGCGGCTACAACTCTTTGCTACTTGTTTGTAAATAATATTTTTATTGAATAATGTTAAAAGACATTATTATACAATACTAAGAGTGTTTTAGCTATTAAATTTGATTTCTAATACAAAGATCTTTTATCTTTAGTTTCAGCCATTCAAAATTTATTTGGAAGTGCTAAAACTACTGAAGTGCTATTGATAAAAGTGTTTTTGAGTCCTAAAAGCACTTCAAATGCACTTTAGACAAAAGGTATTTTAAATGCTTTTCAATGATTCATTTATGTTTTTACTAATAATTGATTTCAAAATCACTTTCATTCAAAACATTTTAAGTCATTTTAAAAGTATTATAAAATATATTCTCATCATTCAATATTATGTACTATTTAAGAAATTCAAATAAGTTTCTCCAAATAATTTCATATTGATATTTTTTATTTAAAACAAAAGTGATAAAAAACGAAGAAAACGAAGAAAATATCATAAGCACGTATGACTGGAAAGGGTAGCTGAAGATGGCGGTCGTTATGTTGGTTAACTACCATAAACCTTTGGCTATAGCTGTTCATCCCCAATCCCAAAACCCTAGCTTCAATTCGCGCAAACTTTACCCCATTCAATACAATTCTTGTACGGCTCGTCGTCGCCCAATAATCCATGGAGCCAATGGAGACTCGCAGTCCGACCCAAACAATCCACAAGGTACTCTCTTTTTCTCTCTCTCTCTCTCTCTCTCTCTCTCTCTCGATTTTTGAACATTTCCATGCTCATAAGGCAGTTTGCTTGTAATCAGATAAGGAAGTGGACAGTTTGGGGGTTAAAGCTGCATTATCTCTACTCAAATTCTACAGAAGTGAGTTTCTTTTCTAATTATTATTTATCGCTTATTAAAACGTAAGCATTACGGTTTAGTGGCATATCTCTTCATTAAGATTAATAGGCCGCGATGGACTCCCATATATGGCTACTTCGATACTAAATTATGGTTGGTATACTGTGTAACTTAGTGTAAATCTCACCTCTAATTGTATTAGAAAAACGCGATTAATAGCCAATTCAGGTTAGACCAATTAGCTAAAGCAGTTCGTGCTCTCCATTCGACTTAAATTAGAGTAGTTAGAATATCGCTTGTCAAAGGAAAAATGAAGTAAATTAATTGGGTAAAAAATGCAGGGGAAATCTCACCTCTGATGTTGAAGAGTTGCCGTTATGTACCAACCTGCAGTGAGTACTCGATGCAAGCTTACAAGAAGTACGGATTTGCAAAAGGTTCCATCTTGACTGCTTGGCGAATCTGTCGTTGTAATCCTCTTGGTAATTAACTTAACACTTTCCTAATTAACTTTGTTGAGATTTCATTTAATCCTTTTCTGGGTCTCTGAAGTTTAGGTGAATTGTTTCATTTAACATTTTTCTTAGGTGGGACTGGATATGATCCTCCTCGATGGTTCGACGAGCCAAGGTTGCCTGAAGAACTTGACGAGTGAGCCAGACATTTTGGTGTATACACATCGGAAGACCGCAGATTCTCCCAAAATATTAGAAAGTTTCGTACATAGAAACCTGTGGTTGATTGTCCAAGCGGAATGACTTTCTTAGAACAAGTTTACCGTCAGTGCGACGCCCTTGGCACATCCAAGTGAGACACCAAGAGATGTAAAATGATGAGCTTACATTGCATTATTTTATGGGTTTGCCTAATAAAATGATAATAGTCACTGACAGTTGTTTATCATTCATGTACCAAGTGAAGGATTAATTAAATTTCCATCAAAGTGGCATTTTTGCATTTGATCCCAAAAGAGTTGGCTTCTTTTATTATTGTAATGTTGGAAAATTGATTGCCGCACACCACTTTTCTCATTCCACACTTCTATGTGTCTGCCTTTTGATTTATTCAATCCAAAAGCAAAGACAGAGATCAAAGGGCGTGCGACAATCACTTCCGTGACATGTAGGGTTTAGAAACAAAGGAAATGCCAACTACCATACCAAATGTTATATGCAGGACAACTCCAGACGTCTCAGAAATAATAATAATAATATTGACACTCCAAAATGGTCAGCTGTACTCCTTTCTAACTAAAAAGACAAAGGAGGAAGGAGACTAATGAGCAAAAGTAAAGAGTTTCCTTAATACAACTGGTGTAAAACTGCACATTATCTTGTTCTGGTTGTTAAAATCGAACAAGAACGAGCCCGTAATTTGCTGGATGGGTCTATCGGATTATCAGACACCATGAAAAGAGTACATCACACGATCCAAATTGACCGAAGAGAAGAGTTACTCGACAATTCCGCAAGATTTCTACCAAGGAGACAAAGCATCTCTCATGAACATCTCTTAGCATCCTTGATCCGTAATTAACAATCAACAATTAAAGTCAGCAACCCCATGTACCTGCCACATATTAACAAATGTGAGAGCATGATAACAAGGGGAGGGAGGGAGAGACAAGGATTTAAAGATTACAAAAACATGAATCCAGGAACATGATTACCTTTAATCAAGCATCCGTGTTGAAGAAGCTGAGAAGCAAATTATACGCACTGTACCGTTTGACATTTCTTAAGCAGGTTTCCAAGCAGAGAGGGCAAAGACGGTTCGTCCCTTCCATCCCTGCAACAGCCACTGGCTATTTTCATCAATGACAAAGTCCTTGTGGTAAAGAGAGCTCACTTTCTTAGCCGCCCTCTTTACCAGCTCTCGGTCAAAAGGTATTTGCTCAAATCCAGCCCTCAAGTTACGAACTTGCCATTGCTTGTACGTTTCTGGCCTTTCAACCCTCTCCCAGCCCTCACAGGCTATAACATTCATAGCCTCCCTACCAAAGATCTCTTTCTCAATTAACATCCTCTCCTGATCCTCGCGTGGAACAACAGTTTCAAGAATATCAAACAGCGCAGAAAAATGAAATAACGCCTCTCGAAATCTGGTAACGAAGAAGGGGGCATTGTACGCTCCGTTAACAATTCCATGGATAAAAATGTCTGGATTGATTCTCCTTATCAAAGCTAGAACCCTGTTTCTTACGCTATCCACAGACACACTTTCATCAAGCAAGTTCTTACCCCGATATAAAAGGTTCACAACAAGAACTTCATCCTTGTCAATCTTGAGTTCCTCAAGTGTAATGGTTTCCCATTTCTTTGCAATAGCATTGTACTCAAACGGCACTTTGAAATTCTCAGCATAAGCTGCCAAACGTCGTCCTGTTTCCTCAACTCGCTCAGCTGGCCGAAATCCTGGTTGAGGAAATTCAATTCCAGTAATCCGAACCTTTGGGGGTCCGCCTTCCCTCCATGAGATCCGTTGAATAAGGGTGGGCCACTGGAAACCATATAGGATACCAAAATCAATGACATGGAGCCTTGTCGATTTTTCTGCTAAATTCCTTATTGTGACATTCGAAACAAAATTAGACATCTTCTTAAATGGAGATGCAGCAAGGTACAGATGATAAGCTTTCAAGAAATCGGCAGCCGATGTCCTTTTGCTAACAAGACCTTTATAAATCTGGCTACCAGTACCAGCCAAGCGTGCCTCAAGGCCATTAGCAAAGCAATGAGCAAGTCTCTGTGTCCCGTCTCCAAAAGGTGAGGAATGTTGTCTGACCTTCCTTAGCAGTTCATTTGCGGTCCTGTGATCATCAGCTGCAGCTGCTTGTGCACAACTAATTAGGAGGGTTCTCAAATCCACCACCTCCTTTTTAACACTTAGTTTCTTACCACGACCTTTTCTTCCATTAGATCCTGTGGATTGCCCATTCTGTGGCACACTTTTGCTCATTCCATTTTGCAAGGCCTCACGAAGAGAACCCAAACGCTCCAGACCCTCCCCTGTGCTACAAAGCAATACAACATCAAACATCTCTGACCGCAGAGGAGATTCAGATGAAACAGCGGCTTGCTTGCTACTCCTTTTTTCCTCCACATCTTCGTCGTCCCTATATAGATTCTTCTTTCCCCTTGACCTTCCAGAAGAATATTCTCCTCCATCCTTTCTCTCCGCCTTGACAAATGGCGCACCTGTCCCAACATTTGGCACGTGTACCGACATCCCATTTGCCTCCAAATCAACAACCAAATTAGTCTCGGAAGGGAGAAATCTACTAGCCTCCTCAACCCCCTTCCTGAACTGCCAAACAGATTGGCTCTCAGTCTTCAAATCTGGGGTATAAATACTACTACTAGGAGCATCCACCAGCCCGTCGAGGCTACTGACCCTAGTTGAAGACCCGTTAAATGATTGAGAAATGCTATAATCCGGAAGACCCTGTAACTGAGACGAATATCCATCTGGACTTTGAATCGAGGAATTATCACCGAAATAACCACCACTGTTGCAACTACTAGTGATATAGTTACTCCAAGTTCCAGATGAACTTTCACCCGGGCTCTCGCCATATTGACCGGCATAACCCCGGTATAAATCAGGGGAGGGGGGATATTTCTTTCCAAGGACCTCATAGAATGACTTCTCGGCCGCTTGAAGCTCCAACGACTCTTGAAGCATGCAGGTTTTTTCCTCCATATCTTCTTCCATGAGCATCTGGTTTATGTACTTCAAGACTACATCCGAAAAGTCACAATCTTCGGCAGAATCATCCTCAGGACTCACACTCGAGTACGAAGATACACTATTCGGGGTAAGACCGGGTTGAGGGTAATCGAAATTTCTGTAATTATTGTCCAAGCAGGTTTTACCATCGAATCGGGATGCGGCTACAACGGTTGGTTGTGAAAGAATGGGTAAAGGTTGGTTTCCCAATTGAACTCCATTGAAAGAATCAGAGAAAGCCCTAAGACGAGGATCCATGGTCATCTACTTTGTAATTTCTCTCTCTACAGTTTCTCTCTCTAGAATCTCAACTAAGAGAGAAAACCCAAATCCAAAAAAGCAGCAGAATTTCCTACCAAATCAGTTTCCCTCTTCAACCCTAAAAATCCATTAGAACACAAAAATGAAAATCAAAACCTCTGCAAGTAAATCTACAAACATGGAAACCTTAAAACCTCAGAAATTCACAAACTAAAGCATAAAAAGCAAGCAGAAACCTTAAATTTGACAGATAAAAAAGCAAATGCATATGAGAAGAAAAGGACCAAACTTTTCGATTAAAAAAAACAGAATTAATTAATTAATTCAATACCAAGTCAACTACGAACAGAAAACGATTGAAATACCCAGGAATGCTGGTCAAACAAAACCGCTAAACGGGTTACAGTTATATTGAACAACAAAATTAACAAAAACTTACCTTTAAGTTCCAGCTCTGAAGCTCACTGAGAGATTACAGAAGAGAGAGGGGGAGAGAGAGAGAGGGAACAATCTGAGGTTTGGGTTTTAGAATTTTAAGGTTGTCCTTTGTGGGTTAATAGAGGAACAGCAACCGTCGATTTGGAGTCCGTTGAACTTGGACAGGTATTATTTAAGTGGAGAAAAGCTTTTTTACTTTGTGTCTCTAATTGTGTAATGACATGTTGTATACCGTCTGTGTCCGAAGCACATTTAAAATCTCTCGTGAACTTCAACTACGGTTTTTATTCCTAGTGGCCACGTGTCAATATGAAAACAGACTTATTCCACGTGGCTCATTACTCTTTTCAATTTTGGAGAAAAATTCTAGTCATAAAATTCTAGTCATTACTCTTTTAAATGTCGAGTTTTAGTCTAATAATACAGTCAAAATAGAAATAACGACAAATCATTATTGGACGAGGACATCCAAAAATGACCAACCTATCTTTGTGGGTTGCACTCCCGTTTTATTCACTTTTGAGAAGAAAAAAAAACCCCTCTATTTATAGAGAAATTCTCGTGTTAAGGTTTAGAACTAGGTCACTTATGCGCCCACACAATATTTAAGAGGCCTTCATGTACTAGGGAAGGTGAAGGGGATCTAGTGAAGGACCCCCATACAGTTTGACCTTCCCTAGTTGTGTGTGTGCACATACAAATGATATTAAACTTGGTAATCATCTAGTGTTTGTCATGTTCGTGTTATTTAATGACGTCATCTTATCTCATTAAACAATAATCATGCTATCTTATCAGACTATTAACTTAAACTGTTTATTTTGTAACCGGTTGGAAAGAAATAGTAAGTGGAAATAGCAGAAGAAATGAGGATGGGGGCATCTTTCAAAAAGCAGAAACAGAAAGTGGCACCAAGGGAAAAGGATGAGTTTTTAATTCTCATCGAAAGACAGTGATAGAAAGTGCTTCCCACAACAAATTGTTCCAATTGGAGGTTGACTCGTTCACTTGGATTGGTCATGTGTGTTTGTGCGTTTGTGCGTTTGTGTCTGTGTACTGTGCACTTCTTTTTTGTTTTTGTTCATCATTCATCGATTTGTTCCATCCTGCACTTAAAAACAAAAGGGCAAATGCAAGAAGATAAAAAGGAAGTGTTGGTGCCAGTTTTCAACTTAGAATATTTTTGTTCTATCTGTTATTATTTGATAAGTTTAAATTTTTAGATTTGTGTCTAATCATTATCACATTTTTTATACGCTAATATATTTACACTAAGAGATGCCGGGAATAAATTAAAATCGAATTCGTCATTTCATTTATAAGATTCAAAAAAAAAAAACCAAAAATAGAAATATTATGAATAAAAAAATTAATAAAAGATGAATACATAAGATAAATAAATTAGAAGATAAGAAGAAAAAATAGGACAACTATGTTATTTGAAAGAAGCTCTGTTAAGAGTTTGCTTTTCGGTTCGTGTTATGATATTGAGATGTCTCCTGTTAACTAAAATTTCTTAAGTGCAAATGAAAACAAATACGACCAAACCGCAAAACTAAGTGAAGTAGACACGTATCAAACTACCAATAGCATCCATGTAACAGTGTGACCGTTGTACAAAATTTCTCATCACAAACAAACAATTTATCCGTGATTTTCAGATGCAAAAGATTAACTCTAATACTTTATCAAATCTATAAGTTCAATGCATTATACACAACTTCCATACCAAATACACAAGACTTTCTTATAAACAAATCCTCTAATTATTAATTATGGATCATCATTAATGTAACTTTGCTTGTAGTAAGAGCTGACTTCACATATCTCTCTACCTAATACTCAATTTAAATAATAATTCTAGTTTTAATTAGTGCTTAATTAAGTGATCAACTCAAGTTAAGAGGGGTGTGATATCCACACATCCCATTTTACTTCTCACACACTTTTTTAATTTTCTGCCGTCGGATCGGATGAATTGAAGAAGATCAACAGACAATAATTATCAAAAGGTGTGTAAGAAATAAAATAGGATGTGTGGATATAGCACATCCCAAATTAAGCACATGGAATTCCCAAAACACAGATGAGAAATCCATCAATTGAAATTCCTTCACATGCTCCTTTGTCTCACCAACGGTGAACCATGTGCATAGTACAACACCCTGAGGATTCTTGTTTATAGATCTTAGTTATGTATTTAATAATGTGTGTTTGTGATCCTGTTGTTGATTAGGCTTCTGTCTTATCAGCTGTTTCATTTGTTTTATTTAATGTTACGAACACGTAATTCCAATCTTACAATCTATTTATAGTCTCAGACTTTTCGTAGTGTCACTTAACCAATCAATATTTGCTACGTGTTGAAAAAACCGAACTACCTATCCAATAAAAACTTGCCGCGTGACAAATTGATTACAAAGAGTATCTCTCAAATATTCAAGTGTAAGAATAACTCAAAAACTATTATTTCAAATGGCTTGACGAAATTGACTTGTAGGGAGAGAGGATAGAAAACAAAGTATTAAGTACACAACAAGATTAAGGTATACCTGACAAGTCAAATGTTGGTAGAAACAACCCTCAAAATTTTGAAAATTTAATTGTGCATTGAATCACAAGACACTACTTAACTGGGAAATAAAAGATTTGGTGTCTTGTGGGTCAAGTTAAAGGCAGCATTTTACATCAAGTCACATTTACATGTCAAGTTTTCTGTCTGTAATCTTTACATATAGACAATATACCCTTCTCCTTCCAGTTCTCTTTTACAAAGCCCCGGGCTCAGACCGCCACTTTCACCTGCTGCTTGGCGTGCCGATGAGACCAGTAGGCATGGGTGGCAAGGACCCGGTCCAAAAGCTCCTGTGGAACGGGCTCTCCTCTCCTTTGCTGCGGGGAGATCCTTGCTGTGTGCACCAGTGTTTTCCACTTGTCCTGCCCCATTCCCATTTTCCACATTTTGTTAAATGGCAACAATGTTGTAAACCATTCCGTTTTTTGCTTCTACTAAACAATTATCAGATAAAACACTAACCTTCAAATCCACGTAAGTTCGATGTTTTTCACTTTCAAAAGCACGCAACTTAACATCACGCCACCTGCAACCGAAGAAAATTCTCACAATCTGCATCGTGCTACTAATTTTCCTCAGCCATAACAAAAGAAATAATTATAATAAAAGTTCAAACCAACCTTCCCGTTCCAAGTTTCTCAACAGCCTGAACCAATGCTTCTACTTCTGGAACAGAGAAAGGTCTCCTGATTCGGCGCTGTACATACTCTTGATGCCCAGATTTCCGATGGAAAGGAACCACAGCCAATGCCTTCATGCTAACTGGTGGAACTGCAACAAGAGCTTGGCATGTTGGCGGAGTTTTGCCAATCAAAGTACCAGCAAGAGAAGGAACTTTGAAGTCTCTACCATTGCGGCCACCCAAACTGAGTACTGGAGGATTCATCGAGACATCTGAAGTCCCCGGTTGTGACACCAAAGATGTCGAATGCCTGTCAATAAAACATACTGGCATAAACATAAGCAACGATATTAAATCTAAGATTTGAAAACCAAGAAGTAATTCCGAGTATACCCAGAGTGGGGCACGAATATGATGATTTAAATCATAAGTTTTAACACATTTTTATATGGTCACCTGGTTAACTCCTGAGACCTGCCAGATACCAAAGATGGATCTTCACTGAATGGAGGGTACGTAAGCTTTGCCCGTTTGGGCTCCAATATAAAACCCAAATTATGTCGCTTGTCATCCTGAGAAATCCCTGTCTGAAGTAGAGTCTTGTTGTCATCTCTGACCTTTTTTCCCTGGACCAGGATGCCAACATGTAATCCATCTCCGAGTATTGACGTTACTGCCTCCATTACTGTCCTCTGCAGAAAAATTACCTAACTAGTTATCACCAAAAAATCTAGACAAAATGATAGAACGAATTATGGATCTATTTTTGTTCCTCTACTCAATTAAGATGCCACATCAAATACACAGAAAAGGAAAGAATTTACATACCTTCAGCATATTCTTAATCATAACCTAGTAGTTAAGTTCCAGCAATGAACAACCAAAAAAGCGAAATGCCTCCTTACTTCAGCCACTAGTGCTCCCAAAAAATATAAACCCAGGGCTGAAACTATACACTCCACCCAACCAACCTTGCTCGGTGTAAGAAATTACAATCACCCAAATCAATATATGACAACCATGCTTAATTTATCCAGCTCAAGGAAAACCAGAATAATGTCAAAAAATCGTATGACATAAATTGAAGTAATCTTCAATCGCTCGGGTGTAACAGATTTGATTTGACCTGATCTTTCATATGAAATTCAAAAAACCAGAGAGTATTTTTAGTTTTAACCACCGCCATCCCCTCAAAAGATAAACTAGGCCTAAAGAAACAATATGCACGCAAAGTTTATGTATGAACATATCAGAAAAGGCAATAACACAAACCTTCAATGAACCAACAGTTGCGGTTGTAGGAACTTCAATAAACAGCTCAGGGACCTTGAAGGATTTAATACTAAGCTTCACTGATTAACAAAAGAAATAAGTGTGTAAGACAATCATAACATAAAACGACAATTATGTTGTAAAGCTTTACTGCAGACATTCATAACATTACAATTGTTAGACTTGGGAGGCACTTGCTGACCCGTCGTTGAGGATGATCCAACTGCTGCATTCAAGAACTAGGACTTTTCAGCCAAACTTGAATACATCCCTAAAATCCAAACCCTAAACATAAACGCAGAGTTTATCACTATCTACACATATGTTGAAAATGGAAAGCAGACAAATCATTGAACCTGCGCAGCAGCTGTCGCCATTTACTATCTTGTCGGGGGAGTTGAATATGTCTTCACAGTTACACCCTCTATCAGATGTATTGAGTGGACTCCAATTAAAGAGCTTTCTCTTTTTGAAAGGATAAATCTTTTGTGACCTTTGATGTGCGTAGCAAGTTCTCCAATTGCGGTTAACTTGCCTTCTTTTCCCATCTGAAACCATCAATTGGGTATCAGAGCTATTATTTATCATAAATAACATAAAATCCAGAAAGGTGGGGTGATTACAATAAAAGTACACAAGAAAAAGAGTTTCCATTGTAAGACAAGAACACTGATATGATCATGAATTGCTACCACAGAACCCAAAACCTACTTTACATTAAAAACAACAGTGCATTGTAAAGCCGATTACCATGCCCGGATGCAGCCAGATTCATTATTGTCCTATCACCGTTGTCTGGTGGGTGTTCATATTCCTTTGTCATGGTGTATTCATCATCATCTCTATTAACTTCTCTAATATTAGAACGGTGGCGGAGAAAAGGTCCTCGATTTTTGCACTCCCTTGAAAACAGAGTCTTCACATCATGTTCAGAACTGACCAGCTCATGAGGCCTTTCTTCTACTTCCATTACATCCTCTGAACTGCCTAGAAACTCGATTCTTTCATCCTTTATACTGGTATCCTGTGATGGTTCAGTCGCTCGCTTCCTCTTAAGTAGATCTACAATGGTCTCTCCAGATAAGGGAGAGTCATTAACTACTTTGTTAGAATAGCTTCCACTAAAAATTCTGCTATCAACTGCACCCAATCCCTTACCAATATTGATCCCCTCTGAATCTAAACTTTTTGACACCGAGTTGATCTCATAACTAAAATTTTCCTGAGAATGTGAAACCCCATTCAATGTATAGCTTTCTCGGGGCTCTTGCAAGCCGTGCACGTATAAAAAGGTTTCCTCATCACAGCTTCCCAATTCACAAGGTTCTTCCTTCAACAAGTTTCCTGTATCCTGTTGTTCGCTTTTAGTAATAACGTCAAATTTGAAATGCGGATCCTTTCCACAAGAATCATTAGTTGGCAGAGGGTCTTTGCTCTCCTGCAATAGTTTACCAGCTACACCAGCCAAACTCTCAAACGCATGAATCTGATTGGCCTCAAATTTACTCCTGATAGGTCCCCTCCCCTAAAATAAACATAATAATGACTAATGCAATCAGGACTCCTTATACACATGAAAAAAATTGTCAATAGACGACTATAAGATGGGTCATGGGAGCCTTTATGTACCCTAGCTGATCTAGAAGCTCGAGGAACCTCAGGCACCCGGTAGCCATTGAAGCCATATTCCAACCTCCGCTGCAATACCATATCTCAGTCATTCATCGCAAGTACAAAGAGTCATCCACTAAAAGTAACATCTGCCACTGCAATAAGATAAAAAACATATGATAACAGTAATGACCTGATATTCACATCTGCATTCAATGATGATACACACAGAAACTGGAGACAAAAGAATTAGCAAATTAGCAGCCAGGGAAGTCCTGCATCAAATGCATGTGAAGAAAAAAAAAAGACCACAGAAGTTCATCAGCAATTAACGTTCGGAATATAGGTTAACGTTTCTGTCATGTTCCATAGATAGGACACATCATAAACGTATGGTGTGAAGCTGGGGAGTGGATTGCAGGATTATCCTGATGAAACAAGAACAGAACTTGTGCCAAATAATCGAAATAGATACGCACCAAGCTTGAGAGGAAATTGATTAACAACACCAAGACAGAAATATATCAAACAAGTCATACTATTTTTTAACAACACTGATATAATGTAGATAAGTTCTTATATGCTGCCAAGTGGTTGTCCCAATTGCTGCGAAACCCGACATTTTAAAGCCAAATTGAGCTCTGAAACAAACAGAAGACTAATTTCGGGACCAATTCAACCAAGTAAAGCACGGAACAACAACAGATCATAGTCAAAATAAATTCCAAAAATTCTGTGCAAGCAAATGAAGTTTTCCTGCTTCCCTCTCGTTTACTCTGGGAAGTTAATTATTTATTTTTTTTAGCATTTTAAGGATTCAATGCAGTTTTAATTCTTGACCAAACATTTTATTTATTACTTCCAGATCTTCAGAATAAGGAAAAAAATAAGTAAGCGTAGGAATTAGGACCCAAATTCATATCATTTGTATAAAAATAAAATTAAAAAAAGGAAAAATTAATGCAAAATGCATCAATGCAGACAAGAAGGGTGACAGTCGAAACTTGAAGGGGTAAAAGAAGGCTTACAGGTAAAAGGGTAGTTGGAAAACCTCCAATTCAACCCATTGCAGACTACAATATATAATAACTTGAGCCTGATATGGAAATGGAACCCTCAGTTTCTGCAAAACCAACAAAACTGATCACACCTTTCTTTATTCAACCAACAATTAAAAAAAAAAAAGAAATATATATATATTGATGTAATATTTTAATAACACAGCATGAAACCAAAATATTAAACTCTGACAGAATGTAAAATGGCAGATCACAAAATTATACTTATATATTTTTATTTGAGCAATATTCTTATCTAATCCGAATTCTCCTGGTCTATCCAACTTGGCTACGCTTAATCTCGAAAATCATATTTATATTTGAGAGAGAGAAAGACACACATTTTCTAGAATTCATATATTTTAACAGGAAAAGGACAGGGGGATCAGATTTAGGCAGACAAAAATTCCAAGAAATTCAAATGTACAAACACACAAAAACACATCAGAGCAAACAAAATTAAACAAAAAAAAATCAACTTTACATAAATAAATTCAAAAATCTGATCTGGGTTTTCATTTTCATGAAGAAAAGCACCCATCCAATTCAAAATTCATCAACGAAACCAAAAATCTCTGCACCAAAAGAGAGAATTATACTCGTTTCTTCATAAAAAGACACAAAAATCGGTGTCTAAAAACACAAATGTTCTCACCTACGAAAATGGGTCTGTCTGTCGGATCACCAAAAACCCCCCACAAAAACCTCCTAACTCTTTTCTCTTGTTTCTTAAACCCCCAATAAGGTTTTGAACCTCGTCCCCATAATTCAGAGCGAACCGGTAACTGGTGGGGGTTTTTACCGGCTACGTAAAGCAAAACCTCTTTGGACCAGTTCCTACGTTTGAGCCACATCACTTGCGTCTTCGACACGTGTAACTGTCTCCGGGTTCCTGGTTTAAAATCTTATCTCGTTCACATAAAATTATGAATCTTTGTGGTAATTTGTACTTGCAAATAATGTAAAATTTACTGTACCTGTACGGATACTTTAACTGTACGTACGTGGGGGGCGACGTTTGCTGCACTTGCTCAGGTTCTTCCTCCGACTTCCACGTTTTTAGTCTGACCAACCAATCATGTGTACAAAAGAAACATAGATGGTACATTACGTGTTTTTATATAAATAATGAAAAATTTTATTTTTTAAGTTATTAACTTTTTAATATATATATCGCACTATTTATATCGTGACACTTAGTATACTACTATCAGTCATGCTGAAAAATCAATCGTAAAAAAAAAAGGAAGAAAATTGATAAAACTGCATTTACCAAAAAAAAGGAAGAAAACGGGTAATAATTCAATTTAGAAAGTCAAATTAGTCGTTTTTTTTTTAAATTTAAAAAATAAAAATAAAAAAGTTTAAAACGTGCTTAATAAAAGTTTTATTGAAAACAAGTTTATCAGTTCAACAAATACATGCACTGAGTTATGAGAGCTGAACTCTTATTGTCAATGTTAGTATTGTTCTGATTATATTCAAGAAGCGTATCTTCGTTTTTTTTTTTTTTTTTTAATTGAATTGTGCTTTTGTTTCTGATTTCACGTTTAGGTTGTGGATTGATCATTATGATTATCTAATGTGAATTTAATTGTACTTTTTGAATAATACTTTTGAAACTATTGATAATGCTCGCACTTCTACCTTACAATTATAGATATACGATTAATATGATTGTCAATATATCGTGAATACACTTAACTGCATTTTTTAAAAAGCAAGAAGAAGAATGACTGTGTCACATCCCGGCCCGGGGCAGATCACTTTTCGGGTCTGCTCCACCACCGTAGCACGATATTGTCCGCTTTGGGCTTACCATTCCCTCACGGTTTTGTTTTTGAGAACTCACAAGCAACTTCCCAGTGGGTCACCCATCATGGGATCGCTCTAGCCTCCTTCTCGCTTAACTTCGGAGTTCCTACGGAACCCGAAGCCAGTGAGCTCCCAAAAGGTCTCGTGCTAGGTAGAGATGGAATATACATTTAAGGATCACTCCCCTGGGCGATGTGGGATGTCACAATCCACCTCCCTTAGGGGCCCGACGTCCTCGTCGGCATACCACGACCAGGGTTAGGCTCTGATACCAAATTGTCACATCCCGGCCCGGGGGGGTGGGGGGGGACCACTTCCCGGGTCTGCTCCACCACCGTAGCACGATATTGTCCGCTTTGGGCTTACCATTCCCTCACAGTTTTGTTTTTGGGAACTCACGAGCAACTTCCCAATGGGTCACCCATCATGGGATTGCTCTAGCCTCCTTCTCGCTTAACTTCGGAGTTCCTACGGAACCCGAAGCCAGTGAGCTCCCAAAAGGCCTCATGCTAGGTAGAGATGGAATATACATTTAAGGATCACTCCCCTGGACGATGTGGGATGTCACAGACTGATCATATGAAAGTTCCAAGAAACCCAATGCCCACACACAAAAATTCGAGTGTGCATCAATGCATGTATGACATACATTATTAAATTTAACTATTAAATGTGCATTAAAGAATTTGAGAGAAAGAGAGTAGCGGGTGAATATGAACAGCTTAAAATGCTTTTATAGAAAATGATTCTGGATTTCAAAAACACTTCAAGTGCTTTTTCATAATTCACTTATATTTTTATTAAGGATTGACTGATTGAGTTTAAAAACATTTTCATCAAAAGTACTTTTAAACATTCAAAAACACTTCCAAACGAGCTTAATTAACCCCCAAATCCACATTATATTTTGCAATAGAAGATCCAAGCTCACAAATTTAGGCAAAGAACGATAAGCTAAGGGGATAAGGGGAGGCCTAATTTTTTGTGGTGAGAGAGAGAGAGAGAGAGAGAGAGAGAGTGGATAAGGGAGGACCAAGTGATGAAAGCAAAAGTCTGAAAAGGTCGTTTGAGAGGGAACGAAGTAACAGGAAGGAGAAAGAAACAGAAAGATAGACATCAGACATCTCAAAAAGACAAAACCCTAATCTTTCTCTGAACAAACGGCTCCATCGCCATGAACTTTGGAAGCAGCTCGCTGTCTTACACGTGTCATAGCCGGAAATGCCTATTCATCCATGTGTGCAAGAAGAAAAAATGTGTACAAAAATCATTTCTCGTCTTACCAGGAGGATTCTCGTTGGATCATGTTCATCGTAGATCGTGTGATCAGAAATTATTGTAAATTTTTTTGTTTTAAATTGAATATAAATAGTACTTAACAAAAACTGACGGCACGATGTACGATAAATGGATGTGATTGAAAGATCGCCGGAATCCTCCCAAAGAGGATCCGGCAAGAATCCTTTCTCTCCCGTCTTATAACTATCGTCAGGAAACTGACTTGCGAAAAGGCAAAACACCTCCCATGCGGCAGCCAAGGATCTTCATATGGTCATACACACGTACCTGCGGTTAAGGTGGTGAGCTAAAATGCTCCCACCAGACAATGCTACTCGATTTCAAGAAATTCAGGCAGACAAGAAGTCAGGCTTCAATTTGTTAACTTCTATTCATAAATAAACAATCGCGAGAGATACACCACAACACAGCAATATCATAGTCGGCAAAGCCTGTGAGTCTTATGGTTCCATCGTCACGATACTAACTCCGAAGGGGAGCGAGCAGAGGTAAGAATAACAAATAAGAAGAAAAAAAATATTATACAGGCAAAAACAATCACACGATACACCTTAAGCAGCAGCCAAATCCTCGTATTGCCAGGGGTTGAACTCTATTGATTTGATGTCAAACGCTTCGACGCTGTCTGAGTTGTCTATTGCAGCCCGGTGTTCGGTGTACTTCCCATTGTAACGGTACACGTCCATGTCATCCCATGTTGTCTTGAAGACTTCATCTGTTTTGTCAAACCACCTTGGAGTAAACTCCTGTCCTTTTTCCAGTCGATTTTTCTTCTCAGCCCTCTGCCTCTCCTCCAGACTGGTCAAAGAGCAGGTAGATGTATTTAAGATGTCAGTTTCCTCATTCGGGTTAGTCTTACTAAATCGATATAAAATTTTACAGTCAAAACAAGCATCAAGCTTGCTGTGGATATCCGTAATCCCTTCAGTACTGTATTTTGTGAGTGTGTGTGTGTGTGTGTGTGTGTGTGTGAGAGAGAAAGAGAGAGAGAGAGAGAGAGAGAGAATTAAAGATAGATCGAGACCTGCTCTTCTCAAAACCGGCTTTGGATAGGTCACCCTGCTCCAGTGCGTATCTATCAGGACGCAAGCGAGAATCTGATGCCAACAACTTCTTAGGGGCACTGTCAAAGCTGTTTATTTTGTGTGCAAAATGTGTGTACTGGAAACTGTCATTCTGTGGAACATCAGCAACTCTCCAAACCTGTTATAGAAAAATACAATAATTTCCTATGAGCTTACTAGGATAACTTCCTGTACTGAAAAAATAGAATAATTTCCTAGCGTTTCTTTTGTCCTATCGGAAACAAACCGAAACTTTATAAATAGCTAACGAATGTTCTCTAACATGGCAATCAAAACCATTAGGAGCACCTATGAACTGTAAAGATTTATTCGTTTCTACAACTTCATACATCTACTGGACACCAGATATATAAAGGATAAATATAGCTTTCAATTCCTTTAGGAGTCGGTGCATGCAATTCCACTTTACAAGCACAGTACAGAAGCTCACTCCAGGTTTTCCTAAATAAGATTCAACAAGCTGCAATGTGTAGCTGGTAAGAAACTAAACCTCTTTCAGTTCAGTGCCAGGAAGTGGTTCCCCTTCTGCATCGCAGGGTTGATAACTCATTGACTCGTTCCATTTTCCAGTCATCAATATTTTAGGTTCCTCGGCAGAACTATAAACATATCCATCTACTTCATAGCGACCAGATCTGCAACCAAAAATTTCCTTCAGATAGAAGTGTGAAACCAACATAGAGCATGCACTAGTTGATAACTAATAATTAAAATCCTTGAACCCAAACCAACTCTTCATCCCAAAAGACTGGGCTTAGTTACATTTCTTTTTCAGATCAGTTTGATCCTCAATCTTGGAATTTTCCCCTGCCACTCAGTTTTGTCTAAAATTGCAGCGTTAGCAGATTTTTGTTTCTGATCATCGCATCATGTGAATAGTGTGATTTACCAGTCATGTTCTATAAGTAATCGTATGGTGCATGAATTTGAATAACACAATCACGACCAAGGGAAGAACGAAGTTATACATGGTGTTTAAGGAAAATAGTTATATATAACTGTTCACATTTGGAGTAGGTAACTAACATGACAATATCAAGGTAGACTCGCAATTTTAGAATAACATCTTTTTAACAGAAGGCTATAAGGTTATCCTTTGACCTGGAACTTTGACTGTATGGCCAAAATACCCTCTCGCAAGATGTTACCAAATAAGCTTTCATATGATGCAAACAATGTTACAAGTGATGAGCACTACAATAGAAAGATGTCATACCCAAACCAACCGCATGGTTGAAAATACAGCACAACTTTGTCCCCCGTGGTCAAATTGGTCAGAACCATATCTCCTGGTGAATCGATCCATGTTCGTCCAAAAATTAAGTTGTTAACTTTTGTTGGAGGGGGTGCCAATTCAAATTCAACACCATCTCTTTTGAGGGTCAAATGCGTCCTGCATTGAAAAACATTTAAATGTTGCATAAGTTATTACTAAAGATTATGCTCACTATGCAATTTCAGCTCCACAGAGAAAGATCATATAGGGTTACCTTCCGACTGGATAGATATCAACTGAGTTCCCCAAAAACTTGGTTTTCACCTTTGAAGTTATGTCATAAATAAAGTGCTCATTCTCAGCATGAGCAGCGCTCATAGGAGGGTGATGACTGACCTGGAAGGAATAAAAGAAGAATATAAGTTTAATAAAATACAAATTGCACCAACAATTATATGATCATGGTAAGCCTTCAAGAACAAACCAAACAATATGAGATTCATTTACAAAATACACTCTTTTATTTGCATGCCTAAGCATCGTAAATCTCAAGTAAACATAGAATTGATAGTTTTGGCGCTTAGAACACACCTGTTCTGATAAAAATGTAACGCCCCCATGATTAACCATTTCATAAGTCTCACCAAGTATTGGATTGAATGGCTTCCAGGTTCGTTGATAAGCAAAGTAGACAGATATGAAAAATGATGCTGCAAACAGCAATCATAACTTAGTCACCAAACAGTGCATGCTCAAACAGCAGAGGAGAGAGAGGAGAGTGGAAAACATCTATGTTTACACACACACACACACACACACACGGAGAGAGAGAATACATACCAACATATACCGATCTCATGTATGGATCCTCACATTCATCTGCAAGATCTAACAGATGGGAGTATTCCATAAGCTGTGACATGATTGGAAAACTGTTAGATTTTCTGGGCAGAACAGTATTGGATTGAACCAAGATTCTCCAGTACCATTTAATTACAGATAACACAAACCTCTGCCATTTTCTGTAGCATAGTCATCGGCTCAAAAATAAGTACTGGAAGGGTCACCAGTGAGGTGACGTCAGAGCCAATATACTTCTGCATTATCTTCCAGTAACTATCCCGATCCTGAAAAAAAGAAAAAAGGGGAAGATCTTCTGTAATGAGTATGCATGAAAGCATTTGAAAGAATTATTTTATAGGTTTTTTCACCGCCAATATGATCTTACTATACAAGTAATCTATGGGACACATAGAAGCTGCCATACAAGAAAATGACATCTTATGTGCTTTATTGTTGCTCTGATTGAATTACTAGACTTGGAAAGACTAAGCTGGAAACTTTTCAAGGCCATAAAAGGTGATTTCCAAAGAGAGAATACAGCAAAATGGTTTTGATGCTGAAGGAAAAAAATTAATATGAAACAGGCTAAGTAAAAAAATGGTGATAAGCCCAGACGAGGGCAGCCTGCTGGTAGATACATTGACAAATCTTTTGAAATACTTTCCAGGTTTAGCGAAGGTTGTGTCCTTTAATTTTATCTAGCCAAAACAAAAACAATCTAATGGTGATAGGCTAACTAATATCTGTGATCATGCTCTGTCCTCATCATGAGATAAACAATACTAAAATTCCTTTAGTATTAAAATAAGGGAATTGTTATTAGCACTCCAAAAATCTCATTCTACACTTAGGAAAGAAAAACACACTTGTGAGGAGTGTAGAATGAGATTTTTGGAGTACCAATAACACTTCCCTAAAATAATTGTATTTCTGCTTAATGCATATGTGATCTATCATTAGTTTTGGGTATTTCATTTCTTCCGAGAACTTTCCTCTGAGTCACCTAATAAAGAAGATACTCCTCCTTCTCCAATGCAAAACTAGAAATGTCATGATGCATGATTTTAGAGGTGTACTAAATCACCTATGTGATTATTTTTGTACATAGTATGGTCCTCTGTAATAACGCTGCTTCAAAGGTCATGCAAGATGAGCTATGAGGGCAGACCATCGTGCTCAAAATCCAAATGTAACATATTCATTGCACCCCTAACACCTATATTAGAACAAACCCAAGACATTAACCTTATGTCTACTATCATATAGAGAAATTGGTATTTCCATAACAAATAGTGTACCTCCTGCTTCCATCTTCCTTTCCTTGCTTCGTCTTCAAGATCTTCATGGCTTCCGTCTGGATTGATAACCTCCAGCCCCTCATAACCCATTATGCTGCACATTGAAACACCAGGGATTGTCATAATCTGATCAATACATACAAAAACTAGTTTATCAACACACATCGAAAACTAGTTTCTGAGCATGCATTTTGAACTTAGTAAACTGAGTATAAATTACTAATCTATTGAATCAGAACCGCACGGAGCAACCACATAACATAAAACCTCGATTTGGCAGACATGAGATTCAAAACTAGGCAGAACTACAAGTAATTAAGCACCAAGTGCAGCCCAAATCCAGCAAACTAGACACACAATTTGATCAAAAACTCTAAAACAAATCAATAGAAATCCCAAATTAGTAACTAACTGAATCAGATTGGAAGCTCATTGTAACAGCTAACACTAACAGAGCTAAAAATTGACACCAAGAAAGCATAATTCAACAAACAAAAAAAAAAATCCAAATCCCCGTGCCCAAAAACTCCAAACGAATCCAATCAGCTCGAAAGATGAAATCAAAGAGGGATTTGACTTATACCCGTTGACGGATTTGGTCATGGAGCTACCGAGATTGGTCAAAGTGGAAGCCATGGAGGCGAAGAAACCTCCGCTTTGCTTCGGATCCTTGGGATTGGAAGCCATCGCCGATGTAAAAACCCTAGATTCTGGTTTGCTCTCACAGCAGCTTCTGGAGAAGAAGAATACAAAGCGAACGAGCGGGGGAGAGAGAGAGAGAGAGAGAGAGACGGAGAGAGGGAGAGAGAGGGGGGCGAGGTGGAAATGTTGGGATTTTCCAAAGATTTTAAATTAAGAGAGGAAACAGCGAGGATTAGTAACGACTCTGGGTGGCGCTACTTATGTTTGAAGTCAACTTCAACGGAAGCATATTTTCTCCCCTTGAATTTAATTTCAAACTTTTGAAGAGTACGCGCATTTTCAACTTTGAAAATTTTACAACGTATCGGTGTATTCCACATTGTTTAGATTATAACATTGTCAAACTAGTCGTTAAATATTAGTTTGTCTTATGAACCAATATACTGGAAACATTTAATAGTAAATTGTGGTTCATCGTAATTTGTTATGAACAAATCAACAATTTATTATGAAAATATTTGTGTGGCGATCAATGTATACATGTTATTAGTTATTTTAGCTTCATCAGTCTATCTTCAGTTTGTTAAAATATGTCTTATATTTAATTCACGTGAACATAAATTGTTCAAATGTAGTAAATTAAGTGTGAAAATTCAATTTATTATGATTTGTTGCAAATGAATTATTAACGAGAGATACAAGAGTATAAGTGAATTTGTGGAGGCGACGCGTTTGGGTAAGAGCGTGGGAAGGGGGAAAGAAATCCATAAAGGCGGCTGGCGGAAGCATCGAATCGATCCAAGTGCCAACGCTGGAAAGCCGGCAGCGCAAGCAAAGCAAAGAAAGATGTGTGTCTTGACGCGTAAGACACGTGGGTGCAAATTAGAAGAATCGGCTGGGCTCGCTCCGCCCAGTTGTCCATTATCATTGAACGTGTTATTAGGCCATGTGGGTAAACAATACATATTGGATACGTGGAATACTTGTCCCTATTAAATTTCAGACATAAAAGTAATCTATTATGATACTGTGAAGAAAATTATGATTCCGTTATATTAATTGGAAATATAAAAAGTAGTGACACAGAATCACGCTTTTTAGGATTTAAACCTACACCATCGGATTTTAGAGATCCCTCGAGTTGATAAAATAAAGTCAATTTATTTTGTTACCATGCAATTGGATCACCATGCATTGTTCTCACCGGCAGGGAATCAAGATGGTAAAATGGGTTGGGTTGGTGAACTAAATGGATGGCCTACACAGGGTTTAAAAGACAAAAATGTTGGGCCGGAATATAGCCCCCTTCCATCGACTAAGGCCCATTTCTTATCGGCTTTGTTTTTTTTGTTACCTTTTTTATGCAATGGCCGAACTCTTCGTCCAAAAGAGACGGGAACATGTGAGGGCAAACTCATTTGATGAATATGCGCACCACCACCACCAAGACAATTTAATGGGGATTCTAGGTATGGACAAGGAGAATTCAATATTGAATCAAGGTGTTACAATAAAAGTGAACTCATCTTACTTAAGTTGTTCTCATTATATGAAGGGTACGGATGATTAGTTTGGTAATTACATTGCTTTAATATTCTCACTTTTATGTAACTTTACCTTGATTTCAGTCATAACTAACTTTGGTATGGATAGTGTTATCCACACACTCATTTTTATTTTTTACACACTACTCTCACTTTTCGATTGTTAGATCAAACAAATTGAAGAAACTGACATCATTTTGCCAACAATGGGTAATACAGGTATGGGGTTGGTTTGTTTTGGTGACTAACTAAAAAACATGATTACTTGTGCCTCCTCTCAAACTTAAACCTCAATTTAAAGCAACCAAGCATTTGTCCTCTTCTTCCCTTTTATTTTTATAAATATTGTCTTCCATTCGTTGGTGACCGGTAAAGTCACCGATTGATACATGTTGCAGATTGCAATTGATCGTTACGCTATTAAATTTGATAATATGTCAAAGTACACTTTTTTTTTTCTTCCTTTTCTTTTTTTCTTTTGTAAAAGCGGTAGATTAATTATTAAAAAAAAATAAAAAATAAAAGAAGGAAAAACACACACACACACTAAAATTTACAAAGAACGAGGTTCAATTCTATAAAAAGCTCCAAAAAAAAGTTTTGCCTACAGTTTCTCTCTACTTAAGCTTACAATTGGCATGGAGATTAAGGATTGATAAATTACTGATAGAATCAGACTCTACAGTCATAGTTCATCTGGTGTTGTAAGCTACTAACAATAATCATCCTTTAAGTCCCCTTGTTTTGGCCTACCGAGAATTGCTTTTAAGTCCTTGGCAATGTGAACTTCGTCATGTCTATAGAGAAAAGAATTTGTACCGGATAGTTTAGCGACTTATAATCTTGATTTTGATTTAGGATATATTTTTTTTATACTCGTCCTTTTTGTTTAGTTAGTTTTATTCATGAAGATCGACTTGGGATGTTTCCGTCTTGATTTATTATTGGGGTAATGCTAGGAATACCAAATTCCTAAACCAAATTTTGCAAACCAAATTATGTGTATTTTAATAATTAGATAATTACTTAAGTTTTTATTAACGTGTTTATTTCATGTTGATGACATATCATTTGGTTTAGAATTTTGATATTTCTAGCATTATCCTTATTATTGAGTAGTTTGTCTGAACTCTTGCCTTTACCCTCATTTTTAGCTAAAAAAAAAAAAAAAAAAAAAAACACACACACACACATTTAGTTGTAAAGCAGATTTGATTAACAAAGTTTTGCTTGAAGTATGATTTTGTGGACTGCTATTCAAACATGCCAATTCCACTCGTTTTGTGCGTTGTTATAAAAATCTTCGCCTAGCGCTGCCCCAATTAATGCTCAGACGTTTGAAAATTAAGAAAGGACGCCTAGATCACCTAGCATGTCCAAACCCACCTAGGCACAAGCCTAGATTGCGACTCAATTAAACAGAAAATAGATAACTTTCATTTTGCATTTTTTTTTTTGTTTCAATAAATTGTAAGAAACTTGTTGACTATTTAAATAAACACACATTATATGCTTGTTACCCATGTTTTCAATATGTTCTAATACTTCATAATATATATGTGTGACAACCCGTCCCAAATTTTATTATTTTATAAATTTTTAAAATGAGAATTTACGAGAATGCCCTAGAGGCGAAGGTTTTAACTTTCATTGACCAACGTGTTGTGAGACGTACTAAATATTCTTGTAGCGTTTTCCTAAGGGGGAAAAAGTGGTGGGAGTCAGAAAGAAAAAGAAAAAGGTTGGAGGAAGAAGAAAGAAAAAAGGGAAGTGATGGGCTCCTACCCAATCAGGAAGGAAGAGGAGAGAGTGACCAACCAGAGAGAGGGGAAATGAGGGAGAAAAAGAGAAGGGGGGATCGGCCAGATCTTTGACCCACACCATTCGACACATTTTCACCATGTTTTCCGGTGGTTTTCCACCGTATTTCTTACGAATTGGACCAAGCCACCACTCCCAATCATCATCTAACCCTTCATTTTCTCATTATCACCCAAATTTGGAAGGAATTTGAGAGCAATTTAAGGGTTTTTTGTAAAATCCCACATCACCCAAGGTTGTGATCCTTACATGTATATTCTCATCCCTACCTAGTACGAGGCCTTTTGGGAGCTCACTGGCTTCGTGTGACATCCCGTCCCGGGATTATTAACACGTACGTGTGGAATTACAATTTTGCCCCTAGTGTGTTTTCGTCACTTAGTGGGGTTGTTTTGTGTGTTGTGGCATGTGTTGGGCCACACACACACCTGCACACTCTCTGCCCTTCCCTTTCCCTCTGTCTCTCTCCCTCCCGTGTCTCCCTCTTTCCCCTTCTTCTTCACCATATATGTACGGACCAAACCCAAAACCATCCAAAACCTTGCAGATCGAGGGAACCAAGTACACCATCGTGATGGTGAGGCCGAGAGGAGTCTAGTGGTGCCATTTTCAGGTGAGAAACCAGTCGTTTTCACGTCGATCTCGTAAGCTCCGTTTTGAGCACTGTTCATGCAAACCTAATCTAGTATGTTTTTGGACATTCTAAGCTTGTAGATGTGTTAGTGAGGCCTCAAGGAGCTTGGGAATGCTTCGTTGGGTGAATTTGGACGTCGGGAAAGCTTAGTTTCAAAGTTGGCCGAACTTGGATCGTTGTTGCAGGTGAGATTCTTTGATTTTTAGGCCTTAAAAGTAGTCTAACGTGATTCTACTAGTCCTAAGCTTCATTTTGGTATAAAGAACGTGAAAAATGGTTGAAAAACGAGTGAGAAAACGAAGTTTGAAAAATTTCCAGTTTTCCGGCGACGGCGGCGGCGCAGGCGGCGGCGGCTCGCCGGAGAAGACAGGGGAATATTCCGTTGGACTTAACGGAATATTCCTACAGGACTAACGGCGTCAGTCAACGGAATATTCCGTCAGTCAACGGAATATTCCGTCGGTGTGCCGTGCACGTGGCCGCGCGTGGGGGCGCGTGGACCCGTGCCATTCCAGGCGCGTGGGGGCGCGTGCGTGGTCCAAAAATTATTTTAAAAATATGGTTGTGATCGTGAGGTTGTGTAGGTCACGTTGGTATATTCATTTGTCCATTTTGAGCAATGTATGAGAAGTTATTTTGAATGGACGGTTATGTGCTTTAAAGTTAACGTTTTTGTAGTTAATTCGCATATAGGTGACACGTATCCCGAGGACGAGCGTGCACATTCGAGGCAGGGGGGCTACGACCCTTCTACTTACCAGTGAGTGGGCTTTTGTTTTCCGTATATACCTATATACATTTATATTCCCAGAAATTGATTTAAAAAGGGTTATTTGCCTTATGCCATGTACTTTATTATTTATCGTTTATGCATCGTTGCATGCATCATTTGTGGCGTACATATACATATGCATATGTCATATATATTTATGTGTGGGTGCTGTGGAGGCATAGGTAAGTGCCAGGTAAGCGTTAATTAACGATTGCATTAAATAGTGGTTAGAGATGATTAGAGAGCTCATAACCTGCACCCCCGGTGTTAGTGCTCCCGCCCAGAGTAGGGCACAGTCCTTCACGTGTTGTTCACCTCCCGCACCATACGCTCAGCTTGGATCCAAGTTAGGTGCATAGGCCTGTCGTACAGACCACAGTAGGTGGTTCCGACTCGTAGGTGACCCGCGATTATTCGCACAGCCTTCACGTGATCGTAGCACTAGAGCGTATATACATGTTACACCCAGGCCTGTCGTACAGACCCTTTAGGTGGTTCCGACTCGTGGGCAGGTTTAGTTATTGAGATTGACATTTGAGCTCTATATACAGCCGTACAGGTCACGTTAGGTGACTCCGGCTGCCAGAGGATTGTGTGATTGATACGACTGATAGGAGCATATTTAGGCGACTTACTTAGCTTGTTTTCGTGCATCTATGTTGTTAATTCATAGTTGTTTTAGTAGTTTAAGCCATTTTCGTGTGTTTTTAGGTTCATATGGCTAGGGAAGCAAAAAGATGCATTTTGGAGCATTTTGGAGCAAAATTGGGCTTGGAATGGATAGCATATGATTGGAGCCAAAGTGTTGGACGAATTTGAAGGCCTTGTATTCATTTTGGACATAAAACAAAGGGCCTAGCACATTCTCCCTCTTTAACTCATTTCATTATTCATTCACTTTGCATTCATTCAATTCCACCCCACATGCACCCTTTATTCTTCATCATTGCAACCATGGCACATTTACACCAACAAAACAACTCCCATGCCATGGCCTACTCATATTCCCATTTCCTTTCCAACATCTCACATGCATTTCCACCTTCCTACTTCATCATTTCACCACATTTTCCCTTTTATTTCCACATGCAATTCTTCATCATTGCAACCACAAACACCTTAAACAAATAGCCATATACATCTCCACTCCTCCTATAAATACCCTTGCATTCATTCATTCAAGAAAGCATCTCATTCACAACACAACAACACACCACAAACACATTCCTTTCTCCCTTAGAATCCAAAAACCATCTTCCATTTCCACCAATCCTCATCCATTTCCATAATTCCCCAACACTTCCATCCCCCCAACCAACCTATCCTTAAACCTTGTGCTACAACAACGAGGAAGAGAAGAGTGCCTAAACGTTCATACAATTCAAGTTTTGAGTTGTTGGAATGTTTAGGTGTTTCTTTGATTTCAAAGTTTCATTTTAATTCTCTTTGTTTTGTACGTATGAGAAATGGAAGAAAAGAGTGCTTAAACGTTCATACAATTCAAAGTTTTGAGTTGTTGGAATGTTTAGGTGTTTCTTTGATTTCAAAGTTATGAGGAACTAAACCCCCTTTAGCTAGGGGGTAATTCGAAACTATGTTTATGTTTGTAATATGATTTGATTACTTTTAATTACGTTTCATAAGTTGTGAATTCAATTTGTTTAACTGTTTGATTGATAACCTATTTATGTATGTTTATTAAGAATGAACGCTTAATTTTCATGCATGAATTTGACGCTAGAATATAAGTGAGTTTCACATAATAGTTATGAACTTATATTCACAAGTAGTGGAGGTTGCTTATAAACAATCGTGTTAAACATATTCTTGGCATAAGTTTCATGCAATCATAGTAACGAATGCCTCGTCAACACTTATAGTTTTCATGATGCTTAATGATTCTTGCTTGTATCTCTATTATGCAATTCATGTAGGGAACTTGTGAGGAATGCTTTGGATTGTCGTATGCAATCATCCAATTCATTAACTTAAGGAAAACTTGACGGTTAATTTAAGCGGACCTAATTAACCCGGGGCGTTGAGAATTCATGGTTTATTGAAAAGCAATTAGAAATCTTTTTATTATGCAAGTGTAACATGTGTGGAGATGAACCCCTTGGCTAGCATCCATTCATTTCATTTCATCAATTTCATATTTACATTATGTTTTAATTGCAATTTGTTCATTTAGTTTAATTCCGTCCAAAACTCAATCCCCCTTTACTTTATTGTTCAATTTAGTTAGAAATCATTTTAGTTTGTGTTTTTAAAGCATTTTGAGTCTTTTGGTTTGTCTTAGTGTTTTAACGTTTATTTTCACATTCTTTGAGTCTAGTTTAGTGTTTTATATTGTTTTTACGTTTTTGAAGTCAAATCCAAGTGGTTAACAATCCCTCCTAATCCCCGGTCCAGAACGATCCCTACTTACGTACTTACTACAATTGACAAAAAGAGGGTTTAATTTGTGTGCGTATAATTTTCGCATCAAATTTTGGCGCCGTTGCCGGGGATTAGCAACTTTGCTAATCCCTTGGATTGTTTTATTTTCGTTTGTGTGTATATATTTTTAGTTTTATTTTGTTGATTTTAGAAGCACAACATGGCATTTGATAATGCTTATCTTTTGTCACAGCTCATGGAAAGGTCCCAAATGCAAAACGTTGATATAGTTGATCTTCAATCAAGGAATAATGTGTTTTCCAATACTTACAATTCGGATTGGAGTGATCATTTAACTTCTATGTGGTGGGAACCTCAAAATGTTCAACAAGAAAGATATTGGGAGCCACCTCATATTCAATATGCCCAACCAAACTCAAATTCGTCATTAGATTATAATCAAATTCTTAATGAATTAAACTCTTTGGTGCAGGGTTCACAAAATCAAGCTAAGGAGACTCACCAAGAAACATATTGGCAACCATATGAGGATTCATATGCACCACCACAGCCTTCCCCTCAATCTTCACATCCAAATTCAGGTATATCAAATTATTATAATGAAGTTATTCAACAACTGAATTCTGTGGAGCAGGGCAGGGAAGCTCAACCATTTCAACAAGACGCATTTTGGCGACCAATTGAGGATTTCTATCAAGCAAAAAAGTTGGCTGAGTGGAACAGTCAATTTAGGCAGAATGCAGAATGCATGGAACAAATTCAAGAACAAATGGTTGAAGATGAGCCCATGGATGAATTGCTACTGCTCGAAGAGGAGGAGGATGCACAAGGCACGGCAAGGGAAGAACAACCCTTGCCGCAACCTCCCAATATTCCTAAACCACCCCATTCAAGTAAGGTTGTTCCAAATTTAATTATTTCTAACTTTGTTCCCCCAAATGCACCCTTCCCTGGCAGGTTCATGCAATCCATGAAAGATGAGGGGAAGAAAGACATCTTGGACACCTTTCCAACAATTCACGAGGAAAAAGTGGTTGAGGAGCATCTTGAATTCATTAAGGAGGAAATTGGAGTGGATCACACAGCCACAACCTTCAAAATGTCCAATCTGAATGAAAACATCCCTTGTGCATTTGTTGAATGTGCTGCGACTTTAGAGCCAATATTGCAGCCCATAGGTAAGCCACCAACTCAAAATCCAAAGTCGTTTTTGACTAATATGTTGTTGATGTCAATGATTAGGGCACCCACTCTTGAAATTCAACCATTGCCGGAACATTTCAAGTATCATCATCCATTCAATGATCAACTCCATGCCGTGGGTTCCATTAAGGCATGATTGTGTTCTTCGTCCGGCTACAAGACGTAAAAGCAAGCGCTACTTGGGAGGCAACCCAATACAGTAAATAAAACTTTTGCTTGTTCATTGATTTTTTTTCGATAAATTACAATTGTATCTAAACATGGCAGAAAGATGGAGCCTTTACAAAGGTTGTGTACGTGAGGCCCCACTACGTGGCAACACTCTCGGAGCAAGAGGTCTCGGAGCAGGAGGCATCGGAGCAGGAGGCATAGGAGCAGGAGGCATAGGAGCGGGAGGCATAGGAGCGGGAGGCACCGAGGATAGATCATTCAAGGCCCCAAACCTTGGTGGAACGCTGGATGACCCAGGAAAGAGGTGCCTCTGGAAGAAAGCTGCAAACCGTTGACGGTCATCAAGCTCATCAAGCTTCCTCTTCATGCCTGATGAATAATTATTTGCAAGCACGTGCAAAGTTCTATTCTCGTGCTTAAGTTGTTTTATCTCTTGCTTCAGGTTCTCCACCTCCGCCATCAATGATTCAACCTGACGGGAGCGAGCAAGGAGGCGTTGGCCCATGTTTGACACAGAACCAGCGCACTGAACGCTGAGAGCCAGGGACTCTTGAACGGCCAACTCATCGGACCGTCCTGAAAGCAGCTGACTATCTCTGGGAGTGAGGAGGTTCCGAGCTACTATCGTAGCTGTTGTGGCGTCCTGCATCACGGAATCTTCACCTGTAAGAGGACCGTTAGAAGATAAGAAAGAAGGGCGCCATACGTTACCTTGAAGCGGCACGCCCGTATCACTGCGGAGACTCAATTCTAAGCTAAGGTTCGATGGGTTTGCCATTTTTTTTTTTTTTTTAAAAAGTGTTCAAAGAGAAGGGGTGGACGGAGTAAATTTTCAAAGGGCCGGAAACGAGTTTCAAGAATGGGAAATCTTTAGAGTGTGTAAGTTGGCGGTGATCGATAGCTCTATAAAAAGCCAAGGCAACGCGTCCACCGATTCAAAAAGCCGGAATTTGAGGCGTAAAGTTCGGCGACGCTCCCTCAGCTTTTCAGAAAACGCGTTCAACATGTGGAGGCCATCATCGCAGCTACACGTCTTTAGCCGACAAGCGCAAAGTTCGGCGACGCTTTCTCTGCTTTTCAGAAAGCGCCTGCTCAGAAATCGAAGAGGCGTCTTCAAATATCGAAGAGTCGTCACTATTTCAAAAAGCCGGATTTGCGGGATCAAAACGTTTGTCGACAAGGGTAAGAGAACAGTACCACCACTTGCTATCCCTATATTTGTCGACTTTCATCTTTTATGGCAAGGCAAACCTGAAGAAAATGCCCAACTCTTTCTCACCTCTGAGGGCGCACTCCCAGCAAAGCCTTTCGAAACACTCACTTCTTTCTTCTTCCCCAAAGATGATACCAGATGCCTGGAGTACAGATGACCCAGGAGGAAGCAGCACAACAAATACATGTGCTGATTCATTCACCGCTTCTTCAAAAGCAAAGGTATCTCATATCATCAAGGTCAAAAGCAAAAGTATCCCATATCATGCTCTTTCCCTGTCTTTACCTTTGTCTTTGTTATTAATCGCATAGCAAAGTGAAAGAAGCAATCAGCCGGCACTTGGAGTCTATCTAGACTCTATTCCCTGGTTGCTTACCTAGCTTTGCTGAGCTATCCTCTAACCCTCTTCAATACGAATTGGAGAGATTGAACAAAGAAACAGATAAGAGAAGGAAGCTCAGACCTTCGGGGGAGACCAAAGGAAGCCTGCTGCCCAGTTCAAGAGTAGCACAAAGGAAAATCAACGATGGGAGCAGCGCAGTTCAAGAGTAAGCCTGTGGAATCACAAAGATCCAAGCCTCACTGCAATCACCAAGGAGAAGATGGAACGAAAACTCCATAACCAGATTTGCATCTCTAAACTCTTCTCTTTGTTAAATACATTCTGCCATGTTTAGTATGTTTAATTGCTGTTTATATGTTTGTTTGTGTTTAGTATGGTTTTTAACATTGAGGACAATGTTTGTTTTAAGTGTGGGAGTTACTAAAGTGTTTTGATGCAAATTCGTAGGGTTTTATCCACCATAACTTCAAATGTTGTTTCTTGCTGTTTTTAAGTGTGTTTAGTGTGTTTTGACTTAAAAATTCGAAAATCACATAAAAATTTGAAAAACATGTTTTGAAAAGCCTAAAAAGAGTGTTTTGAGTCGTTTTTGTGTCGTAGGTCACCTTCCAACACAATGATAAGGATTTGGTTTCTAATTGCATGATTGTTGAAAAAAGTTATAAACATGGAGAAAAGTTTGATTTACTCTTGGTATATGCTTGGTTATGGTTATAATGTATGACTTCACATGCAATTATAAAAGAAAAAAATTAGTTATGTAACATGCTTGAAGGAAGGAACTCAAACAAACGCTACAACCCTGAGAGACTTGAGCCTATAACGTTCTTTAGAGAGTATAATCTGTGATTTCTTGTTTTCTAAAGTCGTTGCATGATCTCATTATTCTTTGCTTGGTTACTACTTAGAAGGCGTTTCATCATATAGTTCCAAATGCTAGAACTCATGCCCATTTCATTCAAAGCATGTTATTGATTTGCATAACATATACCAAGATGAAGTTGTGTAGTTGCCACCATAGCCAAATAGCCTCACTTCCCATATTTCGTATATGTTGTAAGTTTTACCCCCGTTGAGCTTTGTTTAGCCTTTATTCATTGTCAACCCACATTATCCTCACCTAGCCTAGTTTAGGACAATCCACACCTTTGTTCTTAGAAGATAGTGAGCATGACTTAAATGAATTCCTTTTGAGTTACATTATGCAAGAAAATGAGTGTGGGAGAAGGAATGCTTGTTCTTAAGTATGTTTTGAGTTTCAAAAGAAAAGAAAAACAGAAAAGAAAAGAAAGAAAGAAAAAAGAGCTTGAAAAAAATGAAAGAATGAGTGATTGAAGTAAGGGCTCAAAACACCAATTCTGGCCTTAAATTGTTTCCCTTTTTATTCCAAAGTTGAGTTTTCATTCAAAAGTGAATTCTAAGTTGATTCAATTGCCTTGCTCACTATTTCTTTAAGAACCTTTGTTTTCCATATCCCTTCTTTGTTATCCACACGCCCCAAGCCCCATTACAACCCGTGACTTCAATCTTGAGTGTTATGTGTTTCAATTTGTGGAGTTTGAACTTGGTATGAGCATATGGTGTCACTGGTTCTCGCGTCTAAGTAGTAGCATTCCATTCATGAGATCATAATCTAAACATGCTTATTAACTTCAAAAATTGTGTTCTTTGTGATACATATATGTGAGTGTTCGTTTTTATGTTTACATCAATCTTCTCACATATAACTAGATTAGGGTGTGTAGTTAGAAAATCTGAGTGAAAATTGAGTGCATATCTTGTAAGGAATTGAGCAAATTCTCTAAGGCATGTTACTACATTCAAAACATGGTTTTAAATGCTTAATTGTGAACTAGTATGTGGTGACTATGATTAAGAATGTACTTAAGGTAAAGATGGCTAAATTCTGTGGGAATAATAATTTTTAACTTGTCATGTGCATTGGAAATCCCTGAAACGATTGTTGGAAGGTGTAGGTTGTGTTTTACGTGTTTAGTGTCGTTTTGTTTATTTGTTTTTATTCTGTTTTGCTCGAGGACTAGCAAAAGATAAGTGTGGGGGAGTTTGATAGGAGCATATTTAGGCGACTTACTTAGCTTGTTTTCGTGCATCTATGTTGTTAATTCATAGTTGTTTTAGTAGTTTAAGCCATTTTCGTGTGTTTTTAGGTTCATATGGCTAGGGAAGCAAAAAGATGCATTTTGGAGCATTTTGGAGCAAAATTGGGCTTGGAATGGATAGCATATGATTGGAGCCAAAGTGTTGGACGAATTTGAAGGCCTTGTATTCATTTTGGACATAAAACAAAGGGCCTAGCACATTCTCCCTCTTTAACTCATTTCATTATTCATTCACTTTGCATTCATTCAATTCCACCCCACATGCACCCTTTATTCTTCATCATTGCAACCATGGCACATTTACACCAACAAAACAACTCCCATGCCATGGCCTACTCATATTCCCATTTCCTTTCCAACATCTCACATGCATTTCCACCTTCCTACTTCATCATTTCACCACATTTTCCCTTTTATTTCCACATGCAATTCTTCATCATTGCAACCACAAACACCTTAAACAAATAGCCATATACATCTCCACTCCTCCTATAAATACCCTTGCATTCATTCATTCAAGAAAGCATCTCATTCACAACACAACAACACACCACAAACACATTCCTTTCTCCCTTAGAATCCAAAAACCATCTTCCATTTCCACCAATCCTCATCCATTTCCATAATTCCCCAACACTTCCATCCCCCCAACCAACCTATCCTTAAACCTTGTGCTACAACAACGAGGAAGAGAAGAGTGCCTAAACGTTCATACAATTCAAGTTTTGAGTTGTTGGAATGTTTAGGTGTTTCTTTGATTTCAAAGTTTCATTTTAATTCTCTTTGTTTTGTACGTATGAGAAATGGAAGAAAAGAGTGCTTAAACGTTCATACAATTCAAAGTTTTGAGTTGTTGGAATGTTTAGGTGTTTCTTTGATTTCAAAGTTATGAGGAACTAAACCCCCTTTAGCTAGGGGGTAATTCGAAACTATGTTTATGTTTGTAATATGATTTGATTACTTTTAATTACGTTTCATAAGTTGTGAATTCAATTTGTTTAACTGTTTGATTGATAACCTATTTATGTATGTTTATTAAGAATGAACGCTTAATTTTCATGCATGAATTTGACGCTAGAATATAAGTGAGTTTCACATAATAGTTATGAACTTATATTCACAAGTAGTGGAGGTTGCTTATAAACAATCGTGTTAAACATATTCTTGGCATAAGTTTCATGCAATCATAGTAACGAATGCCTCGTCAACACTTATAGTTTTCATGATGCTTAATGATTCTTGCTTGTATCTCTATTATGCAATTCATGTAGGGAACTTGTGAGGAATGCTTTGGATTGTCGTATGCAATCATCCAATTCATTAACTTAAGGAAAACTTGACGGTTAATTTAAGCGGACCTAATTAACCCGGGGCGTTGAGAATTCATGGTTTATTGAAAAGCAATTAGAAATCTTTTTATTATGCAAGTGTAACATGTGTGGAGATGAACCCCTTGGCTAGCATCCATTCATTTCATTTCATCAATTTCATATTTACATTATGTTTTAATTGCAATTTGTTCATTTAGTTTAATTCCGTCCAAAACTCAATCCCCCTTTACTTTATTGTTCAATTTAGTTAGAAATCATTTTAGTTTGTGTTTTTAAAGCATTTTGAGTCTTTTGGTTTGTCTTAGTGTTTTAACGTTTATTTTCACATTCTTTGAGTCTAGTTTAGTGTTTTATATTGTTTTTACGTTTTTGAAGTCAAATCCAAGTGGTTAACAATCCCTCCTAATCCCCGGTCCAGAACGATCCCTACTTACGTACTTACTACAATTGACAAAAAGAGGGTTTAATTTGTGTGCGTATAATTTTCGCATCAACGACTTACACCTGAGCACTTGCATATCATTAGGAGATTTTGTCATAGCATATATTGAGCATGTTGGCATACCCTTGAGCATGTTTGGGCACATCTATACATACGTACATATGTTATTTTCTGGGAAGTATACAGGTTTTACGGCGAGGGGTTAGATTGTGTTTTGCTAAATGGTTTTCAAAGAGCTTTGTTTTTGCCCACTCACGCTTTTGTTTTGCGCCCCTCCAGGTTCTAGTTGCTTAGCCGTTGCGGTGGTTTCCCTTGCGAGCTTTTCGGCGTTCTGATAGACACTCCATATTGTAGGGTCGCCTTCGGGCGTACTACTGTTGTTGTGTTATTTGGACTGCTATAGACCTGCTCTGAATTTGTATCGCACTAACTAGCACTTATTCTAGTACTTGAATGCTAGTTTTTAATTATTCGTACTTTTATATTACTACTCTATTAGCTTCCGCACGTGCACATGGCTACGTCGCCTTTGTGTGATGGCCAGCACACTCCTATCTCGGTCGGGGTGTGTCAGTTTGGTATCAGAGCCTAGGTTTGGCAGTCCTGTGTCCTTGTGAGTATTCTAATAATTTTGGTGTCTTCTGTCAGAACTATGCCGCCTCGTCGGGAACCCCGTCGCTCTTCTGAGCCTATGTTCCCCGATATTACTCAATTGGGGGAAGCTTTTGCTACAGCCCTTCAGGCAGTGATGCGCCCTCCCCAGAGGACTCCTCTGGAAACTATGTACAATCTGAAGTTGGATAAGTTTAAGGGCAGTGAGGGACCCGAGAACGCAGAGCGCTGGCTAGAACACATAGAGAAGACTTTTCGGGTGCTACATAATCAGGGGAACTTGCCTATGGAGAGATGGGTTGAGACGACCGCTTGGTTTCTTGATACGGAGTCGGCAGCTTGGTGGGAGCAGGAGCTTCGTAGGTTGACTCCGGATCAGAGGGTCGAATGGAATGTTTTTACGAGGTTGTTTAGGAGAAGGTATGTGCCCCCTGAGTATATTGACCGTAAGAAACAGGAGTTTTCCGAACTGAAACAGCGGAAGATGTCAGCGAATGAGTACTACCGTAAGTTTACTGACTTGTCCCGTTACCACCCTGATGTCGCTGGTAATCCGGCGGAGATGCTCCGTCTTTTTCGTTTGGGCACCAGGAAGAAGTGGCGTTCTATGGCGTCTGCAATCCACAGCGAGACTTACCGGGACTTCTATGAGATACTGCTGAGGATCGAGGATTCGGAGAATATGTCAAGCGATACTGATGAAGAGAAGGACAGCAACCAGAAGAGAGATGACAAAGGTAAAGGTCAAGCATCGCTTGGGCCCCGTCAGACTCAGAACTTCAAGAGAGGTGGAGCTAGTTCTAGTTCTTCGAGTGGTGGCTTCAGTGCCACTGGGCAGGGTCGTGGAGGTAGATTTTCTGGTGGCGCTAGAGGCCAGAGGCAGGGCGATGGTGGGCGAGGCAGAGCCCCAGTTTGTCGTAGGTGTAACAACCGGCATTTCGGTGAGTGTAGACGTGGTAGCAATGGTTGCTTCACATGTGGACAGGTGGGACATAGAGCGGCACATTGTCCCCAGGGCCAGCAGCAGCAGAAACCACAGCAGACCTTTATGCCACCATCTGCACCACTCCAGCAGATCCAGGGTCCTAGTGGTTACGGACAGGCAGGTCGAGGTGGTGCTTACCACTACCAGGGTGATGCTGTACCCTATGCCTCGGGACAGTATCAGTATCCTCAGGACCCCTACTCCCAGGGTAGTTACCCTCAGTATTCGGGCGGCTATATGCCGTATCCTCCAGCTTCAGCCGGCGGTTCTCAATGGTATCAAGGAGGACAGTTTCAGACAGGAGAGATTGCTACCAGTAGTGCAGGGTCTTCGAGACAGACCGGTCAGCCCAGTCAGGGGCGTGGTACGCAGAGTCGTGGTGCTCAGGCGAGCAGAGGTCGTGGCGGACGGCAGCAGGGCCAGGGGCGTATACACAACATTTCTCTACAAGATGCTCAAAACAACCCGGATCTGATTATGGGTACGTTAAATATTCTTGGTTATTTTGCTAGAGTCTTAATTGATTGTGGAGCTACACATTCCGTAATTTCTCATACATTTGCTCAAGCGATGCAACCTCGCCCCACACCCCTAGGGTATGATTTAGAGTTCGCTATGCCTAGAGGGGAGAGATGTATTGTGGATCGTGTGTACCCAGGTTGTCCAGTGATAGTTGAGGGCGTAGTTATGCCCGCTGATCTTATTCCGTTGGATATTGTGGATTTTGATGTGATTTTGGGCGCGGATTGGTTGCACCCCAATCGTGCCAATATTGATTGTTACGGGAAGATAGTTACATTTCGTCGTCCTGGACTACCCGTGGTTACCTTTGTTGGTGAGCAGTGTGGGGTGAGACATGGTGTTATTTCGGCGCTACGAGCGAAAAAGTTGTTGACTAAGGGTTGTCAGGGGTATTTAGCCCATGTGGTGTTGGATGAGGTTCCTCCTTGTGGTGTTGAGGACGTGAGGGTCGTCCGACACTTTCCAGATGTTTTTCCCGAGGAATTGCCTGGATTACCACCAGATCGAGATTTGGAGTTCACTATCGAGTTGCTTCCAGGTACTAATCCTATTTCGTTGACTCCTTACCGTATGGCACCTGCTGAATTAAGGGAATTGAAAGTGCAACTGCAAGAATTAGTGGATAAAGGATTCATTCAGCCTAGTACTTCACCTTGGGGCGCTTCAGTGTTATTCGTAAGGAAGAAGGATGGAACCTTGAGACTGTGCATCGACTACAGGCAACTCAATCGGGTGACGATTAAAAACCGTTATCCCTTGCCTCGTATCGATGATTTGTTTGATCAACTGAGAGGTGCTTGCGTGTTCTCTAAGATAGACTTGAGGTCTGGTTACTATCAGCTGAAGATCAGTAGGGATGATGTCCCTAAGACGGCGTTCAGGACTCGTTACGGTCATTACGAGTTTCTGGTTATGCCATTTGGGTTGACGAATGCACCAGCCGCTTTCATGGATTTGATGAACCGAGTATTCCAGCCTTACTTGGATAGATTTGTCATTGTCTTTATTGACGATATTCTGGTGTATTCTAAGTCGAAAGCGGAGCATGTTCGACATCTTACTTTGGTGTTAAAGAGGTTGAGGGAACACCAACTATATGCTAAGTTTAGCAAGTGCCAGTTCTGGTTAGACCAAGTTGCGTTCTTGGGGCACGTCATTTCTGCTCAGGGTATTTTGGTTGACCCTCAGAAAGTTGCAGCGGTAGAGAATTGGGAGCAACCGCGAACCGTCACCGAGGTGAGAAGTTTCCTTGGATTGGCAGGGTATTATCGGAGATTCGTTAAGGATTTTTCGGTGATTGCCTTACCACTGACGAGGTTAACAAGGAAGGATGTTAAATTTGAGTGGGATGATAGGTGTGAACAGAGTTTCCAACAGTTGAAGCATTGTCTCACTCATGCACCTGTTTTGGCACTCCCAGACGATAGCGGTGATTTCGAGGTTTATAGCGATGCTTCCTTGAATGGTTTGGGATGTGTATTGATGCAGCAGGGTAGGGTGATTGCTTATGCTTCGCGGCAGTTGAAACCTCATGAGATGAATTACCCTACACATGATTTGGAGTTGGCTGCTATCATTTTTGCGTTGAAGTTGTGGAGACACTATCTTTACGGAGAAAAGTGCAGGATCTTTACAGATCACAAGAGTCTCCAGTATCTCTTTACTCAGAAGGAACTTAATCTTCGTCAGCGGAGGTGGTTGGAGTTGCTCAGCGATTACGATTGCACGATTGATTATCATCCTGGTCGTGCGAACGTAGTGGCTGATGCGCTTAGTAGGAAGTCACAGGGCCGCATTAATGCGTTGTACGCTAGTCGTGTTTCTCTTTTGGCTGACTTGCGTGCCACGGGAGTGAGGTTAGAAGCTGAAGATCGAGAAGTGGCGTTACTTGCTAATTTCCAAGTTAGGCCAATTCTTATTGATCGGGTACTTGAAGCTCAGGTAGCTGATCAAGAGACTCAAGCACTAATTCAAGCTCGTGAGCAAGGAAGGAGGCGAGACCTCAGAGTTCGAGATTCGGATGGCATGTTGATGCTAGATGGTAGAATGTTCGTGCCTAAGAGCGTGGAGTTGAAGAAAGAAATTCTGGATGAAGCACATATCTCGGCTTACGCCATGCATCCAGGAGCTACTAAAATGTACCATACCATTCGACCATTTTATTATTGGCCGGGTATGAAAAGGGAGATAGCCGAGTATGTGAGTCGGTGTGCCATTTGTCAGCAGGTTAAGGCGGAAAGGAAAAAGCCGTTTGGATTATTGCAGCCGCTTCCCGTTCCTGAGTGGAAATGGGAAAATATCACCATGGACTTTGTGTACAAGCTCCCGCGTACACATAACGGTTTTGACGGCATTTGGGTGATCGTTGATCGACTCACTAAGTCCGCACATTTCATTCCAGTGAGAGAGAAGTATTCTTTGAGTCGATTGGCGGAGTTGTTCATCTCGAAAGTAGTGAAGTACCATGGTGTTCCGGTGAGTATTGTCTCGGATCGTGACCCACGGTTCACATCTAAGTTTTGGGTGGCTTTTCAGGAAGCTTTGGGTACGAGACTACTTTACAGTACGGCGTATCATCCGCAGACAGACGGGCAGTCTGAGAGGACTATACAGACTTTGGAGGACATGTTGCGAACTTCGGTGTTGCAATTTGGTGATGCTTGGCACCAGCGGTTGGATTTGATGGAATTTGCCTATAATAATAGTTTTCATTCAAGTATTGGCATGGCACCATTTGAGGCTTTGTATGGTAGAGCTTGTCGCACACCGTTGTGTTGGTCAGAAGTCGGAGAAAGGGTCTTAGTAGGTCCGGAGATCGTTGAGGAGACTACTCAGAACGTCCAGGTAATCAAGACTAATTTGAAAGCGGCACAAGACAGACAAAAGAGTTTAGCGGATCGGCATGCTACAGACAGGGTGTACGAAGTCGGAGATTGGGTATTTTTGAAGCTTTCGCCGTGGAGAGGTGTAGTGAGATTTGGGAAGAAGGGCAAATTAAGTCCACGGTACATCGGACCATACATGGTCGTGGAGCGAGTTGGTGAGGTAGCTTACAGGTTGGAGTTACCTCCGGAGCTAGCCAGAGTGCATAACGTTTTCCACGTGTCTATGCTCCGACATTATGTTGCTGATCCATCTCATGTGATACCTCCTCAACCGTTAGAAATTAATCCAGACTTGACGTATGACGAGGAACCGGTGACGATCATCGATTGGAAAGAGAAGGTTCTGCGGAACAAGACGGTGAACTTAGTGAAGGTTTTGTGGAGGAACCATTCCGTTGAGGAAGCGACGTGGGAGACGGAAGATCGAATGAGGGATTTGTATCCTCGTTTGTTCTTTGATCACTAGGGGCTGTTACTTGGTTGTTTTGAATTTCGGGACGAAATTCTATTAAGATGGGAAGGTTGTGACATCCCGTCCCGGGATTATTAACACGTACGTGTGGAATTACAATTTTGCCCCTAGTGTGTTTTCGTCACTTAGTGGGGTTGTTTTGTGTGTTGTGGCATGTGTTGGGCCACACACACCTCTGCACACTCTCTGCCCTTCCTTTTCCCTCTGTCTCTCTCCCTCCCGTGTCTCCCTCTTTCCCCTTCTTCTTCACCATATATGTACGGACCAAACCCAAAACCATCCAAAACCTTGCAGATCGAGGGAACCAAGTACACCATCGTGATGGTGAGGCCGAGAGGAGTCTAGTGGTGCCATTTTCAGGTGAGAAACCAGTCGTTTTCACGTCGATCTCGTAAGCTCCGTTTTGAGCACTGTTCATGCAAACCTAATCTAGTATGTTTTTGGACATTCTAAGCTTGTAGATGTGTTAGTGAGGCCTCAAGGAGCTTGGGAATGCTTCGTTGGGTGAATTTGGACGTCGGGAAAGCTTAGTTTCAAAGTTGGCCGAACTTGGATCGTTGTTGCAGGTGAGATTCTTTGATTTTTAGGCCTTAAAAGTAGTCTAACGTGATTCTACTAGTCCTAAGCTTCATTTTGGTATAAAGAACGTGAAAAATGGTTGAAAAACGAGTGAGAAAACGAAGTTTGAAAAATTTCCAGTTTTCCGGCGACGGCGCCGGCGGCGGCGCAGGCGGCGGCGGCTCGCCGGAGAAGACAGGGGAATATTCCGTTGGACTTAACGGAATATTCCTACAGGACTAACGGCGTCAGTCAACGGAATATTCCGTCAGTCAACGGAATATTCCGTCGGTGTGCCGTGCACGTGGCCGCGCGTGGGGGCGCGTGGACCCGTGCCATTCCAGGCGCGTGGGGGCGCGTGCGTGGTCCAAAAATTATTTTAAAAATATGGTTGTGATCGTGAGGTTGTGTAGGTCACGTTGGTATATTCATTTGTCCATTTTGAGCAATGTATGAGAAGTTATTTTGAATGGACGGTTATGTGCTTTAAAGTTAACGTTTTTGTAGTTAATTCGCATATAGGTGACACGTATCCCGAGGACGAGCGTGCACATTCGAGGCAGGGGGGCTACGACCCTTCTACTTACCAGTGAGTGGGCTTTTGTTTTCCGTATATACCTATATACATTTATATTCCCAGAAATTGATTTAAAAAGGGTTATTTGCCTTATGCCATGTACTTTATTATTTATCGTTTATGCATCGTTGCATGCATCATTTGTGGCGTACATATACATATGCATATGTCATATATATTTATGTGTGGGTGCTGTGGAGGCATAGGTAAGTGCCAGGTAAGCGTTAATTAACGATTGCATTAAATAGTGGTTAGAGATGATTAGAGAGCTCATAACCTGCACCCCCGGTGTTAGTGCTCCCGCCCAGAGTAGGGCACAGTCCTTCACGTGTTGTTCACCTCCCGCACCATACGCTCAGCTTGGATCCAAGTTAGGTGCATAGGCCTGTCGTACAGACCACAGTAGGTGGTTCCGACTCGTAGGTGACCCGCGATTATTCGCACAGCCTTCACGTGATCGTAGCACTAGAGCGTATATACATGTTACACCCAGGCCTGTCGTACAGACCCTTTAGGTGGTTCCGACTCGTGGGCAGGTTTAGTTATTGAGATTGACATTTGAGCTCTATATACAGCCGTACAGGTCACGTTAGGTGACTCCGGCTGCCAGAGGATTGTGTGATTGATACGACTTACACCTGAGCACTTGCATATCATTAGGAGATTTTGTCATAGCATATATTGAGCATGTTGGCATACCCTTGAGCATGTTTGGGCACATCTATACATACGTACATATGTTATTTTCTGGGAAGTATACAGGTTTTACGGCGAGGGGTTAGATTGTGTTTTGCTAAATGGTTTTCAAAGAGCTTTGTTTTTGCCCACTCACGCTTTTGTTTTGCGCCCCTCCAGGTTCTAGTTGCTTAGCCGTTGCGGTGGTTTCCCTTGCGAGCTTTTCGGCGTTCTGATAGACACTCCATATTGTAGGGTCGCCTTCGGGCGTACTACTGTTGTTGTGTTATTTGGACTGCTATAGACCTGCTCTGAATTTGTATCGCACTAACTAGCACTTATTCTAGTACTTGAATGCTAGTTTTTAATTATTCGTACTTTTATATTACTACTCTATTAGCTTCCGCACGTGCACATGGCTACGTCGCCTTTGTGTGATGGCCAGCACACTCCTATCTCGGTCGGGGTGTGTCACTTCGGGTTCCATGGGAACTCCGAAGTTAAGCGAGTAGCGCGCAAGAGCACTCCCAGGATGGGTGATCGATCGGGAAGTTCTCGTGTGAGCTCCCAGAAACAAAACCGTGATGGCGTGTTCGGGGCCTAAAGCGGACAATATCGTGCTACGGTGGTGGAGTGGGCCCGGGATGTGATCCTCCCCGGGCCGGAATGTGACAAATTGGTATCAAAGCCTAACCCTGGTCGTGGTGTGCCGACGAGGACGTCAGGCCCCTAAGGGGGGTGGATTGTAAGATCCCACATCGCCCAAGGGAGTGATCTTTATATATATATATATATATATATATATATATATATATTCTCATCTTTACCTAGCACGAAGCCTTCTAGGAGCTCACTGGCTTCGGGTTTCATGGGAACTCCGAAGCTAAGTGAGTAGCGCGCGAGAGCACTCTCAGGATGGGTGACCCATCAAGAAGTTCTTATGTGAGTTCCCAGAAACAAAATCGTGAGGGCATGGTCGGGGCCTAAAGCAGACAATATCGTGCTATGGTGGTGGAGCGGGTCCGGGAAGTGATCCACCTAGGGCCGAGATGTGACATTTTTCAGGGGAGTGTGTCGGAGGTATAGTGGCGGCTATCCATCATTTTTGAAGCAAATCCCATCAACCACCACCACCATTAGACTCCCCTTGAACCCAAGAATAAAGCCCAAGCAGTGGTGGAGGCGTCGGAACAAGTTTGGAGGTCGAATCGAAGCACACCAAATTCTAGGGTCTGTACGGATTTTGGTGAATTGAGGTATTTCCAAGTCGAATTGGCCTTGGTCACAGGTATAAAGTTTACTCTACCCATTGAGACCTACAATTCTATAAATTTTAGTAATTTTTAGAAATAGTTGAATTTTCTGGCGAGTTAAGGCGGCCGACCGCCACGGGCAGCGGCGCGTGCGGCGGTGAGTGGTCAGTGGGCCGCCAATGCTATTTTTAGGCTATGATAAATTTTGGGAATTCAGTCTTGATATTGAATGACATAGGTTGATCGTTTGAATCAAATTTTGTTATGAAACGTGATTTGGTCGAAATGTGAATCGACAATCCGACCGTTAGATCGTCACCAAACTTGGATACATTATTATACGAAATATTTAAGGATTATAGAAATTTACGGATCAGGACTCTGATGTGCAAATCTTTCCGAATTGGAATTGTAAGTTTGTAAAATAAATGTTAACCGCCACTTGATTTTGGGCAATTGGTGGAGATCCGACCGTTGTATCGTAATGAAATTTTAGTAGTTATTCTAGAAGCATAATGTGTATCTTTGGAAGTTACAGATTGGAAATCTCATATGTGGATCTTCCGAATCAAGTTATTCAGGGTTGTAGACCCTACCGTCAATCTTTGATCGACATTTGACTTGTGATCTATAAGTCTCAAACTATTTTAGAATGTTCTCGAGGATGTACCTTATGTGAACTTCGTATTCTATTGACAAGAGTTCTGATATGTGATTCAATAATTGTTATAGGCGCCAATCGTTTCGGACGCCTTGATATGCGTGCTAGTGAATCATAGCGTGGACTTTAAGTGAGTGGATCTTTTCTTTTATAATATGTATATAATTGATGGTTCCACAAATGCTTCTAAATTGATTTAAGCATTTTATGCCATGTCATATATATATATATATATATGTATATGTATATGTATATGTATATGTATATGTTTTAAAGTGTTAATAGATGGTTGAGTTTAGATTATGTCATAGTATATCCATATACATGTTGTCTACAATTAATTATTGTGAACTACGAATGGCTTGATCCCTGTTTATGGTACGTAGGCAGTCTAACGAGACGTTAAATGCAGCCATACAATAAACGAGACTAAATATTTGAGACAATAGCCTTGTTTGAGGAATTGAGTAATGTGAGGGAGATTGGTGAAAAATGTGAGATTTAACCTTCGGTTTTGGTAGTTAAATGTTGGTCATAAATTAAGATGTAAAGAATCAAGAAATTGAAGTAAGGAAAGGTAAGTAGTGATAATTAATTTAATTAGTGTCTATTTGAACTTATCATTGATGATTACTCTCGAAAGTAAATAGTTTGGGAGCAGGGTGATACAATTATGCATTTCATGCCATTTTTATATATGTTTATATATCTGGAAATATTATAATATGGTTGAATTTCAGATTTACATCATGGCATATTCATATGTATAGTACATGAACCTAACTATTGTGAATGCTTTGAAGTGCCAAATGATGCTGCGGACGTCCAGGTAAGCTTCAGGTGAGTGCATGTTGATGATAGTGATAGTAGTGAGTATGATTGTGTTGAGATATATTAGAGTTCATAAACCTGCACCCCAGTGTTAGTGCTCCCGCCCGTGGCCAGGGCCTAACCTTCACGTGATCGTTCACCTCCCGCACCACAAGCTCACTTTGGATCCAAGGTAGGTGCCAGCATGTCGTACAGACCACTTTAGGTGGTTCCGACTCGTAGGTGACTTGAGATACTTTGCACAACCTTCACGTGATCGTAGCACTTGAACGTATTTATTTACACCCAGCTTGTCTTACAAACCACTTTAGGTGGTTCCGATTCGTGTGCAAGAATTGGTAAATAAGCTAGACGATGAGATATGTGATGAGGTATAGATAAGTCGTACAGGTCATTATAGGTGACTCTGACTTATATGCTAGCCATGAATGATGAGATAAGTGATGAGATAAATGATGAGAAATGTGATGAGATATGGATAAGTAGTACAGGTCACTATAGGTGACTTCGACTTATATGCTAGTCATGAATGATGAGATATGTGATGAGATATGGATAAGTCGTACATGTCATTATAAGTGACTTTGACTTATATGCTAGCCATGAATGATGAGATATGGATAAGTCGTACAAATCACTATAAGTGACTCCAACTTATGTGCTAGTAATGATTGATGTGATATGTGTATAGTTGTACAGGTCACCATAGATGATTATGACTTGCATACTAGTATGGTTTATTAAGCACGTGATTATTTGTATTGTTAATGAGATGCTGGATAGCGGTACATTTCTGGGTTTACGATTAGTATACTTTTGATTTCATACTTTTACGTAGTATGATTTGTTGGAAACTATACAGATCTTATGGCGATGGGTTACTACATTTGATAATGGAAATGATTTTGAAAATCTTTGTTTCGACCACTCACTCTTTCTATTTTTGCACCCCTCCAAGTTCTAATAGCAAAGTTCCGTATCGACGAGGACTTATGGCACTCCCAGTTCAGGTGGCTCCTTATGATGGTATAATCATTATCTTATCTTACGGTGCTTACTTATGCTCTGTATCACGCGTAAAATGGGTCCATACTTGCTCACCGCGTATTTGTGTATATAGGCATTTTTAAGTTTAAATTTATTCACATTTTGCACATTATCACATTCTATGGCTTCGTCACCTTCCAGGTGTTGGCCAGCACAGCTCGATTCGGAATCCTAGTAGACTTTTCGGGTCAGGGTGTGTCATATGTCATTCTATTTTGTAATTTATGATGAAATTACATATATTTTAAGTATAAACATACACTTATTTACACGAAATATAATAGATTTATTTAAATTCGCCTAGTTCACCTAGGCGCTAGGCCCCAACCCGTTGCCCGATTAATGCCTAGTGTCTTTTAAAACCTTGGTTTTGTGCATCTAATTCACAAGATAACTTGAATCTCTAATCTCGTGAATGATGAATTTTTGTTGATTTAAACCTCTCCACTCCTTCATGTGAATATATCATTGTATACAAAAAAATTTGCTAGAAATCTAAAATAAGGCAGCTCCACGGACATCACAGTACTCTTTACCCATACAAGTGTTGGAAAAATTATGTTCTAATTGATATATTAAATCACATGGAAAATCAAGAAATAATTTATGCAATTAAATATCAAAATTAATGCATGCACATGAGTAACCAATGTTAAATGAAGATGACATAATAGATTAGAAAAACCTGAAAATTCAATCGAGGCAAGTGTTAGACACTTTGTCTTTAAGACAAGTTTACGCCCCACTATGGTACTCATGGTTGATCGGTGCATGTCTCCCAAGATACAACGACCACGTCCTTGTAATAGTAGCACTCCAAATCACAAGGCTCCATGAACCACGATTGTGTTGAAAACCCTCTCATATGGACTCAATGAGACTTTCTAATATTTAATGCACTCTACGTATGATTATTTAAAACAAATGAAAAGTTATCTTATGTTTATAGGGGGTTTCCCTATTTATAGAATTTGAGATACTTTTTTGGAAAGCATGTGACGATTCATGAAGAGTCAAAAGCTACAAGTCTTCATTAGAATAGACACATATTTCTACCACAAGGCATCACTTCTAATTTTCATTCAATTAATTAATTTAATATAATAAAAATAATATTAAATTTTCCAACAACAAGTGCATAACACTCTTTACGGGTGAGTTTCATCCAAACTTGCCGTATTGTGAGTTGCAGCATGAGTTAGCGCCATGGACAGAGCCACGTTGGGTTCAGCAGGGGCAGACGCCACCACTCAGTTTTTTTTGTTTTTGTTTTTGGGTGGTAAAAAAAAATGTAATTGCTTATGACATTAACATTAACTTTTTTAGTTGCTACTGTTAATGTTGAAAGAGCATTTAGGCCATGATATTTCTGAACAAACGATTAATAAATTGAATGGGAGAGTAATTAACGGATGAATGGAAGCATGGTTATTTTTATAGTGAGATATATTTGATTGTATTAATAATGAAGTTGTCATACAACGTTTTTAAAACATGAAAACGCATGAAAAGAGGTTGTAATATGTTGTACGAAAAATATTATGGATTAATTTATAAGTATTTTGTTCAGTAATTATTTAACTTTTTAATTTATGACTTTGTTGTTTAAGGATTTTCCATTCATATTCCTAGTCAACGCCCTGGACAAAAGTTGTTTAGAAGAAAGGGTTCTTTAGATTTAAACCCTTGCAACTCTTAAACTCTAGACAAAAACCCACATATATTATAACTTCTAAATAAAACCCAAATTTTAAAGATGATATCATGTTAGATAAAAGAAGTTCATGAATTCGTGTTTATTTACAAAATCATGCCACCAAATCTCTTATACATTTCTTTTAGCTAGACATTTAATTTGTTTAGTATATTTTTTATATTGTGTGAACTCCTCCAATCCAAAATCTAATTAGATCAAATATATACGGACATATATTCTACATTTATGTATACTAATACCATAAAAAGAAGTAGGTAAATTAATTTTGTTACGAATTTAAAAAGTAGGCACATTAATTTTCATGTAATTATACAGTAGGTAAATTATTTTCATAAAATCAAACAATAATAGATATTGTTTTCAAAAAATTAATTTTCATAGTAGGTAAAATTTTTCATGCAATTATACAGTAGGTAAATTATTTTCATAAAATTAAACAATAAATATTGTTTTCAAAAAATTAATTTTCATAATAAGTAAACTATTTTCATGTAATTATACTGTAGGTATAAAATTAAACAATTGATATTGTTTTCATAAAATTAATTTTCATAGTAGGTAAATTATTTTCATAAAATTAAACAATAGATATTGTTGAAAATAAACACTAAATTAGGTATATTCAAATTGAAATTTATTGTCGAAATTAAAAAAAAAATCCACATTAATTCCTCTATCTAGAACCATATTTCATGGCTACAAGACCTTGCCAAATTCAATGCACGTGATCAATTAAAACAAAATTACAAGAACTTTCCATACTGGCTTAGATGGGGTATATTAGGGATCCAAAAAATATAAAAACGGACACACAAACTTAATTTGGTAAGTTGCTTAGTTGGATCCTAATCATTGAGTTTTATTCGAATAAATATTTTATGAGGCTAGGAAAAATGAGTTTGGAGTGGGGAAGTTAAATTTTCATTAGAAGAAATTTGTATGTTTTGTAAAATTCAATAATCCATGTTTGTAGCAGCAAGGCTGGGACCTGCACATGCACTATGCATATGTTATCTCTAATTATATGGTGTAGCAAACAAGCAATCGAGGTTCGTCGTTTGTCTTTTGTCTTTTTCTTTTTTAACAAACAATTTTATCAACATCAAAAAAGGAGAATTACTTAATCTCACAATAAACTAGCAATATTATTAGACAGTACTACTAAGTTACTTATGCATTGACGTATTTATTTTCATATACTATACAAGTTTTGTTTAATGTATAGTAAATTGGCTTCATTTTTAATCCTATTAATATACCACATAATTCTTTAAATATAATGATATATATATATATATATATTTTTTTTTTTTGGTCATTGATATTTTGTTTGTTAAATAATACAAAAGTATAATGAATTTGCTACCCTTAATATTCACGCTTTCACACTGGAAGCAGCTGAATTAATAAAATAATTGTATTAAAATCATGGTCCATATAAAATCCACTGATGAATAATTTAATAGTAAATGATTAACTTTTGCATGGGAATTATTCATCACTTTATTAATCTTTTTAACATGGACAGGCAGGGACACTTTTCAATTTGTCATCTATTTTTAATTTGGTTCTTAGTCCTTCATTTATGCTTTATAGAATGTGCATATTTATCTTTCACGACCAAATTTATCACCTTTTTTAGTATTTTTTATTTTATTTAAAAAAAACGCGCTTAAGTGGAATACTTAACCCTTATAGCTACGAATGAGGATCATCTCTAAATTCTCTTTGTGATGATTCTGGAGATTCTCAAATCGTGTCCGTTCATCTTACATCGTGCAGTCATAAATTATTTTAAATACTTTTATTCAAAAGTAAACATGAACAATAACTAACGAAAACTGTCTGTAAAATAGACGATGAACATACATGTTTTGAGGATCTGGAGAGGATCCTCATTCTTTAGCTACAACAATGCACGAGTTGTTATGCACAACAAAAGGTGCAATAAAATCCTTAATGAATTTATCTCGATATTGAGTTGACCCAACTCTGAACAAGTTTCCTGCTTAGACTAATAGATTTAACACTATGTTTGGATGAAGAAATTTAAGATTATTAAGGAGTTTTAAAATGATAGAAATTAAAATGACAAGATTTTATTTTCTAGAATTTGTGAATTTTTTTGTTTAGTTAACCTAAAAGAACAACAATCATATAAATTAAAAAATGACACATATTTACATGGAATTTAAACTTGAGAATTGGAGGTTCTAAATTCCAAATTTTTTTTTTCACGCATAAATTCTAAATCTTTATGTTTATGAATCCAAACAAAAAAATTGGTGCATGTCAATTTATAAATTCTAATTTTTACCCAAATCCCAATTTTTTTTTTCTCATTCAAATATAGTGTAAGAGAAATCACTATATTCTCTCTATGGGACGCTTTGAGTTAGCAAGGCGTTGTACGGTCCAATCACATGATAGCTCTCAAGTGTTGGCATGGCCCAAGCACGCATAAGGCGTACCGATGCCTAATGCAAGAGAAGAAAGTCAAGAAGCGGCGCTGCGAGAGACTAATTAACTTGAAATTTTTATTATTTTGATAGTAAGAGCTAACACGTTATTTTGAGGAAAAAAAAAAAACAGATAAAAATCCTTTTACTTAAACATTAAAAACAGATAAAAATCTAATTAAATATTAAATTTGTTATTAATGTGGATCGAATATAAACCCTCTTACTTAAAAATATTGTATGGCGAAAAAAATTAGCATTTTGCATTATTCTAAAATTTATATCTTATAGTAGTATCCTTTTAAATTTCGTAACACTACGTCAAAAGCTCGAACAAACAATGGCTTGAAGGTAAAGAATTGTTAGGCGAAGACACGTATGGAGGACACTGTCGGCCAAACGAACCAGTTCAATTTTAGGCAAGCAGCTTCTCCAACGTTGACCAAACCAGCTACACTTCCCTGACTCTCTCTCTCTCTCTCTCTCTCTCTCTAAAACTACCATTCTCTCTCTCATCATCTCCGTCTCCACTTTCCACATCCTTCATCTCTCAAACCAATCGATCTTTCGACTCTTTCAATGGCGGGGGAGCCACCGTCATCGGGGGCCCAAATGAGAGTGAACTCACGGCGGCACTACAACGTAGTCCACCCAGTAGACATCGAGACGCCGCCGCTAGCCTCCCCAGCTCCGGCCGCGTCTCCGCCCGTGTACAGAGAGATCAAGCATTTCAAGAAATGGGTTGTCTGGCTGATTCCTGTCTTTGTTGCTGCCAACGTTGTTATGTTCATCATCACCATGTATGTCAACAACTGCCCCAAGAACTCAGTCTCTTGCATTGCCACGTTCTTGGGGAGGTTCTCCTTCCAGCCTTTTAAGGAGAACCCACTTCTTGGACCGTCCTCATCGACGTGAGTTCGTAATTTCTGCTGTTAAATTTGAATGATTCTGGTTGTTTTCGCTTCGATTTTCCTTTTTAAGCAAAATTGGCAAACGATAGGATAATGTACGCTAAATTCATCTAAACTACGGCCAGTGCGGAAGGGTTTGAACCCGAAGACGCAGCGGGTTGAAGAGAAAGGCCCTGTCCACCACTTGCAAACCCTTTGTTTTCAAAATTTCTTACTTTACTTTTCATTGTTATGTGTTGGGAACATGTGTTCAAGTTTAGAACTTTATTCGAAATCATTTGGTGGGTATTTGGAACTTTGGAATTAGATTTTCAATTGGTTTGTGAAGTACTAACTTTTAATCTCATTTGGGTCTGATCCCTTAGATGTTTTTGTTATGAAATTGTTAATTGATTGCATATCGTTAATTTGATACATTTTGTTTGAGTTAGCTCCAATTTTGTGCTTTAAGAAAACCACTTGGTTCTAAGTTTTGCATACTTTCCGTTGTTCTGTTTCCATAAAAAGATGTTTTACAAGTGGGGATTGATCCGAAATCATTTGGTGGGTGTTTGTAATCAGAGTTTTCAATCAATTGGGGTGGACCCTTTTTGCTCTAAAGGTTGTTAATTGATAGAGATTGTAAGTATAAAATGGTATTGTGTTGGATTTTCGTTGGTTTAGGTTGCAGAAGATGGGGGCTTTGGATGTAAATAAGGTGGTTGACAGACACCAGGGGTGGCTTCTCATCACTTGCAATTGGTTACATGGGGGTGTTTTCCATTTATTGGCTAATATGTTGAGCCTTTTAGTCATCGGATATCGGTTAGAGCAAGAGTTCGGCTTCGGTATGTATTCGAAAATTAGTTTTTTTTAGTCTAATTCCGTGGTATATATTATCTGCAAATTCAAAGAACTTTGTGATCATAAGCATTTTCATCATTCAAGGGAATCGACTGATGATTCTTTGCACTGCAACCTAGTCAAGTTAGGCTTTTATTATCATCGAGCCAAGTCGATTTGGTGATGTAGGTTTTGCTTATTTTACTTCATCTCAGTAAACTTAGCTTGCTCATGTTGTTTGTGCTATTCTCGTGTGTTTCTATTGCAGTCCGGATTGGGTTGCTATATGTCATCTCTGGACTTGGTGGGAGTTTGTTGTCTTCACTTTTTATCCAAACAAACATCTCTGTTGGTGCTTCTGGTGCACTTTTCGGGTTGCTGGGAGCCATGCTTTCTGAACTTATCACTAATTGGACAATTTATGCTAGTAAGGTAATTGTTGAACTACTTTAAAGGAGCTTCATACTTCAGAAAACAAAAATTTGGTGACATTCAGGAACCCGTATCTAATTCGTTGTTCTTGTTCAGTTTGGAGCTCTTTTCACCCTCCTGATCATCATAGTAATCAATTTGGCAGTGGGGACGCTCCCACACGTTGACAACTTTGCTCATATTGGAGGATTCCTTTCGGGATTTTTTCTTGGGTTTGTGTTTCTTATCCGCCCCCAATTCGGATGGGTTAACCAAAGATATACTTCTCCAGGTCCAGGATATGCCTCATCTCAAACAAAATCAAAGTTCAAGACCTATCAGTGCGTTTTGTGGGTCCTCTCTGTGATCGTTTTAATTGTTGGGTAAGCCAATTTGTTTCTGTGCTTCTGTGCACTTCATGTTTCCATATTTAGGTTGCCATAGTACTAGTAACAGTATATCAAAGACAAGATTACTACTAACTAAAAATATAACATGCTGACTTGTTTCTACCCAATTAACATTTTTAATAAGTTCTTTTTAGGCGATATACAGCTCCTCTAGGACTTCAGGTTTTGCTCAGCTTCAGCCCGGAATTTTTTTTGTACTTGTATTGAAAGCGAGTTTCTAAAGTTCTTGTACCAAATAAAAAGAGAAATGCGCACTTGCCTGGATGTTGAAATCTAGCTTTTGGAGTTCAATGTAATCATGAAACAGAACTTTCTCTATTTCAAATACCAGATTAGTGTAGAGTTTCCCATTCCTGGCTGAAGCTTTTTCTTGGTTTCTTCTACCTAGGAATAAGCCTCAAAGCGTCGGAAACTGATAATAGAAACTTTGCCAATTTTGGAGATGCCTACATATAGACTGGCAGATAACCTTTTCGAAACATGGTAGCAGCTTACGCCGGAGTAATAATTAGATTGGAGACATGGGTTCGGACTGAGGAGAGCTCTATATCAGTATATTTCTTCGGTGTGATCTTTGTTTCTCTAGAAGTGAAACATGTATACTTGGAGAGGCTTTGCAACACTCAGCACCCTCATTTTTGTTCTTGCTTTTCTTCTTGGTTGTATGTTCTCCTTCTATTAGTTCATGTCAAAATTGGTGCAGCCGGGGGATATCATATATAGTAAACTTAGGTAGTTTGGATTCATTCCTGGCTGGGAAAGTTTGTGTAATTTGAAAATTTAGTAGTCAATTACGCAGCATAAATTTACAACCTAAACTGATTTTTGCTGATATGGCAGGTTTACAGTTGGCCTCGTTATGCTTCTTCGGGGAGTTGATGCCAATAAGCATTGTTCTTGGTGTCATTATTTATCTTGTGTCCCAACTTCAAGATGGAGCTGCAACTCGGAGCCTGCATACTGCACGGTACCTAACACTCTACACCTGCTCCTACTTGTGCGTATAATTTAATACGCGCAATCAGTTTTACAATCCAAACCATTTTTCTAAAACTGGATCAACTTCTTAAGTTAGTAGTAGATGCATATTGTCCAAGTCCCTGTGCGTTAAATGGAATTGTTCATTAGAAAGAGTCGGTTTATATACTATGAAATAATGTTCTGAGGCAATGTACGTATGGCACTTGTGAGCAAATACAGTCTGTCGAGTACTTATCGTGTGATAACTGCATCGATCTGACTCCTGTGCGCGATGATCTCATTGCAGACAAACCAGATGGGTGATCAAATCTATTTAACATGCTCGAGCAACGGTAAGAACGGGACGTATACGGTTCCAAATGCAAGCAGTTCTCAGATCCAGGGGTTATGTTCTCAGCTTTGCAGTTGATTTGTGCAGTCAAGAGGTTCCATGAGTTGCTCAGATGTATAACTTTGTTATTATATGTATTCATATCATCGTGTAATCTTGACTCTTGATCTTTACTATCAATAGGAATTTGATTTGTGTACACTTTTAAATAGAAGCATTATGTTTGACTCTCATAAATCGCTAGTTCGATATCAAATTTTTACTTCTTATTGTGCGGCTTGATCCAACTATGACTTATTCCAACCCCCAACCTAATATCATTGCGTAACAAGAATTTATTTTCAATTTTTTATTTTCTCTTTGTGTCTTTATACACTTTTATTTCACATTCTTCTCCATTCTTTGTTCTTCCCTTCTCCCAGACTTTTCCTCTTATTACAAGAGAAAAACTCAAAACGAAATAGTTATCAAACCGATCAAAATTCTTTTTGCCCTTGAGAGGTCGTTTGATAATCATTTCGTTTTTAATTTTTCACCTTTTTATTTTAAAATTGAAAAAAATGGAAATTGTTATAAATAGACAAAAGTTAGAGAAATAACCTTTGTTGGGGATACGAGAGAAGTGAGTGCAAAATATCACACTGTTTAGTTTTGTAACTATAACACAAAAGGATTGCAGGTAAAAAGAGGGAGGGATACTGGTATTATTGCTTTCACCTATTTTCTTTGCTGTGTATTGTAATCACATACGAAGTGCTCTTTATATAGAGCCACATCCGTAACAAACAAAAATGTGAAATGATTGCCCTTTTTAAAAGCATCACACAACAACAATTACACTACTATTGCCCTTTTGAAAACATCACATAACAACAATTACATTACTCTTCTCAAGTCTTCCTCACTTAAAGCATGTGGTCATTTATCCTCACAATTTTACAACAGAAATAGTTATTAAACGGCTTTTTAGTATTCATGTACATATTAACAAACCGAAAAACTACAAATGACCTCACACTAAAAAAAAAAAAAAACGAAATGATTATGAATCCAATCGTTTCATTTCAATACAAGAGTTTGGGTGTGACAAAACTCAAACAAAAGGGCGAGTGTAAGAACAAACATTTCGCAGTCACGAAGTGGAGAAATTTTTAATTGTGACTGAAATATAAATGACATACAACATGTTTTAATAAAATTAGCGAGAAATTTTGTATTTTAAGTTGTTAACTTTTTAGCATACATATGTCACCGTTAAATTTAAACGGGTACCACCTCAACTGGTCATATTGAAATCCCTCCACGAAGTGATAGCCCATTTTATCATGAAGTAGAAGAAGCAGAGCAACCCAAAAATTCGCTCGCATATCACCAAACCTTTCATCGGCCATGGCGGTTCGAGCCACTGTGGGCAGCTGCTCAATCTTCCGCTCCGCCTCCTCTTCCGCTTCCTCCCCCACTCTCCTTCCTTTCCGCTGCTGCCCTTGCCATTTCACTACTCTCCAGTTCCGCCGACTCTCCAAATTAGGCATTCGCTTCCCGATATTTCGGTCCGGTAAGCTAGCTCCCGGCCATGGCGGCGGCGTTCAAAGCACCTCCGTCCACAGCCTCGTCGATAGCGTCATGGAAGAGCTCGGCGCCCTGCGCAGACGGAGACTAGTTCCCGCTGCCGCCAAGTACCTTCTCTCTCTCCCTCACAAAATTATCACGTTTCTCCTAATTTTCTTCTAATTATCGTTAATTATGAACTTAGAGAACTTGGACTTTGTTTGGCAAAGATAACTGGATTGGATTGGATATGTGAAAGGACTAAATGTGGCGGGAGATGGATTACTCGAAGAAAACTAATTCATTGTACGATTAGACGGGAGAACAATCCCATTCTAATCCCCTCGAAATGACCTTCGATAAACCTTTTCAGGTTATCCATTCCAATCCAGTCCAATCCTAGACACCAAACGAAGCCTAGAGTAAAGTAATTATGCGATGTTTGGTTGAATAGAAAGAAAAGGCACATCTTTAATGCATAAATGATATACTGTTGTGAAGGGTGGAGCTGACAAGTAGTGGTGGGATTGTAGAAGATAAGCTTGTGAGCCGGACGCTGCAGCAAGGGTTGCTGCTTGAATTCAAGAAGGATGCAGAGAGAGTGTTGCTGGCCGTTGCGCAGAAGCCCGATGGCAAGAAGAACTGGATGGTGTCCGATCAGGTTCTACTAGAAACACAAAACAACTAATGCGGCATATTAATAGGTTGCTAGGTGTTGGAAAACTCACTGTTCGTTGTTTTTAACTTTAATAAACGCAAAGATTATAGCTTGTTTGCTTTGCTGGTATTCTGAAGTTTGTGTTTTGATTGTTGTACTTATGTCAGAATGGTGTTACATCATCGATTAAACCACAACAGATTACATATATTGTTCCCGGTGTTGAGAATTTTGACCACACAGAGATATCAGAATTTATTCAGAAAGCTCAAGCTAGCTCGGTTGGTGATTTGGTTCCTGCCCAAAAGTAGTTGCGGATAAAATGTTTTTGTTTTCCCTTCTTGTGGTTTGTGTTTTGGTGAAGGATATTAGTTGATTTGGTGCAGGATCCAGCACTGCTTGAATTTGCTTGGGTTGAGCTCCTTGAAAAGAATAAGCGGGTGACGGCAGAAGAATTAGCTGAGGTACCGTACATTCCAGTTAAAGTTTTTATGTACTACTGCTTCTTCCAGTGACACTATCTCATTCATACAGATGATATTTGGTAGTGTGGAGCCTCTTGAATGCTACTGTGCTCATCTGTTGCTTTCAGAAGACGAAGTATACTTCACTGTTCTGGAGACAAAAGGTTCTCGCTCTATATATGGACCTCGACCTGCTGTACAGGTACAATATACATTGGTTCAACATCTTGTCCAAGAAAATGGTTCATGTAGGTCGAGAGGCCAATTAGATATGTTGCCTTGGTTTGAACATGTCTATCTTTAGGGCTCCTCATGTTAGATGTGTTTCAAGAAAGAGTGATTCTAGATAGATGTATGCTTGGAGTGATTCTTGTCATATGCTATTTCATAAGAGGGAATCTGCTTCATTGTTCATGGAGAGGGATAGGATGGTGCCCTTCTATTGACCATTTCGCGACCAAGTATTGACCGTAGTGATTTTTAGATTAAGGTGCTTTTGCCCTGTTTTTGGCCTGACAAGAAAAAAAGCCAGTTATTCTTGACACCTGGTAGAAGTAAATGCAAAATTATTGGGTTGAGTTATCTTTGATAACCTTCATCTTGATTACTTGTTTGCTTTTCCAATAATTTTAACATGAAAGTCCTTTTAGGTTGAGGAACTTCTGCGTAGGAAGCTCGCAAAGGAGGCTGCTGAGAAAGAACTGCAGGAGTTTAAACAATTACTGAAATCTGCTAAGGCAATGCCTTTAAATGCTAAACCTCCCAAAACTTCTTGGTTGGCTGAAGAGAAAATCAGACACAAAATTGAGTCTCTTGAAGCTTATGCTATTGATGCCTGCACAAATGATGACCAAAGGAAAGCAGCCGGAACAGTAAGTCTGACTTAAACGACAGTGTTTTAGTTTCCTGTTGTAATAGGTACTTACTTCTAAGCTCTGAAAATGTATGGGTTGCCAAGAGAACAGTTACCCTCATATGGTATTTCAGGAGCTAAAGATATTGAATGATGTTATGCCCTATTTCTCTTTAATGCTCTTTGTGTGATAATACATGATGCTTTGTTCCTGATCTGTATCTTCTTGTATATACATTTTTGTCAGATCCTAAGAACAATGGGGATGGTAAAAACAGCCTCATCAGCTTTGAATCTCCTCATAGACATTGGGTATTTTCCTGTACACATGAATCTTGACCTGTTGAAGTTGAACATCCGTACTGATCATTCAGATGAAGTTATAGCAGCTGCAGAACATCTTCTGTCAGATTCATCTGATTTAGATGTGGTTAGCCTGTTTCTTTTATAAATGTAGTAAATTAGTAATACTCATTTCACATACTTAGTTCTACATGGAATCATTTTGTGTGTGTGTGTGTGTGTGTGTGTGTGTGAAAATAATTAGTTAAATAATTAGACTAATTCTGTAAATGTTCTTCCTATAGATTGAAAGGAGAGATCTCACTCACTTGAAGGTCTATGCTATTGATGTGGACGAGGCTGATGAGGTATGTTTTTCACATGCCTAAAAATGTTATCATACCTCTGCTGTCAAAAAAGTAAAATTTGCCGCATCAAAATTTGACCTCTCTTGTGAATTTTTTTATTGTAATATGTTAGCTCGATGATGCCCTGAGTGCAATGAGGCTACAAGATGGACGCATTAAAATATGGATTCATGTTGCAGATGCAACTAGGTTTGTCCAACCTGGGAGCATAATAGACAGGTAGCTCTTGAACAGTACAAGAAAAAATGGATAAATGTTCGTGTTGCACTCATTTCTTATTAATTTATGATGTATAGGGAGGCAATGAGAAGAGGAACTTCTGTATTCTTGCCCACTGCTACTTATCCTATGTTCCCGGAGAAACTTGCCATGGAGGGAATGAGTTTGCAACAAGGAGAGATTTGCAATGCAGTTACTGTATCTGTGGTGCTGCACTCCGATGGAAGGTAAAACTTTGCTTTTTGCAATTGGCCCCCCTCTTTGAGATCTCATCCCAATTGATGCTGTATTTTAGTTTAATGGAGTTACACAGACGGCTTGGGAACCATTACTACTTAAAGGTTGTTGATTACCATAGAATTGGGATTGGAGGTGGTGGTTAGATATATTTTAAATTTGAGTGAATCCTTATTCTACAGAGCGTGAAATGAATAAATCATTCTTGTTGTCAATAAGATAATTCCAAAATCCATATTACGTCCCATCTGGATATGTGTATTATGACCTTAGCTTTATGCCACTACCATATTTATGTCTCTTAGCCAAAATGAATGGCAACCTGTATGTTAAACTTATGTCTGGAAGTTCATAGGAGTTTAAGACATCCAACTTAATCTAGGAGTCTTCTATTACCAACTACATATGTAGAATGTTCCCACCGTTGAGGCTTTTTACACTGCTAGGATTATATAATTATTCGGAACGAGTTGGGTCGATATTTCTTTAAAGCATTATAGCTTTTGCTAATTTGAAGGGTAGTTTTCTTTTTGCCAACTAAATTTTACTAATGAACTAACTCCACCTTCTTTGGGGTTCGACAGTATTGCAGAATATTCAGTGGACAACTCAATCATTAAACCAACATACATGTTAACATATGAGAGTGCATCTGAGCTTCTTCATTTGAACCTGCAAGAAGAGGCTGAACTGAAAATCCTGTCTGAGGCTGCAACTCTCCGGTCAATATGGAGACGAGAACAGGTTGAACTTAAAGAACCAGAGCCAATTTAACTCCGAACCTTTGTAGTGTGATTCAAAGTTCCAATGTATATTTTTGGTGTCTCATGATCCTCATGATCATGGTTGTACTATCCATAATAACATGGACCCTATAGAGATTCTACCATAAATATTAATCCTGTGCAAAATCGTTAGATCACGACATATTGGGAAAAAAAATCGGAAACCTGTCAGGAAAAAAGAACAGATCTAAAACTCATTTCAAACAGTTTCATCTATAAAACAAACATGCATTTACATTTGTTAATGGAAAATGTTGATTTAAGATCTCAGCAAGGATTGTTTTGTAGGCATGATATGTATCAGTAACCCTCCAATTCTTCTGATAATAACTATATGTGCATTTTTCAGGGCGCAATTGACACAGCCACATTGGAAGCACGCATCAAAGTGGTAAATCCAGAGGATCCGGAGCCTGTTATTAATTTGTATGTAGAAAACCAGGCAGACCCTGCAATGCGACTTGTCACTGAGATGATGGTACTCTGCGGAGAAGTTATAGCCACTTTTGGTTCTAGAAATAACATTCCTTTACCCTACAGAGGACAACCCCAGTCCAACATCGACACCTCTGTATATGCACATCTTCCAGAAGGACCTGTTAGAAGCTCTGCTCTTGTTAAACTAATGCGTGCTGCTGAAATTGATTTCAGAAAACCTATACGTCATGGAATTTTAGGACTTCCGGGTTATGTTCAGTTTACATCTCCCATCCGTAGATATATGGATCTACTAGCTCACTATCAGGTGAGTTTCTTTCATGCAAGTATAGTTCTTAATAATCTACGATGTTAAATGTGGACCTTGCCCTCAATGGGTCTGTTATCAACAAAATCATATAGTGTTTTTGATCTCTTGTTTGCCTTTTGCAAGTGGACAAACTTTTAAGTGTCACTGCTATGTCGAGTCTATTGTTCAAACCAGACTTACTAAGGTAATCAAATCATGTTTCTGTCTATATTCCCTCTGTGGGACAGATTTGGCACGCAGAATAAAAATGCAGGTATTTTATGTATCTACCCTTTTTTAAACTGGTCTTTAGCCATATTCTTCTCACGGGGCAGCTTGAACAGTTTTATATGTAATATCGTGCTAGTTGAGCACACATTTATTTAACCTTACTCATTAAATCTTATAAATTCGACAAAGCCAAGGTCAGAGAGTTTAGTGAAGGTGGTGGGGCCAAGTGCTATGACTTCTTCATGTTTTATGAAAACATTTACACTGTATTCAGCCACACTGTTGAGTTAATGTTGTTAATCATTGATGAATCCATTTGTTATGTAGGTGAAAGCATTTCTTGCAGGGGAATCTCTTCCTTTCTCGGCTGGTCAGTTGGAGGGGATGGCATCTATTGTAAACATGAATGTTAGAGTAGCAAGGAGGCTCTTTAGCAGCAGTCTTCGCTACTGGATATTAGAATATCTGAGAAGACAGCCAAAAGAAAAAAAATATCATGCGCTGATTCTTAGATTCATTAAGGATCGGATTGCAGCCATATTGTTAGTTGAGGTAGCATCCCATTGCATCTTTTAATTGTAAATGCAGATATTTGTCTCGTGTTATTTGTAGTTTGAAACTTCCAGCACCGTATTAGAATTACATGCTAGGACAGTTTCCAAATAATTAGGTGTACAGTTTCATGATAGATTATATCAACGACTCTTATGGAATATCCTATATACTCTGCAGATCTAGTGTGGACATATATGGTATATGTCAACTGAGATTATTATCTTTTTTGTGTTTTCCCTTCTATCTTGCTTTCAACTGTTCTTTTATTTGCGAGTGTGATATTCTTAAGCTTTAATTGATCTTGGTCACTTGCAAAACATTGCTGATTTGTTGCACTTACGTCAATTGTGTCCAACTTGAAATTTTGCAGGTGGGACTTCAATCTTCCGTGTGGGTATCCGTGGGAGCCCAAATTGGAGATGAAGTTCTTGTTCGGATAGAAGAAGCTCATCCACGGGATGATGTGCTTTTACTTAAAGAGGTGGTCATTTGAGAGACAAAGAGCCATTCGTTTCACCGGATTTTGTTATCAAAGAGACGTATAGTCGCTGATGTGACAATGATCTCTATGGGCAAGCAATGTTCTCTTGTTACACCATCTGTGAGGAGTTATTGTAAGCATCGTCATCTGCAGCAGATGATGCCCAAGCATTATTGGAAAACCGTCAAATATGAGGAACAGGAATTCGCTTCAAGACCTTAGCTCCACATGTGCCCCGTACTCTGCTTGTTTTTCTGTGGGCGCGCTATTGGCATCCAATCGATTGGGATGTATAGCTCAATACATGGCAGAAATCGTAGGTCAGCATTTCCTAACAAGTTTTGTGTATTTCTGGTGTCGAATTTTGATTGATTTTAGAAGTAAGCATATCTAAATCAGCTGTTCAATTCGTAACTAGCCGAAGTTTGAGAAATAGTATATGAATCAGAAAATTTGAAGATGTCAGGACAGACAGTGGTTTAAGTTTGCATAGCCGAAGTTTTGAGAAAACTGGAGATACTTCCGAATCCTTGTAATAATGAATGTCTTTGTTACTTTTCCGTTCTCAGTCGACCTTCATTATTTGTGGATTGGTGAAGGCTTGTCAATTTGCAAAAGGTTGTAGAAAAATGGATCTGATTGTTTCAGTTTGATACTTGATAGTACCATCTTTTAATAGACCGATAGCGTTAATGGGTTAAAAAGTTAGTTGTTAGGGGAAGGAGAAGCGGTGGGGATTGAACTTGCACCAGTGTGCATGAGCATGGATGTTTTTCGCCACTCAATTTAACATATGCTTCTAAAATTTTAAAGATGTTAGTATAGCTAAGCAGGTTTATGTGAGAATAACAGACTTAGGTATAGGTGTCTAACAATATTATTGGCATGCATTTCTTGCTAAAGAATGACTCATATATTATTCGCATACATTTTTTACTAAAGAATAACTCATTTTATATTTTAGTCTTATCCAATTCCGTGTAATTTTAGTCGAAATTATTTTAACCAAGCACTCCTACCAAATACTAGCAAAATCAGACAACCTTACGAAATATCTCATGATGTTTTAGTTTTTTCGTCTTTTTATCCCCTCTATTTTTATTTTGGGAAGATCTCGCATCATGCATGTTTAGCTTTTATGGTCAGTCACGTGAGAGGATAAAGGCAAGTAATAATTACCTTCAAACTGCGTACGGCAAGGGAGACATGCTTTTAAACTTGTGTGCTGCTTCATATTTAATTCAAAGAATAATTATATCGGGAAATTCACCTTACAGGGATGAGGGATCCTCCATCATCAGATGGCAAACCTGCTTTGTCTAGGGTTTCACATGTTTTAGAGCCTAAATTAAGAACAATAGTTCGCGGTTGAAAATTCAACCGCTAGTCTTACTTTTATCTAATTAGATTTGAACACATGTTTAAATAATTAAAAGTGTAAACACAAATTCGATACATATTTAAATTTGATTGGATGAAAGCAAAAGTGGCCATTGAAAATTTAACGACCAATTATTGTTCCTAAATTAAAGTGCTAAAAGGTGCATGATATATGGTGAAGAATTAGGGTTTCTTTGTGCTCATATCATGCAGTCATGTGTGGTAGTACTGCACAAACATTGACACAGGATCTCAATGACCACCAAAGACAAAATTTTCTTGTTTTGTCCCCCATTTGTGGGGCTATACCTAATTGCTTTGACCCCTTTAGGGCATAAATGTGAAGGGTTGTTATCTAGGGTTGGTTTCTGTTTGGTCCTCAACTGATCATGCACGATGAGGTAGCTAGCTAGCAACCAAATGAGAGGGTGTGAACACTTAACAGGTGAAGGACCCTCTCAATTTGCTTATTTATTATCGAATGCCCTAGATTTTTCTCTAGTAAATAAAGATAAATGGTGAACCGTATATTACATTGCTCAAAATCGACGTTGCTTTGCTTAACACCCAAGATCATAGCTGATCTAGATCAAGCTCAAAACTTGGTATATACTACTATAGAAGCATGAACAATGTGGTCTAGTAGGACTATAGTAGTTCTCTTCTCAATGTTAGATGAGGTTCTGAGTTCGATCGCCATTTCTCGATAATAAAAGAAAGGGATTCTTTTGTGCGGCCAAGAGCTATAGCAAGTGAAACCAACTCCAACACATGGGTTGAGTTGATATCGGCTGATGGGTTCATGCACCGATCCAAAAGAAAACAAAGGGCTTTACAACATGTTTGATGGATTGACATATGTGGGACTTGATAGTGGTGGTAGGGGCGGCTAGAAACACCGAGATCGAGCCTGTGTTTGGTTCATTGAATTGAAGCTTCATCATCTGTATTACTTCCAGCCTAAGATTCCTTTTGGTTACTAATTTTACGGGGTAATTAGTTGGCCAAGTTGGCCAACATATTTTTTTAGGCTAACTCCATTTAACACCCTCAAAATTTGATTGAGATGATTTTTAAATTGGGTCACGAGGTTTTAATTTTGTCACATTGCCCCTAAAATTTTGAATTTGCATCAATTTACACCTTATATATTTGAACGTCTTAGTATCCATTATTTATGAGATTTTAGGCTATGTGGTGAAAATGTAGTTTACATGTCAACTAAGTCATTATTTATGAGTTGTAGGCTATGTGATGCAAATGTAGTTTACATGTCAACCAAGTTACAGGTTTTATACTCACTATATCATCAGTTTAGTAAAGATTTAAATAATTCATTGGAAAAAATGTTTAAATTAATATAGTTTCAAAACCTTATATAGGGGGCAATGTGAGAAAAATGAAACCTCCTGACCTATTTTAAAAATCGCTCCAAACATGAAGAGTGGAAAATGTAGTTAGCCTTTTTTTGTTTCTTTCAAAAAGGCCAACTTTATTGTTCAAAATATTAGGAGTTTATTTGTGGTCCGATCCAAGTTAGAAGTTTGATGGGTACTCTATTCATGTCCTTTTATTTAGCCAGCCTCTCTGCAGGTGTCCCATACTCTGTGCCAACATTACATGCTAATCTGACATGCAAGCACATGTTTTAATTTGTTTGTAAATCACATCAGAAGATGATGCACGCGTAATAAAACGACCATACAAGAAATTTAACCCGTATATTCTTTGGGAATAAAGATGATATTTACCTCATTTTGCTGTTTCTGTCAATAACTCATTTCAATAACCGTCTCCTCAAGTTAGAACACTCTATTCAAAGGGGTAACAACCACAGAGCAAGTATAATTGTTGTTGGCGTAGTTATTGTTAAACGCGTGACAAACAGTCTAATGTATGATTTTTTATTTTTTATTTTTTTAACTTTTTGTCTGATTTTTTACCATGCTTTTAGCAATAAGTACTCCAACAACAGCCGTGCTTGGTTCGTGATTGTTGCTCCATTTTCTTGTAGTGGGTAGAAAATCACACTGAATATAACACACATGCAACTATTAGATTGGCGAGATAACTCTCCTCTAAATACAGGCGCATTGACATCATAAGACTGATGCAATTCGCTCTTCTCTATTAGGGTATAGATTAATCATAACAACCAAATTGTGTTAACATTCACTACAAACTCACATTGTACATTGTTGGTTCCGTATGCAGCGTAGAACCCTAATTTGAACTAAAAATGATAACAAACTACATATGCATGCACGTACAAAAGGAAATAATAAATATGATAAGGTTCGTGCTGTGCGTGTCCGATCGAGAGAGGTCGCAACCGCTCTGGTTAGGTAGAAAACCTATTTGTGCTTGGACAAATTAACGGTTGCAGAGGAGTGAGAGATCACATGGAAAGAGCAGAAATCTGCAAGAGTTCTGTTGATGGATGATAGGTCAGGGAAAAGTGGTCCTTAGAGGACCCCTTGCATACTATCCATTGGTCCTTATTATCCCTCCCTCTGATCGATCATAAGTTTTTTTACACACATGGCATGCTGCTGCCGATCATTCTTGTCACACCATCCACTCCACCCTTTGTTCTTAGTTAAATTTTCATGGCATATTCACGCACCTAGCTCTACCATGTGGGATAGTTTATATAGATTGTTATTCCTGTACTATTTTCCAATGTATTTTTTGAAACTTGAAAGTAGATAATATTATTGGCAAATATAAATTGCGACAACTCTTGAATAGTATTGATTATTTAGTTGACGTTAATTCAAGTTTGAATCTAGACAACAAAATATGATTTTATTTTTAACAATGTATTTGTTATAAGTAGGTGTATTTATATATAGGTTATAGTTTTAAGCACCAAAATCCGTTGTAGCACAACTTGATGAATTCGAGTCAATCCCCACCATTAGAATAAATTTTATGGTTTAAATGTACATTTGCTGAATGGGTAATGCTAGGAGACCATCAATTTAAACCATACATATGATATGATTGTTAATGATTGAATTATTACTTAAGTGTTGACTAACGTGCTTAATTCATATTAGTAACACATCACATGAGTTGCAAATGTGGTCCAAAAAAATTGTCTACATAGCATTACTCTTGCTGAATTGAGCTAATAATATTAACTATATTAGGATGATTAAAAGTGTGACAATTCTATATTTTCATGAGGATGCCTATGTTAGGGTTACATAAATAAATCAGTCGGCAAAGACTTTGTCATAAACTAGTTAGCTAGTTCGATAAGGAAGGCATATTTTCCATTAAAAATTACAAATGCTTTTAACAACGTGCAACCGAGAAAGAGTGGTCGATAAGAAATCTGAGTTCTCTTTTATAGATATATAAAGTATTATTATAACTCGCAATATATAATTAGCCGTACACATTATCTGTTTCCACAAAGTGTACATTCTTTTTCTTGTTAATTAAAAGTCCAAGGTGGTGTCAAACAATAAATTATATAACTTAGAATACCGTTACCATTTAGAAATACAAAGTCAAAAATTCGACACTGCATTTATAAATACAAAGTCAATACATGCACCCAAATAATGTATAATTTAGAACACCATTAGCACGTTACTGTGTTCTGCAGATAAGAAAATACTAATATCAATGCTGTTTAATGAAAAGGTTTGTATTATATATGAACAAATATATGTTAATTAGAGTAATCAATAAGTATAATCACATAATTTAATGATAAGCAGGTGATAGCTAACATGAAAGTACGTTTGCTTATAAGAGGGTACGGAATAATTTGGAGTACTGTCCCTTGATTAGAAAACGGCAGAATTAATTTGAACATGGTCACTTCCTGCTCCAGATGATACCTAAAATATTAAACCTCAAATAATATACGTTAATATTTTAGCTATATATCATATATGGCCCTTGGCTAACTCACCTCTCATACTATACATAAACGGAACACTTTTGGGTTGCGCTATTCACATAAACATTTTTATTTCTTATACATTCTTTTAATTTTCGATTTTCAGATCAAATAAATTGAAAATCAATGACTAAAAATTAAGGTCAACTAGCAGGCCCTTCACGTCTCTGCCAGTCATGCATGGCTGTATTTAAAAATATTTTTTTATTTTTCAATTAGAATAAAATGTATATTGAATTGGTTTTTTTTTGCATATATAAAGTTTTTATTTTAATTTTTATAAGGATCAAAATATGTTAGTTGCATGCATTTAGAATTCTCATTACTCATTATTTCTTGTTGATCATCAACTGCTGTATTTCGAAATGGGCAGCAAGCCCCCCATTTTTATGAATTAGGTAGGCCTAAACATTCCAAATATAAAGTAAATAAAAGAGAATCGATTCTCTTATTGATTATATTAACCAATTTATATATTACATTTGGTGTCTACTTATCAATAAACAAGCTTAGTGTTATTATTTTGAATTTGTGAGATAATTCTTTAACATAGGTCTTACAGGCTGCCTGCCTAAGGATTGATTCCGATAAACTTTATAGACCCAGTATGGTCTAGATCAATACCGATATTGTCTCAACTTAATTATATATAGCTGGGTGGTGGTGAGTTTTATCATAAAAAGTCTCAGTTATATTAGGGGTTAAGACTCCCAAATATTAATTATATATATTTTTGTCATATGACCGGTATGAAATCCTATCCTCCAACACGCTCCATCACAAGTGGCCCTACAAGGGGTCACAAGGGAAATCAACTCCCACATTGGGAGGTCAAATCATTATAGTAAAGTTAACGCAACTTTTTTAGAGTCTGGTCAATGGTCATCATTTAGAGGCTAGAATCAACACAATTTTTCGAGGGCCCAATCATTCAATATCTTTAAGTTGAAGCTTGCACAACTTTTCAAAAACCCAACTTAAGAAGGCAAACTCGAGCTCATTAAACCACACCCAGATTGTGTTGAAAGAATAGTCTACTGTGACACCATGATAAACTTTATGGTACAACATGACCCACAACCAATATTAGGATGTTGTCTCAACTTTACCACCTACTGCTAGGTCTTGGTTTTTATCGTAAAATTCCTCAGTGATATTAGGAGTGAAAACTCTCATATATTAATTGTATATTATTTTGTCATATAACCGATGTAGAATTCTATTCTCCAGCAGAATCAACATGAGATTGAACCGTCTATTCACAACAAAACCCATTAAAACCCAAAACAAAGTTGAAAAAAGAAGAAGAAAATGAACCCTATTAAGCATTATAATAATGCATACAGAACAATTGGTCAGAGCAAAATACCAAACCTTTATTCCAACGCGTATTTCGTATATTAAAGTGATTTAGGCTCATTTAATAAATGTTTCAATTTTTAATTATCATGGTAATAAAAATTTGAAAACTACAAACTTGTTTAATCATTGTTGTCAGCCTTCGTTTAAAAAAAATTGCTAAGCAAAAGCTGAAACCTAATACGGTGAATTATCAAATTTTGGCTTAATTTTGGAAAAAAAAATAGTTATTGTCACATCCCGGTCCGGGGCGGATCACTTCCCGGGCCCGCTCCACCACCGTAGCACGATATTGTCTGCTTTGGGCTTACTATTCCCTCACGGTTTTGTTTTTGGGAACTCACGAATAACTTCCCAGTGGGTCACCCATCATGGGATTGCTTTAGCCCCATTCTCGCTTAACTTCGGAATTCTTACGGAACCTGAAGCCAGGAGCTCCCAAAAGGCCTCGTGCTAGGTAGGGATGAAAATATACATATAAGGATCACACCCCTAGGCGATGTGGGATGTCGCAGTTATCAAACTACTTCTTTGAATATCATTTTGTTAAAAAACACAAACTAACCCATTTTATTAGCATTGGTTTATTGTTTTGTTTGACTTTGACATATAGTGGGATTTAACTCATATAAAAAATTCATCAAACTAACTTTTGAAGCAAAGTTGATACAAGCTCCCATTAATCGATATGCGATAGACATGATTGGAATCGAAGGCAAATACATATAATCCCCTAAAGGATAATACTTGTGGTCCCCTTTTGGAGGAATGAGTTCATTTTTTCATTTACAAATAACGTATCTTTATTATAAAAATTTCATATTTAGGATGTTAAATTTCTTTTAATCTTCATTTGAAGATCATCCCTATAAAAAAATTATTTGAATCGAAATTCGTTTAGTCATTCAAATGTAGTAGATAAATATACGGTTTGTCATAAATATGTTACTTGGTACCTATATATTATTGATTTATTTCATCAATTTGGATGAGTAAACGAACTTCGTTCTAATTATTTTTTTTTATAAGGATGACCTTTAAATGAATATTAAGAAATTGAGCGCTCCGATGGTGAAATTTCTACAATTAAACTACAATATTGCAAGTGGAGAAATAAGTTCATCCTCCAAAGTGGGAATACAAGTAAGACCCACCAACTCATGTGGGTTCCATCCCTATTGGAGAGATGATACAAATATATTATAAGAATATCATTTTTGTATGGAGAAAAGCTAAGAAGACTCTCTGACATCTCACACTTTAAGCTCAATTTTCGTGCCAACATTATAGAACATAATGCTAAAAATATGAGGTAACAGAAAATCCATAAAAAAATTCACTTTTGACAGAGTCTGCTAATTAGCATTTCTCTTATATATTAAAGTGGGAGGCATAGCTAGCGAGAGCACAATACGTAGAGAGCTCATGATTAGGGCTATCTCACTGGAGTGCAATTATTCTCAAAGCCATAAAATTACACCGCCCCAAGATGAAAGAATATTTCCTAATTCTCTTCTGAAATATATAATTAATCATAAAATTGCATGCGATCGTGTTTGGATCCCAAGAAGCTTATTATGTATTCGCCCGTACAAAACTACACATGCAATGCAATCATAGTCAACCCTTTTAGAAACCAATCACTCACCATCCAGTTCCAGATGATGAATGAGACAGAGAAATTTTGGAAAACCCAAATCAAATGTTGCTTTGGTTTATCAGTTTTATCTTTTGATAGAATTTGATCTATCAATTCTACAAGAACCAATTGATGTTCAAACTTTTATGTTCGACTCTCAACTAATATTGAAATGTTTCATGTATTGTTTATATTTTGGCCTCGTTAACTCTAATTTACATTTTCTTACATTATAGAGAATCGAACTCTAGATCAGTTTTAATCCTAATTTATTACCCACCATTCTTCACTACTTCAGTTTAGACTTTCACTAAGCACATGAAATTAACTGAAGTAGTGAAACCCCATTAACCGGCTCATACAGTTAGTTGTAAAGTCAGTTCTATTAGTTAGGAGTCAAAACAGTTTGCATTGTTTATTGGAGTTTGGTTAGATGTTGTTAATTAGAGATTAATTATAGTCTTAATCTATGTCTCCGTTATACACTAAGATATAATATATAAATGATTCTACACACTCGTGGTATTCAACATGAATGCTATTATTCTATTCTCTATATTTAAACCTCGCTTGTTTGCATCAAATAAGCAACTGTCATGTTATGTGCTATATCAATTTGTAAGTTAAAAAAGAGATGATACTATTCACCGATAGTCTTTTAAACTTTACAACGTACATAGTTGTGCAATTTGTTTTGCATTTCTCAAATTTTCACCCTTCTTTCTTAAAATAGATACTAATAATTAATTAGCTATAAATGCATCCAATTAATATGTATAAATAAGAATTAAAAGACAAAGTGATGGGAATCATTAATTTTAAATTGTCATGTCCTATGATATCAAATTACACATTAATTAAGCAAAGCCCCATGCATGCATAACTAACTTGATACATTTGAATTACTTAACAAAGTTTGAGTTCCGTACACACAAAAATGAAGGCCGTAAGGGGAGCTGGGGCAGAGTGGTGCTAGCGTTGCACCATGCAGCATGCAGCAGCTGAGTACGTACTAAGCTAAAGCAACACCATACATTACACATATCACATGCTTCATTAATCCCCCTCACAAATTCACATTAAAACGTGCGTGGAAAATTTGGAGGAGGAGAAGGAGATCGAGATGAAGAGGTAGCTAGAGATCCAAGGAGATCTGGGTGGCACGTTCACATGCCTTGCCATGCATGGCATGGGGTTGGTACTGTTTAGTTGGGGCAAAAGCCAACCTTCATAACTCCATTGCCGATCGATTATGATGATGATGACCTGGCAGATTTGCTAGATCTAGTTGGTCGGTGCGCGCATGAGTGGGACACCTTTTAGCTTCCTAACACATTACGTGTCAAAAAGTACCAGCTAGCTGGCTGCACCCACCAGCCCCGACACATGCCCTCTCAACCATATCATCACCAATATGTGTACTTTTGATTTAGGGTTTCTTCCAAACTGTTTTTTTTTTAAAAAAAAAAAAACTAAAAAGATAACTAAATAGGCTTCTTTATTGTTTAATAAAAACTTTAAAAGTATTTTCATGTTATAAAAGCATTTTAGTGTTGTTTGGAGAGGTACTTATTCATAATTAAAGCACTTCAAATTTTATAGAACTTTCGATGTGTAAAAGCGTTTTATAAAAAAAAGTGTTTCCTATAACACATTCGGTCCAAACATGAAATTAATGAATGAACACACAATGGTGGGTCAAAGCTGTGGTATGTGAAGGTAAAATAAATATTGAAAGAAAAATTTTTGCAAGAACTTATAAGAAGGTAGACTACTCCGCACAAAATCAATTGGCTTATAAAATGTGGTGGTGAAAGCAACATATGTGCCCCTTGTGTGACACATTGTCACGTGAGAATGATAAGTAAGAACCAAAGTTTAACAAAAGAAGGAGAAAAAAAAACACATAACATGCATGCAGGTTAAAACTCCACGTATACAGACTATAATATTGACTCTTTGTGGAATATTCTGCAGAATTAATCCATGCATTAATTTTATATTGTCAAATTTAGTGTGCGGGTATTATCATGATCATGTTACATGTTTCTCCATTTATCTCATGATGCTAACATATGTGCTTATATTTATTCAATTTATTTAGCCATATACAGCACATTGTGGCTTCATCACGGCAATTTATCTTTCTAGATGTTGGGAAGACTCACAGAGGCATTTCAGCCTTCTCCTGACTACTATTGTGTGATTCATCAACGTCAAGAATTTCACTCAAGACGTGCCGTGTGAAATACAGATCTGGAATTCGTTCCCAACCATTGGACTATAAATAAGAAAAAGCATCACATTACATTACATGTTATATGCCGTTACTTAAAGTTTTCGAGTGATGTTATGTCTACCCACCTAGTTTATTTGATAACTAATATATATGAAAAATGGATGCAAAATGTGTGCGAAAATAAGTTAAGTGAATCGGCATAAAAACACATTAATTTCTTATTAAAAACCTAATGTAAGACAAGTTTAAAATATTTCAAGTACAAACTTAATAATTTATACTCATGGAAAAAACAATTAATATATATAGGAAAATAAGTAGGGAAAAAGAAAGAGAAAGACTTAATCGGTGTATTTAGGGGGAAAATAAGGAAGAAAAATGAAAAGGGAAAGGTGGCAATTAGTGAAGGCACATGCATGCACCATGCAGTGTGATATGGAGATTGGAGAGGAGTCTAGAGGAAGACAAATACGGAAAGCAAAAAACGAGGACAAGGATTTTCTTCTTCTTTTTTTTTTTTTTTTTTTTTTTTTTTTTTTTTTTTTTTGAACACTCAAGATTTTATCTTTGTAGAGAGAGAAAGAAGAAGAAAGTAAAGAGAGAAAGAAGAAAACAAAACTGTCAGAGGAAGTGCGGAAGCAGAGGAAAAAAGGGTGGGGAGAGAATCCTCATCCAAAGGAGAAAGCAATAATTCCATTCGCATGCAGATATTGAACCTTTTTGGATGAGGATTTCAGCAATTATGGTTCAACTTTCAGCTAGCAAGCTTTAAACTTTAAAACTAAAAATTGGAGATCTTGGATTCGAAACTTGTTTCTGGTGTGAAAGTTAGATTTGTGACAGGAGGAGGCTGAAATACCTTTATGAGTATTTCTAGCCTCCAGAATGAGTGGATAACCGTGGTTTGCTACCAGTTGTCCTTCTTTAAAAAAAAAAACCTTAAATATTATCATGACTCTTCGGTCTTTCCCTCCCTCCGCCCTCTGACTCACGGCGCCTTATGGTCTTTGATGGCCATTTGCCCTCGTAGCATGGATAGTGGATTCACACCAAATACATAGACCTAACAACCTACAACTACTAATTCTAATAAGGGTTAAAGTTGAGTAGTATCTTAATTAATACACCGTAAATTCATTTAGTATGATATTTTATTGAAATGTTAATACGAGTCATGAATTCCAATCAGAGTTTAGATGGAAGCCGTATATGTAACAACATAATCTGATTGATTCTTAATTGTTAGAATATGCAAAGATCTCTGCAACCTAACGTGACTCATTAAAATAATCAGCATGACGGTGTTCAATTATATTCATATATCTTTTATCACGAGACTGGTTAATAGAAATCGAGGTTTTTCTCCTTAGAAACATCCACGACACCAAAAGGGCAAAGTTAGCCAAATAGTTAAGCTCACACTAGTCCAAAATAAATCCAAGATACAATTGAAGCAATTTACTATATTTGTAAAGTAGCTCTCAAGTTGGGTTTCTCTTCTTGATATATAGATGTAGATATATATATATATATATATATTATTTTTTGAATGTATTTTATATAAGAAGTAGATAATTGAATTCCCTTTCTCCGGAAATAAATAGATGATGTTTATAAATGGAAAAATAAATGGAGGCAATTAAAATGGATTTTCACAAAAAAGGAGGGCAGGCAGTTGGTATTGGTGGACGTGCCATGTGCGCAACCCAATCATAGGCAATAAGACTATAAAGGAAGACTCTAGAACCCGGAAAAAAGCCTGACCCCGCCGCAGTAAGCACGAGCCATGCACCGTGAACCCTCCAAGACGGGTCCTACTTACGGTTAAGGCTCATGGCCAGTGTGCCGCGCGATAGAGGATGATTTATACAAAACAGGTTCACGTTGCGTCCAAATTAAGTAATAAATTTACTTTATGTGTTTTTTCATTAGACCTGTATTAGTGAATAAAAACATCACAATAACAATAAATTCGTTCTAAGTAAGTTGTTTTTTGCAATGTGGCTGGCTGACGTACAACACTAGGCTCTTTATTACCAGTTAATATTCATTTATCTGTTAAAGATGAGATGACATTGTTTTATCATACAAAAATTAAAATCATAATTAAGTATTTTTTTTAATGACAAAACGGTTTTCAAATAGAATAAATTTTTCTTTTGGTTATCTTTAAATAATGATAAAAAAAAATTAACTATGCTAACTATAACATGAATAGGAAATAATGTCACAATAATATAAAAATAAAAATAACTTGTTACATAAAAAAAAAACTCTGCCTCACCCTTTTAATCTTCTTACCCTGCTAACGATAGACGGACAGATTGGGACCCACATTTTACGCGCTTTACTTATCTGTCTCCAGATTGCTATTGGGACCCACCTTCATCTTTCTTATCGTTTTTCCAATTTTACAGTTTTTTTTTTCTTTCTAAATTAAATAAAAGGGAAAGATGCCAATTTTCTCAACAAATTGCAGCCATTGCTGATGGCTCAGCTTGTGATACAAGCACAAATGTGACTTCCACTCACTACTATTTTTTCTGTTTTATTCTTCATGAATTTTTGAACAAATCCTATATATATATATATATAGGATTTTCACTGCGATTTTTTTTTTTTAATTTTTTATCGTTTAAGTGTTTGTTTTGGTTGGACTGAGGTTTTTTATTTTCCCAAATTACAAGTTGGGGAAATGTTCATATACTAAAAAGATAAGGGGGAGGGGGAGAGAGAGAGTTAAAGTACATATTCTCAAGCATTGTTTGAGCAAAAAGGACCAATAATTGTCATTATTATTTGGTTTTACCTTGATGGAGTTGTTATTTGAACAAATCTCACAACTTAAATAAGACAAATTGTGGATCGATGCTTTTGGTGTGATGGACAGTGCGTCGATACATGTTTTATAATAAACAGAGTTGAAAAATAACTGTATAAATTGATGACTGGGGTGACACATCGATGAAGATATTGTCTTGATTACTGAACATCCAAAATTATTATAAATGGACACTTGTTATCTCTCCATACACCCATTTGTTAATTTTGGTGTTTAAATTGAATAAAATATACGAGAATCAAGAGACAAGAATATACATAAGTGTATAAACATAGAAAATAAATGCACGAAAATAACATTCCAAAAAATTATCGTTACTTGCCTATTTTTCTCCAATTCCTTTTCCTTTTCACTTAAAATGCTTGTAATGTTGGATATCACACAACTAATTAAAGAAATTATGTCTACCCATTGGACTAATGATACTTAAGGTTCACATCAACAATGTGAAAATCAATGGGGTTGGCCTCCTTAGCTTCAAAATCTATTTCATGCTAATTAAATCCTAATTGGCTTAACTAAAGATTAATTAAGCTGAGGGTTGTGTTTCACAAACTACTTTTAGCGTCTCACCTTATCAAATAAATCAAACGAAAAAACAAATATAATTAAACATGAATGTATAACAAGAAGAAAAAAACGTGTATTTATTGTTTCTCTGATCGGCTCTCCCTCTCTCCCCATTGGCCCTTGAACTTGCCCCCCAACTTGACCAAACAAAATCAACACGAAGAGAACCCATGTGTGGTGCACGTGCACATCAATTCATGCTTCCCCAATGAATGGTGACCCAAAAAAAAAAACTTGGAAAATAAGAAAATAAGAAATAAAAACAATAAAAATAAAACCTTTTTTTTTGTAATAAATAAAAAAGTAAATAATAATAAAAAATAGATCTGAGAGTGGGCATTAATTATCCAGACCACTGATGCCCTGCTCGCAACCTCCATAAGTACCCCCACCTTCTTCCCGCTTCCTATTCGCTCCAACGCCAATCCCATATCCATCAGTCTCTCTCTTCCTTCTGCTTTCTCACTCCTTTCTCTCCCTCTCTGACTCTCTCTCCGGCAATGGCTTTCCTTCGCATGCTCTGCATTGCTTCCCTGCTCTCTCTCTTCATGGCGGCCAACGCCAGAATCCCAGGGGTTTACACTGGTGGCGCATGGGAGGGCGCCCATGCCACCTTCTACGGCGGCAGCGACGCCTCTGGCACCATGGGTACGTCCCCATTTTCTTTTTCTCAAAACCCCATTTCATAAGCTTCAAAAAAGAATAAACCCATTTCATTTCTGACTTTTTTTCTTCACAAATCTGTCTCATTTCTTCACCTTTTCTCTCTGTTTTTCAAAACCCGTGTTATTTTCTAAATTTCTACTCAAAATCTGAGTCTCCTAAAACCCTCATTTCTCTGTTTTTTCAGGTGGCGCTTGCGGGTACGGCAACCTCTACAGCCAGGGCTACGGCGTCAACACGGCTGCGCTTAGCACTGCTCTGTTCAACAATGGCCTCAGCTGCGGCGCCTGCTTTGAGATTAAGTGCGGCGACGACCCCAGGTGGTGCCACCCAGGCAACCCCTCCATCTTCGTCACCGCCACCAACTTCTGCCCTCCTAACTTCGCTCAGCCCAGCGACGACGGCGGCTGGTGCAACCCTCCCCGCACTCACTTCGACCTCGCCATGCCCATGTTCCTCAAGATCGCCGAGTACAAGGCCGGCATCGTCCCCGTCTCTTACCGCCGGTGAGTAAATCAAAACCCCAATGTCACAGTCAAGTCTCTGTTTTCTTTCGCTCCTTCTGCGTTTATTTTTCGTTTGGACGGAAATACCCTCGTCGTTTCTTACTTTTTACCTTTTCTAAAGGAATTTCAACGAAAAGCAATCGGTTTACTTTAACGAAAATCATATTTTTATCCTATAAAATCAATTATTTTACTATTCATTTTATCATTTATATTTTGTGGTTAAAACTCAAAGTTTTCTTCTTAGTTTTTTTTTCCCTATAAAATCCTGTTTGGCAGCCGATAAACAACCGTAGAATACAGTGCTCCACTGTTAAGAACATTCTTGTTTTCTAATTAACCAAACAGCAGATTTCTAATTAACCAAACAGCAGAAATGTTTTTATTTTCTCGCGAACCAAACAGATCTTAATGTTAGAACCTTTCTTGTGTTAGTTAATCATCCGTCCCGCTTTACGTCGTTTACCCGAAAATAACCAACGGGAACCCGTTTTCCCTTTACCACTTTGCTCAAAATGACCAAACTAGCCTCACCCGGAAACCCGTGTGCCTTGGTTTAGTGTAGAGTGTAAATTACCCAACGCATGAAGGGTATAGAAGTCTTTTGACCTTGCTAGGGTTACTGTAGATATTTTACGCCGTTCGACGCGTGTATAGAAAAGGTACTAACTTTATGGGAAGTTGCACCACTCCCGCATCGGAAATTTACCAGTCAAACCTACTCATTGACTTTTTACCGCAGTAATTAACCAAGTCACCGCAGTAACTAAACTTTGACTCTGTTTGTTGGATTTTTTATTTTCTACAGAGTTCCCTGCAGAAAGCAAGGCGGCGTGAGATTCACAATTAACGGCTTCCGTTACTTCAACCTGGTTCTGATCACCAACGTCGCGGGCGCAGGGGATATCGTGAGGGTGAGCGTGAAAGGCGCGAACACGGGGTGGATGCCGATGAGCCGCAACTGGGGGCAAAACTGGCAATCCAACGCAGACCTGGTGGGCCAGACCCTGTCCTTCAGAGTCACGGGCAGTGACAGGCGCACCTCCACTACCCTCAACGTGGCGCCCGCTCATTGGCAGTTCGGACAAACTTTCACCGGGAAGAATTTCCGCGTCTAAAATTAAGGGAAAAAGAAAAGCTTATGCACTATCTTTAATTTTTTCTTTTTAAAATTATCCAAAGCTTAATTTCCCGCGTTTGGATTTTCCTCTATTTTCCCGGGAAAATTTGGAGTGGTGGGAGCTAAAAGTAAAGTATTAGATGATGTGGGGGTTAAAAGTTAAAATTGGGTGACTAGATAGGTAGAAAAGTGACTTACTTTTCAAGTGTGTTGTGTGCGGCAACTTTTACTTTTTTAACTTTTGGTGCTTTTTTTTGCTTAAGTGGGAGGCTGGAAAAAATTAAAGTCATCCGGCCAAATGATATATATGTGTAAAAGGAGCTGAAGTGGCTGCAAAGAATCAACATGCAGCCCGCAGCTCTTTCTATATCCTTTTTAATATATAATATAATATATTTACGTTTAGTCTATTAATTTCTGTGTATGGATTACTTTTATGGAAAGAGATCCTCTCTGCGCATCTTTTTTGTCAAATTCATTCAATCATTTAATTCGAATCTTTGAAATTTAATTTAAAGTTAGTATAATTTTTAAAGGAGATTTATGTTTGTATCCGTTGAATTAAATTTTAAGAATCCAGATTAATTTATTGTGTGGATTTGATGGATCCTATTTTTATATTGGTTTTTGGTTGGATTAATGTTGTCTTTATTAAAAAAAAAAGGATTGTATTAAATAAATTTCAACATTACATCAAACCGTCTACAGAAAAATAATTTCAAAAAGGAGAAAACTATTGCTGGCAAAAGCTGCACATATTGTAAACATACGTACGTCACCCAAATTAAGCTCGATTGCTACTTTAATTACCTCGACAATGCAAAACCTGCAACACATTACTAATCATATTGACTGATAATGTTCCAGTTTAATTACCTCATTTTTCGGCAGGTCTTGATTTTATCACAAACCCAAAACAAAAATAGAAAGATTTCAATTAAACAAGGGATTAAGGAAACGGGATTCAGATTCAAAATACAAGGCAAAATGATTTTTTTTATTTTTTTTCCATGTATTTTGTATCATTTTGGGGGCAATGGTGGAGCGGTAAGATGGGGGACTGCAAGTTCCTCTAAGTTTAAGAATTCTTTTAGAATACTCTTTTATTGAATATCATTAAAAAAAAAATTTCGGATGGCCTAGTATGCCACCAATTAGTAAACGGAGATTTTTGACTCTTATTAAATGAGAGAGATCCATCAAGGCAAAACTACTGTAGATGCAAGATATAGAAGGGAAATGCATACTTTTTTTTTGTTTGCCATCTTTCAATTTTTAAAATTTTAATGAATGAATAATTCAATATAAGTTGTAATTTATTCTATCACATTAAATCACGAAAAATGGAAATAAAATTGATGATAATGTTGAATTGAAATGGATGGAGGGCCATGACGTTTATTGCCTAGAAGGCAGTGATGATAGACGGGAAGAACTGGCTCCATATGAACATATCTACCAGATTGTCCGGAGGAAAACTGCATCACGGTTTCACCTTTGCAACTTCCTCTGCACAGGCGCATTCATGGCCTCTTGGAATTTTGCCCAACCTACCTCCTTTCGGAGATGCTAAGCATACGCATGTCCTTTCTTTCCTTGGTTTCAGAAGTTGGTTCTTACCACCTCACTCAATAAGATAATGTCCTTCTCATGAATGATCCGTTGATTACGAGAAGAATTTACATGACACGGGAACGCTGATACATTAGCTAATCAATGTGTCAATATTTCGTTACATAACATTGCAATTGTATCAAGGCATGAGAGGCTACGATACTAATATATTTGTACCATGTAAGTTGCTCTCGTCGATTATCCATCAAATTTTATATACATTTTATAAATGCGTTGTATAGTTATTTTTTGGTTGAAAAACGGGGACAAGAGCTCAAACAAACCTATTTAATAATAAATCTAGACTAGGACATCCCTAGTCGATCATCACGAATAAAACGAATTGAACAAGAAGGAAGAATATCAAAATAAAAATTAGCTAAATCTAAATCAAGACTATAACTTGTTAAACTATCAGTCACAAAGTTCTTTTCTCTGTAGACAAACTGAAGTTCGCATTGCCAAAATATTGAAAGACAACCAGACAACTTCAAGTTTTTTAAAAGAATACTTCAACAACTCAATTGGAGAAGGGAAAAAAAAAATCCTTTAACTATTCACTTGTCCTTTCCAATTCCTATGTGCCCTTCTTCCAATTCAAAGTATAAAGAGTATTTTTCTACATGTATTAGACAAGGCCGTCTCTGAGATTTCGGAGGTCCTGTACGAAATTTATAAAAGAGCCCCTTCTTAAGGCCATCTCCGACCGAAGGGTCTAGAGGGCCGAAAATAGCCCGAAAACCGTCTCCAATCGAGGGCTAGGCCAGATGACTTGTGGAATCTGAGAGGGCCCCACGAAATCTTAAAGGGTTGGTTGGCGCCAGTTACTGTTGGATTCAAATTTTGTTTTTTTTTGTTTTTTTAGGTTTTTTGGGCCATTCCTCACAAAATTTTCATCATTCCTACACCATTTCAATTCTCATATTTTCCTTCCTCTTTCAAAAATCTATCTTTCAATTTTTTTAATAATTTTGAAATGGCCTCGTCTGCAATGAAAGGTAGGGCTTAGACCCGAAAAGAAGATGAAGCTCTTTGCAAGGCTTATAGATGGGTGTCGGAAGATAGTGTGAGGGGGAATTGTCAAACAAATGACGGTGTTTGGACTCGTATGTCCAAAAAATACGTAGAGTTCTATGAAGGCACCATTCCAATGAATATTCGAAATCACGAGAGTTGTTCTTCAAAATGGAAGAAACATCTTCAGCCAAGTTTGAACAAATGGCATCAAGCATTGTTAGCAGCTGCAAGTAGACATGAAAGTGGCGTTAATTACTACAACTAAGTAAGTGTTTTCATAATTTATTTTAAATATTTAATTATATTACATTTAATTTCATAAATTAATTTCCTTTAATTTTTTTCTAGGTACACCAAGCCTAGGAATTGTATATAGATAGCAGCTCGAAACCCTTTCAATTTCACAGTTGTTGGGAAATTTGTAAAGGGTGGGTGTTATTTGAAGATCCACCACAAAGAGCTCCTACACCGGTGTTCAGAACTACATCCTCAGCTGCAAATATGGATGAAGATGGATCTCCAACCATTCACCAAATAAGGGTAGAAAATCCGTCTTCTGGTGAAGGTTTCATACCTAGGGTTATGGTACGAAACAAGGCACGAAGGTTGAAGGAAAAAGGGCAAGGCAAATGATGATTACGTAATGAAGTGGCAACCTCATTGCGATTATTGGCAGAGCAAAATGCCCTTGAGGCGGAAGAAAGGAAGTGTAGGTATGAAGAACGGGCCAAACAAATACAAGAAGAGATGGATGATAAGAATATGCAAAGGAACACTTCAAATTACACTCCAATGAGTAAGGCTTATTTTGATAGGAAAAAAAGAAAAGAAATTATGAGCCGACGGCAGATGTTTACCTCTGACTATATTCATACGATGGCGGATGATGAAGATGATGTTGATTACGGATATTAAATTTAAGTTGTTGTAGTTTTTAAATTTAAGTTAATGTTGTTTTCGAATTTAATTTGTAGTTTTTAAATTTAATTTTTCATTTTTAAAATTTAGTTGTAGTTTTTAAATATACGTTGTAATTTTTAAATTTAAGTTGTTGTTGTTTTTAAATTTAAGTTGTTGTAGTGTTTAAATTTAAATAATAAATTATGTTTGACCCTATAGCTCTCGGTTGGAGACGAAGGCAAATATGGTCTTGTATTGTTCATTAAAATATTAATATCTTGGAGGACCAGAGGGCTAAAACGAGCCATCTGACCAGCCCTCAGTTGGAGATGGCCTAAGATAGTTTTAAAAAAAGTAAAACAATGTATTGATGTTAGAAAATAATCACTTAAATCAAAACAAACTTTAGCACTCACTAATTGTAAGTTTACATATATCATTAATTATAATTAAAAAAGCTACAAGCATAACCTTCACTAAATAATCAAAAGCAGTTCAATCTTAAACAACCAAACATGAAAAAAAAAAAAAAACTTCAAAACTGTGACATCCCACATCGCCCAGGGGAGTGATCCTTATATGTATATTCCCATCCCTACCTAGCACGAGGTCTTTTGGGAGCTCACTGGCTTCGGGTTCCGTAGGAACTCCGAAGTTAAGCGAGAAGGGAGCTAGAGCAATCCTATGATGGGTGACCCATTAGGAAGTTGCTCGTGAGTTCCCAAAAACAAAACCGTGAGGGAATGGTAAGCTCAAAACGGACAATATCGTGCTACAGTGGTGGAGTGGGCCCGGGAAGTGATCCGCCCCGGGCCGGGACGGGGCCGGGATGTGACAAAAACTCTAACTTTAAAATTTCACTTGAAAATATGACATTACTATACAATAAAATTGAAAAACCATTGTTTTTTGGGATGTTATTATTGACAATTAGAATATGTCATTGTACTCCAAATTTTTATATGGAGTAATGCTAGGGAGATTAAATTTGTAAACTAAATTTTGTAAATTAGACATATGAGCTGATATACGTGCTCATTTAGTCTTCCTAGCATTACCTTTTTATATTTAAAAAGGAAAAAAAATTACTCTTATAAGGAATGTAATGAGATTTTAAAATGTTAACAATAGCCATTTTCGAAATATAGAACATTATTACATAATATTAGATGACAAAATTTTGGGGGCCCCTACAAATTTGGGGCCATTTGCGACTGCACATTTCGATTTCGCTCCCCCCCCCCCACCCCGCGCGGGGGATTAGATTATGAAAGATTTTAAAGTATGATTAGGATAAACTGATAAAGAAATAATATGATTGCTCTTACTTATAGACCAGAGTGAAAGCTAACCCTAAGGGGAGTTGGAAGAGGCGGCCACCTAAGGCCATCTCCAACCGAATAAGGATTAGAGTGCTCGTTATAGCCCTATAGCCCTCCAAGAAATTAATATTTCAATGAACAGTATCATGCATTATTTATTACCATCTCCAACCGAGGGGCTAGAGGGCCATAGGCCAAACATAGCACTGAGACAAAAAATATCTCCAACCGAGGGGGCCAAAGGGTCATAGAGCCAAACATAATTTATTATTTTAATTGAATTAATATGGTTACTTAAATTAAACAATCTTAATAATTTTTCGAGTTGGAATCTCAATAATTTTACGTCTCGGAATTCAAGCGCGACGTGTTGGATTTGGAATGTCAATAATTTTTTTTTTTAATGTTGTTTAAGTTTTATGTTGTTTAATGTTACTTAATGTTATTAATATTGTTTAATGTTGTTTAGTGTTACTTAATGTTATTTAATGTTGTTTAATAGCTTAGGAAGTTATAGGAAAAATTGTAATTTAATTTTTTTTTTAATTTTGTTAATAAAAAAAATTCAAGACGTCAGTAAGTAGTCGTCAGGATTCAAAATGATGGACTGGCTGGCTGGTTTGGGCTAGCTGGTTGGCTCAATTCTCCAATTGTGGCCCAATGGGGCCCGTTAGCCATTTGACAGGAACTGAAAAGTGGGCTATAGCCATTGATTTCGGTCATCACCAAGTATGAGAAAGGTTCGTTTTTAAGAATTTGAAGGGATTAGATAATTCATAAAATCCAAAATATATGAAGCTAGAGACAAATGATTTTTTTATTTTAAGAGATCATAAGAGGATTAGATATGAATTGAATTTTGGGGGTCAATTGAATTTTGGAATAGATAAGAATAGATAACTTTTCTTATGAGTATTTACACGTCCAAATTAGACGTAATCCATTCTAATCTAATCATAGACACTAAACAAGTCCAAATTGGGGGTCAATGATTTTCTTGAAGGATGGCAGCGGACGGAGAAACAGGTGGATGTCGAGGCATTGCTGCAACAGGTGGTGTTTGGGTTTTGGCGCATTTGGAAATGTCTGAATGAGGTCGTGTTTAAAGGGGTTCGAACTTTACCCCAAGTGGCTGTTGAGTTGTGGCAGCGGCATTTGGTAGAAGTGATACAGTGGGAGAGGGATGTGATGTTTTAAGGGTTAGGTTACCTGGGGTGGGGAATTGTCACATCCCGGCCCGGGGCGGATCGCTTCCTGAGCCCGCTCCACCACCGTAGCACAATATTGTCCGCTTTGGGCTTACCATTCCCTCACTGTTTTGTTTTTGGGAACTCCCGAGCAACTTCCCAGTGGGTCACCTATCATGGGATTACTCTAACCCCCTTCTCGCTTAACTTCGGAGTTCCTACGGAACCCAAAGCCAGTGAGCTCCCAAAAGGTCTCGTGTTAGGTAGTGATGGGAATAAACATACAAGGATCACTCCCCTGGGCGATGTGAGATGTCACAATCCACCTCCCTTAGGAGCCCGACGTCCTCGTCGGCACACTTCCAGCCAGAGATTGGCTCTGATACCATATTGTCACATCCCGGCCCGGGGTAGATCGCTTCCCAGGCTCGCTCCACCACCGTGGCACAATATTGTCCGCTTTGGGCTTACCATTCCCTCACGGTTTTGTTTTTGGGAACTCCCGAGCAACTTCCCAGTGGGTAACCCATCATGGGATTGCTCTAGCCCCCTTCTCGCTTAACTTCGGAGTTCCTACGGAACCCGAAGCCAATGAGCTCCCAAAAGGCCTCGTGCTAGGTAGTGATGGGAATAAACATACAAGGATCATTTCTCTGGCCGATGTGAGATGTCACAGGAATGATTTAGGGGATAATCGGGGGGAGGAGTTGGGAATTGGGGAATGCACGGGGGTTGGAGTTGGAATTCAGAGGGGGATAGGAGACAGGATGTGGGAGGGATGCTAGCAGAAACCCAGTTTTGGCGCATTGAAACTAAATTGCAATGCGGCATGGATGAAACATTCGAATGAAGGAGGGGTTGGGTGGGTCCTTCGGGATTTTGCAGGGATTCCGAAGCTAGCGGGAGGGGAAGGAGAGGGGTTATTTGGGAATGCAATTATGGCTGAGGTTGAGGCAATCCGTAAGGGATTGGAGGTGGTGGTGGGTAATGATGTGGGAACTAGTGCTAGGTTGGTGGTTGAGTCGGATTCTAAGGGCTTGATTCAGATGCTTAATAAAGCGGTTACGGTTGATGTGATTCTTGAGATTTATCTCCAAGATATTTGGAGACTGGCAAGCTTATTTCAGTCGGTGAGGTTTTGCTTTACCCCTCGTCATTGTAATCGTGCAGCTCATTTGCTTTACCCCTCGTCATTGTAAATTAGACATATGAGCTGATATACGTGCTCATTTAGTCTTCCTAGCATTACCTTTTTATATTTAAAAAGGAAAAAAAAATTACTCTTATAAGGAATGTAATGAGATTTTAAAATGTTAACCATAGCCATTTTCGAAATATAAAACATTATTACATAATATTAGATGACAAAATTTTGGGGGCCCCTTCAAATTTGGGGCCATTTGCGACTGCACATTTCGATTTCGCTTCCCCCCCCCCCCGGGGGATTAGATTATGAAAGATTTTAAAGTATGATTCACATGGATCACAAGTTTGATACTTGATTAATAAAACTATGTGCTACTCAGTACAAATTTTTCTAAAATATAAATCATTGTACATTTACTCAAAAAAAATAAAAATCCATAATTTTTCTCAAAATTATTGATGTACACCCCGTACAACGCCCCACCATGCCCAAGACCCATATACTTGCTACTGCGCTGCCCCTTTCATGCCTCGTTGTGCCATCGTCGAACCCACTGTCACTAGAAATAAGTATTGATTAAGGTTTTTGTAGATTTTCATGCGAAATGATTTTGACACCCAACAATGTTTTATGGCCATTGGATTGTATAAAATACGGAAAAATTATAGATCAAATATTCGCAGAAGTTATTATTGATGGCTGTTGGATTGAATAAAGTATAGAAAAACTAAAGATCAAATATTCACAAGAGTTTAGAATAAAAAAAGATAGTGCAAAAATTATTTCTTTTTTTCTATTATTTTAAATTTGGTAAAATTTCTAGCATTGAGTGTTTGGACTCGAGTTTTGAGAGATTTGGCCTAGGAAAAAGCTGCTTTGCTCGAATTAAGTTCTGAGAAACTAATGAACCATAAATTTTGAGATCAAAGAGGAATCTATCCTAACTTACTGAATTTTTGGTCTAAAAGTTGAAATTTTATAGTGTTGCCGAAGGCCTCTTGTGAATCTCGATAGAGAGATGCCCAAAGACTCTTGTGGCTTACAAATAATTTCTTATATGGTATTTTTACAATAAAGTAAATGTTGGATGAACTCCGATGAGTGCAAAGTTCTTATTCTCTTAATTTTTATTTTATTTTATACAAAAACTCTAATGTTTCATCTCTCTCAAATAAATCAGGTCTCGTAATATCAGTAAATTCCTTTTAAGAAGGAGCCGTTATTGGCAATTCATAGAAGTCATCATGCACTTCAAGTACGTAGAAATATAAGGGAAAAAAAAATTACACTTGAACGAATGCGTAATCTTTTTTAAAGCATCAATAATATCATCTTTTAGGAATGGAGATAAAACTGAAAAAGGAAGTTTTAAAGCATTTTCTTTAGGAAAATACTGGGGACCATGTTTTGTAGACCGCATGATGTGGCCGTTAATGATTGTGTTTCCTAATTTAATGATTTAAAAAAGGAATCCAACCATCAATCATAGTAATATGCTCTACACAATATGGTTGAAGTAGATGGTCTCTCTAGGATCATCCATTTTCTTTATAGAATGAGAAAATTGTACAAATGACCCCTCAACTTTAACCCAATTGGAACAATGATCCCTCAACTAAAATTCATGACCATCAGTCCCTTAACTCATAAAAACGTAGAACTATGATTTTTTCCGTCAAGTTCGTCAGAATACCATCAAAATGAGTCATGTTAGAAAGATCATTGCTACAATTAGGTTAAAGTTAAGGGACCATTGCTACAATTTTTTTCATTTGGTTCTCCATTTGCCCCTTCATTCAGCCTCACATGCGTGACACATGACAAATTTTGACTGAAGTTCTACCGGAGTTGACTAAAAGTGCTATAACTGCACATTTTGATGAGTAAAGGGACCAATAGTCACATATTTTTAGTTGAGAGATCATTACTTCAAGGGTAAGAATTAAGGAACCAGTGCTACAATTTCCTCTTATAAAATTGAGTATTCATATGTGATTCGTAGATTAGCACCAACCAGTTTGAGGTAGTTAGTGTGCGTGGCACACCTTTATTGGTGAGTATATCTGCCGAATACTATCTACAACTGCCACTCAGACTTGTTCTTAATTAGTCTTCTTTTCCTAACCATGTTGTACCACGGCAAATGTAATTTGATGCTACAAAGATTTTTTAATGGTGCTTTGAAGTATCAGATATTTAAAAAATTTTAAAGATAATTTTTCTTTTGAAAAGCATAAAATAAAAATTTAACGATTAAAAGCTTGAGGGCATCTCATACTTCAAAGCACCATAAATATTTTGTTGATGTCAATCCTCAATCTTTGAAATTTTCTCGTCCTAGTTACTCCTTTTACCTAAAGCATCCACAGAACTACCATTTTCCATTAGTTTAAACTTGATTCATGTTTAGCTTGTAAGAGAGCTTGTAACTGAAAGCACTTTTAATAGCACTTATGACCTGAAATATTTTCTATAGAGGTATATTCTCAAAAGAACAATTAAAATATGTCCCGATTGCGTTACAACTTTATGCATTTCGCAAACACATGTTGTCAAATGGTTCCTATCAGATGGTCACAGCTTGCTAATATCTTGAATGCCCTTCAATTTCACTCCCCCTTGGAGGCAATTAACATTGGTTGTCTATTTGCTTTCTTGCAATCAATTTTTGTGGTCCTTTTTGTGCATATATATGACCAAAGAGCACACAAAGCATCGAACGGACGGTGAAGATTTCATTGAAACAAAACCAAAGATGAATGTGTCAAAGATGCTAAAATTGAAGCTCTTTTATTTGCTTCCAAAATTAAAAGCTCAATGCTTCAAAAGCAAACCCTAGAGGGCGGTGCTAGGTTCCATGTAGATGTGTAGAAAACGTTGGTGGCATTTATACCTTATCCACCACATTATCTCACAACTTTCGGTGTAAGAAAAGAAACTCCATTGGTGCAAAGATTTTTGCAGTTTAGGATGTCAATTGTTAACGGTTTATATTCTTCTAACGTAGAATATGTTTGCTAACTTATGGCTGATTTCGTGTTGCTTAAATTTTTTTTAAAACAGCTTTTTAAAAAAACTGGAGCCTTAACGTGTTTGGAAAATGAGAAAAAAAACGTTTTTTGTTTCAAAATCACGGGTCCAAAACAACTAAGCAGCTTTACACATGTTTCTCACAAAAACCTTTTTTTTCATTGGAGGTAAGTGAACAATACCAATTGATGAAACTTTCATATTCACAATCTTAAAAGCACTTTTAGGACTATAGTTTATCAAACACTTATTTTGTTTTTTTTTTTTCCACAGCTGATTATTCTTACAGCGAAAAAACATTGGTCAGGTCAATGTGTTTAGTCTCAATACTTGAATTTGAAGTGCCGTTTCTGTACATTAAAGTAATTTAAAATATTGTTTTGTAAAAAGCAGAATTCTTTGACCTACTCACATATTATCCCTTCTATATGCTTTTGGTCAAGTAGTCACATATTTGGAATCTTTATACAAATTGGATTTTGAGGTTGTGAGGGCTGATCTATCATATCCATGGAGATTGGTAGAATACGAATATATATACTTGGGAATCCTATCAAAAACTTGTTTCTTCAATTTTACAATTTACAGTGCAGCCTACGCCAATGTCAAGAGGCCACGAATTGCTTGTAAGGCTACCTATTTTTAACCTTATTTATATTATTTTAAAATTTAAGAGGAGTGATGTTCGCTTTTCTCTAGCATTTTTTAGCTATTGAATTGAATAAATGAAAGAAAAAGTATCGAATTAAGCATAAAAGTGCAGATCAAAAAAGAAGTGCGAAAATAATATTTTCAATAACAATCTCAACTATTTGGAGCTCGTTTGACAAATGTTTTTAAAGGACTAAATACTTGTTTGGAAATGCTTTTAAAATAATTGAAGACACTTTTGATGAAAAACACTTCCAAACGAGCTCTAAATAGTTTTGAAATGAGGCCTAAGCACCAATGAATTTTAAATTTTGTCCAACATTTAAATTTAGTGAAGAATTTTATAAAGGGTGGCCCAATATAATCTTTCTTTTGTAGCCCAATGGACTAACCTTAGAGCAAGTCCAGCGGGACATTTAGCCCAATGGACCATGGACAGAACAGGACCAAATCGCTGGGGAGATCAAGTCTAGCCCATGCGGGCTTCAGCGCCGGAGGGGGCCCGAGCGACAGGCCTGACACAAATTGCTAGCCCGAGAATACCGGAATATTTGGCAGGGATTCTTCCCGATTCTGATATCAACATAAAACTCCACCAAAAATTATAATTTAAGCACAAAAAATGCTAAAATGAAAAGAAAGAAGTTCTACCACTGTGAGTAACAGAGCTTGCCAGATTTTGGAAAAACGAAACAAAAAGCATGCACAGTGAAAAGAAAAAAATTTAACCATTAAGTCTTCACTCGGAATCACAACACCAACAAGAGAATCCCAAATATTCAAAGTAACAAGGAAATCTCACCTGAAACTACAAGCTAGAGCTTGAAGCTCTAGGGTCTAGGATCACTGCACTTCCCAATGCATCAATGGTGCATGCAAGGACCCAGTTGTGTTGCTAAAGTTGCCAGGAGTCCAAATATACAAGTTCCAAGTTCACGATGCGAAGAAATGGTAGGGAATTATTGTGATGCTCTCGGTGCTTTATTCGAAATTACAAATAAAATTTTGTATTATTTTATAAAAGAAAAAATACTAATATTTTATTATGTCAGTGCTATTCAATTTTAGAGGTAGAAATGCAAAAAGTAATTACTATTCACTTGATGGGTTCAATAGTGAATAGCCAGCCCTAAGGGACCTTTGCAACGTTGGAGTTGCTCTTATAGTTGTCTCAGGTAGATTGGGCCTTATTTTCTCATTCTATTTAAATGAACCCAAAAAGTAAAATCACAACGCCGTCTGTGGGAATCGAACCCACGACCACGTGGTTAAAAGCCACGCGCTCTACCAGCTGAGCTAAGACGGCTTGACGGAAATTTGAGCAATCATGATTATTTATTCGTGAACTGAGAACATTTGGATTTTGAACAACAATTTGCTTATGAATTTAAAGTGAAAGTTAAAGCAACAGAGATCTCTCCGGCATAAGTCTTGTCTTGAAGGACAACTCTGTGCTTTGCAGATCGAAGTTCAGCCTTTCCTCTCTCTGTGCCCAACGCTATCACATCCTTCACGTACACCCTGCATGCCAATCAACAATTATAATACAGATGTTATGTTGCATGTACTGTATCTAACAATCGATCTATTCGCGTTTAGTCTTTAATTTATTTGAGAAAGTTCTGAATTCAAATCTTACGTTTGATAATTAATGTAATAAAAGTGACAATGATATATGCATAGGACTTTACTTAGATTCACCGACAACTACATCATGGTCCAAGAGCTTTTGGGTGTCCATGATACGAAACCAAAGCATATATTTGTGATCTGCGCCTCCAGGATATTCCACGTTGAATGTAAACTTTTCATTCCATATTGGTTTCGTTCCTGATCCTGCATTTGAATATATATAGTACTAACCCAATTAATTTCATTTGTGATCATTAACCAAAAACAAGCGAACGGGCCAATTATTTATGGTCCTTATCCTTGATTGGTTGGCACATATGAAATCTATCTACTAGCAATATGAGTATAAAATATGTCATGAATTACATTTTAGTCACGATTCTGACCTTTGGCCACGTTGCTTGTATGCTTTTGATTTCCATATTGGATTATAACATACGTGTTCATCTTTACTGCAAATTTCAAGAATATATGAACACAATAATTAAACATGGAAACAGATTTGAGGCAAAGCAATACAGAAATGATGGAATTATGCAATTAAACAAACCAAAAAAATCCATGTTCTTGAGACCCTGAGCTTCAACCAATGTGACCTCCAATACACCACCTGCCATCTCTCTCTCTCTCTCTCTCTGTGGGAAGTTCAAACTGGATCGATGGTTTAAGCTGTGGATAATGGAATCAGAAGTCATGGTCGTCCCATGCAAATTGGTGTTATATATATAACTAATTAATTCTTTTTTCCGGCTGTGCGTTGTAATCTGTTTTGGTACGTCAGAAACTTCTATGGCACAATTGCTTTGAAGTTGGTGCTGTTTATTAATTGTTTAATATTGCCAACCAGAAGGATTTGATAGCAGATAATTTTGAACGAAATTTTACCTGGTTGCATGCGAGATATGATTTGGACTATCATTAATGAAAATTTTACGACACTTCAGAGTATAAAATATTCAAGAATATATTAAAAAAAAATTTAATGAAAATGATTTGAAAATTTTGAGTTTTAACGATAAGAATAGAATAAAGGGTAAAATGAATAATACCAGAATTGACTTTTTAGTGTAAAAATATGTTTTTTCGTTCAAATAAATAGCACTGGAAGCTTTTTGTTAAAGTTATTTAAAAAAAACCCTCTAATCTGTTTTTCCAAACACGTAAATTGCAAGGGACTTAACTTTATGTTGGTTCGGTTAGCTGGTCTACTAAGAAATGGAATTGATGAAAGTCAATGATAGTGATTGGGAACCCAAAGAACTACCACCCTATGCGACCAACCTCCCCCACCTCCCCCTCCGCGATCCTATCCACCACCCGTCAACTCGGGTTCCCGCACACCCCGTCCTCCACGACCCATCCCACTGATGCCCGACCTGAATCTCAGAGAGAGAGAGAGACATCGACCAGCAAAAGAAGCAGCGTACGTCGTTTGTATTAGTTAGAATTTCATGGGTTTGTTGGGTAATGCATGGGTATGCTTACCCACTCCACTAAGAGATGAGCATAATGAATATGGATTAAGCCTTAAAATTTGATCCATTTGATTTGAGTCAAAATGACTTCCAAGGGGTGACACAATAATTAAGCCTTAAAATTTATATAAATGTTGTCAAAATTAAATTCCCCACAGTTTCTATCTTCCTAATATTTTCCTTTTTCATTTGAAAAACATGTTGAAATAAGCAAAACGGCAATTCTGTTGCCGGGAGTCGAACCCAGTTAAACAGCTATCCGTTGTCAGATGTGCTACAGCGGATTCATGTGCTTACATGAAGAATCAAACGCTATATAAACGATTAGGGAATAATCATAGATTCTACGTAGCTGATATTACCTCTAGTTAGGTTTTTAATTTTTTTGGGTGCGGTTTAAGTATTGACAGAATTAATTAAAAAAAATTAATTTCACTGTCGGATTTTTTTTTTTTAAGAAAAGTACGATATTTCATTCATTGATAGAAGAGCATTACAAATACAAATTATGAAGAACTCAGCCCAAAAGGATCCTTGCAAACTAGATCAACAAATATTACAATAAAGTATCACTAATCGCTCGCAAAGCAACAAGTATACTTCAAGCACTCATAAGAGCTCATCAAGAACCACACAATTACACATATCAATAAAACCGTTAAACTTTATGTTACATGGAGATCATGTGAGCATGATCTAGAACACCAAATGAAGTAGATCTAGCAAATCAACCAACTCCACCCTTCGCACAGATATCCAAAGGAGGTAGCGCACCAAATCCAAAGTTAAAATCAAGCACTCTCCTACATAGAGCAATCAAATCAGCAAACTCTCCTCCTGGAAATTATTAAATGATAACAAAATAAAAGGATAAAAGGATAAAAGGATAAAATCATGTTGCCGCTCCATATCCTTTGGAAATCAGAAAGGCATATCACTGCACCAGCTAAACCTAAAGTGTCATACCGATTAAACATGATCCCGACACAATTCAACATTTTCCATGGCCTCCAATTTTAACCATTTATCGAAGGTGATAATTGGATCCAAAACTTTGTGTTAGCTGTGTGCCTGGGCATAAGACAACAATTATCATAGTGACCATAGCATTTCACAATGACAATTCAACACCAGATAAAGTAAATGAAAAATGAGAGAAAAGAGACCAAAGATAATTTTTAAGAAGATTGCCGCCGACCTCAAAGCCAAAAGCATGGATCGACGGCAAAGAATTTTTCCTTTGGTTTTTCTCAAGACGGCTAGGGTTTCATTTGGATCTTTAATAGGTGTTCTAATTTCAGGCCATGGAAACAATGGATTCTTGTTGAAGTATGAATAAAAACTTATATAACCGCTGTTCGGAGTTATAATATCTCCGATGCACCGGGAGCTTACGACTTACATGTTACATTTGGGAATGAGACTCCATATGAGACATTCATGGAGGATGTTATGAAGGTCATATAATTTCGAGATATACCAAAAATACCCGAATGAGCTGAACCTGAATCACACTTCTCATACACATGTTGCAATTCTGCGTTTCTTTTTTTCAGTAACCAGAACAGAATTCTGCACCGTCGGTGATTCTGTGAGTAAATCACCGCAAAATGCCATAAGGCAATAGACTCGAAGACATTATACACAATCACTACACACTACTTGAACAATTCTTGGGTATGTACAAATTTGAACTCTCAAGATTAAGATTCAAGACTTCACTTCACACCTTTCCCCATATCTCGGGCAACACGAAAGCTTTCTCTTCAAGCAAAAAGTGGGTTTCTGGAAGGCCGGGGATAAGCAGTCACGCTGAGAGCGTCGTCAACACTCCTTTTGCTGGAGTCAGGCGCACCGTTAGGAAGGCCTTGACTAGTTGCATTGTGCTCTTTCTGTGTACTTTTTGGTATGCCCTTTGTGTCCTGAAGTTCCTCCAGTATGGTTACCACTTCATTCATGTCAGGTCTGTACTTGGGATCTACAGCAAGACATTGAAGTGCAAGGACGGCAGCCTTTTGGGAACGACTGACTGAGTACTGACCTTCAAGGCGAGGATCAATGACACGAAAAACTCGGCGTTTGTTTCTCAGGTATGGTTTTGCCCATTCCACCAGATTGTGTTCTCCAGTTGGCCTGTTCTTATCTATAGCTCGTCGTCCAGATAACATTTCTAGAAGAACAACTCCGAAACTGTATATGTCACTCTTGGTAGTAAGATGACCTGACGAAGAAAACAGCAATTAGATAAGCACTAACTGAACTTTGGTTCCATTAAATTCTTAATACCTGAACTTTGGCAATCGCAGCCGCATTACAGCAGTGACCGACAATTGAACGAAGGTAATTTGACAGAATATTTTTAGGCGTTTGATGCATTAAGAGACCAAAATAAGAGAAGGCCATGAAACGAAATGAAATCACCCCGCTCACATTCTCTTTTAAGATTGAAAGGGCCATTATTTTGTGAGGGTAATCTTAAAAACTTAATTTGAAAGACTATTGTCTTGTGAGGTATAAAATTTGAATTCTTTTGAAAAGAGCCAGTTATTAGCTCCGCAAATTGAAATATCATCTAAAGCATGACATTCGACCCGAGCTTGGTTTCTAAAAGCCAAAGAGGTTCAGACAGGCAAAGGGTCTTAGAGAAGAATGAAGTATGAAAGTAGCACCTGTGGCTAAATACTCCGGAGCAGCATATCCCTGGGTTCCAATGACCCTAGTAGAGACGTGGCTCTTGTCACCAGTTGGCCCATCCCTGGCTAACCCGAAATCAGACAGCTTTGCATTGTAGTTCTGAAATTAAAACCAGATGTCAGTGGGGGGACCCTGAAACGTGGCACATCAAACCATACTTGAATCTGATGAAAATAGGTATCAAGTTACAAACCGAGTCGAGCAGAATATTTGATGACTTGAAGTCACGATGTATGATTTGTCTTTCAGCATTGTGGAGAAAGGCAAGTCCCTTTGCAGCGCCGAGGGCAATTGTCATTCGGAGGCTCCAAGAAAGTGGTTGAAAGTGAGAACTTCCTGTTGCAACAATAGCTAATGCTTCAGTAACAAGGTATCATATGCAACTTGCAATATGTTTTCTCTAAGGACAAAAAGGGGGAGGAGAACTATTGAAAAAGAATGCCGCTAGGGAGGATGCAAGGAACTCACTCCTGAATAGATGATTTTCCATGCTGCCCTTAGGCATGAACTCGTAAACCAAGAGCCGGTGATCATCCTCTAAGCAATAACCAATGAGTTTCACAAGATTGGGATGATGCAGCTCACCAAGATAGTTGATTTCTGTCTATATGTCCAACAATGTAGTACTATTAATCACTCTGGTATTGAGAGATGCTCCGAAAATAATGCAAAATCGACAATCTATAATCTAGCCAAGAATTGCAAGCATTAGCAGAGTCACAATAATCTTTACGGATAATTTCAAATTGCATTCTCATAAACTAAGAGAAATAAACTACTAAGGCAGCAAGTTATAAGTATACAATTCACAAAGAAGATATATCAGACCACTGTCAAAACTCATAAAAATGAAAACGAGGTAATTGGATTTACCAGCCATTCCTTGTGACCCTGGAATCCATCTTGGTTGAGTTTCTTCACAGCGATCACCATGCCAGTCCCGGCCTTGGACGCTTTAAGCGAACTTTCATCCATCCAACCTTTGAAAACAGAACCAAAACCCCCATCTCCAAGCACACTGTCAGGACGGAAGTTTCTTGTGGCGGTTTTGAGCTCACTGAAGCTGATACTCTTCAAAGTAGTGGACTGTAAGATCTCACCCTCGCTCCGAGGAGTCAGGGGCAAGGAAGTCGACGAGGCCCTGCTACTTGAACCACTCCCATTTTTCGAATTGAATCCTGCAGAGAAAGCAACCCGATTGACATATATCACAAAAGATTCAGTTCACAATGTAGTGGTGAACTCATACTATACAATTATAAACTTTCATCATTCATCACCAAAACAATTTCGCCAAAACAAAACCTTTAAATACTCATGATTCTATATTTCTATCAAATTTGAGAAGTCCCTAAAACCCCATCAACAAAACAGATGAACTGATATAAAAGCAGTGAAATTATTGCCTCACTAAAATAAATTATCAACCAAAAACATATAAAATTACCTCAAAAACTAAGAAACCCATCTGGTCAAACAAAAAGAAGACATTCAGGAAAAATAAAGTTCAACAATTTCTGAGGTAAAATCAACAACTGACTTGTTTTGTTTCCAGAAAAATATTAAAAATACCTGTATTGGAAGGACTTTCAGCCTTGATTCTGTTGCTCCAGCAAACCCCCATCAGACAAAAGTTTCCCAAAATCTCTCTCTCACCAAGGTCTTCAAATCCAACATAAACCCTAAAAATCCAAACTAAAAGATCCCCAACAGCAAAATAAGCAAAGATCTTCTTTTCCCTGCAGACTGAGATTTTGTTTTCTGGGTTCAATCTGCCAGCACGATGTTTTCCTCTTTCCCCAGAAAAAACATAAATACTAAGAACCCAACTGCAATTCAGACACGAAAAATATCTCAACTTTTTACTTTTCAGATACCATAGCTAGCGGTAGCTGATAGCATAGACCACTGATGCTTTTGGGTTGGTTCCCTTTTACTTTTTTTGGGTTTTGTTTTTTGGATGAGAAGCTAACAAACTTCTTCGGTTGCCTATGTAGACCTTCGGGAAGTACACAGAGCCAGACGCGGTTGACTTGGTTTTTGGTTTCTTTGTCTTTTTACTCCAACAGAAGCTTAAAAATTGGATAATATTAATATCCTCTGGTTTTGCTTTTGCGTGTGCTAATTTTTCCATTTCTTTTTTGGTTAGTAGATGGGGTTTATTGAGAACGACATCTTAGAAGAGAATCAGTCAATGTTTACATAATTAGAAGCTGGAATCAATGTTCATACGAATTTTTGCAAAAATGGTAGTCCGTACAGATACTTTGATATCTTCAAAAGAGAGAGAAACCATTGTTCTAGTGTTAAATTGTTAATTCTGGAAAAAAGATTAGTGTGGAATTGGTTTTTTCTTGACAAATGATAAAATGTGTACAAAAATATTTTAAAATGGGAGGGTTAATTGTAGCACTGATACAACGCATTATTAAGTTTGAAGACTAAAGAAACTAATATGAAATTTCATAGACTAAAATTAGACTAAAATTAAATTAGGGTGTAAAATTTGAAAACCATGATTACAATAAGCCAAAATGGGACAATACATCGTCAATAAAGTTGCGGCACTATAATGGGATTAATCCCAATCAAGTATCAATTTCATCATAACATCATCACAGCATCAATATGAGTCAAACTTGAAATGTTTGTCTAACTAGCTGAAGACAACACACACTAGACTTAGGGCATGTTTAGACTTTTGAAATGAGTAAGGTAATGCTTAGGATTCAGACGAATGACTAAAAACATTATTACCATGTTTGGCTAAAAACTTGTAAGTGCTCTAGCTCATAGCGCTTTTTAAAGAAGCACATGGCAGTTACAGTAACAATGTCAATGAATTCAAAATTGAAGGGAAAAAAACCATTGACATTGTTATTGTAACTACCACAATACTGCCACAATGTCAATGGGTTTATGATAAAAAGGCAATCTTGCATAAGTGCTAATGAGAAAAGAAGCGTAAATAAAGAAACAATATCAAACATGCTCCCAAAGCCCTTTTTGACAACCAAAAGAAAATTTGATTAGGCATGACAAAAAATTCAAGGGTGTTTTTGGGTGATAGAAACGTTTTCTTAGAAATGCCCTTGTCATATACTTTTACGAGAGTACTTACGAATGTTTGTTTAAGAAGCATCTAGATTTTAAATAAAAATTTCAACGTGTTTTTAATAAAATCATTTTAGAAAAAAAAAAAAACTTATATGAGCATAAGTATTTCCTAAAAAGTATCTCCAACGAGTCCTAAAGGCTAGTCAATTTTAGTTCACCACTCTCTATCTCTATCTCTCTTCTCAATTGATGATTACGCGAAAAAAAGTGTTTTATCTCTCTTCTCAACTGATGATCACGTAGAGAAAGTGGTTGTGAAGTGGTGCGCGCATGCGCGCCGGCCCCGGAGGTGGGGAGGAAGGGTGGTGTGAAGAGGAGAAATAAGTGGATAGCAAATCTGCACTAAAGTAGATATGATTGTTTTCGCCACCGTGATTTAAGAGTGTTTTTTTTAATTAATAAGCCAATTGATACTCATTACTTATAATATTACGATGGCTGTGATGCAGGTTCATGATACTTAGTGTGTTGCTGCATGTCTAGTACTTAAAACTTGTCACGCGGATGCTTGAATATGTTGTAATCTTTGGAGTTTGTCGGTGTGTGGTATTTGTGGTGTTGTTATATTCTCCTCCATTTTTTAATCAAATTTAAGACCATTTCCTTGTCCCGATAATATTTATTATTTATGTGTTGTGTATGTAGTCAAATTTAGATCACCATCCTGTATTTATTTAATTATTTGATTAAATCTAGTTGATTATTTTATACATTATATTAATTAATTTCTGACCATGTCGTGGAATAAGGGTCTCATTTTTCAATTTGTTGGTGGAGTTTATTTATTTATTTATGGAAAACTGAAGTTAGAAAATATGATTTCAATTGGATTCTAAGAATTTTGAGGAACAGTACGGTAGGTATAAAATGGTGATCTTCTGGAAATTTGGAGTTTCTAGAAAGGGAGGTTAATTAACTAAAAATTCATAAGTTGATGGGATTTTCGAACTTATTTCTTACTTTACTTGCCGTTTATTATTTTACATTGGTACAAAAAATCGATTTTAATTCTTTTTGCTTTCTTTTTAACTAGCATGAAATTTTCATATCTAATACTAATATGGTTTGATTAGGATAAACTGATAAAGAAATAATATGATTGCTCTTACTTATAGATCAGAGTCAAAGCTGACCCTGAGGGGAGTTGGAAGAGGCGGCCACCTAAGGCCATCTCCAACTGAATAAGGGTTAGAGGGCTCGTTATAGCCCTATAGCCCTCCAAAAAATTAATATTTCAATGAACAGTATCATGCATTATTTATTACCATCTCCAACTGAGGGGCTAGAGGATCATAGGCCAAATATAGCACTGAGACAAAAAATATCTCCAACCGAGGGGGCCAAAGGGTCATAGGGCCAAACATAATTTATTATTTTAATTGAATTAATATGGTTACTTAAATTAAACAACCTTAATAATTTTTCTAGTTGGAATCTCAATAATTTTACGTCTCGGAATTTAAGTGCCACGTGTCGGATTTGGAATGTCAATAATTTTTTTTTAATGTTGTTTAAGTTTTATGTTGTTTAATGTTATTTAATATTGTTTAATGTTATTTAATGTTGTTTAATAGCTTAGGAAGTTATAGGAAAAAATTTAATTACTTTTTTTTTTATTTTGTAAATAAAAAAAATTCAAGACGTCAGTAAGTAGTTGTTAGGATTCAAAATGATGGACTGGCTGGCTGGTTTGGGCTAGCTGGTTGGCTTAATTCTCCAATTGAGGCCCAATGGGGCCCATGAGCCATTTGACAGGAACTGAAAAGTGGGCTATAGCCACTGATTTCGGTCATCACCAAGTATGAGAAGGGTTCGTTTTTAAGAATTTGAAGGGATTAGATAATTCATAAAATCCAAAATATATGAAGCTAGAGACAAATGATTTTTTTTATTTTAAGAGATCATAAAAGGATTAGATATGAATGAAATTTATCTCTTCTAATTTTACCATTTGACAGGAATTGAAATTTGGAATAGATAAGAATAGATAACTTTTCTTAGAGTATTTACGCGTCCAAATTAGACGTAATCCATTCTAATCTAATCATAAACACTAAACAAGTCCAAATTGGGGGTCAATGATTTTCTTGAAGGATGTGAAGGAAAATTTGTGAAAAACATGTTCATTTAAGCAACATCAATAGCATGCAATTAACATATTAAAGGCGGAATCATGCTTGTATGCACTTAAAACAAAACATTTACCCATGAAATTCAAAGCCTAGTAGATAGGTGAATCAAGACTCAACTCAAAAATAAAGTGAGTTGAGAAATCAATACCTTTGTAGATTCCTCTTTGCATAAGCAAAGGCTAATCACCCAAAGAGATGGTCTTCATTCCTTGCATCTTGGATCCATGGATTTGGATGGATGAAAAGGTTTCTCCAAGTTCCCAAAATTGAGAACCTCTAAGTCTCCACACCAAGGTATATTGAAAGAAGAAATGAGTGACCTAGAGGAAGTAAGATTGCTAGATTTTCCCCTCTAGATTGGCCGAATTCTTTGAGAGCAAAGGGAGGTTTGTGTTCTCATCTTTACTCCCTAGAAAACCCTAAGGATGAAATGGCTATAAAGATGTCTTTATACCACCTCACAATGGAGTGGCAAACTTGCAATTAAGCCAAGTTCACTACCCTCCTCTAAATGGCCGGCCTATGCGGATTAATTGAGCTATTTGGGCCTTTGTGAATCATTATTCATTAAGTTGTCATACAACTTAAGTCAATGGGCTTGACGTTCGAAGCCCATTGGGCCTTAAGGTCCAAAACTATCCCGAGGTCTTCAACGAACTTATTCGTTTGATTAATAATCATATTAATTAATCCTTGCCATAAATAATTAAACCATTTAATTATTCTTACTCATCTCCGTTGAATCTTCAAACTCTACCTTACACGGTGTACGATCCATTAGGTTCTTTTTAGCGAGGCAGTGGGCGATTCAAACTCTTTCAAATCGATTGTGAATTGAAACTTACTTTCAATTCTCCCGTTAATGATAATACACTTTTAGGGCTTCCACAAACCATGAGTGACACCTAGCAGCATATCATGGTTACCCAAGCTAATCAGAAGAGGTGGAGAACCTATTCAGTTTAGGATTACAAATGCAATACGGTCTTTCTCTAATACAATACTCTTGACCACATTGTTTGGTTTGATAGTTTATTCATGTCTACTATCCAATGTGAATCTTTGTACTTATATGATTACCTTGAATGTGATCTGGAACGCATTCCAACATCTCATTCATACTCTGGCCAGAGATTCCAAATCATATCATAGAGTATTCTCCCTCAAACAGTTTGAAGGTTAGAGATCCCTTGTTGCACATTCACTTGCCTCCATGGCTAAGTGGCTTAACCCCGACGATGCCGTGGACACCCTGATAGAGTGACGTTGACATAATCAAATATTAAGGACCTAACTACAAGACAACTGTGATGCCTCAGGTCAAAAGACTAATTTGCATTATCCCAACCATGAGTTCTCATGTGACATGAATATGAGAACTCTTCGTTGATCGTGTTCAGTGAACTCATTCTCTATTGAGCACCTACGTACTTGTCTTGATGTCACACACACCAATGACTCGAGACTAGTCACTCTCCCTGAGAGAAGACATAGCACGTACTGATCTTAACAAACTGTCAATGCCCAATTGACAATCCTATGATCAGGAACGTTTAGGATGTGTCAACGAAAGAATGGTCTCATGAATCTAACTTCTTTAGATCGCATTCTTCCAATCACATATTCCTTGGACTTATCGTTTAAGCATATAACATTTATATGAGACGGCTCAAACAATAATGTTTGCCCTTTAAACTACATTAGTTTGAAATGTCCGTAAAGTATCATCATATGATTGGTTTTAGGGCACATTTCCAACAATCTCCCACTTGCACTAGAGCCAATCAGCTTAGTCATCATTGATGATACCTCTTCTGTAATTCATTTCATAAATGGCTGAGTAGTAGGCCTAAGCAATGGATATCTATATGTTATCCATAGAAGCAACTTTGAGAATAACGACGTCACCATTATACATGATTCTCAATCATGTGGTTCAGTCTCTCATTTGAGTTCGGACCTTGATGAGACCTTGATTCCCTGGCTTGAGCTATCGCCCCATTAGTGTCATACACTTTCTGGTTGGAACCGAATGAAGAGTTCATGAATGAACTTTCCCATCCAAACAACAATGTTGTAAGCTTCTATATGGCAATATATTTTGCATACATGATGGAACACATTAAAGTCATTTACTTTTAACGTTTCCACCCAAATATCTCTTTAGTCATAATGAAGAGATATTCTATGATGGATTAGATTCATAATCTAATACATTTACGCTTCCATTACGTTACTCTAATTCTTCCTCATTCTTGAGGAATCCATCCTTAGTATTTCTTAAATACCTAAGAATTCACTTGACAGTTGCCATGGTTCTGATCCTGGGCTTGCACTGATATCATCTTGTACCGTTCTAGGTACGACTTATATCAATGTTTTCATACAATATGAAATACATAAATCACCTTTCTGCGTATGCATAAAGGATTCTATTTACGCATTATTTCTTTGGGAGTCAAAGGGTACATTCCCTTTGAGAAGAACAACTTCCTAGTCTCACTAGAATTGTCATTCTAATTGAAGTTTATCATCATATGAGAAACTTCCTAGCATCTCTTGTCTATTTTAGGGATTGATATAATCCAATTATACCTTGAAATCTATCATTATAGATTTCCATCCCATGTATATAGACTATGTCTCCCATATACATTCTATCATTATAGAATGTTTAAAGTCATAACTTTAACGATGAAGAATTCCTTTCATTTTCAAAATTAATATATATCATGTATATATATTCAATTTAGGAATATAATCAACTCCCACTAATCTTTTGTAAACCTAGTAAACAAATTCATTTACATCTTTATGAGAAATCAAACAATTGATCTTTTCTCATAAGACGTTTATGGCTCCCACTAGCTTGCTAAGATCCATGATGGATGGATCTCTACAACTAACATGTCTTAGAAGTATATATCATATATATATGGGTAATTGATAATGTCCAACGAACTAAATCTTATTTATGTTCATTCTCTTCCTAATGGAGAAATACATTATCTTACGATGCTACTTTCCTTGATATTTTTCAAGGAAATTACTCTAAATTGTTACTTTTTCCTTGGATCAAATCTAAGGAGGTAAATACTTTAGACGTCTTACTCATCTACTTACATTTCTTGAATTCTTTGAAACCTTTTGCAAAGTATTCGGACTTGTGTTTATTCAAAATAAACTATAGTCCAACCGAGAGTGATCTTCGGTGAATGTCATACAACATGAGTAGTATTATGTTGTGGACAAGTGCCACTAACATCTAAGTGAATCAACCTCAACAACTTTGTGATTCTTTCTTCTTTCCAAAAGAATAAAGATTCGAACATTTCGCCTCTATACAATTTTAACAAGAAGGTATTGGATCCGGATCTAACGATCCAAAGCATCCATCTATGACCAACTCGTAACTTATGTTTTAGAGGTATCACAACTCAGTTGGGATTAGTCACTACCTTGCAACCTTTTGGGTTTTAAGCATCATCGTATTCTAAACAGTTAAACTACCACATCATCTCTACTATAGAGACAACCAATTAGATTACAATAATCTAATTATTGATTAATAAAGAACAATGTTTTGTCAAACAAAACATTTATCCATCTCTACTATAGTGACGGATTTAAGTTCCTTAAAATTGGAATGTAAAGACAATCTTTAGTATTTTCCAATTTCTTTGGTAGTTCATATGAGGAAGTAAGTACAATCCGCTTTCGCAGAGATCTATATTCGATTCACGTTTGGAATGTGAAGTACTTTCTCTTCTCTCATTAATCTTCTACTTCTTATTAGCACACTTTTACATCAATTGTAAAACATAGTTACTAATACGGAATCAAGCATTCAAGTAGAAGAACCAACTGTTTTGAACTATTTCAAGAACATATTACAACACCTTCGAAAAGTGTGTTCTTGACACTTGCAAGACATTTCTTGCAAATACCCCTTCCAATGTCCATCCTTTCATAAAGAAAGTTTGTTCCCTTGGAGTTATTTTGCCTTCTTCATTTGACTTCCCTTTTGACTACAATAGTCATGGTCCCTAAACTCCCACTATCTCTCTTGAAACTCATTTCAAATGTGTTATACACATCAAACGATTTGGAGAGCGTGCGGTTATTGTTCACTATATAGTTTACAATAAACTTAGTGAACCATTAGGATAGGGACACAAAGGTAAAGTCCTTGCCTAGTTTCCGTCTCGTTAAGGTTTAACACTTCAACACTCAATGATTCAAAATCATCATAAGTCCATATAAATGGACTATTTTTGTCAACCAACCATTATGTTCTAAACATAATAACAAACTTTCAAGAATTGTTCAAGGCAACTCTCATTTCTTCATACAACAATTTGTAAGTGAAGAATCATGGCACATAAAGTGTCCATGCCCTTGTGCTTACTTCTCAAGTTCCTTATTCGTGTAACAAAGAGACAATCACTAAAGTTTGTGTTGATTAAGGGTTGTTCAAAGCAACTCTTATTTCTTCATACAACAATTTGTATTTGAAGAATTATGACATTAAGAGTGTTGTCTTTCTCATGTTAGACTTATCTAACATATTCTTCCAATGATACATTATCAATAGGAAGATTGTGAGGATGAGACTACTTAGTTACATCTACAAGCCATTAAAGACAATCTATGTGATTGTAGAACTAAGTCCGGAAATTAAAGCGTTCGGTTTTTCTTTGTCAAGTTTTGGATAGCGTTTGCAAATATATTGGTAAACAAATACATAACGAATATAAATTGATTGATTTTAAGCCATTTGATTTGGGTCTTTAAATCAAATAGCACCACCCACTATTTTTGGCAAATTCCATATCCCTCATCGGAATTCGAGAGTTTTGGAGGAAACTCTTAGTAGGGTATGGGAGGCTCACTATTACCAAGCCCACCTCACGATGATACGATGTTGGTTAGCAAAAATAATGATGAGAGAATAACGCTTTACTCATTTACAACGTTTGTAATTACCCATCTTGTTTGGCCTCTAGAGAATATTGCCTCACGATGATACGATGTTGGCACTATTGCACTTAGTTAAGTTATTCCCACCATGCTTAGTTTATGTAGGGGTTCAAGAATAACCTCACGATGATACGATGTTGGCTATCCTCGTTGCCTACACTCACCTCATCATATGCGTATAGACTCCTCCTGAGTGTAAGCATGCACTTTGTACTCCCCCATGATAGGGTGAAGCCGGTGTACAAGTCACAAACGATTGGAGCCTACCACGGTGGAAGGCCACGAAGAGATATTCAAAGCATCTCTCGCTTATCAACTTAATATTGATTTGGTTGAGGGTTTTTAGGTCTCATCACATATAAACATACATTTTAATCTAATTAAAACATTTTGATCCTATTACAACTATTGGTCCATTTGATTGATTTAGTTGTATATAATACTCCCACTAAGCTTTTAAAACGGTTTTTAAAGTAAGAGTATATGATACTACTAACATAAGGTTTGCATTCATTGATGGACTATATAGTTGCCTTAGGGCCTTAGGATGACTATGAACCTTTGATTCGATTCAAACACGAGCCTAGTGTTGAATCTCGGTCTAGGGATGGTGATTGATTTTAGTTACGCGTTTAATCACATTAAGGCGTGTTGTCTTATTGGGCGTTGGACCCAACTACTCCAATTTCATACATATCGAATAAAACAAGAAAGGAGTACTTCAAAGTAAATAAGAGCTTATGCTCTTTTACAACAATTGATCAAATCAAATTACTTTAAAGTAAAGAAGAGCTTATGCTCTTTTACAACAATTGATCATATCAAATTACAACCAAAATTTAATCTACACATTCCCATGGTTCAAACAAATTTGAAACGGCCTTTCACATAGCTCAATTATCGTAGGCTAAGGTTCATAATCACCATTTCTTTAATTAATCAACGCTTTAACTAATTAAACTTGAATGCAACATTTTCATTTGGTTTTTGTATCCATAGAATTGATTTAAATGGAACTAAATATAATGAAAATCCAATTCTCATTAAAGAGACAAAACAATTTTTGTTCTCATTCTATTTGGGCCATTTTGCAAAAACACAAACTTTTGGGTCAAAATACAAATACACAAAAGTATCAAAACTTTATTTAATTGCACAAAAGCACCCCACTATAGGGGTGGCCGGCCATAGGATAGTAACATAGAGTTTTTTGATAAAAAGAATTTTGTAAGTGGATTTTGGTGGGTGAGATTAAAGATGGTGGGGATGGTTTGAAAAGAAAATATACTTTGATATAATTAAAAACATTTAATTATTTCTTACCAACAAACATCATCCATCAACTAATATTCAAAATTATATCTTTGACATAATCATCACCCATTAACTAATAATCAAAATTATATCTTTGACATAATCATCACCCATCAACTAATAATCAAAACTTTATGTAAAACATAAAACTTTTGAATCAAAACTTCAAAACTTTTTGTTCTTGATAAGAACTTCAAGAAATATGAAGAACATACATGAAAACTCATAATAGCTCCATGGATGTTTTCTTTCATCAAAAACTCAAATTTTCACAACTCAAAAGAGGGTTAATATCCTAGGGTACTTAGGGGTTCCAAAAAGCACTTTAAAACCATTTTAACAAGCCTAACATGAACCCAAAAAATCACCCTTTGGATTTGGCCGAATTTCCCAAAACACTTGGCACCAACTTTTAGTTCCATTATTCATGCTCGTATGAACTACATCTACAACATTTGAGATGGCAAATTTTCTAACAAAATTTACATTCAAAGAAGCAAGAATAAAGCTTGTAACAATTACAACATTCAAATCATAAACTATGAACTACAAAACCCAAAAGGATTCACCAACTACTAGACTTAGGCTCTTGATACCACTTGAAGGAAAATTTGTGACAAACATGTTCATTTAAGCAACATCAATAGCATGCAATTAACATATTAAAGGCGGAATCATGCTTGTATGCACTTAAAACAAAACATTTACCCATGAAATTCAAAGCCTAGTAGATAGGTGAATCAAGACTCAACTAAAAAATAAAGTGAGTTGAGAAATCAATACCTTTGTAGATTCCTCTTTGCATAAGCAAAGGCTAATCACCCAAAGAGAGGGTCTTCATTCCTTGCATCTTGGATCCATGGATTTGGATGGATGAAAAGGTTTCTCCAAGTTCCCAAAATTGAGAACCTCTAAGTTTCCACACCAAGGTATATTGAAAGAAGAAATGAGTGACCTAGAGGAAGTAAGATTGCTAGATTTTCCCCTCTAGATTGGCCGAATTCTTTGAGAGCAAAGGGAGGTTTGTGTTCTCATCTTTACTCCCTAGAAAACCCTAAGGATGAAATGGCTATAAAGATGTCTTTATACCACCTCACAATGGAGTGGCAAACTTGCAATTAAGCCAAGTTCACTACCCTCCTCTAAATGGCCGGCCTATGGGGATTAATTGGGCTATTTGGGCCTTTGTGAATCATTATTCATTAAGTTGTCATACAACTTAAGTCAATGGGCTTGACGTTCGAAGCCCATTGGGCCTTAAGGTCCAAAACTATCCCGAGGTCTTCAACGAACTTATTCGTTTGATTAATAATCATATTAATTAATTCTTGCCATAAATAATTAAACCATTTAATTATTCTTACTCATCTCCGTTGAATCTTCAAACTCTACCTTACACGGTGTACGATCCATTAGGTTCTTTTTAGCGAGGCAGTGGGCGATTCAAACTCTTTCAAATCGATTGTGAATTGAAACTTACTTTCAATTCTCCCGTTAATGATAATACACTTTTAGGGCTTCCACAAACCATGAGTGACACCTAGCAGCATATCATGGTTACCCAAGCTAATCAGAAGAGGTGGAGAACCTATTCAGTTTAGGATTACAAATGCAATACGGTCTTTCTCTAATACAATACTCTTGACCACATTGTTTGGTTTGATAGTTTATTCATGTCTACTATCCAATGTGAATCTTTGTACTTATATGATTACCTTGAAAGTGATCTGGAACGCATTCCAACATCTCATTCATACTCTGGCCAGAGATTCCAAATCATATCATAGAGTATTCTCCCTCAAACAGTTTGAAGGTTAGAGATCCCTTGTTGCACATTCACTTGCCTCCATGGCTAAGTGGCTTAACCCCGACGATGCCGTGGACACCCTGATAGAGTAACGTTGACATAATCAAAGATTAAGGACCTAACCACAAGACAACTGTGATGCCTCAGGTCAAAAGACTAATTTGCATTATCCCAACCATGAGTTCTCATGTGACATGAATATGAGAACTCTTCGTTGATCGTGTTCAGTGAACTCATTCTCTATTGAGCACCTACGTACTTGTCTTGATGTCACACACACCAATGACTCGAGACTAGTCACTCTCCCTGAGAGAAGACATAGCACGTACTGATCTTAACGGACTGTCAATGCCCAATTGACAATCCTATGATCAGGAACGTTTAGGATGTGTCAACGAAAGAATGGTCTCATGAATCTAACTTCTTTAGATCGCATTCTTCCAATCACATATTCCTTGGACTTATCGTTTAAGCATATAACATTTATATGAGACGGCTCAAACAATAATGTTTGCCCTTTAAACTACATTAGTTTGAAATGTCCGTAAAGTATCATCATATGATTGGTTTTAGGGCACATTTCCAACAGGATGGCAGCGGACGGAGAAAGAGGTGGATGTCGAGGCATTGCTGCAACAGGTGGTGTTTGGGTTTTGGCGCATTTGGAAATGTCTGAATGAGGTCGTGTTTAAAGGGGTTTGAACTTTACCCCAAGTGGCTGTTGAGTTGTGGCAGCGGCATTTGGTAGAAGTGATACGGTGGGAGAGGGATGTGATGTTTTAAGGGTTAGGTTGCCTGGGGTGGGGAATGATTTAGGGGGATAACCGGGGGGAGGAGTTGGGAATTGGGGAGTGCACGGGGGTTGGAGTTGGATTTCAGAGGGGGATAGGAGACAGGGCGGGGGAGGGATGCTAGCAGAAACCCAGTTTTGGCACATTGAAACAAAATTGCAATGCGGTATGGATGAAGCATTCGAATGAGGGAGGGGTTGGGTGGGTCCTTCGGGATTTTGCAGAGATTCCGAAGCTAACGGGAGGGGAAGGAGAGGGGTTATTTGGGAATGCAATTATGGCTGAGGCTGAGGCAATCCGTAAGAGCAACTCCAGCGTTGGAGCCCTCCCCCTGGCAATACACTATTCAATCCACCTAATGAACAGTAACTGCCCTTAATGAACAGTAAGTAGCCCTGGCAATAGAATTTGCATCTCCATCGTTACACTTCAATAGCCCTGGCAATAGACAATAAAATACTAGATTTTTTTTTATTTATAAAATAATACAAAATAATTTTAATTGTAATATCGGATAAGATTTTTAATCGTTCTCGTTGCGCCACATGTCATTATCCGAAGTATTATTAAATAATACAAAATAATACAATTATTGGTGATGGATTTCTGATAAGATTATTAACCAACACTCCAATTGTGCCACGTGTCACAACGGTAACTTTTCAGAATTTTAAAACTATTTTTTCATTTATTTTTTAATTTATAAAGCATTTTAATATCCACCGTTGATCTCAGATCGAACGGTGGATATTAAATCTTACTTTTTTTTTTTTTACCGTTGAGATCTAACGGTCCACATTAAGTGACCATTAAGATCTAACGCACCGTGGGAAGCCACGTGGCTTCCCAACGGTAACGTACACTTTCTTTTTTTCTTTTTTTCTGATTTTTGTGTCGGCGACGCGCCCCCACGCGTGGGTGGGGTGCACGCGCCTAACACAAAAAAATTTAAATAATGCGCTGACGCCACCCTGGCGTCAGCCTTGCGTTACCCCCACCTCGGGCTCAAGGGCTGGCAATCCCTCACGAGCCCGAAGCTCGGGCCTCCCCCTTCCATCGGGCTCCCCCACGCTGGAGCGACGCCACCGGCCCTCGGGCCATTGTTTTGGACCCCTTCCCCCGAGCAAAATCCAACGCTGGGATTGCTCTAAGGGATTGGAGGCGGTGGTGGGTAGTGATGTGGGAACTAGTGCTAGGTTGGTGGTTGAGTCGGATTCTAAGGGCTTGATTCAGATGCTCAATAAAGCGGTTACGATTGATGTGATTCTTGAGATTTATCTCCAAGATATTTGGAGACTGGCAAGCTTATTTCAGTCGGTGAGGTTTTGCTTTACCCCTCATCATTGTAATCGTGCAGCTCATTTGATTGCGGCGTACGTTGTTAAGCATGGCGGGAGATTTGGCTGGGATGAGTTAGGTCATGCGTTTCTTTTTAATATTTTAGCAGAAGATGCTCATGTAACGATTTGAATTTAATTCAATAAAATTCTATCTTTTGACAAAAAAAAAAAAAAAAAAATCTTTTAGAACTTTCTAACATAATTTCACTTTACTATTTTACCCTCACAGTCATAAACTAAAATGAATAAGCTTCTTGATAATCAGAAGACATGATGGTTGGCAGTTGGTAATGAGTTTGTCAATTGTGATGACAACAATATTAATTAAACAACATTATTATGCTCCCACGTTTCATTTTATTTATTATATTTTTTGTGTTGTATCAATGTTTGATTAATGTCCCAACACATGGCCAAAATTCATGGCTAATGTGTTTCCCAAAAAAAAAAAAAAATCATGGCTAATGTCCTACCTGCCGTCCACCCAGGCTTGCATATAATTATGTGCCAAATTCTGCGATTTTCAACACCAAATCTACCTCTTGTTTGATTAGGGCACGACATTGAAAACGTGGTGTGCAAATTTAGCAAGTGTGATGTGAGGTTGAAGAAGGTTAAAAGGAAAAGATTTGAGATTTAAGTTTGCTAAAGATCAAAGCTTAAAATTCAACCAAAAAAAAAAAAACCCAGAAGAGATGCGAAAAGAGAAGCGAAGGATCCTCCATTAAAAACAGAGTTGAGGAGAAGTGAGAGAATTTTTCAATTCCGCTTGCTTAGGTGGAACATACAAACTATACTGAGCCTCCTTAAGTGCCCTCTAAAAATCTCGTCATTTTCTAAATTCCCTCATTCAAGGTGTAAATCGAGGTGCCATTTGTTACTACAATTTAGTGGTATTAATTTTCATTTGCAAGTAAAAGGTCTGAGATTCGAATTTCGTAGAGGACGATTTCAAAATTAATTTATTCTCCCACCCCCCCCTCAATAATGTAAATATATCGTTTGCATACAAAAAGGTTGTAAAATGACGTACTTGAGTCTTTTGGCATTTCTAAGTTCTCCAAAAGCCAAAATCTCTTGTCCAAATTTCTATCCTTAGGCTGTCTTCAAGGGATGAGTGAGAAACAAAAAGAACCCAAAATTTGGATCCAATTCTTCTTCAAGTGGTGTATTTTAGGGTGATAATTTTGGGATTTTAAGTTTGGAGGTCGGAATCTGTGTTTGCTACCCCTCCCACTCCCCCCAGTGGGTGGATCTGTGTTTGCTCCCCCTCCCCGCAGGGGTGGATTCCCACCCACACCCCCCGGTGGGTGGATCTGTGTTTGCTCCCTCTCCCCCTTCCACCCACACCCCCCTCCCTGCGGAGGGTGGATGAATAAGGTAACATGGGGAGAGGAGCCGACGTGAAGACTAGTAGCAGAGGGCTTCTATGTGAAGACCATCCCACGCTGGCCCAACACAAGTTAGTAGCCTAGGGTGGATAGATTGGCTGTGGAAAAGCGCACCAGTAGTAGGCTTTCTACGGCCCAGATTGGCGTGCCGTTGCCATCCATTGGCTGTGGTGCCTCCTGGGTTTTGATCCAGTGTAGCGAACCTAGCTACATCCTTTTTAAATCTAATGACTCAAATTCAATTTAATTAATTTTAGCGGTAATAAAAAATATCATATGGCTCAAATTTAAATCAAACAGTCAAAATTTTATTAAAAATTTAAATCAAATCCAACACCAAAACTCCTTCAAAACTCTACAAAAACAAATCCATTTGTACACTAATCCACAATTATCATACTTTGTGTTGTATTTTATCAATGTTTGATTAATGTCCCAACACATGTCCAAAATTCATGACAAATGTCCCACCTGCCGTCCACCAAGGCTCGCACATGATTATGTGCCAAATTCAGCGAATTTCAACATCAAATCTACCTCTTGTTTGAATAGGGCATGACATTGAAAACGTGGTGCGCTAGACCTCTTGTTTGATTAGGGCATGACATTGAAAACGTGGTGCGCTAGTAAATCTACCTCTTGTTTGATTAGGGCATGACATTGAAAACGTGGTGTGTTGAAGAAGGTTAAAAGGAAAAGATTTGAGATTTAAAGTTGCTGAAGATCAAAGCTAAAATTTGTTGAAGAAAAGCGAAATAGACGCGAAAACTAAAATTTGTTGAAGAAAAGTGAAATAGACGTGAAAAGAGAAGCGAAAGATCTGCGATAAAAGAATGTGGAGGAGAAGCAAGAGGATTTGTCAGTTCCGCCTCCTTAGGTTTGAAGAAAGTTGAGGTTCAACCATAAAACCAATTGGCAATATAGGGAATAGTTCAACCTCTTATAAGCCCATGTAAGGTCCTTCATCCCATCAATGTGGATTTATTCTCAACAGAACTTACAAAGTGAACTGGGCCTCCTTAATTGCCCGCTAAAAATCTCATCATTTTTAAAATTATAGCATTCAAGGTGTAAATCAAGGTGCTACTTATTACTACAGTCTACTGACATTCTTTTTCATTTGCAAGTAAAAAGTCTGAGATTCAAATATCGTAGAACGTGATTTTAAGTTCGCCTTCTAGATATCCTTCTCTTCCTGTTTGTTTACTTCGTCAACTAAACTGCTAAATACGCAATTCCCCTTGCAAAAACGAGCATAAAAATTTGGGCCTGAGAAAATTAGCCCATTTTCTGTTGGACAATTTAATAACAACATGGATTTTTCTAATTTCGAATGACAAATTCTGTTAGGACCATCAATCTTGGCCTTTAATGTTTAAGAAACAGACGAACAGAAACCCTAATCTTAAATGATTTGATACCAACATTATTGTAAAATCATCAATGTTTTTTTTTGTTTTTGTGTATTTTTGTGCAAGTTTTTATTTTTATTACCGGAGCCGGAGGACGCCATGCCTGAGTGTCGAAGAACCTTACACTGAGAAGGCCGGTGGGCAATAAGATAGAGCCTGAATAGGAGGCTTAGCGCCCGAAAACTACTCTAAGTTATATTTAAAAAAAATTAATAGTTTGAACCCGAAACACAGTAAATTTACAAAAAATATTTACCAGCAAGGACAATTCACCACTTGATTTGTATTTTAGTGCAGATTGTTTTGGGGAAGGGGGTGGGGGGAATTTGTAGAAAGGGATCTGAAAATGCTTCATATTCACCCAACCGAGGTTAAATGGACTCCCATTTTTTAATCTCTTTCAATTTTTTTTCCCTCTCACCGATTCCTATTCTCTCATTTCCTACCACAAAATAATCTTGTAAGTTTTCAGGAAAATTCAGATGTGGGATCAGGGGCTCAGAGGGACTGGAGGATGAGATTGTAGGGGTGGATCTCCCTCAATTTTATACATTTATGTCTGTGTTGGTTGATGCCCTTGATGTGTCACTTCAATTTCTTTACTTTTTATTTTTTTTTCTAAGTGCAAGTTTGCCTCGAGTTCAATTTTTATGTCACGAAATCAATTTCCATGTCACTACTAGACTATTAATATGATCTCTTTTGGTAATGCAATGTTATATAAAACGTTGGGTTTTTGTGGTGCTCGGCAACATTGTATATTTTTGGATTTTAACTGTTATATTGTATTTTAAAAATATAAAAATTAAGATTAACGGTTAAAAGATATTCCGATACCCAGGAGCATTATAAAATATTTGATGAAAGAAACTTGTACATAATTAAGGGTGGTTCGGTTCACTTTAATTAAATGCATTTGCTGTTAGATAAACAGTTCGGGCTTTTTTCTATTTTGATTTTTGGTTTTCCAAGCCTATCATTAGCGATATCAATGTACTCGTGTTATGAAATATTTGTTTTTTCTTCTATAGCCGCTGCATATACATGTACTTGTCTCTCATCAAAGCCGAGCAACCCAAACCTTCTGCTCTAACCTCAGTACACTCCCACCAAGCAAAACGATAAAGAAAAAGCAGTGACTTTCTGCAACAGTGTTCTCTCCCAAGTTATATGTGTCTGCACAGTAAAACTTTAATCATCCCAAATCTCCCAAAGGGATCAAAAAGTACTAAAAGAAAAGGTGCGTAATTTCGTTTCTAATCGTTACACTTTTTTGAGTAGTCGTAAAAATCCTTGTCTACGTAGAGATTTTTCGTATGAACACGAATATATCATGTATCAAGAGGACGGATCTTTAATCATTAATCTTTTACTGAACATTTAGTCATTCATTCACTCGATATACATGTTACGAACCAGTTTAATCCAAAATTTCCGCTCTATGAATGGGCACCATCCTTATGATGAACCTTAGATGACGGAAATGTAGCCCTAATTGTCAACTATTGCCTAAAAACTCCATGCAATCGATGTAGGAGCGTAATGAAACGGTCTCTTTTTGACTAATTGATATGTGATTTTCCTAATCTATATATCCTAGTATAAAATTCGAAGTGAACAAGCAGTGAGAAAAAAGAGTGTTGCCCGTATTAGGGTTTTGGATTCGTATACAGAAAAGACGGAGATGATTTTTATAGGACCCAAGAAATAATAGTAAGGCAAAGGAATCTGAGATGTGAGAAATGGTAAGTTGAGTAAATAGTGGGTTGGTGGGAGGGGCAGATTTAGAAAAGAAAGAATGTGAGAATTGAGATGGTAGTAGCAGCTCAGCCGTGGCTGGCATGCCAGACTGCCAGTGGTGATATCATTGCTTGTTAGGGGGAAGTGGAAAGTGGTGGCCTGTTGGGTTTTTACTCACTGCCGCTGTCACCCCCAAAACAAAAGATCCCCACCACCACCACCACCCCGCACTGTATTACTGCAGCTGAGGTAGATAATGCAGTAAATAAACCAAAGGACATGTATTGCAGTTGGAGGCCCTCTAGTTTGTTTGAGTTTTCACTTTGGTTCTTGTCACTTTTTTGTTTCCATTTCATCTCTGTAGTTTCGTTATGCTTTCATATGGCTCAACTAAAGATTTGTTTGGTTTGTAAATAATGAAAATTGACAACCAATAAGTGGAGGTCACCCATTTAACTTTTTAAACTTTTCCTTTTAATTTTTAAATTTTATTTTCTAAAACTAAAAAGTAAAACTGAAAGTTAGAAACGAAATCAATTATCAAGCAACGCTAAGTTTGTATAAAGAGATTTTACCTCATTTGACAAAATGAAAGTTGGCAGCGGCGGTGTAAAGCTGTAAGGAATAAAGCTCACACACATCGGCTAATAGAGGGTGGGATCATTAGTTGAGTCACTTCATTAGTCTTGGACAGTTAGATTTAGCCCTATCTTGATTTGTCATTTTTTCTCCGTCATTCTTTTATTTACTCAAAGAACCACGTCACTCGTTGCTTGTACAAAATAAGCCTATCACTTGTACCGAAATTAATTAAAGTAGTTAACGATGGATTTCACTATGGAGACTGGATACGATTTAATTTCGTGTCTGGGAGCGCAAGTAACGTGATACCCATGATGAACACACGGTTCGTTCAATTTGACATATTGGACAACGAATAATGCAGACAAAACAAAACTATAAGGATCACAATGCAAACAGAAAACAAGCTCTGAGGACGAAAATATAAATAGAGAAGAGAGAGCGTTTAAAATTTATAATTTTTAAGAAAAAGGGGGAGAAAAATGGGCGTGGGACGCATCACTGACATCTGAGCGGGGTTTCTGAGCGGAGCAGAAGGTCGAGTCTCCATCACATTCGTCTCCTTGTGCCGCGAAACCCGGACTACAGTCCCCTCCACATCCCCACTGGGTCCCATCACACCTCCTCATGATGGCATTTCCCTCTTTGATATTTGATCCCCTGCTACGCCTGCCTACACAACTACTCCTGCTCTACTCTACTCTCTTCTAATCATCACTAGGGTTTATAAATTCATCACCAGACACGTGATGTTAGCAGTCTTACCCGAGAGAGGTTTGCAGCCAGATTCATTTTATCAGAATCTTTTTCTATTAGATACTATTTATATTCAATTTTAAATAAAAAATTTATAAAAATATCCGATCGAAATATATATGATAAACAGATATAATTTGAAAGTTCCTAGAATCCTCACAAAGAGAATTCGATGAAAATCCTCACTCATCTTACCCTAGCATAGATTTTTCTATTTATTCATAATACACGCCGATACATTATATATTATAATATAAATATTGGAACGACATATATTTTATTGTTTCTTCATTTTCATAGTGAATACTGCAAACCGATTTAATCGACTATGGTTAAATATTTTTAGGAATAGGACAAGTTGATTGGCCCGCGACGTTGAGAGATCTTATACGTAATATTAGGTTATGTCTAATGGAGATTCGATGCAGTGGGCTAAAGGTTTAAAAGTAAAAAAATGATCTAATTTGTCTAAAAATTTATTTTTAACAAATGGGCGGGCTATAGTTCTATAGAGCCCTCTCTTAATCTTTTTTTTTTGAAGCTAAGCCCCTCACTTATAATAATTAATCCAAATTGAACGTCTAGATTTTCAATTTTCAATTGTAATTTAATTAAATTAACTAATAAATTTAAAATATAAACTTAAAACTAAAAAATTATTGAGAGGTCTATGTTTAGTCCCTATCAAATGGAGATAGTATATGAATATGATATGATATTGTTTATTTAATAATAATATTTTGTAAAATTATAACTCTAGACATGATTATATTTAATTTTTTTAGTTAAAAATGACCTTACATTATTGAATTGAAACATGACGGTGACCGTAAATATATCTCATATATGAATCATTGAAAATGAAAAACTATACACAAGATACACTCTCTATGGAGTAAAAAATAGTCAAGAAAATTATGGAGGCGACACTTTGACTCTTGGGTAAAAAGACAAAATTACCCTTGAGGCATATCGAAGCTTTTACGCGCAAACATCGAACAATCACAATTCAATCAATGTCAAAAGTGATCAAATAGGTAATTATTCAAAACCTATTTTATCCATTCTCATCAAATCTTCCTCACAAGGTAACTCTCAAATTATTTCTTTCAAATTATACTAATGAGCTAATTAATTGATTTATTACTCAATTAATTCATTAATTAACTAATGAATTATGAATCACACCCAAAAAAACCACTAAAGTGGCTGGTTCCCATCTCTCCCAAAGAGTACGACCACAGCCTATAAATACCACCCCATTTTCTCCAAAAAAAAATTCTAAGTTCAACACTCTTTTTAAATTCTAACTTTGACATTAGAGGTTTTTCTGCGAAAACCCCGCATTCATCGTAAACGCGTGAAGCTCTTAACTTTGATAAAAAATATTAAACGTTTTATAAGTGTAATTTTATCTAAAAAGAAAAAGACGAAAATTTGTATCTATATTCTCGTCACCTCCAAGACCGGCGTGAATGATATAATGCTTTACCTAAAAAAACTTACACATTAAGTTATATGATTAGCAAAAAAAGCTACAGTAACAGAGTATCGTACCATAAGTCTTTGTCGTTATCGTGATGAGATGGGTTCGTAGGGTGAGGGTGCTAATTAATACGGTGTGAGATAAATGTGCAGAAGTAGAAGCAACAAAACAACCCTAGCTATAGCCCTGTCTCTTCTGGGAGGATCCTGATGTCAATGGATTTGGAATCTGAGGATTTTCTATCAACTCGTTCTTGATATCTTGAACGGACGGTCAGATATGCAGCAAGCACGGGTGCTCTTAATTGCATTACAAAACAAAAAAATTAAATAAAACAAGCATAATTGAAAATAAATGTTGAGATTAAAACATTAAAGATACTCTCATTTATAGGTACCCGTAAACATTCTTTGGTCACTTGAAAATAAAAAAAAAACATTTCTGTTTAATTCGCACAAATGAACATGAGTTACGTGGAATAGTGTAGTCATTGTGCACTATAGAGATATGCTGAATCACCTTAATACTATACATAATGTTGAAGTTTCGGTCTCAATGGCCGATCTCAAATTCTAGTCCGAACTCCTTGTTGCTGCGTACTTGGTCGATGGTGGCAATCCTCTTACTCGGAACTACAGCAAGCGAGAAGAGGAGAGAATTATGGGACGTGAGTGTTGTGCGTGAAGAAGTAAAAAAAATTTCTTACCATAAGATCTATTTTAAACGATTAGGACTTTTTGATCTTCTGGATAGGGATATATTTGATCTGGAGAGGTTTCTTTTCCATATTTTATAATATTAGCACGAAAATTGAAATTAAATTTTAAAATGACAGAGAATTCGTAGATATTTTCACTTTTAAGAGAGATGTCCTTAGCAAACCACTCATAGACCAAAAAGGGCCCAAGGTGCCAGTGCCATTGATTCACTCACCAACTGCGGCCCTAGTTGTTGTTGTGTGTGTCTGTCTCCATAATTCAACATCCATGTAATGTAGTGTAATGATATTTTATATAATTATTATTTGTTTGGCAAACATTAAATGAATCAAAATAAAGTAAAGATATTATGTTGCTGGAGAACATCCCAAATGCCGCTTGAGTGTTAACGCAAGAAAGTAAAATAAGCTAAATCGATCAATATTGAAGCCTAATTATGCATGCTATTTTCTTCGTGCTTTGTACGTCTTTCTTTTCATCAATGAATATTGTACTTATTCTTAAAAAATTATCTATAACAATGTATTATTTGCAATCATATTTAAATTTTTATTTTTATAATTAAAAGAAGTTAGTGTGAATTATGTTATTATAAGTAAATAAAAAAAATTAACGCAGGAACATTTGCATGACACATGAATGATATGATGCGTAATTGCAGGTACTGGTATGGTATAGTTAGTTGGAAGAGAAGAGGAAATGCTAACCCTAAACCTAATCATCATGTTCTTATATTACTCCCGCAAAACACTACATGCGGTGGGGGGCGCAATATAAGCGCTGAAATCGAGCGCGTACGCGTCTCCCTCTGCCTACTACATTATTATTCATCCACCAATCACTCACATTCTCTCTCTCTCTCTCTCTCCTCTCTTTGTTTCTTTCTCTCTCTCGACACAGCAGCAGTAGTAGCCCAGCAGCTTTTTTTGAACTGTCATTTGAGGCTGCCGACGGTGTTGGTGGAGCTCAAAACAAACACAGCAGCATAAATCTTTTCCTTTTCGATGTTTTTTTAGTTTAATTTAATTTATTTCTTTGATTTTAGTTCAATTAAATTCCTCCTAATAAAAATAAAAACGACGTCATCGGCTGTATTTGCCTCCTTGGCTCTCCATTCGCGTGCCCTCCTTTTACGCTCTCTGTCAGATTTCTCCCTTCCTCTTCGTTCCGTCTCATCCCATCTCTCTCTCTCTCTCTCTCTCTCTGTGTCAACATATAAGTCTCGTCTCTTCTGTCCGTTTTCTTCACTTCTCTCTCTAGCCCGGGATTTTTTTCTCTCTCTAGGGTTGTTTTTGGAGTTTGAGCTCTCTCTCTCACCCTTTTCTCTGTCTGTTTCAAGAACACAGAAAGATCACGTCTTTCTCTATTTTATCATCATCCCAATTCTCACTGTTATCAGTCTAGGCGGGGATGCGTCGTAGTAGACGAAGTGTGGTTCCGTCGTGCACTTAAGCAGAAATGTAACTCTCTCTCTCTCTCTCTTTCATCCTCCTAATTTCCGGATTTCATATAATTTTGCAAAAAGTTCTGTACTTTATAGCATAAAAGTTTTGACTCTGCAATTCGGTTTGTGGGGTTCTGAGGAAAATCATTATCTTTTACCGAAACAAGATATTGGGTTCTTCTTAGTTTTATCTGCAATTACAGTCTCTATTTTATTTAAAACTGAAAGAAGTGCTTTTTAATTGTTTTGCTGGTTTTCTTTTCACGAAACTTTGCTGTAATAGAGTGATTCAGTGCCAATTGTTTTGCATGGTTTGGTTGATGATTGGAATTTACTGATTTTTAAGTGTGTTATCTCATTTTTTATATTAATTCTTTTAGTATGATATGTTGATGAAATTGATGGGGGTAGGAAAGTATATGTGTGGTAAATTTTATCATATTTACTGATTAAATTTTCATGATGGTAAATTAGGAAAAAAAAAAAACACTCGATAATTATAAGTTTTAAACTAAAACGCTATTCTCTTGTGATGCTCTAGAAGTTCATTCGGTGTCATTCTCCCATCATAAAGTCTATTAATTTTGGAGCGTTTTTCTTTGAAGTCTGATATATTCCTGGGCTTAGATGTGAATTTAACCCATTTTATGAATCTGAACTTCGAAACAGAAAAGAAAAAGAAAAATCAATTGGGTTATTCCCGTACCATAAGCCATAGGGGTTGTTCGACTTCTTAATTGGTTGATCATTGACACTCAAAAGCGTCGTGTCACTTTTGGAGAAATTTTTAGTTGTAATGAAAGAACTGGTGGTACGAGAGTATACCTGGTACATTACGTGTTTTTATGTTAGTGATAAGAAATTTTATTTTTTTAATTATTAATTTTATAACACACATTTCACGATTTATATAACGACACGTGATGTATTATCTTGTGTGACGGTCATACTGAAAAATTTCTCTCATTTTTTAGTGTTTTTAGTTGTTGGAATTTTGGAAAGAATAAATAAACTACCCTAACATCAACATTGGATAGCTAAAAACGTCTATTCGCTGCCCAAACGTGAATATCAGTTTTCATTTGTCACCTTGTTTTGTGAGCAATTGGGTTTCTTGATTTGATTTCGGAACCCTAGGATCAACTTTTGAGCATTGCTTGTTAGTGAGACCAGTTTTCGTTTTTCACCTTGTTTTTAATCAATTGTGTGTCTCTGTGCTTATTGTTTGTTAGGAAAATGTTAGGGATTGAGATCATAATTTTAGATCATATTTTGTAAATCACATGATGTGACAGTTGATATATGAATTTCATTTTTAATGATTTAAAGGAGGAATCCAACCACTAAACGTCATATTATTTGGTCTATAAAATATGATCTAAAATGATGATCTCTTTAGTCTAGCATCACCCTGTTTTTTATCGTACATTTCCTGTATATTAAATCACCGGTTATAAGTGCACTATAAATTGTAAATATGAAAATAATTGACTTATTCATCTTCTTACATATGTGAAATATATCATGTTATAGTTTGTCATTGTCCCTTTTCCTGTCTACAAGTTAATAAGTTTGTAAGGAAAGGATTTCTTTTGATACACATGTCAGACCTGATCTGCTCTCTAAGTTTAATGATGTGGCCGAAGAAATGGAAAATTGTGTTCGTTGAATACCAACTGTAATATATTTCACCAGCTTCGGCGATTCGAAACTCTAATATAATGCTAGTTAAATCCATCAGTAACTCTCAGTTTGTTATTTTGCTGATGTTTCAACCGTTGAACTCCAATGAGAATGCTCGTCTTTTTAATATTTTGCCGTCTCTGTATTTGGCTATTAGCGGTTGAATGGCTGGTGAAGGCACTAGGAATTTACGGAGTTTCCTTTGCTGCTGCAATTTCATTCCTTTAAAGAAAATTGATTGTTTGACGCAGACATTAGCCTCGTTATTTCTATCAGCTGGTTGGCGTATCTGCTTCTTATGTTTCATAACATTAGCCATTTTAGTTTCTTCCTATCCAGATGTTAATTTCGTTTTGGACGTTAACGTATGATTGCATGACAGTAGAAGATGGACTAATATAGTGACTTCTTGATTCCAGATACATTATGAGGAGTTTCGGTTTGAGGCAATGGACAGTTATACTTGCTCCTGGAAATGAAGGAGAGACAACGTTGGAGTGCTGAAGAGGACGCTTTGTTAAGTGCATATGTGAAGCAATATGGGCCAAGGGAGTGGAACCTTGTATCACAGCGCATGAACACAACCCTAGACAGGGATGCCAAATCTTGCTTAGAAAGGTGGAAGAACTATCTCAAACCTGGCATTAAGAAAGGATCCCTAACGGAAGAGGAGCAACGCCTTGTCATTTGTCTTCAAGCCAAACACGGAAATAAGTGGAAGAAAATTGCTGCTGAAGTCCCTGGTCGTACGGCTAAGAGATTGGGCAAGTGGTGGGAAGTGTTCAAAGAGAAGCAGCAGAGAGAACAGAAGAATAACAAGACAGCTGACCCGATTGTGGAGGGTAAATACGATAGAATTCTTGAAACTTTTGCTGAGAAGTTAGTGAAGGAGCGTGCTGGCCCAACCTATCTCATGGGTACTTCAAATGGTGCGTATCTTCATACTGAAACGTCTTCTCCAGCACCAACGATTCTTCCTCCTTGGCTTTCTAATTCCAATGTGTCCTCCAATGTGAGGCCACCATCTCCTTCTGTTACCCTGAGTCTGTCCTCGGCAGTGGCACCCTCTCCTCCAATCCCTTGGCTGCAGCAGGATAGAGGATCAGATAGTAGTTTTGCTTTGGGAAATTTGCCACATCATGGGGTAGTTCCTGCTTCTGGGGAGAACCTAGTGATATCCGAGTTGGTGGAGTGCTCCAGAGAGTTGGAAGAAGTGCACCGTGCTTGGGCAGCGCATAAGAAGGAAGCATCGTGGAGGTTAAGAAGGGTGGAGTTGCAACTGGATTCAGAGAAGGCTAGTCGGAGGAGGGAGAAGATGGAAGAGATTGAGGCGAAGGTAAAGGCTCTAAGGGAAGAGCAAAACGCTGCTCTTGACAGGATCGAAGCAGAATACAGGGAACAATTAGCAGGGCTAAGGAGAGATGCAGAAGCGAAGGAGCAGAAGTTGGCTGAGCAATGGGCGGCAAAGCATTCGCGTCTCTCCAAGTTTCTCGAGCAGATGGGAGGCAGACCAAAGATTGCCGAGCCTAATGGTCGGTGAGAAATATGTGTTATACATGTTCATTGCGGACGTGTGAGGTCCGAATTTCTGTTTTCTGTTGTCTCTTTTCTTTTGATCTCGTATGTTTCTCTTCAGAAATGCTGTCATAGGTGTCTAATTGCTTATACCGACTGCCTATAGGCCTGGACTGAAGGACTGTATTATCTTTTCGCAGCTATTACAATTATATTTTTACCTGTTTCTCGAAAACTTATGCTTCCGTGTTAGAAACTAACTAAAAATGATCTAGCTCTTTGTTTTAAACAAATCTAACCACGAGGAAGGGGATTTGAACTCTTCGTATTACAAGGACAAGTCTAACCGGGCATTGAGTATTCGAAAACTAATGAAAATGGTTTGAAAACTTTGAGTTTTAACGATAAGGATAAAATAAAATGTAAAGTGAATAGTATTAAGATTGATTTTTTAGTGTAAAAATATGATTTTTTGTTAAAGTAAACAGTACCGGAAGTTTTTCGATAAAGTTCTCTTTTTGTTTTGGGTAAAGACATTGAGTATTGAGTATCCTTTGTTGGGTTTCCACGGTGGACTCCATATATCAATCTGTGGCCTGGAGTCTTTTTATTCTTTTGAATGTCTAACTAGAGGAGGGTTTTCATGTCTGAAGCCTGAACGGACATACAATAGCATCAATGCTAATCTTACTTGAGGAATTTTACCGTCGTGCATGCAAATCACTTAATAAGTTCACGTACATTGACGACTGATAACCATCCATGTAGTGTTGGAAAGAAAAAACTTTCTTGGGCATATAATATAATCACTATTGTTCTCACTCATCACGTCATACTGGTGCATGCAATCACTTAATAAACCCACAAACATTAACGACTGGTAGCTATCCATGTAAACATGCAAAAATAACTTTTCTATGTTGATAGTAAAATAACTATTGCCCTCTCAATCATCACCACATCGTGCATGAAATCACTTATAAACCTACAAACAACAACGATGAACAACCATACAAGTAAAAATATGCAGCAAAAAACTTTCACATGTTGGGAATATAATCCAATTGCTCTCTCACTCTTTCCTTGTAAACCTAGATAATGTCTATAAAGTACACTTCATAAGACCATAGAACAATCACGAGCAATTGTAATGCCTCAGGTTCCTGTTTGGTTTCTGTTAATGCTGATGCACGTCTCAACTACCTTTGGGATTCCGAATAATTTTTGGTATTTTGGTACATTCGGCAAATAGATCAATTACAAAGCAGGGGGTGTTCCCCTCCTTTCACAGAGAGGTTCATACATATAAGGTTGCTTCCTTCCTCCTCCGAAAAGATTAATTGATTCAAACTGACAAATCCAAATAATTCAAAGCAAAACCCTAGATTTCGAAAATAATTCGAAATAAATACCTCGATTTGGGGCTTGAGAGTTGCTCGAGAGAGAGAGAGAATCAGAGAGAGAACCAAAAAGAGACTGTAACAGGTGTGTCCGTGTGCGTGTGGTTTGCCTGTGGTGTGGTCGAGAGAGAGGTACGATGTGGTAGTTGCCGAAGTTTAGACTTGGGAGAAGTTGGGCGAAGTTGAAACACTGATTGATTCTGAAGCAGACCTTAACCGTACATGATCTTCGAAATGCAACTGACCAGCCAATGAGTATTCAATACAAGTGTCAGATGTAGATGCTACAGGATGAGGTAAGTTTTGAAGGGAGGAGGATTCTCTTTTCCTTTCCCTCCCCTCCTAATTTCTCTCATCTTCTCTTCCCTTCTATTTGAACGATTACGGTTTAGTCACGTCAACATCTTATATTGATTTTTTTATAGAGACAATAAGACAAAAAACAATACGTAAGAGGAGGGGAAAGAAGAGGACGAGAATAGGAGGGAACAAAATCCAACTCTATTTTGAAACACTTTTTTTGTTACGGTACAAGGTCTAAACCATGATGTGATTTTAGAAACTTCCTTTATTAACATGTTTTGTACCCATTTAAAGTTTCTAAAAATGGCATAGAAACTAAAGTTGAAGGTGCTAAGGAAAAATTTGAATTCTCTAGAGAGGCCCAGACACAGTATGTTAACTCCATACAAAAAAAAAAAAAAAAAAAAAAAAAAAAAAAAAAATCCTTTGTTCTTTGAAAGAAGAAATACACTTTAAAAGGATTAAAGAACAACTTCCTACTAAAATAGTTAAAGAACAGGTTGAGTCCATATAAAAAGAATTTGAAAATCAAGTTTGTGCATAAATTCCTAGTACTTTTTGGGATGGTAAAAGGCACATTGTTGAGTTCCCTTGTGAGCCTGATTTTGATAAAAAGAAGATTCCAACAAAGGTTCGACCTATTCAGATGAATAATAGGTTAATGGAAATATGTCAACATGAAATAACTGAGCTTCTTGAAAAGAAGCTAATTTGTAAGAGCTACTTGCTGTGGAGTTGCTCAGCTTTTTACGTGGAGAATGTGGCTTAACTGGAATGAGGAGCTCCCTAATTAGTTATAAATTGCAAGCATTTGAATAAACCTCTTAGGTGGAAAAGGTATCTCATTCCTAATAAGAAGAATTTGTTAGACATGCTGAATTAAGTAGTAATATTTTCAAAATTCGATATGAAATATGGTTATCGGCATATTCAAATTGTTGAAAAGAATAAGTATAAAACTGCATTTGATGTGCCATTACATTACAAATGGAACATAATGCCTTTTGGATTGAAAAATGCTCCTCTCGAATTCCAAAATATTATGAATGATATTTTCAATCCTTATACTACTTTCACTATTGTTTACATTGATGATGTTTTGGTTTATTCTAACTCTTTGGAACAAAACTTCAAACATATTAATATCTTCTTGAAAGTGGTGAAGAATGAAGGTTTAATTGTTTCAGCCAAAAAGATGAAGCTCTTTCAAACAAAAATTCGATTCTTAGGTCATAATATGCACAAGCGGTTAAGTTACCCATTGATCGAGCCATTACTTTTGCTGATAAATTTTCAGATGAAATTCTAGATAAAAGGCAACTACAAAGATTTTCAATATGAAATTTATTTCATATTCCTCTCATCACTCCTCATCAATCCCTTATTGATTTTATTCAAAAGGTAACTTCCAAAACTTTCTATTTAATTTAGTAATAGCTGTCATGTTAATTGTAATATATTATTTCACATAATATCTAGCAATTATTCACCCCAATTACACCATACATGGTTGTCCACTCTCCACCAAAAGGGAAGGGCCACTCTCCTATAAATAGCTCTATCATCCCTCTAAAATGTTAAGCCATTTTGCTACCCACAAACTCCTAAACATATTCTTTTTAGAATTCTAACTTTGATATCGGAGATTCTTCGGCTAAAGCCCCCCATTCATCGTGGGCGCGTGAAGCTTCTGGTCTTAATTTTAGGTGTTATTATTTTACAAGTGCATTTTCGTCAAAGGAAGAGACGACGGAAATTTGCATCCACAATAATGTTATTGGTACTCTAAAAATCTCATCATGCATTTTCATAAGTATATTTTTCTTTTTAAACATAGAAAGTTTGAAGTGCACAATAAGATTTTTGTAGTGTCAATAACATAAGAGGAGGGAAGTTGACACAGATGTATGGAAGAGAAATCCCAGCCCTAGATTTATAACAAAGATGGAATCTTCATGAAATAAAAGGCATGTACAGTGAGCATGGATCTTCAGAAAGAAAATATAGAGTTTATCGCTGGGGCTATATATTTGGATATTTTTGTCAATTAGGGGAGTTTGTGGGCGGGTAAAATTAAGGGAAAAATTGTAAGAAAATATCTGGCTCAAAATTTAGATTATATGTTTGCATTCAATGTCCCAAATGTTCATTCATAATCGCCCTCCAGTTGTTATGACTCTAGTAATTTGAGAGTTGGTGACACTGTTGTCATTGTGCTTTGGCTTCAAGACGTAACAATAGAAAAAGATAGGCACCTAATATTTTAAAGTTAGTGCATGTATGTATTTAATGCTCTCTTTCATACCTCTCTTTCTAAGCAAATTACTTAAATACATACAATACAGTGAATACACCCAATGCAATTTGAAAATATTCGAGTTTTATGCAAAAAGTTGTGTATGCTTTTAACATAGAGAGTCTTAAGGAAACACTCATGATACTGTTCACTTTTAACGTTAAGGACATTTTTACTTTAAAAAGTTACTTATGGTACTATTTACTTACAACACTTTTTTTTTTTTATCATTTTGGTTAAAACTCAAAGTTTTCAAGTTCATTTCATTAGTTTTCCTTTTAACATAAGAAGAAATCTTTAATGCAATCAGACAAGAAGGAGGAGTTAATCTTGAACAATAGTACCAAAAGTAGCACACCAAGGGAAAGGGATCCTCGGATCCCTTCCACTAAATTCATCCAATTAGTCAATCCGGACTCTTAAAATTTGATTCAATAACTACAAACAGGGAGTCTCTTTAAAAGGTATAATAACTTTAGCCATTTAATCAAATTTTAAGAGCCTGGCCTAGGTGATTGGGTGGATTTGGTGAAAGGGATCCAGAGAGAATCCTTTTCCCATACCAAGAAGCTGTAACCATGTTTGAGAAGTTAGAGATATTTGGCTTCAACAAAAAGATGTCCATGTTGACGAGGTATTATGTACCTGCAAACTCAAAGATGTGGTATCAACTCTAAAAAGTCAAAGCAAAAACAACTTTAGAGAAATATATTAGTTCATTTTAAACTTTAAATTATGACATTGCATATTATTTTCATACTTATTGATAATCATTACTATGTGGAGACAAGTTTCACTAAGACGAGACCTAGAAAATATATAACTTATTACAATGTGGAGTTTACTCTTATACATAACCATGGACGGAGCCAATGAAGGCTCACTGGGGGCAGATGCCCTCACTCAAGTAATTCGTTTGTTTAGTTGCAGACTACAATTATATAATATACACGGGTTATCTTTACAAAAAATATATGTATCTAATATCCAACATGTATTCATTCTACTTATACTCTATATCAAATATTATATGAGCAATAGTGTTCTTGTTCTGTCATTCAAACCGAAAAAATCCTCTCCCGCTTATCATGTATTATATTTTTCTTATCACTTTGCCACTTTTCACTACTATATTGAAATTTTTGTAACATTGGAATTGTGATACATCATCATTTGAAACCATTCTTAATATCATATTGCGTATAACCATACTATAATAAGATTTTCTTAGTTGTTTTTAGTTGCCCCCACTAGAAGAAATTTCTGGCTTCGTAACTAGCCCAAGTTGAGACTATAATTTTTTTATGACTTTAAGGTTATTAATTGACAGAGTTATGGAGAGGTTTTACAAACGTGTTAAAAATAACCACATTTGATAATTCGTTGCAAATTAAACTGTAATCATCAATTCCTCACCTATAATTTTGCATACGATTCATGTTGTTTCTTGACGGGGATCATTGATGCATTCCATGATCGATTATGTGCAAAATATGTAGTGAAAAAATATGATAAAAATGACCAAATGAATGAGTCTCGCTCTTTTAGATCCATACATTTTTTTATACAACAATATATTTAGATTAATAAGTGGCAGAATATATTGGTATTGAACTTGCCATTTCATATATCTGAACTTAATGCTTTTTACTTAATTACATATAACAGAGAAATATTACTAGACCATAGTACTAAATAGTCAAAATATTGTAGTCTTATGATTAAACAAACTGAAAGTAAAAAGAACTTAATACTTTTGAATCAATACATTCTCATTTAAATCTCATGCATCGAGATCACCAGGCAATGGGACAGAGATACATCACGGTTATTCTAAGGTCCTCCAAGTTGGGACACATCTTGTGATTAATCATCTCGCACCCCTCCTTATAGGCGATTAAGTCATGTCAACTCTCAGTTCTTGTTCCCGCTTTTTCTATCGCTTCTGTTTTTTTCTTCAGATTGGGGCACATTCTGCATCTGAAGCTTGTCTCTTCCTTGGTGCGGATCTTGTCTCATCCTAAACACAAACAAAGAAATATTGTATACTGAACAAAATCAACTGTTTATATTATATATATCTTAAAGTTCTACATGTCAAAAATATATACATATAGATGTGTATATAATTAAATTGCTGGATCTAACTCACCTCGTCATTAAATCCTCCCAAATTTCTTTGGGCAGTCCAAATGACACCATGTCCTCACCGATCACCGTGGTCGGCGATCTTGCTGGCTTGTCTTGGACTTGTGCTACCTGTGGATATGCAAAACAAGTTAGGTAAGAATGAAACATACACACATACACACATATTATAGGGTTAATTAAACGAATGAAATTATACATGGATGTTTGGTGTCATATTCATGGGGTCAGCATCTTGAGGCGGGTGGTATACTACAATCTGCATGTTTTCGGGGTTTCCACGGTCTGTATTCTCTGACCACCTCGCCTTCAACCCTGCTGTTTTTGCCTGTGTAAACTGAAAATGTTCCAACAATTACCGTATAATCAAATTCCAGTTAAACCAAGAGTACTTTTTAATTAGAGATGAGGGGCCAAATTAGCCAAGAGGCAGGGACTTAGAGAAATCAACAGGGGCCTGTATCTCATGTATAGTACTACTCGAGCTCTCCATAGGACTAATAATACCTTTTGGATCAACAGGGGCCGGTATTTCATGGTTTTCAAAGGGTAGGACTTCTCGAAATACCATTTGAGGTGTGGAGGATGGTGAAACAAAAAAGTTTTGAACATCATTTGAGGTTAAATTCAAAAGATCTTCAAAAGGTATCCTGATGGCATACTATCACATGAGAAAGACATTTTGGAGAGGAGATTTAGGGAGAGATGGAACTACTTTGTGAAAGGAATAGAAGCAAGAGTACAAGGACCGATGGAGAGACTGTACAAAGATGTAGGGAACAAAAGCTAGTTCTAAATTTATAGCGAAGAAGGAACCTGCATAGAAGGCAGGCACATTGGGCACGGAGATGTTTTGGAAAAAAAAAAAAATTTATTGCGGGCCTTCATTTGGATAAAGGATTGCCAATTAGGAGAGTTGACGGCCGATAAAATTATAGAAAAAACCATTAGATAATATCTGGCTCAATTTTTTCAAATTACACGTTTACATTTAATGTCTGAAAAATTTATCTATTTTCCCGGTTTCAGTTGTCATGACTCTAGCGTTTTGTGAGTTGGTGACATTATCTTCGTTGTGCTTTTGTCGATTATGAAAGTTGGTGAGCCGATAACAAATGAAACGAAAAATATTAGACAACATTTCGTTCAAAATTTTAAATTGATTCTAGGATTTTGAGAGTTGGTGGTATTTCTTTCATTAATCTTTTCGTCTATGGTTTTTTCTTAGCTTAATCACTTTATTTTAAAGCTTCCAAAATTTTGGTTGTTATCAAATTGATTCAGGTGTTATTTGAATCAATTTGATAAAAGCATGTACATTGAACACAAAGGTGTTTTGAAATAAAAAATTACTGCAGGCCTTCATTTGGACAAAGGTTTGCCAATTAGGAAAGTTGACGGGCCGATAAAATTATAGAAAAAACCGTTAGACAATATCTAGCTCAAATTTTCAATTTACATGTTTACATTCAGTGCCTCAAAAATTCATTCATATGTCCCGGTATGCAATTGTGACGAGAGTATTGTTTTGTGAGTTGGTGACGTTGTCCTTGTTGTGCTTTTGCCCATTATGCAAGTTGGTGGGCCAGTAACAAATAAAAGGAAAAGTATTAGACAATATTTGGTTGAAACTTTTAAATAGATTCTAGGATTTTAAGAGTTGGCGACATTTCTAGCATTGTTCTTTTTCTGTGTTTTCCTTAGCTCAATCACTTGATTTGAAAGTTTTCAAAAACTTACATCTACAAAATTAATTTTGTTTTTATCAAATTGATTGAGAAGTTTTGATTGAGAAAACTTCTCAATTAACTTGATAAAGGCGTGTATATTGGGCACGGATGTGTTTGAATTAAAAAAAAAAAGAAGTTATTGCGGGTCCTCATTTGGATAAAGTTTTGCAAACTAAGAAAGTTGACAGGCCAATAAAATTATAGAAAAAATTGTTAAACAATATCTGGCTTAATTTTTCAAATTACATGTTTACATTTTATTTCTAAAAAATTCATTTGTCCTCTAGTGTTATATGAAAGTAAGGAAAAGGTAATAGACAAAATATGGCTCAAAATTTTAAATTGATTCTAGATTTTTGAGAGTTGGTGGCATTTATGTCATTGACCTTTTTATCTATGCAGGGTTTTTGGTGAAATCCTATCATCAAAAGATAAAGCACGTCAATTGAAGATATATATCATTTCATAAGGTAAGCTCTACGAAAGAACGTGGTTAAACTAGTCTACTGGAAGACAGATGAATCCAACGCACTGTCAAAGGATTGATTTATATATCTCAGGGAAATGCTTGGAGTTAAGTCAGTAAGTAATTAGAAGGAAGTGTTAGAGATTAATTAGCTTACTGAACTTGCTCCAAGAATTTTGTCCTATTGTCCTTATGTTTTCATTTGCAGGATAGCATCTTGAGATCAGATGCCCAAGTTTAACTCTTAGATTCATTCCTAGTTTATGGCTTAATTACATGCTATTCGATCTCCATGTGTCACAATCTCATGGTGTCTTGTATTAGGTTTGGATTTGTGCAAGCATTCTCTTACGTCAAGGAATATAGCCGTTTTGAGTTGATGATGAATATCCCACAAGAGGCAGGCATAGAGCACCGAGAGGTCGAAGCTCATGATGAGGTGGTGTTGGTGGCACGAAGTCCACCAGATACAACCCTAAGCTTACCTAACGCTCTCGGTGGTGCCAAGGTTGGAGGAAGAGGGTGTTGCACGTGGAAAAGGGAACAAAATTTTCTTTACGTCTTACCTTTTCGCTCTACAGATTCCACGATCCACATAGGATCGTTTAATTTGAGCTGGAACTGTTGGGCCAGCTTACTGGACCAATAAGAAAATCGAATGAGAAGCTCGAGTCAAGGCATAGCACAATCGGTCGAGCCTCCCGTATCAAGTTCGAATTTTACAAGGGTGCCCTCGTAAAGATGCCGGAGAGCAACCCGGCTGGAGCTCGTCCATCAATAGTAGTCCACGAAGATAAATTGTTATGATCAACATGGATAAACTGGATTTTATGAGTATATGTTGTTATGCAAATTAAATTCTATTAACTAGCATAAAAATATTCTTATTTAGATTAATAAGGAAATTTAATACTCCGTTGTACTAAACAATTTTAATAAAAATTCGGATTCTAATTCCTTCTCAATCCAACTTCTATTCTTTTCATTACTTCCAATTCTAATAATGAATCAGTTAGCATGCATGCCATCAATTTCATAAATAATAGAAAATTTGAATAAGAGAGATTCAAATTGTCGTTATCGTCATGCAATATCAAGGCTAATCTATATAGCATTGGCATATGCAATAATTCTATAACTATGTCAAAATTCATATAAAAAGAAGATAATACTGCACAAAAAACTGTCTGGTATTTTACATTCACCTAGACACATAATGATCCATAGGTGTTAAAATCCAAACAAACCAAAGAAAATTGTCTGCTGCAAGCCTGCAAGTGGTGGATTCTTTTGATGGTTAGCGTTTTTCTCTTCGATCTACTGCGTTTCAGGTTCAAACTGCCCCTCCCTTTAGTGTAGATTAGTGCAGAATATCGCTTGTAATTGAAAAATAATTGTATATTAAATTTCTTGTAGGTTGAAATCTTTCCCGTTTAGCGGCCTGAGTCCTTCGAACAAGCCCTCATTATCAACCATTAATTCCTCAGCATTTACTTCCGCCTTCCTTTTCCTTCGTCTATCAGATGGGTATGCTTCATAAAGTATGAAGGTAACCACTTCAACTCCTAGAAGATAATTCATTTGTTCTGTATGTATAACTGCAAAGTAAACATTCATTTTCAGAAAAAGAGAACTACTCATAGAATTCTTGCAGTTAACAAGTACAATCAGCAGTAGAAAAAATATGCATGTCATGATATAGATCACTTTCTATACAGAAAAGTACTTTACGTTCTCAATGTCAAGACCATCCAGAGGGAGATTTTCCGGAAGCATGAATGAGTCGACAATATTTATCCCATCCAAAGTAGTGCTGGCTTTCTTTCCTTCCTGTTACATGAAAGGCAAAGAAAGTTATGTGAGCGTCATGAGAACATTTCTATATTTCTCTATAGTCTATATATATGTATATCAAAGTCAGTTATATGGTCACTATATGTACTGATAAAAAGATCAGATGAGCGGACAAGCCACCTGCATGCATGTTCAAATTCTGGTTTAATTATTAGCATTTGAAGGTATAAAATAGATCCTCTAAAACTCATCTTATACATACATATATATATATATATATATAATTTGTACATACCAAACTCAAGCAGGGTTTTTAAATTAGCTTGTAGACAGAGTCACTGTGACTTATTCGGAGAATTTGATTGTACAATGCTTTATGAAGATTGACTTGCAACTCATGACTTTGGTCATTAGAACTAGAGCCCTCAACAACTCTAGCTTCCATTTGTGCGCTTGATCTCCCAGCCCTTGATCTAAACTCGACAGAGTTGTCTGCTGATGATATAGTTGTCTCACATGGAAAAGACATTTTAGACAAGAGATCTAGAGAGAGAAAGGGAAAGGGAGAGAGTACTTCATGAAGAGAATATAAGCAACAAAAGTACAAGGAAGAGGAGAGAAATTGAACACAGATGTATGGAAGGGAAGGGATAGGTCTAAATTTATAGCAAAGACGGACCTTGCAAATTAAAAAAGAGTTTATTGCGGGCCTACATTTGGATAAACTTTTGTCAATTAGGAAAGTTGGTGAAGCTGTAAAATTAAATATAAAAAATGTTAGATAATATCTGGCTTAATTATTTTTTTACATTCAATGTTCAAAAAATTCGTCATATTTTCCCAATCCAATTGTCATAAAACATGCAAATAAAACAGAGGTATGAAACAAATAAAACATGCAAATAAAACACAGAGGTATAAAACAAATAAAACATGCATAAAAGGCATGGACAATGAATAGTAAGCATAAAGGTTTCTTGTAAAAATAGAATTTATTGCGGGCTTCATTTGGATAACTTTTGCCAATTAGGAAAGTCTGTGGTTCGATACAGGTTGAAGAAAAAAAATGTTAGAAATATATGACTCGATTTTTTTAAATTGTAAGTTTACATTCAATGTCCTAAAAGATAATTCATATCCACCAATTGTCATGACTCACTTGGGTTTTCAAAATTAATTTTGTTCTTATCAAATTAATTGAGGTATTTGCTCTTAGAAATGCATTTACAATGAGCATATATAGCAGTCTCTTGAAAAATAAAATAGAACTCATTTCTGGCTTTTGTTCTTATCAAATTAATTGAGGTGTTTGCTCTTAGAAAGGCATTTACAATGAGCACAGATAGCAGTCTCTTGAAAAATAAAATAGAACTCATTTCTGGCCTTCTTTTGAATAAACTTTTGTTACTTATTAGGAAAGTTAGTGGTATGGTGTGAATAAAGAAAAAAGGTACACTATTTCGCTCAATTTTTCAAATAACAAGTTACATTATTGGGCTATGACAGAGGCCGCATGGGGGTTTTCCGGATGTCTGCTAAGTTAGGGCACGCTCATCTCGGATAACTCATATCGACTGTAAAGTCCTGTAATCTCTCAGCCGTTGCAGTTGCTCTTGCTTCTACACCACCGAACATAGAAGGACCGGAAGGACTGTTAGCATGTCCTTCTCGAGAAGAACTGCAGGAAAAAATGCTTGGTGGAGATGGGTTTTGCTGCGGAACCTTCACAGGTTTTCTTTCGGTCTCCATTTTATGAATAACTTTCAGGTTCGTCAAGTTTTCATAGGCTGACTTAAAAAATTCTGTCACCCTTTCTTCTGTATAGGGTTCGCCATCAAAACCCTGCACATTTTCCTCTGAGATTTTATTGTTGTAACAGTCAACATCCGAAGCTTTTCTCAGTCTCGGTGCTGAACTTGTCCTTATCTCCTTAAAATAAACCAAGAAATATTGTATAGTGAGCAAAATCAACTGCGTATATTATTTATTTCAGAGTTTTATATGCGAAATATATACAATATATATAGTGAATGAAATCAATTACGTATATTAAATTGATCAATCTAACTCACCTCGTCATCTGAGCTTGCCCCTCCTTGTTTAGGGAATTTCTCATACATCATAAATCTAACCGCCTCGACAATCGATCTCATCAGGCAAGAGTTTGATTTCTCATGTCTATAGAACTGCATGAAACATTTCAATTTAAAAAAATATATGACATTACTTTACTCCAATGGATTTTAAAGATTTTAATCAACAGTTTATAAATCTAGGGTTTTTAGGGGAAAAAGAAAAGAAAACTCAGTTTTCAAAATTACTTAATGAATTTCTCCAACAAAAAAAAAAAAAAAAAAAACTCAATATCTGTATTATATATAAAGGGAATGAATTAAATTACCGTGTCCTTCCCTCCCTTGGTTCGTCGTCTTTGAGTAATCCTCCAGCCATCTAGTCTTTCAGAGAAAGAAAATCGGTGAGGAGGCCCCTCCGGTATCAACTGTAGCCATACAAACACATGATATTATTATTAGACATTTCACACTACAATTAGTTGATATAATAGTAAAGCTATATGTATATATATACCGTCTTTAAATCCTCAGAGAATTCTGTGGGCAGTTCAAATGACACCACCTCCTCTCCGATCACCGTGGTCGGTGATTTTGTCGGTTTGTCTTGGACTTGTGCTACCTGTGGGTGGATATGCAAAAAAAGTTAGGTGAGAGTGAAACGCACACATATATATTATAGGGTTAATTAAACGAATGAAATTATACTTGGAGGCTTGGTGTCATATTCATGGGGTATTTAGGTGGTTGGTATACTACAATTTGCATGTTTTCATGATCAGACCACCTCGCCTTCAACTCTGCTGTTTTTGCCTGTGTAAAATGAAAATGGTGAGACAATTAACATATATTCAAATTCCCATTATACCAAGTACTTTTAATTAGGGATTGAGGGTCCGAATTAGTCAAGAGGCAGGGACTTACAGAAATCATTTTCCGAAGCAAGCGTTTGATTTGTTGCAATTTTTGCTCTCGGATACTACTACTATAGCCCTCCATAGGTCTAATTACTACTTTTGGATCAACACGGGCTTGTATCTCATGGCTTTCCACGAACTCGGCTTCTGGGAATTTAGAGAGGTCATTTTCAGATTCAGTAAATACATCAAGAGATGAGGGTTCTGCGGACATAGACATCTTGATGAAGAAAGTAAGAGAGAACGAGAGCGGAAGAGCGAGAGTTTTAAAGGGACTAAAAGACAGAGAGCGATAGGAGGCGCAAAGCAGAAGGGATGGGATGGGGAAGAGAAAGTGTTACAGTTTTATAGGGCTGAAAGAGGGTCGAACTTCATGCACCTTCAGCAAACAGTGCCTGCAAAAAAGGTTAGGTGAAAGCTTTCAGTTTGTTACCAATTGCGAAAGGTGGTATTGACAAATGGAGGGAAAGTGCCTGATAAAATCTGAGCCAGATTCTCTCATCACACATTTACATTCATTGTCCCAAATCCAAATATAAATATGTTGCCATGTATATACCATATTTCTCTGACGTGATTTTCCCAAGAGTTTACCCCTAGTAATCTAATTAAACCATTCATCGTTAGGGTGCGGCCCCTAAACCTGGAAACTTTTTTTTTTTTTTTGAACAAATGCAAACCATTTAATTTAGGCTTAAATGTTAAAATGGTTCATATGTCTTAGTCATTGGGTCAATTTAGTCTATGTATTTTAGTAATTGGGTCAATTTAGTCCATGTGTTTTCAATTTGACCAATTTGGTACTTGTGTTTATCTTCATTAGCCAATCAAGAACATTTTCATCTTCTGTAAAAAAAAAAATATATATATATATATATAAATTATTATAAACTTATTATAAAATTATTTATTTGATTTAAAATATTAAAAAATAAACTAAAATTAAAAATTAAAAGAAAAATTATTCTCCTCCCAATCTCCTTCCTAACATTAACCCTCTCTATTCTATGTCACAACCTTAATCATTTTTTAGATTGGAAATTTTATCTCTTATATGTGTTATTTCTCATTAATTTGCATTTTGATGTAAAGAGAAAGGGTAATTATATCTCATATAATTTTTCTTATGAATTTTTTGAGAGAGATTGAATGAAATGTCTTTAATTGGCTAAAAGAGACAAACATGAGGACTAAAATTGCCAAATTGAAAGCACGGGAACTAAATTGATCATATGACTATAACACATGGACCATTTTGACATTTAAGCCTTTAATTTACATCACCAAAATTGTCTGAAAAGTTGGTTACATTTTTTATTTTGAGAGCCAATTGATAGTCAAAACTCATCAATTCACTACATGATTAGGCCATTATATTTCCTTATATACTGTGGGCAAATGAAACCAACAACTGACATTACAGTTCATGAGTTTTTTTTGGGCTGAAATGAATCTTTACTCGGTGTTTTTCTTAGGTCTGACATAGAGACTGGTTGTGTACCGTTGAACCTTTTACTCTCCCAATTAAAATGAACAGGAAAAAAAAAAGAATTCTTGTTTGAAAATCAAATTTAAAAAAGCAGAGTGCTAGTAATCTTTGTAACTTGCAATTGAATCTTTTCACTTCTTCAAATGACATATGTCATTTTTTTTCACAAAAAAAAAAAAAAAAATTCTAATTTTTTCGCTAAGAATTAATTACAAGTTTCAAAAAAAAAAAAAGAATTAATATTTACAAATTGAAAAATATAATTTCAAAAACATTAAATGTCTTTTTCTTGTAAAAAAAAATAACACGTACATGTCATGTGAAGAAGTGAAAAAATTCAAATGCAAAGGCTAGTGCAAAAATTGCTAGCATGAAATGTGCGTTTGTTGCATCGGACTATCTCGAACTAGACTAGCTTCAGAGACTAAGGTGGATTGGTTTAGAATAGACTAAGTTGAACTTATTTAGTGAAATGTTTAGTGCAATGTCAGACCAAGAAGCAAGATTGTAACATTTTCGAACAAATGAGCAAGACTATAATATTATATTATTTAATCTATATATTTTAATATTTTATTATTAATTTAGTATATATCAATTAATATTTTAGTTTGACTTTATCTTTTTTGGTTTTTACCTTCTAGAATCATCTTCTTCTCCAATCTCTATAACCTTCATTTTTTCCTCCGCCTCTCCCTCCCCTTTCCCCTTTTTCCCCTTTTTTGTCCACTTTTTTTCTTTGTATGAGTGTCTCCCTCCTCTCTCTTTTTTTTTCTCTTGTTTCACCTATGTATATTGTCCCCTCTCCCAACGCTCTATTTGCATTTGTTTTTTCATTTTCTTCAGATTTGGTACTTGTGTTTTTTGGGCAAATCACAGTTGGTCAAGAAAAATCACTCAGAGTCACTGCACCTGATGCTAAAGTTTTCAATCTTGCACCCAACCTTTGCTCGAAATTTCGCTCAAAATCCCAGGTCACCATCTTTGAGCAACAATGTTGTTAGCGGAAGAATCTGGGATCACCATGAGCAACGAGGTAGTTGTTGTCCAGCCACCATGGCTGATGTCGACTGTGGAAGAATCTAGGCTACATCTGAAGTTCGAGCAGAGAGAGAGGAAATGCAAAAAGAAAGAAAGTAGGGGGGACTAGGTAGGGGCGGAGCTAAGGATAAGAGGTCTTAGCATTCCATTGCTTCTCAGGGGGTCTCACTAAGACCACTTAGCGAGTGTATTAGTCAGAGTGAATCCCACCTAATCTCAATAAACTTAGTCACTCTTGCAAACAAACACTAGACTACACTAACTTTTAGTCCAATCTAGTCTAGTGAAATTTAGTGAAGCTAAACAAACATGCCTAAAGGTACTAAATAGTAAAGGTTGTGATGATTAATCTTATTACTGAATAAGGCCTTTCACAATGGCCTGAAAAACCAAGTGTGAAGCCAATAATATAGAAATCACTCCTACAGTGTGTTGGAAATGTGTCCTAAAACCAATCATATGATGATACTTTACGGACATTTCAAACTAATGTAGTTTAAATGTAAAGGGCAAAGATTATTGTTTGAGCCGTCTCATATAAATGTTATATGCTTAAATGATAAGTCCAAGGAATATGTGATTGGAAGAATGCGATCTAAAGAAGTTAGATTCATGAGACCATTCTTTCGTTGACACATCCTAAACGTTCCTGATCATAGGATTGTCAATTGGGCATTGACAGTCCATTAAGATCAGTACGTGCTATGTCTTCTCTCAAGGAGAGTGACTAGTCTCGAGTCATTGGTGTGTGTGACATCAAGACAAGTACGTAGGTGCTCAATAGAGAATGAGTTCGCTGAACACGATCAACGAAGAGTTCTCATATTCATGTCACATGAGAACTCATGGTTGGGATAATGCAAATTAGTCTTTTGACCTGAGGCATCACAGTTGTCTTGTGGTTAGGTCCTTAATCTTTGATTATGTCAAAGTTACTCCATCAGGAGGGTGTCCACGACATCGTTGGGGTTAAGCCACTTAGCCATGGAGACAAGTGAATGCGCAACAAGGGATCTCTAACCTTCAAACTGTTTGAGGGAGAATACTCTATGATATGATTAAGAATCTTTGGCCAAAGTATGAATGAGATTTAGGAATGTGTTCCAAATCACATTCAAGGTAATCATATAAGCACAAGACTCACATTGGATAGTAGACATGAATAAACTATCAAACCAAACAATGTGGTCAAGAGTATTGTATTAGAGAAAGACCGTATTGCATTTGTAATCCTAAAACTGAATAGGTTCTCCACCTCTTCTGATTAGCTTGGGTAACCATGACATGCTGCTAGGCGTCAACCATGGTTTGTGGAAGCCCTAAAAGTGTATTATCACTAACGGGAGAATTGAAAGTAAGTTTCAATTCACAATCGATTAGAAAGAGTTTAATCGCCCACTGCCTCGCTAAAAGGAACCTAATGGATCGTTCACCGAGTAAGGTAGAGTTTGAAGAAACAACAGAGATGAGTAAGAATAATTAAATGGTTTAATTATTATCTAAGGCTAGGATTAATTAAATGTTAATTAATCAAACGAATAAGTTCGTTAAAAGACCTCGGGATAGTTTTGGACCTTAAAGCCCAATGGGCTTCGAACGTCAAGTCCATTGACTTAAGTTGTATGACAACTTAATGAATAATGATTCACAAAGGCCCAAATAGCCCAACAAATCCCTAAGGCCGGCCATGTTAGAGAAAGAGTGAGTTTTGACTTATTTACAAGTTTGCCACTCAAATGAATTAAGGAATAAGTATGACTTAATAGCTAAAATTCACTAAGGGTTATTTTTGGGGGAAAGGATGAGAACACAAACTCTCCTTTCTCTCTAAAATTTCGGCCAACCTTGGAGGGATCATCTAGCAATCAAACTCCTCCAAGGTCACTCATTTCCTCTTCATTATGCCTTGGTGATGAATCATTAGAGGTTCTCAATTTTGGGAACTTTGGAGAAACCTTTTCATCCATCCAAATCCAGGATCTAAGATGCAAGGAATGAAGGCCCTCTCTTTGGGTGATTAGCCTTTGCTTATGCAAAGAGGAATCTACAAAGGTATTGATTTCTCAACTCACTTTGTTTTGAGTTGAGTCTTGGTTCACCTATCTACTAGGCTTTGAATTTCATGGGTAAATGTTTTGTTTTTAAGTGCATACAAGCATGATTCCGCCTTTAATTGTTAATTGCATGCTATTGATGTTGCTTAAATGAACATGTTTTTCACAAATCTTCCTTCACAGTGAACTTGAAAATCTTAGCAATAAAAGTGATTCTTGTTTTTGAGTTCCATATTTTGAACTCATGAAGAGTGATATTTACAAAATTTGGGATTGAGAAGAGGGGGTAATGCTAGACAGAATCAATGGTGAATCGCACGATAATAGACAAGGGAAGATTGAAATGCTTCTGTGAGTCTTTCCGGCTCCCGAAAAGGTGGACTGCTTTGGCGAATCTAATCCCCTTTTATTTAAAAAAAAAAAACTAATAAATAATGTTACAGGAATCAAACGATCACCTATGGAAAGCCCTTAAAAAAAAAAATTACAAGTGAATCCAAAGGTCCATCATTGACATTGAGTTATATAGCTTTTTCTAAGGACAAAGTAAAGATTCACTAATATAATATACTCTAGTTCTCATTTTCTTGGATAAATATATATTTTCGTTGGATAATATATCTCTACTTATGTTTAATTATAGTATTGTCCCAAGTGGTTTGATGGTACTTCGGATTGAAAATTGATTACAATTGCGCGTTTCTTCTGTTTTGTTCCTCATAATCATATTAGTTTTCTTTTTTTCGTTTTCAATAACGCATCTTATTAAAAAAATAAGACAAATTACGCTAACATCAATAGGATAACTGTTATTATATAGGATATTGAAGAAAACAGATGAAAAGCATTCTGAATGTCTAGTGATCATTCACATCATGCCAATAATAGTGTAGGAGTTCGAGACCCTCTTGTCCTACATTGGTCAATAATATTTTTTCACTAGCCTTTATATAGGCTTATTCCTTTTTCTTAGTAATTAGAACTTGGACCATTTGGAAATGGATTGAAGGCTTGTGTGGATTAGGCTTGATGATTATACTATAATATTAATATTAATATTAATTAATCAAGACAAGGGCCTTGGGAAGAGGTGTATCTCATCGATTAGTTTTTAATTAATCTGATCAATTAGTTTTAATTTCGAATTAAGTTTTTAATTAAATTAATTAAAAACGTTTTGATTAATGGACACAATTCTTTGGAAAGAGGTGTATCTCTTTGGAAAGAGTTGTATAGCTTCAGATACATCCAAAAGGTGTATGAAGAGGTATGAAATAGCCTATATAACTGGAGTCCTCAGTTCCATCAAAGATATATCTTTTCTTCCTCCTTATCTTCCGTACAAAATTTCCAAAGAGTAAACACACAAAGTAATTCGCTAGAGTTCTATAATCCAGTGCGGGTTGTAGAATTAGGTAGTTGTATCCTAGTCGAGCAGACGTTATAGAACCATAAGCACACAAGTGGGACGGAAATACTGTTCGAAGGACATAGCGTTTGCGCTAGCCTCTACCTGCAATTCATTCAAGTTAGTATCATTTTAATTTTTTGTTACTATAACATAATTGTATTCTGTATTACAGGTATTTTTGAATAATAAAATATAAGTATTTCGGTTCTGTATTTTTGTTATTTTATTGTTTCTAAATTGTTCCCCAACAAATAGCAGATGCTTCATACATTTCTTAAACTGACATATAAAAATGTGTCGGCCCAAACATTCTTCACCAGATCCGGAACCAGAGTATCTCCCACAAACAGCCTCCATCCATCATTCTCAGTGTCAGTGAATTCATCCATCATTCTCAGTGTCAGTGAAGACCCAAGTTATGTTTTCAAATGTGTGTGCAAAGTCAAAGGACATACGTTCACTTGCTTTCTTCCTTCTAGTGCTACCTAGAGGAGGTTCTGAACTCATTGAAGCCTGCATGAGAGCAATATACCATAATACTGAAGGAAGATTTGTGAAAAACAAGTTCATTTGAGCAACATCAACAACATGCAATTAACAATTAAAAGGCGGAATCATGTTTATATGCACTCAAAAACAAAACTTAACCCATGAACTTCAAAGCCTAGTAGATAGGTGAACCAAGACTCAACTCAAAACAAAGTGAGTTGAGAAATCAATACCTTTGTAGATTCCTCTTTGCATAAGCAAAGGCTAATCACCCAAAGAGAGGGCCTTCATTCCTTGCATCTTAGATCCATGGATTTGGATGGATGAAAAAGGTTTCTCCAAGTTCCCAAAATTGAGAACCTCTAATGATTCATCACCAAGGCATAATGAAGAAGAAATGAGTGACCTTGGAGGAGTTTGATTGCTAGATGATCCCTCCAAGGTGGCCGAAATTTTAGAGAGAAAGGAGAGCTTGTGTTCTCATCATTTCCCTAAAAATTACCACATATCAATTTTAGGCTATAAAGTTCTTTATATAGTCCCTTCAAATAAGTGACCTAATGGACCAAAAGCCCTATTCTTCTATCATGGCCGGCCTATAGGGTTCATTGGGCTTTCAAGCCCTTTGTTTATTCAAGTTGTCATACAACTTGAGTTAATGGGCTTGACATTCAAATCCCATTGGGCCTTGCGGCCCAAAACTAACCCGAGGTCTTTAACGAACTTATTCGTTTGATTAATTAACATATTAATTAATTCTAGCCTTAGATAAATAATTAAACCATTTAATTATTCTTACTCATCTCCGTTGTTTCTTCAAACTCTACCTTACTCGGTGAACGATCCATTAGGTTCCTTTTAGCGAGGCAGTGGGCGATTAAAAACTCTTTCTAATCGATTGTGAATTGAAACTTACTTTCAATTCTCCCGTTAGTGATTATACACGTTTAGGGCTTCCACAAACCATGGTTGACGCCTAGCAGCATGTCATGGTTACCCAAGCTAATCAGAAGAGGTGAAGAACCTATTCAATTTTAGGATTACAAATGCAATACGGTCTTTCTCTAATACAATACTCTTGACCACATTGTTTGGTTTGATAGTTTATTCATGTCTACTATCCAATGTGAATCTTGTACTTATATGATTACCTTGAATGTGATCTGGAACGCATTCCAACATCTCATTCATACTCTGGTCAGAGATTCTAAATCATATCATAGAGTATTCTCCCTCAAACAGTTTGAAGGTTAGAGATCCCTTGTTGCGCATTCACTTGCCTTCATGCTTAAGTGGCTTAACCTCGACGATGCCGTGGACACCCTGATAGAGTGACTTTGACATAATCAAAGATCAAGAACCTAACCACAAGACAGCTGTGATGCCTCAGGTCAAAGGACTACTTTGCATTATCTCAACCATGAGTTCTCATGTGACATGAATATGAGAACTCCTCGTTGATCGTGTTCAGTGAACTCATTCTCTATTGAGCACCTACGTACTTGTCTTGATGTCACACACACCAATGACTCGAGACTAGTCACTCTCCCTGAGAGAAGACATAGCACGTACTGATCTTAACGGACTGTCAATGCCCAATTGACAATCCTATGATCAGGAACGTTTAGGATGTGTCAACGAAAGAATGGTCTCATGAATCTAACTTCTTTAGATCGCATTCTTCCAATCACATATTCCTTGGACTTATCATTTAAGCATATAACATTTATATGAGACGGCTCAAACAATAATGTTTGCCCTTAATATTAAACTAGATTAGTTTAACATGTGAAATGTCCATAAAGTATCATCATATGATTGGTTTTAGGGCACATTTCCAACAATCTCCCACTTGCACTAGAGCCAATCAGCTTAGTCATCAGTGATGATACTTCTTCTGTAGTCATTTCATAAATGGCTGAGTAGTAGGCCTAGACAATGGATATCTATATGTTATCCATAAAAGCAACCTTGAGAATAACGACGTCACCATTATACATGATTCTCAATCATGTGGTTCAGTCTCTCATTTGAGTTCGGACCTTGATGAGACCTTGATTCCCTGGCTTGAGTTATCGCCCCATTAGTATCATACACTTTCTGGTTGGAACCGAATGGAGAGTTCATGAATGAACTTTCCCATCCAAACAACAATGTTGTAAGTTTCTATATGGCAATATATTTTGCATACATGATGGAACACATTAAAGTCATTTACTTTTAACGTTTCCACCCAAATATATCTTTAGTCATAATAAAGAGATATCTCATTATCACTTCATTCATAATGAAGAGATATTCTATGATGGATTAGATTCATAATCTAATACATTTACGCTTCCATTACGTTACTCTAATTCTTCCTCATTCTTCAGGAATCCATCCTTAGTATTCCTTAAATACCTAAGGATTCACTTGACAGTTGCCATGGTTCTGATCCTGGGCTTGCACTGATATCATCTTGTACCGTTCTAGGTACAACTTATATCAATGTTTTCATACAATATGAAATACATAAATCACCTTTCTGCGTGTGCATAAAAGATTCTATTTACGCATTATTTCTTTGGGAGTCAAAGGGTACATTCCCTTTGAGAAGAACAACTTCCTAGTCTTACTAGAATTGTCATTCTAATTGAAGTTTATCATCATATGAGAAACTTCCTAGCATCTCTTGTCTATTTTAGGGATTGATATAATCCAATTATATCTTGAAATCTATCATTATAGATTTCCATCCCATGTATATAGACTATGTCTCCCATATATATTCTATCATTATAGAATGTTTAAAGTCAAAACTTTAACGATGAAGAATTCCTTTCATTTTCAAAATTAATATATATCATGTATATATATATATATTCAAATTTAGGAATATGATTAACTCCCACTAATCTTTTGTAAACCTAGTAAACAAAAGATTCATTTACATCTTTATGAGAAATCAAACGATTTGATCATTTTTCTCATAAGATGCTTATAGCTCCCACTAACTTGCTGAGATTCATGATGGATGGATCTCTACAACTTATATGTCTTGTGATTCTTAGTTTTAGACATATATTATCAACACTATCTTGATAATGGTTTCGGAAACCCATATTATGTCCAAACATTGAATCACCATTTAGTTGTTTCTAGCAATCTTCGAATTAATTGAAACTAAGACTATGTCAAAGACGGTTTCTTCAAAGTCAACCATTTTCTTTGAGTGTAGTCACCTTAAGCTACCGATTAGCCATTAAGGTTTCATTATTTCGATTCAAATGGTACTTTACCATTTCCTTAAGTATATGTCATATATATACACTCAGTGTAGTCATAAGGATTTTCATTCTTATTTCTTTCGAATTAAGAGGTGTAACTCTATGACATAGTCATAAAGTTCAAACCATTCAACTGAGACGATTTATAAATCCTTCTCGACTACCTTGGAGCTTGTGGTGTAGGAACTAGGTTGTTATTTTTGTTGATCATATCAAACAAATATTGCTTATTAGCACACAACCCCAAATCTTAACATGTTTAAGATTTGTCTTTCTTTCCAACTACATCTTATGGAGTTATGAAAATTTTGGAAGATCTTCTAATTGACAATCATATTGTTTTTAGAAGTATATATATATATATATATATATATATATATATATATATCCTATATATGGGTAATAGATAACATCCAACGAACTAAGTTTTATTCAAGTTCGTTCTTCTCCTAATGGAGAAATTCATTATCTTATGATGCTATTTTCCTTGATATCTTTCAAGGAAACTCTTCTAAAGTGTTATCTTTCCTTGGATCAAATCCAAGGAGGTAAATACTTTAGACGTCTTACTCATCAACTCACATTTCTTGAATTCTTTGAAACCTTTTGCAAAGTATTCGGACTTGTGTGTATTCAAAATAAACTATAGTCCAATCGAGAGTGATCTTTGGTGAACGTCATACAACATGAGTAGTATTATGTTGTGGATAAGAGCCACTAACATCTAAGTGAATTAATCTCAACAACTTTGTGATTCTTTCTTCTTTCCAAAAGAATAAAGATTCGAACATTTCGCCTCTATACAATTTTAACAAGAAGGCATTGGATCCGGATCTAACGATCCAAAGCATCCATCTATTACCAACTCGTAATTTATGTTTTAGAGGTTTCACAACTCAGTTGGGATTAGTCACTCCCTTGCAACCTTTTGGGTTTTAAGCATCATCGTATTCTAAACAGTTAAACTACCACATCATCTCTACTATAGAGACAACCAATTAAATTACAATAATCTAATTATTGATTAATAAAGAACAATGTTTTGTCAAACAAAACATTTATCCATCTCTACTATAATGACGGATTTAAGTTCCTTAAAATTGGAATGTAAAGACAATCTTTAGTATTTTCCAATTTCTTTGGTAGTTTATATGAGGAAGTAAGTACAATCCGCTTTCGCAGAGATCTATGTTTTATTCACTTTCCGAATATGAAGTACTTTCTCTTCTCTCATTAATCTTCTACTTTTTATTAGCACACTTTTACAACAATTGTAAAACATAGTTACTAATACGGAATCAAGTATTCAAGTAGAAGAACTAACTGTTTTGAACTATTTCAAGAACATATTACAACACCTTCGAAAGGTGTGTTCTTGACACTTGCAAGACATTTCTTGCAAATACCCCTTCCAATGTCCATCCTTTCATAAGGAAAGTTTGTTCCCTTGGAGTTATTTTGCCTTCTTCATTTGACTTCTCCTTTGACTACAATAGTCATGGTCCCTAAACTCCCACTATCTCTCTTGAAACTTATTTCAATTGTGTTATACACATCAAACAATTTGGAGAGTGTGTGGTTATTGTTCACTATATAGTTTACAATAAACTTAGTGAACCATTAGGATAGGGACACAAAGGTGAAGTCCTTGCCTAATTTCCGTCTCGTTAAGTGGTTTAACACTTCAACACTCAATGATTCAAAATCATCATAAGTCCATATAAATGGACTATTTTTGTCAACCAACCATTATGTTCTAAACATAATAACAAACTTTCAAGAGTTGTTCAAGGCAACTCTCATTTCTTCATACAACAATTTGTAAGTGAAGAATCATGGCACATAAAGTGTCCATGCCCTTGTGCTTACTTCTCAAGTTCCTTGTTCGTGTAACAAAGAGACAAGCACTAGAGTTTGCATTGTCCTCTTCATGGTAGACTTATCTAACATGTTCTTCCATTGATACATTATCAATAGGAAGATTGTGAGGATGAAACTACTTAGTTACATCTACAAGCCATTAAAGACAATCTATGGGATTGTAGAACTAAGTCCAGAAATTAAAGCATTCGGCTTTTCTTTGTCAAGTTTTGGATAGTGTTTGCAAATATATTGGTAAACAAATACATAACGAATATAAATTGATTGATTTTAAGCTATTTGATCCGGGTCTTTAAATCAAAATAGCACCACCCACTATTTTTAGCAAATTCCATATCCCTCATCGGAATTCAAGAGTTTTTAGAGGAAACTCTTAGTAGGGTATGGGAGGCTCACTATTACCAAGCCCACCTCAAGATGATACGATATCGGCTAGCATTAATAATAATGAGAGAGTACGCTTACTCATTTGCATCTCTTGCAAGTACCCATCTTATTTGGCCTCTAGAGAATGTTGCCTCACAATGATATGATATCGGCGCTATTGCACTTAGTTAAGTTATTCCCACCATGCTTAGTTCATGAAGGGGTTCAAGAATAGCCTCACAATGATATGATATTGGTCATCCTCGTTGCCTACACTCACCTCATCATATGCATATAGACTCCTCCAGAGTGTAAGCATGCACTTTGTACTCCCCCATGATAGGGTGAAGCCGGTGTACAAGTCACAAATGATTGGAGCTTACCACGGTGGAAGGCCACGAAGAGATATTCAAAGCATCTCTCGCTTATCAACTTAATATTGATTTGGTTGAGGGTTTTTAGGTCTCATCACATATAAACATACATTTTAATTCAATTAAAACATTTTGGTCATATTACAACTATTGGTCCATATGATTGATTTAGTAGTATATAATACTCCCACTATACTTTTAAAACGGTTTTTAAAGCAAGACTATATGGTACTACTAACATAAGATTTGCATTCATTGATGGACTATATAGTTGCCTTAGGGCCTTAGGATGACTATGAACCTTTGATTCGATTCAACACGAGCCTAGTGTTGAATCTCGGTCTAGGGATAGTGATTGATTTTAGTTACGCGTTTAATCACATTAAGGCGTGTTGTCTTATTGGGCGTTGGACCCAACTACTCCAATTTCATGCATATCGAATAAAACAAGAAAGGAGTACTTCAAAGTAAATAAGAGCTTATGATCTTTTACAACAATTGATCAAATCAAATTACTTTAAAGTAAAGAAGAGCTTATACTCTTTTACAACAATTGATCATATCAAATTACAACCAAAATTTAATCTACACATTCTCATGGTTCAAACAAATTTGAAACGGCCTTTCACATAGCTCAATTATAGTAGGCTTAGGTTCATAATCACCCTTTCTTTAATTAATTAACGCTTTAACTAATTAAACTTGAATGCAACATTTTCATTTGGTTTTTGTATCCATAGAATTGATTTAAATGGAGCTAAATGAAATGAAAATCCAATTCTCATTTAAAGAGACAAAACAATTTTGTTCTCTACCTAATTTGGGCCAAAATGCTATGACCTCAACTTTTGGGCCATTTTGCAAAACTTAAACTTTTGGGGTCACTTTGTGAAAACACAAAAGTCCACTACTTCATGTAATTACAACTAGAACCCAAAAATTTCCACAAAAAACTAAAACTTCATTAAAGGAGCAAAACAATTTGTCCTTTTAGTGATTTTGGACTTTTACGTAAAAACGTAAACTTTTGGGTCAAAGTACAAATACACAAAAGTATAAAAACTTTATGTAATTGCATAAAAGCCCCACAAGGACCCTAATTGAGTAGGGTGGCCGGCCATTGAAGCAAAGTATTAAAAAAAATTTCAAAGTTTTTGTAAGTGGGGTGTGTGAAATGGAATAAATCATTACACACCTATCCACTAAAATTTCTTTAATCTTGCAAAATAAATATCTAATATATTTAAACATAAGAAATATTTCAAAACAAAAACTTTATGAAATAAATCAAAACTTTGAATCAAAACACCAAACCTTTTGTTCTTGGCAAGAACATATCAAAAACAATGAAGAACATCCATGAAAACCCATAAGAGCTCCATGAACATTCTTCACCCAAAAACATACCAAAACCACTCAAACTTAAGGGAAATAACATACAACCATACTATGGTACATAGGGGTTCCAAAAGTCACTTTAAAACACTTTTAACAAGTCAAACAAGAACCCAAAAATCCACCCTTTGGATTTGGCCGAATTTCCCAAAAAACATGGCACCAAATTTTAGCTCCAAAATTCATGCTCATATGAACTACATCTACAACATTTGAGATGGCAAATTTTCTAACAAAATTTACATTCAAATCACAAACTATGAACTACAAAACCCAAAAGGATTCACCAACTACTAGACTTAGGCTCTTGATACCACTTGAAGGAAGATTTGTGAAAAACAAGTTCATTTGAGCAACATCAACAACATGCAATTAACAATTAAAAGGCAGAATCATGTTTATATGCACTCAAAAACAAAACTTAACCCATGAACTTCAAAGCCTAGTAGATAGGTGAACCAAGGCTCAACTCAAAACAAAGTGAGTTGAGAAATCAATACCTTTGTAGATTCCTCTTTGCATAAGCAAAGGCTAATCACCCAAAGAGAGGGCCTTCATTCCTTGCATCTTAGATCCATGGATTTGGATGGATGAAAAAAGTTTCTCCAAGTTCCCAAAATTGAGAACCTCTAATGATTCATCACCAAGGCATAATGAAGAAGAAATGAGTGACCTTGGAGGAGTTTGATTGCTAGATGATCCCTCCAAGGTGGCCGAAATTTTAGAGAGAAAGGAGAGCTTGTGTTCTCATCCTTTCCCCAAAAATTACCACATATTAATTTTAGGCTATAAAGTCCTTTATATAGTCCCTTCAAATAAGTGACCTAATGGACCAAAAGCCCTATTCTTCTATCATGGCCGGCCTATAGGGTTCATTGGGCTTTCAAGCCCTTTGTTTATTCAAGTTGTCATACAACTTGAGTTAATGGGCTTGACATTCAAATCCCATTGGGCCTTGCGGCCCAAAACTAACCCGAGGTCTTTAACGAACTTATTTGTTTGATTAATTAACATATTAATTAATCCTAGCCTTAGATAAATAATTAAACCATTTAATTATTCTTACTCATCTCCGTTGTTTCTTCAAACTCTACCTTACTCGGTGAACGATCCATTAGGTTCCTTTTAGCGAGGCAGTGGGCGATTAAAAACTCTTTCTAATCGATTGTGAATTGAAACTTACTTTCAATTCTCCCGTTAGTGATTATACACGTTTAGGGCTTCCACAAACCATGGTTGACGCCTAGCAGCATGTCATGGTTACCCAAGCTAATAAGAAGAGGTGGAGAACCTATTCAGTTTTAGGATTACAAATGTAATACCGTCTTTCTCTAATACAATACTTTTGACCACATTGTTTGGTTTGATAGTTTATTCATGTCTACTATCCAATGTGAATCTTGTACTTATATGATTACCTTGAATGTGATCTGGAACGCATTCCAACATCTCATTCATACTCTGGCCAGAGATGCTAAATCATATCATAGAGTATTCTCCCTCAAACAGTTTGAAGGTTAGAGATCCCTTGTTGCGCATTCACTTGCCTCCATAGCTAAGTGGCTTAACCCCGACGATGCCGTGGACACCCTGATAGAGTGACTTTGACATAATCAAAGATAAAGTACCTAACCACAAGACAGCTGTGATGCCTCAGGTCAAAGGACTACTTTGCATTATCCCAACCATGAGTTCTTATGTGACATGAATATGAGAACTCTTCGTTGATCGTGTTCAGTGAACTCATTCTCTATTGAGCACCTACGTACTTGTCTTGATGTCACACACACCAATGACTCGAGACTAGTCACTCTCCCTGAGAGAAGACATAGCACGTACTGATCTTAACGGACTGTCAATGCCCAATTGACAATCCTATGATCAGGAACGTTTAGGATGTGTCAACGAAAGAATGGTCTCATGAATCTAACTTCTTTAGATCGCATTCTTCCAATCACATATTCCTTGGACTTATCGTTTAAGCATATAACATTTATATGAGACGGCTCAAACAATAATGTTTGCCCTTAATATTAAACTAGATTAGTTTAACATGTGAAATGTCCATAAAGTATCATCATATGATTGGTTTTAGGGCACATTTCCAACAAATACCAGTCACATCAATTATTCACGACTTGGTGAATGCCATCAAATAGTTGTCAACTATCTTAAACATTATCCATTTTAATGTGTCTTGATATATTACTAGCTTTCATGTCTGGAAATTTCAAACTTGGCAATCCTTCAAGAATCCCTTCTTACCATCTGACTTAAAAGTATAATAGGTGTAAGTCTCTTTGTTTTTATCATTGACTAATTCCAGTCACAGGTTGGACCTTATCCCCATTTCTTGCATGCCAATATAAGTCTTCATGGTGCCTTTTCGATGTTCCCCTGATAGGCAGAGTTGTTCCCACCAAGTTATTGTAAACATTTTTCTAAACATACATGACATCAACAATGTGTCTGATTTTCAACTTCAACCAGTATTCCAAGTCAAAGAATATACTATCTTATGTCAAATTAAACTCTTCGACTAGCCTTGGTCCTTCCCAAAATTGTAGAGTATTCAACTTGGACAATAGCTCATCTGCGGACCATTCTCTTGATCTTGGCCGAAACTCCTTTTTCCCATTAAGTGCTTCAAGCTTGCTACGCCACTCGTGATCTTAGGAAATCCATCTTTGGTGGTCCATGTAGAGTACCTTTCTAGCATGTCCAAAGGACGAGGTGTTCTCACCGAATGTAGAGCATGCCATATAACATTTTTGATCCAACCGAATAGCATACCATAAGTTGGAAATCATTAATTGTGCACATAACTGTGGCTCATATAGTGAACATTTTCCCTGTTGACTTCTCATACATTTGTATACCATTTTTCCATAAATCTATTAACTCATCAATCAACAGCCAGATAAACAGCAATTGAATCGATCACCCGAAAAGGATAATAGATTGTATAATTAGTATCTTGAGTGACACACCCCGACTGAGGTCAGGGAGTGATGGCCGTCACGGGGAGGTGACGTAACCATGTGCACAGTGCGAAAGCTAATAAAACAATAATAGAAGAAATACGAATAATTAAAAACTAGCATACATAAGGTAGAAGCAATAAGTGCTAGCGTAAGTGAGACACAATTTCAGAGCAGAAAGCCTAAAGCAATCCAAACTAAAATGACGCTACAACAGTACACCCGAAGGTGGACCTACGCTGGTGATCGTCTGTCAGAAATGCCGGAAAAGCCCTCTGGGAAACCACCGAACCTGCTAGGTAGCTAGAACTTGGAGGGGCGCAAAACAAAAACGTGAGTGGGCAAAAACAAAGCTTTTCGAAAACCATTTCAAAAACAAGATTCTAACCCCTCGCCGTAAAACCTGTATACTTCCCAGAATATAAACATATGTACATAAATATAGATATGTCAATCATGCATAAGAATATGCCATGCCAAGTCTCACAATATAATGCAAGTGCTCAGGTATAAATCACATCAATAATATATAATCTGGCAGCCGGAGTCACCTAACGTGATCTGTACAGCTGCATCTAGAGCTCAGATATCAATCACAATAACTAAACCTGCCCACGAGTCGGAACCACCTAAAGTGGTCTGTACGACAGGCCTGAGTGTAATACATATAAACGCTCTAGTGCTACGATCATGTGAATGCTGTGTGAATAATCGCGGGTCACCTACGAGTCGGAACCACCTAAAGTGGTCTGTACGACAGGACTGTGCACCTAACTTGAATCCAAGCTGAGCGTGTGGTGCGGGAGGTGAACAACACGTGAAGGACTGTGCCCAACTCTGGGCAGGAGCACTAACACCGGGGGTGCAGGTTATGAGATCTCTAAGTATCTCGAATCACCATTTAAAAGTAAACATGAATAACACTTACCTGGCACTTACCTGTGCGTCCACAGCACAAAATATGCATATGTATATAAATATATACGCCCAATAATGCAACTAATAATGCATAAATGACGATAATATAATGCATGGCATATAACTAATAAACATTTAATTAAATTTCTGGGAAAATATAAGTATATAGGTATATACGGAAAACCAAAAGCCCACTCACTGATAAGTGGAAGGGTCGTAGCCCCCCTGCCTCGAGTGACCACGCTCGTCCTCGGGATATGTCTCACCTATATGCGAAATAACTATAAAAACGTTAATTTTAAAGCACATAACCAAACTTTCGAAATAACTTCTCATACATTGCTCAAATGGGGTGTACGAATACACCAACGTGATCTACTCAACCTCACGAACAACCCCAAATTTTTAGAAAAAATTTTCACCGCCGCACGCGCCCCCACGCGCCGGCCACGCGCAGGCACGTGCCTGGCACGCTGACGGCGTCAACTGACGTCGTAGGGAATATTCCGTCAGTTCTGACAGATTCCGTCAATGGCGTCAGGAATATTCCGTCTTCTTCCCCGGCGACATCGTCGGCGCCGGAAAACTGGAAAATTTTTAAAACGTCCTAACTCCTTCGTTTTTCAACCAAATTCCACGATTTTGGTACCAAAATGAAGCCTAGAACTAGAGGAACACAACCATACAACTTTTAAGGGCTAAAAACCACGAAATCTCACCTGCAAAATCGATCCAACTTCGGCCAACTTCGAAACCAATGATCCCGACGTCCAATTCCTTCAAACGAACTACTCCGAGCCTCCTTGGGACCTCACAAAGCTTCCTACAAGCTTGGAATTTCCTAAAACGTGAGAAATCACGTGTGCATGAATAGTACCCAAATCGGACATCGTCGAATCGACGTGAAAATGTTGGAGTTCTTACCTGGAAATGGTATGGTTGGACTCGTACGAGCCTCACGAGCTCGAATGTGTGCTTGGTTCCCTCGATCTTTGGGTGTTTAATGGGTTTTGGGTGTGTGTCCGTACGTATATGGTGAATGGGAAGGGAAAGGGCTCGGGACAGAGACAGGGAAAGGGACAGAAGGGCTGTGGTGTGTGGGGAGTGTGTGTGTGGCCCAAAACATGCCAACACAACACAAAAACAACCAATAAACGTGACGAAATCGAACTAGGGGCAAAACTATCTTTTCACGCGTACGTTTTTGATATTTTCGGGACGGGCCGTCACATTGAGGATTAAATTTTTGTTTGTAATTCGACTTGCCTAATCTCTCATTAGTCTTCAATTTCTTTCTTAGGTAAATTACACTTTACCACCTCAGGTTTGAGGTCTATTACAAGCTCATACAACATCTTTAAAAAATTTCACTTTCATATCTCACGTACTATTTTATTTCAATATAACGTTACATTTTCCATCTATTGGTCCGTTAAGAGCTGACGTGGCATTAGTGAACCCCATTACATTTTAGCCTATTCCCCCCGAAACTTGGACACGTAGATATTCGTCTAAACCCATAGGACCCATAGGAAATTTGTCGAGCTGTTGAAGAGTAGCTTTCTAGGACATCTTAAATTTTTAAAGGGCAACACCCAACTCTTCCATGGAGATTTTGAGCTTGGATGGGTCAACTGAACCACATTGTCCCAATATGGATCCGCCCCTGACCGTCGCAACCCCTGCCTTGGGCCTTGCGGTGACAATCGCTATTTGTATCTTCGCTTTGTTATAGAGAGCCTTCATTATTGGACACAAAATCTATCCCGGCCATATGGCCATAAAGATGAGGTTTTTAGGAAATTTTCGTCCATCTGATTGTTGCTGGTGCACCAACTCATGGTTTAGGGACTGCGCGAGTAAGATGTGATTGTACTTGAATCTAACTTCTTTCAACACGGTTGTGAACTGAGGAATGAACAATTTTAATTAAGGTTTCCATGTCTCAGCTGCAAAGACGTTTAAATGAGCATGAAATTGGGGCGGCGGATATAAAGTAAACGTGCCATATGGGGTAGACGTGATAAGTGTGTTGTCCATGGCGGATGTAAGACGTGATGTGGATTTGATGATTGAGTGATAAACGAATAAATGACAAACAAATAGGTTGAATGGATCAGATCGATAAGTGGTTAGGATCGAAATATCAAATACTCATCTTGCAATTTAAAGAAAAAAAAATGAAACTGTAGTAAATTAAAGTTATAGAAAAAAATATTCTAGGTGTGAGAAAATAAAACTATGAGAGACCATGATTTTCTAGGTCCAAGACATGTGACACCAAGGTGGTCAGAATGACAGGAAATGCCTTATAAGAAGAGCTAAATTTGAATGAATTTGCTAGAGCCCCAAGTTGTCGAACCAACAATCCAGTCGGAAAACAGGCTATAGGTCCCTCTGGCACAATAACTTGGTCAGAATGTTATGGTTGGTCAAACATCCTCAGTTAGTCAGATTGGCTTAAGCCCATCAAAAAGATTTCTTGCCCATAAAGAAGGAAATCCTAATTTATGTCCAATTAAGATATTTGGGGATTACACAACTTAATCATAACCCTACGAGGATTTGATATCTTATGCAAGATATTCTCCTAGATTATCTCTTGATTTAATATGCCAAATACATGCTCATACAAGCCTCACAATAACGAAGACCTATCTCCCTCACCAAGGATGAACCTTGATGCAACACACAAGATACCATTCTTATCTGGAATTGCACCCACACCCATGTTTTGATTCTCTAAATCCAAATTCAATCACACCCCCTAAACAATCTTCATTTACCCCTCGCCAGTGTTCATGGAGGATTCTGACGACTATTGTAGCCGCCTGCGGCAGTGTGCAAAATTGGTTCTAACACCTGTCTTTTCTTTATACGTAGAAAACCCCTTTATAAATTTAGGAAAATTGTTATTGCCACTCCAAGATGGTCAAATACATGCTCATACAAGCCTCACAACAACGAAGACCTATCTCCCTCACCAAGGATGAACCTTGATGCAACACACAACATCTCATCCTTACCTAGAACTGCACCCACACCCATGTTTTGATTCTTCAAACTACAGATATGTAGGCAATTCCATCCGAATTCAATCACACCCCCTAAACAATCTCCATTTACCCCTCGCCGGTGTTCATAGAGGATTTTGACAACTATTGTAGCTGCATGCGATAGTGTGCAAAATTGGTTCTAACACCTATCTTTTCTTTTTACTTAGAGAACCCTTTTATAAATCTAGAAAAATTGTTATTGCCACTCCAAGATGGTCATTCTAAGTTCATAAAAACACAAGAAAAATTATATTAAAAGAAGTGTATGAAGAAATTTTTAGGGTGCCCATAATAATTCGTTAATTTAATGAAGGTATAATTGACACTTTGATGAAGGCGGTTGACAAAATGCCTTAAACGTAAGTTTTGGGTGGGCTAGCCTCACATCAAAACTCACACATAGCACCACATTCTAAGTTTGAGCTAGCATGTAACTTATACAACCTCACAAAGCAAAGAAACATTGTAGTCCCTATCGAATTACAAAGAAATGTTGACAAGTTGCGTGGATCTGGTTCCCCCTTGTGTTGCGGAAATTGGTGGGTTCAATTGTATCCAGATGTTCAGATCGGCAGGGATATTGTATGGTGAAGCCCTTTTATGTTGTGGTGTCATTATTTGGCACTAACAATTATAAGTTTTCAGACCAAATCTGCGCCATTGTTGGCATTTAGTGACTGAGTTTAATTGTTTCTACTTTTATGTGCTGGCTATTGTGCAGCCAGTGAGAACATTAGTTTTGATCTTATTATGTTAGTTCAACCCTCCTCTTTGAACTACTTATTGTAATTAGGTATTTTCTTTGAAGTGTTTTAAAAATAATTGAAAAAAGTTTTTCTTGAAAATGTTATTAAAATTAATCCTTATTAAAAATTCAAGTGCGGTCTGGAAAATCATTTGAAGTGTTTCCTGTAAGAAGCATATCAGTTGCTTCTTCCAAAAAAACACTTAAAATATTTTTTGAACCAAAAAATCAATTTCACTAAAAGAACTTTTAGTTATTTTAAAAACACTTTTAAAAAAGTTATTAATCTTTTGAAATTAAATTATTGAATAAAATATTTTGCCGCAAAACAAGGAAACTTTTTGGATTTCAATATTTAAATTTTATTTATTATTGTTTTTCGTTTCATTGAAAAGATTTTCTTCTTCTTGTTAGCATATTTTTTTGATAAGATGTTTTATTAAACATCATAAGATAGTATAAAAGGAGAATAAAATGAACCATTCGCAACCCAAACGTGAATATCAGGAACTAGAGCAATGTCTTAGTCAAAAGATTCATTACTTAATTACACAGGCATTAAACACTTATAAAAACTGCTAAATATAAAATACAAAGTCTTTCTTAAAACAAACTAGACTATGTATACCAACCATGTGGGCCTCAGTTTAAAAAACCTGCACAAAGAAAAAGGGAACTTTAACGAAAAGCTCCCAGTACTGTTCATTTTAACGAAAAACCACATGTTTACACTAAAAAGTCAATCCTTGTACCATTCACTTTACCATTTATTTTGTCTTTATTGTTAAAACTCAAAATTTTTAAGTCATTTTCATTAGTTTTCCTGAATAATAATTCCCCATGTCTGATGCCAACCATCGAATTATGTTTAGGGTTTGGACTCAAATTTCTCCTACCCGATAAGAAATTCAAAGAAACATAAACATGAAGAAAGCAATAGCAGATATATAAAATTTTGTAGCCAAAATCATTCTACAGGCCTGCAAGTATGTGAGAAATGAAATGTCGGTTTAGCGGTAGAGGCGAAGAGAGCTCTGCGTACGCTAATGTGAAAGGGGTAAACACGGTTGACAGGAGTGAATTGACTATTTGACCTCTTGTGCAACCTTTTGAAGTGACTTGACGGGAAATTTTAATTTAGGATTTAATTCCTAAGTCCAACCCCTCATTTTTTTAGACCATCTCCAACCATTGCATTAAAACTTAACATTCTTGACCTAGAAAATTTAAGTTTTAACCAAAAATAATTTTTTTTGCTCAAACCCGATCCTGGAAAGGGTGGATAACCGTGACTTGTCACTAGTTGTCCCCCTTAACCTAAAACTATTTAGATTCTTATAAATATTGAAAAATCACTAAACCAATACCATAAAACTCGTAGAACATTATAAAGAATATGAAACACATGAATGAATTTTTTTAACTACTCTAGCCGTTAGATATAAAGTTGGATCATTAAATTTTTTTTTTTTAACTATTGGATTTGATCATATAAGATCTTAACCGTTGGATTCAATGAATTTATAAATACAAAACAAACAAAAATACACATATATGGTGGGTTTGCTGCCACTATGCTAAGGCCAACTCCAACCCATGACCTAAACTTATAACTCCCCCTCTATTTCCCCCCTCCCCATTCATTCCAACCCAAATTTTAATTTGGACCCATCTAAAACCTAAAAAAGCCAGATTTAGGCTAAGATTAGTGGTGAAGCATCCACCCACATGTGTGTGTCTCCCACTTGTCTGCCAATAAAACTGAGCCCAACGGCTCTTTTGGTTGATCAATGACTCATATTCAAATGGTCTGTTAGTTATCCAACAGTTCACATTTAATTTAGTTAATATTTTCGTTTTATATTTATATCTTTATTGAATCCAACAACTGAGATCGAATATGATCAAATCTAACGGTAAAAAAAAAAAAAAAGATCTAATGGCCCATGACACACCCCGACCGAGGTCAGGGAGTGCTGGCCGTCACGTGAAGGTGACGTAACCATGTGCACAGTGCTGAAGCTAATAAAATAGTAATAGAAGAAGTACGAATAAATAAAACCTAGCATACAATGTAATAGTAATAAGTGCTAGCGTAAGTGAGACACAAGTTCAGAGCATAACACCTAAGCAGTCCAAAATAAAATGACGCTACAACAGTACACTCGAAGGTGGACCTACGTTGGTGATCGTCTGTCAGAAATGCCAGGAAAGCCCTCTGGGAGACCACCGAACCTGCTAGGTAGCTAGAACCTGGAGGGGCGCAAAACAAAAGCGTGAGTGGGCAAAAACAAAGCTTTTCGAAAACCATTTCAAAAACAAGATTCTAACCCCTCGCCGTAAAACCTGTATACTTCCCAGAAATAAACATATGTATATAAATATAGATATGCCAATCATGCATAAGAATATGCCATGCCAAATCTCACAATGAAATGCAAGTGCTCAGGTATAAATCACATTAATAACATATAATTTGGCAGCCGGAGTCACCTAACGTGACCTGTACGGCTGCATCTAGAGTTCAGATCTCAATCACAATAACTAAACCTGCCCACGAGTCGGAACCACCTAAAGTGGTCTGTACGACAGGCCTGCGTGTAATACATATAAACGCTCTAGTGCTACGATCACGTGAAGGCTGTGCGAATAATCGCGGGTCACCTACGAGTCGAAACCACCTAAAGTGGTCTGTACGACAGGATTGTGCACCTAACTTAGATCCAAGCTGAGCGTGTGGTGCGGGAGGTGAACAACACGTGAAGGACTGTGGCCTACTCTGGGCGGGAGCACTAACATCGGGGGTGCAGGTTATGAGCTCTCTAAACATCTCGAATCACTACTGAATATAAACATGAATAACACTTACCTGACACTTACCTGTGCGTCCACCGCACCAACATACATACGAACATATATATATATATATATAAATGCAACTAATCATGCATAACAACCAACTATATGAAAATGGCATATAAATAATAAACATTTATATCAATTTCTGGGAAATATAAGTATATAGGTATATACGGAAAACCAAAAGCCCACTTACTGATAAGTGGAAGGGTCGTAGCCCCCCTGCCTCGAGTGATCACGCTCGTCCTCGTGATATGTCTCACCTATATGCGAAATAACTATAAAAACGTTAATTTTAAAGCACATAACCAAACTTTAGAAATAACTTCTCATACATTGCTCAAATGGGGTGTATGAATACACCAACGTGATCTACTCAACCTCACGAACATCCCCAAATTTTTAAAATAATTTTTCACCGCCGCACGCGCCCTCACGCGCCGGCCACGCGCAAGCACGTGCCTAGCACGCTGACGGCGTCAACTGACGCCGCAGGGAATATTTCGTTATTCCTAACGGTTTCCGTCAACGGCGTCAGGAATATTCCGTCAGATTTGACGGAATATTCCATCTTCTTCCCCGGCAAGCCTCCGGCGCCGTCGCCGGAAAATCGCGAAAACTTTAAACTTCGATATCTTCTTCGTTTTTTAACCAAATTCCACAATTTTGGTACCAAAATGAAGCCTAGAACTAGGGGAACACAATCATACCACGTTCAAGGGTTAAAAACCATGGAATCTCACCTGAAAAATCGATCCAACTCCGGCCAACTTCGAAACCAACGATCCCGACGTCCAATTCCTTCAAACGAACTACTCCGAGCCTCCTTGGGACCTCACCAAGCTTCCTACAAGCTTGAAATTTCCTAAAACGTGAGAAATCACGTGTGCATGAATAGTACCCAAATCAGACATCGTTGAATCGACGTGAAAACGATGGAGTTCTCACCTGAAAATGGTATGGTTAGACTCCTACAATCCTCACGAGCTCGAATATGGTCTTGGTTTCCTCGATCTGTGGAAGTTTAGTTGGTTTTGGGTGTGTGTCCGTACGTTCGAAGGAAATGGAAGGGAAATAGGGCTCGGGACAGTGCAGGAAACAAGGGGAAAAGGGTTGTGGTGTGTGGGAAGGTGTGTGTGGTTCCAAACAAGCCAACACAACACAAAAACAACCAATAAACGTAACGAAATCGAACTAGGGGCAAATTAGTCTTTTCACACGTAGGTTTTTGATATATATTCGGGACGGGCTGTCACAGCCCAAATTTAAATTCAATGGTTAAAATAATTATAAAAAATAATTAAACTCAAAATTCACCAAAAAACTCTATATATTTGTTGAAACGTCCACACAAAACTCACTTTTCTTCTACAATTCTTCCAATTTTTCTTTCTAGCATCTTCTAAAACCATGTGTTTGTTCAAGTGTCTTGTGTTTATACATTTCTGTCATGTGTTTCATATTCTTCTATAGTGTTTCATGAGTTTCATGTGTCGGTTTAGTGATTTTTGAATGTTTATCAAAATTTAAATATTTTTAGGTTAAAATGTTCATAAAATTAATTTAAGATAGTCTACATAAATTTTTTAAAGTTATTTTTTTTAAAAAAAAAATAGCCTAAATTCATTCTTTAATAATCTGGGGCTAAAATTTTAGGTCAGAAGGGTTGGATCAGAAAAATTATTTTTGCGTTAAAACCTAAATTTTCTAGGCTAAAAATTTTAGATTTTGGGTCAAGAGTTGGAGGAGAATCCTGACCTAAATTTACCCCAGAAATAAGTTTTGATTTAAAACTCATTATTTGGCCAAAAGATTGAAGCAAGTTGAGGTTGATTTAAAACCTAAAATATCTTTACATAAATAATATCGTTTGCTCCTAAAAAATATCTTAATTTTTTCTACCACAAGAATTATCTTCCGAATACTCTTACGCCCCCTCATGACGAAGTTGGGCTGGCCTGTTAGTGTCATCCACCCAACTCCATGGCCTCTCGATTCCCTCAAGTTGGGGTGGCCTGCAACTCCGCAGCCCATGCATCCACAAGTTATAAAAATGTGAAAATTAAAACAAATCACATGAATCTGTGACAAACTACAGCCACCGCTGCAAAGGATATAAATAATTAAAATAATTAATAATAAAAAATAAAAATCCAACCAAACAACATCGAAAGATTAACTGTGAAGAACAAAATTGATAGTTTTACACGCAATCTGTGACAAAAATTCAATCACACTCCATTATATTCTCAAATCTTCTGTCTCTCTCTCCGGATAGATTCTTCGCGTCCTTCTTCATAAACCGCCAAGGGAGAGAGAGAGAGAGAGTTGGTTGAGTACAATTATTTGTATATATTCGACTCTCGGATGGTGAATTAGGGCTTGGGGAATTCGATTAGGCTATCGAATTAGGAAGAATTATTAGGCTTTACTGCTCTAAATTATTGTGGTTGTCAAGTAATCCTGGGGAGTGAAAGCTCTGGGATTACGCGTTGTTTGTGCTGCGTGGGTTGGCTTGCTCGGTGCTGGAGTTCTGATACTATGGAAGTCGATTTGTCTCCTGAATCCATCCGCATCAAGCATCGTGATCGAATCGTGCGGGTATGAGTTTTCTGCTTCTGATTATCCTTTTTTTTTCCTGTCTTTTTTCAGCAGTTAGTTTGTTGAATTATAGGGTATTTGGTATACAATTAAGTGTTCATGTGTAGTTGAAAGTTTGTTCCTTTTTAATTTTATTTAATTTTTTTTGCAATTATTGATCATTTTCCAGAGCTAATACCATAATACTTGTTTGAGGAATTGAGTGAAATTTCTGGGGAAAAAAAAATACTACCTTTTAAAGTATATGTGCTTTTGGCTTTCTTTTCGTATCGTAATTTTACCCATATGGGTCAGAAAGGTTCACATTTATGTTTTTGTTTTATTTATGCCAGAGGCTTGCTCAATTGGGAGTGCCAAACGAGTTTCTTGGTGAATACCAACGAGGGTTGGTTGCTTATGTTAAGAATAACAAACACCAGATACGGGAACTGGTTTCCGCTGTTCTACCTGCTGATGAGGAAGTGGCAGAAGTTTTAAATGAAGCAAAACCAGGGAGTAAGAAACAAGGTGTAAGCAGGAAAAATAGATTCCGTGAAAACATGTCGTGGTTGCAGTGGTTGATGTTTGAGGGCGAACCTGAGGCAGCCCTGAGGAGTCTCTCCAAAATGAGTGTTGGGCAGCGTGGTTTTTGCGGAGCTGTTTGGGGACATAACGACATTGCGTACAGATGCCGAACTTGTGAAAATGATCCAACCTGTGCAATTTGTGTTCCGTGTTTTCAGAATGGGAGCCACAAGGATCATGATTATTCAGTTATATATACTGGTGGCGGTTGTTGTGATTGTGGTGATGTTACAGCTTGGAAGCGCGAAGGCTTTTGTTCAAAGCATAAAGGTGCAGAACAGATACAACCTCTCCCAAAGAAGATTGCAAGCATCGCAGGGCCTGTTCTTGATTGCCTGTTCGGTATATGGAAAACCAAGCTGGTTCTTGGTGAAACTATCTGGCGGGAAAATGCTAGAGCAAGTAACCAAGTTGGAGAGCGTAGAAAGGTTGCAAATGAGTTAACTTTTGTCGTGGTTGAGATGCTTCTAGAATTCTGTAAGTACAGTGAGAGTCTGCTAAGTTTTGTATCCAAGACGGTTTTAGCATCAGGGGATCTATTGGGGATTCTTGTGAGAGCAGAGAGGTTTTTGAATGACACTGTTACGAAAAGGCTGCATGAGTTGCTACTGAAACTGCTGGGAGAACCAGTTTTCAAATATGAGTTTGCCAAAGTATTTCTGAGTTATTACCCAGCCGTTGTAAGTGAAGCCATAAAGGAATTAAGTGACCATTCTTTGAAAAAGTATCCACTGCTCTCCGTATTCTCTGTACAAATCTTCACGGTGCCAACTTTAACACCTCGTCTTGTTAAAGAAATGAACCTACTGTCTATGCTGATGGGATGCTTGGAAGATATTTTCATTTCCTGTGCTGGGGATGAAGGTCGTTTACAGGTAATGCATTGATTTTTTGTTTCTTTCTTTAAGTGCTATACTAACCCCGTGGCACATGCCCACGTGTGTGCCAATTGGCTTTTTGTATGTTTTTTTTTTAATTTGAAAAGGTGAATTTACAATTGGTTATTTAAAAGAAAATTTCAAAGATAACTAATCAGGAATACGTGGGATTCTTCAATTTTTAGAGTTTTTACTGAATTTTTTGTTTACTTCCAAATGTGATCTTTAACTAATTTACCACCAATTAAATTGTTTTCTTTTGAAAATCTAATTAGGGGTGGACAATTGTTGGTATTTTGAATGTTTCACCGATCTCCTTTTATTTATATAATAATCTAATAAATCTCTATAGGTTGCGAAATGATCGTTACTCCTCTGCACTTTGCTTCCTTGTCCCTGCCACCTTCATTATGGAATTGATAACCCAACTTAGATTGTGTAGTTATGTTTTAATCTAAAGTCATGTCGTGCTTATTGGTGTTCTAACCAGGGTACTTTTTATGCTCCGGTTGTGGAGTTCTTTCTGTTTGTTTGTTTTTTATTTTTATTTTTTATTTTTTTTTATCTCTTTGTTTTTCCTTTTTGTGTTTTTCTAGTTCATTGTGATTGAGTACCTGATGCGTTTTCTTTTGCTTTATAAAAGTTCCTATTTTTTCATTTGTTTTGGTCTCATGTAGTAAAATTGTTGGTTACCCTTATAGGTTACCAAGTGGTCAAATTTGTATGACATCACGATTCGTGTGATTGAAGATATTCGATTTGTTATGAGCCATGCTACAGTGCCCAAATATGTAACACATGACCAGCAAGATATCTCAAGAACTTGGATAAGACTCTTGGCTTTCGTGCAAGGGATGAACCCACAAAAAAGAGAAACAGGCATGCATATTGAAGAAGAAAATGAGAATATGCATCTGCCGTTTGTTCTAGGTCATTCAATTGCCAACATTCATTCTTTATTGGTGGATGGGGCATTTTTTGTGGCTATTGACAAGATGGATGAAGACTCTCTTTTCAGAACATATAAGCAGGATATGGATGACAGGGATAGCCTAAGACATTCAGAAGTAGGACGGCTGTCCCAGGAAAGTTCTGCATGCAGTGCAGTGGGGAGTAGTAGTTCATTTGCGTGTGAGTCGAAGGTTTCTGAAGATAAATCAGATGCTCTTTCTGATTTGTTGATTCCACCGTCTGTGATGTGGCTAACATATGAGTGCTTGAGGGCAATTAAGAATTGGCTGGGAGTTGATAATACCTCTGGGACTCTTCTTGATGCCTCTTCTCCAAGTACCAGCAATTTCTCTGGTAGCAATTTTTCGGCATTGAAGAGAACATTATCCAAGATCAGGAAAGGAAAATATATTTTTGGTAGACTTGCCAGTTCAAGTGAAGATCATGGCAAGCAGTATTCATCACATGGACGTAGTGATTGCAATATGAGTATTGACACCCAAAATTGCAAAAGTGCAGGGCAGGAGAGTAAATTGATGGTTACTGACGAAATTGATTCAGTTAATGTCTGCAATCCTGCAGGATTTGATGATAGTGCTATGGAAGTAGATGGTGCCATGGACTTGGATGCTCAAAGCGTTCTGAGTTTGTCTGATTGGCCAGACATAACATATGATGTTAGTTTGCAGGATATATCAGTTCACATTCCTTTACACCGTTTACTTTCCTTGCTTTTACAGAAAGCATTAAGAAGATGTTTTGGTGATGTGCCAGATCTGGCTAGCGTTACTTCTGCAAATTCATCATCAGCTATTTTCACTGACTTCTTCGGAAATATTCTGGGAGGCTGCCACCCATTTGGATTTTCTGCCTTTGTTATGGAGCATCCCCTTCGGATCAGAGTATTTTGTGCTGAGGTTCATGCTGGAATGTGGCGGAAAAATGGGGATGCCGCCCTGTTATCTTGTGAGTGGTATCGTTCAGTTCGCTGGTAAGTGATTTATGCTTAATCTGTGGCATGCATTTTAGGGGGAAAATGTATCTCTTGTAATTATTGATTTTCTTTTCATTCTTTTGTCCCCTTTTATTTTCAGGATTGTCTCTTTATCATATGGTTAATTTTGCAGGTCTGAACAGGGTTTGGAGCTTGATCTGTTTCTGCTTCAGTGCTGTGCTGCCTTGGCTCCAGCTGATCCTTATGTTAACAGAATTGTAGAACGCTTTGGCCTGTCCAGCTACCTTTCTTTGAACCTTGAGCGCTCTAGTGAATATGAAACTATTCTAGTGCAAGAAATGCTCACTCTTATTATACAAATAATCAAAGAAAGGCGATTTTGTGGTCTAACTAAAGCTGAAAGTTTGAAAAGAGAGTTGGTTCATAAATTAGCCGTTGCAGATGGCACTCATAGTCAATTGGTGAAATCTCTTCCACGTGATCTGTCCAAGTCTGATCAGCTACATGGAATTTTGGAATCCATTGCCGTGTACTCCAATCCCTCTGGCTTTAATCAGGGGACTTATTCGCTACAATGGACATTTTGGAAAGAAATGGATTTGTACTACCCTCGTTGGAACTCAAGGGATCTGCAAGCTGCAGAAGAAAGATACTTGCGTTTTCGTGGTGTTTGTGCATTGACCACTCAGCTACCCAGATGGACTAAGATTTATTCTCCTTTCAAAGGGGTAGCTAGAATAGCTACATGTAAATCAGTGCTTCAAATTATCCGTGCTGTGCTGTTTTATGCTGTTTTTTCTGATAAATCAAATGATTCACGAGCTCCTGATAGTGTTCTCTTAACTGCATTGCACTTACTCTCATTAGCATTAGACATTTGTTCTCAACATAAGGAAGCTGGTGATAAGTCTTGTTATGATGGAGATGCAATTCCAATGCTAGCTTTTGCTGGGGAAGAAATTACTGAAGGACAATACTTTGGTGCTGGTCAACAAAGCTTACTGTCACTTCTTGTTATCTCGATGAGGATGTATAAGAAAGAGAATGTCAACAATTGTTTGGAAGCTGGAAGTTGCGACCTCTCTTCTTTAATTGGAAGCTTATTAAAGAAGTTTGTAGAGATTGATTCCGGATGTATGACCGTATTACAACAACTTGCACCTGAAGTGATTGGTCACGTATCACAATCTTCTTTAAATGGTGATGCTAAGACCTCAGGTTCAATTTCTGACTCTGAGAAGCGCAAGGCAAAAGCTAGAGAGAGACAGGCTGCCATATTGGAAAAAATGAGAGCCGAACAATCTAAGTTTATGGCCAGTGTTAATTCCACTGTGGATGGGGGTTCAAAATCTGAGCAAGAGGTTTGTAAACTCAATATTGAAGATGACTCGGAAGAATCTGAACAAGTTGTTTGCTCTCTTTGTCATGATCCCAGTTCCAGAAATCCCATATCCTACTTGGTTTTACTTCAGAAATCTAGACTCTTAAGTTTCATAGAAAGAGGTCCCCTGTCATGGGAGCAACCACCTTGGACAGACAAGGAGCACATCTCTATTACTACAAACAAGGTGAGTGATCAATCTGGATCAAGCACTTTATCAAGTGGTTCAGGACCAGAACTGGTGCCATCTTATTCTTGCAGACAGACGGTTCAGAATGCAATCGCCAAATTTGCCTGTCATAGACAACCTAGGGATGTTGCTGCTCTTATAAATTTTCTCAAGGGCCAGTTCCATGAATTAAGGAATATCCAAGTGCCACGTGAATCAAATGATGATATGGTGAAGACTTTATTTACATTTGAGACAATGGAAGACGATATGTACATCTCCATCCAAAGGGAAACGCGTGATAAGATACTTCATTCTAATCCTTTTGAGGATAAGGGATTTTCAACTCCTGAAGGGGATCAAGAAGAAACTAAGCATGCTGAATTTATGTTACTTGGAACATATATAGCTGCTCTTTCTAGAGAGACAACAGAGATTCCTTCATCTTCTGAAAGTGCTCCTAACGAAAGGGTGCCAGTAGATTCTTCTTGTCTTTCAGTGTGTGACGGATTTGGCCCGACAGATTGTGATGGAATTTATCTTTCTTCCTGTGGACATGCTGTACATCAGGGATGCCTTGATCGTTATTTATCTTCGTTGAAGGAAAGGTAAATCCTCTCAATAATAGAAATCTTCAATCCTTAGTAATTTTGGTTGGGAATTCTTGATCACTTCTTAATCTTAATTATGGAATTTTTTTTTTTTTCAATTATTTGCATGAATAGTGGAAGTGGTATTTTGTCAAATGTAAACACTGTTAAAATATTTGTTAAGAGGGAGTGCCTTCTCTGTTGTTTTATTGATTGCTAGTGAGAGTAGTTACACCTTGTGCAATGAACTTGGAAGGGCAATCCAGTAGCAGAAACTTTTGGAAAGACGGTTTCAGAATACATTTCTCTTAATCTCTTTGGCCTTGCTTTTAACCTTGCAAGTGGAGTTGCCTTGTTCTTTAGGAAGACCTGTGTGAACCCTTAATCTTGCCTTGATGATTTTTCATTCAGTTTTTATTTATTTTTTTGGTTCCTTTATTTGTTCTACAAGGGGGTATGGTGTGGTTTTCCAAATCGATGGTTGCTAAAAATGAAATTTCTGCTTTTATAGTTATGATGCATTGCAACAACTAAAGAAAAATAGTAAGATATATCATACGCATTGCTCTGGAAGATTATTGATATTTTATTGAAAATGGCCTAACTTGTCCCATCTTATTTGTCCATGCAGGTATCTCAGAAGAATTGTTTTTGAAGGGGGACATATTGCAGATCCGGATAAGGTACAAGGTTTCCCTGCACTTTTTTTCCAACTTTCGCCTGTAGTGAATGGATGAGGGTTTATTACTAAGCTTGTGCATGTTTGTTCATTTTCCCATAGGGGGAGTTTCTCTGCCCTGTATGCCGTCGACTTGCAAATTCTGTCTTGCCCGCATTGCCAGGGTTTCTCCAGGTCACCAAGGAGCCTTTGCATTCAGGTGTTAATTCATCACATGCTACTGGTCCATCGGTCAAATCAGTTGACAAAATTATTTCTCTTCAGCTTCAACAAGGGTTGGCTCTCTTGCAATCTGCAGCAGAGGCATCTGGGAAGGTTGGAAGTCTTAAAGGTTTCCCCCTTCAGAGATGTGGAAGAATGACCTCGGACCTTGAACCAATTTTTCGATTGCTCAGTAAGATGTATTTTCCGACTAAACAGGATAAGATATCAGGATCTGCCAGGGTTAACCACCCAATGCTTATGTGGGACACAATTAAGTACTCTCTAGTATCAACAGAAATTGCTGCTCGTTCTGATGGGAAATATGCAACACCAAGCTATGGCCTTAATGCGTTGTATAAGGAACTTGAATCAAGTAGATTTATTTTGTCCTTGTTGCTGAAAATAGTCCAAAGCAGAAGAAAGAATTCTCTTCATGTCCTTCAGAGATTTATAGGAATTCAAAGCTTTACAAAATCTATTCTATTTGGAGTTTCCATAGACGTTCGCAATGAAACATGTGGACAAGGTATTCTTATTGCTACCACTAAAAGCCATTTATTTCATATGTTTCTTGTGACTTTCTGTGAATAGTTGTTTCTTGCTTTCTGATTCACTAATCAGATGCCATTCAGAATTACAATTAACATCTCTACAGTAAGACAACAGAGTTAGATTTAAGAGTTATTTTCCATCCTTGTTTTTTCTTTCAAAGGATGAATTTTACGAAAGTAATTTTTTAGGTGATCAATACTCTGTTTAGTGCCCAACCTTTTACGTGGCATTCTCACATTGGATTCTAAAACATTGCTGCTTTTCTTAATGCAATGATGTGGTGTATATATCATGTCTGATTGGGAAAAAAAAAGTTGAGAGAAATCTGGGATAAGTAGCACTATTCATTCGTATAATGGAGAATGCTGCGGCTGGTTGAATTCTTGGACCCTATTGGAAGTCACGAAAGAGCTATTAGGCATTCAAGTTTCACATGTGCAAAATTTTAGGTGTTATGCTTGCCAAAATTTGAAGCATTTTACTTTATTCAGTTAAATCCTCATCAATGCTATGTTTCACAGGTGCTATGCTGCGTACCTTGGAACATGCTGATCCAGCGGTATCGTATCCTGATATTCAGTTCTGGAGTCGAGCTTCTGATCCTGTCCTTGCTCGCGATCCTTTTTCATCATTGATGTGGGTTCTTTTTTGTCTTCCATACCGATTTTTATCATGTGAAGATTCATTGTTGTCCCTAGTGCACTTATTTTATGTTGTCTCTGTAGTTCAGGTATGTTAGCAGCACCTCTCTTTTTTTTTCTTTTTTTTTTTTCTCTCATAATTCTTAAGTAGCATTAAAACGTCTAGTGGCCTAATTCATTATGGTGAATGCAGGGCATAATGGCATATTGTGGGAAAAATCAATGTGACATTAGTGGATTAGGTATTGATGATTGCCTGGTTACTGACCTCTCTAAACTTATGGAAGAATCTGGAGCCACTCAGCAATTTTTCGTTTCAAATTATATTGGCTCTTCTCCTAATATCAAGAACATAGTTCGTAGCCTGAGTTTCCCTTATTTGCGGAGGTGTGCATTGCTGTTGAAGCTACTGAACTCCTGTTCCCGAGTACCATTCCATGAAAGGTATAATGTCTTGGATAGATCTCGCGCCATTGGTGACATGATGGACACCACTTATGTTGCACTAGTGGAGCTAAATGATGTTCAAGAAATAGAAAGCATGTTAAAGATTCCTTCTCTGGATGTTATCTTTAAGGATAATGTGGTACGTTCAATAGCTCAGAAATGGTTCCATCATTTTCGGAAGGAGTTTGAAGTCCAAAGATTTCAAGGAAGCATGCACTGTATCCCTGCAGTTCCCTTCCAATTGATGCGTCTTCCCCAAGTTTACCAGGACCTATTGCAGAGGTTAGTTGAATTGCTTCTTGGTTTGTTACTGGAGTTCTTGTCTTTTAAAAGGATCTCTTGAGAATTAAAATTTACTCAGAAAGGTTGTGTTTGTGCAGGTACATAAAACAGCGTTGTCCTGATTGCAAAAATATATTTGATGACCCTGCATTGTGCTTGCTTTGTGGGAGATTATGTTCTCCAAGCTGGAAGTCATGTTGCAGGTCTGTATTCACTAATATATGTCGTTATTATCAGATAAATTATCCATTTAGGTGCATCCATCAATAGAGAATGTTTATGCCCCATTGCTCCATCATTGCTAAATTTAACGTTTTATCTTAGGGAAAGTGGATGCCAAACTCATGCAGTGTCCTGTGGTTCTGGTACTGGTGTATTTCTGTTGATCAGGGTATGCATTGTGGTTCCTTTTTTTAATAATTATGTTTGGAATCCTGTCTTTCAGATCTTTTAATTTTGTTTCTACGTCTATTCTTGTTTGCGGAGATGATTAATTTTTTTTGCTGTGAATCCAGAGGACAACAATTCTGCTGCAGAGATCTGCACGGCAAGCTCCCTGGCCATCGCCCTACTTGGATGCTTTTGGAGAAGAGGTAATTGGTTTCTGCTATTGTATTCCTCTATTTCTTTCATCATCTTCCCTTGTAAACAATTTGAAATGAAAAAATAATCATACCATATTCTAGTGAGCCCTTGTCTATCCATCTTACTCCACTTGATTTTCTCAATTTGAAGCAATTAAGAAGAAAATGATGGTTAATATTTTTTCGAGACTATTTGTATTTCTCAAAAGCAAGGTGCTTTTTCATGATAATTTCTGGAAAACCTTGCGGGGAAAGCAATGTTAGTGAACATTTTCAGAAGGGTAGACAAATTAGCTGCTCTGATCCTGGAGGTCATACAGGTTTGAGCCTAGGGTCCTTAGAGAGATATTTTGCATTATAGGACTTTTTAGCAGGTCATTCATCTTCTTTATGGTTTCAAGGGCTTACTTGTGAAATGCCTTTTATTTTTATTGCTTTGGCAAGAGGAGGAATGGGCCATCAGTTTTTAGAGGATGTTCTCATTATGCCATCCACCCACTATAGTTACATATCTCCTCTTTCAGTTTGGAGTTTTACATTTATAGAATGAAGCAAAAGAATGTTTGATACTGCATTTCATGGAGCTCCTTTCAGGCTGTTTAGATATTTCCCCTTTTCTGCCACTTGAACTGCTGTTTAATGGTATTCCTTTGCACTTGTAAGTAGGAGGTCTCAGGTTCAACTCCTATGGGAAATACCTAATTATGGCTAGCCCATTGTGTGGCTTAAGATCAAATCTCCAACCCCTAAGTCAAATAAAAAAATAAAAAAGAAAAAAGAAATTTCCCCCTTTTATTGCATACTGTTTTTCTGAATAAAATGCAATAGTCGCTTTGCAGTTTTATTCTTCCATCAGCCCAAAACCCTATGTAAAATGGAAGACGAAGATGTTGGAAGTCGTACTTGTGGACGCTCCTGTTTTTATTTGTGCTTTTAGTGCATTCATTGATTTCTAGGGGTTTATGCTTTCTGTGTATCATATTGTAAATTTTGTTATTGCAGGATGTTGAAATGCAGAGAGGAAAGCCACTGTACTTGAACGAGGAACGCTATGCAGCTTTAACTTACTTGGTGAGAATCTTTTGCTGCCATCTTTTCTTTAATGTAGTAAATGTTGAAGAAACCCATTGTCACTCAACAGTTTATGGTAATCTTGTTATTCCCATTGCACCCTCATTACTCATTTAAGAAATAAATATGAAAAAAAGAGTTTGGTCCCCTCTCTCGCGCTCCCTTCTACCCTCCACTTGGAGCCCTTTGCCTCACCCCCACCATCCACTTGGAGCCCCTTGCCTACCCCCACCATCCATGATTTGTGACTAAACCTTGTGTTGAAATTTCTCAAGTGAAGGGCATGTGTTGAGCTTTGTCTGCAAGTTCATATTGAAGAATCTTAATTTATACGTTCCAAACTTCAAATTGAAACTATTTCTTGGCTTGGCTCTAAGTTTTATGGTAAATGGTTTATGTTTTGCATGGAAGGTTGCTTCTCATGGTCTTGATCGAAGCTCCAAGGTCCTTGGACAAACTACAATGGGCTCTTTCTTCATGGTTTAGTTTGGATTTTTAGGTAAAGACAATCATGAACTTCATGGATGGTAGTTCATCACGTTACCAAGTTCCGTGTTAGTCCGATTTTATTCACGATGCTGAATGTTCTCTTTTGGCATCTCAGGTGGTTTGTATGTTTGACGCAGATTGATGGCAAAGGATTCTTGATAACAGCAGAGAATATCCACTTCTGACAATAAATCTGGACCTTGGATCAATGGTTCAGTTAACTGCACATTGAGGTTAGTGGCTACTGGTGATCCTATAATTATTCCAATTCCGAAAATTATGGAACACTCTTGTTCTCTTTATCATCACCGTTGCTTTTAGTTTGCTTGTTAAATCGTATTGTTACTAAATATCTTGTTACCTACACCGGCAGATGCTTGGGGTATTCCTCTCAAGAGGTTGAAAATTTGGTCCCAAGGGAAGACCAGTTTGTCGGCGGCAGGTTGTTTCATCCGTTGTTTTATGCATGTACAGTTCGATATGATGCTGAAAGCTGAAGGCTGGCTGCAAACTATCTTCACAGGGAATTGTCCATCAAACGGTTGTACATAAAAGTTATACCATCAGTCATGAGCCACTGATTTATGGGTAGCGGCATTTGCATGCGTTGCTTAGGATTTGAGGAGAGGAGCCCCCGCTCGGTCGCTCGTTCTCTCGCTCTGTGGTGTTATTTAATTTGTTAAAAAGCATTCTTTTTATCTCCAGAGAGCTAAGGGGTGAGGGAGGGAGGGGGAAGATGGAGAGTGTGACTTGTGTACTGTTAATAGAGACTTCTAGTTGTTAAAAGGCATTCCTTTGATTTCCCTTAAAAAGTTTCCATAGCTAAAGTTTGAAAATAAAAAGGATTGCCTTCGCTGTAGTAAATAGACACAAATTTCAAAAAGTCGGTGAGCAGAAACTGCACGAAAAGGGAAGTGTATTCATGGTACGACCAACTCATTTACATTTTATTGATTAAATAGTATAATCTTCAAATAAAGCATCACGGATCAAATCCCCGGGATTCAAAGGGAATCATGCTCATTTTAGCTAATCCATTTTGAATGAATACTAATGATGTTTTAAGCTGAAAAAAGGCAACCGTGTTGATAAAACTTCTTCTTTTATTTTATTTATTTATTTGTTTGACTGAAGAAATTATAGTGCGTTCAAGGGGCCACAATCGTAGATTCCGCCCGGACCCATAAACCTAGGTCGGGAACCCATGTAAACCTAAATCAAAAGCAAAAGACATATTCACTGAACCCAACAGTACCTATTTTCTACCTCTTGCATGATTTACCATCAAAACAAAACCAGAGAAGAAGCAAATTATCTAGTGAGAAGGTTAGTGAGATTTCTTCCACTTCTTAGACTATTAGAATATGACCAGGTAGCACAAGCAAGAGCATTCGCCACGCGAGTAATGTAGGGCTTGACATAAGCACATTGAGAGGTGAGAGGGACTTTGCTTCCGATGTTCGTGAGGTCCACGTCAGTCAACCCGACTCCATCACACGGTATTTTTCTACTGCACATAAGCTTGACTGCAACTGGGGTTGCAGATGAGCCCTTGATGTTGGTGAAACTGATGTCGCTTATCTTGACTTTGGATGGATCATCTTTTCCACAATAAGTGTAAGGGCAGTACTCTTGGTCTATAGAGATAGGATTACTAACATTTACCATGGTAATATCTTGAAAGTGAATATGCGAGGCAGTTGTAAATGTTGGAGAACCCGGCCATGTTTTGATTCTCACACCATTTTGTGTGTTAGTGAGCGTGCAGTTCGTCACTCTGACTCCAACCACGGGCTCTTCGTTTGGATACTTTCCTAGGCTCCCGATGCTTATGCCATGCCCTGGTCCACAAGTAACATTGGTCACGACAATGTTCTGGCTACCGTCACCAAGAGAAACGCAATCGTCACCTGTTCCAATTGTTGTGTGATCAATAGTGACTCCAAAAGATCTCCCAATGTGAATTCCATCCGTGTTGACGCTGTCTCCAGGTGCGGTGATAGTAACATATTGGAATGTAACATTGCGACATGCAAAAACATTGATGTGGAAATTTTTGCTGTCTAGTGAAGTTATGCCCTCGATAACTGAATTTGTGACAAAATCAAACCTCAAATTCTGCATTACGAAAACAAAGCAAGTATCAACAACATATAATTAAATAAACGATTAAAAATCGACTAAATTAAACAAAAGCAAGGATTGATTATAATGTCCTTACAAATACTCTGTTGGATTGGCAACTTTTATATTTGTAGCAATTACTTTGGCCATCAAAAGTTCCACCACCAAATAAGGTGAGCCTGTCAACGTATTGAAAGCCAACCCAAGTATTCTGTTGAAGGAGTTGGCTGCTTTCTTGTGGAGCACGCAAATACCCTTGAACTTGAACCTCAATGGGAGATTTGCATGGACCACGCAAAATTGCTCCCCTTAAGTAGTATTCCCCTTCTGGAATAACAACTTTGGCCGGCCATGGCGACGAACAAGCATCTCTCCAAGCATCAGCCAAAGCAAGCGTAATATCGCCGCTAGGGTTTCCTCCATATGTTGAATTTGTCACATAAAAGACTTCGGCCTTCGCATTAGCAACAGATGCTAAGAATAAGAACACAAATATCCAATAGCCAACTGCATTATATAAAAATAAAAATAAACAATTAGTATATAACTTTCAAATCGAATTTCGAAGAAAACGAAAGGTCAAGCAGACGTACCCATTAAGTTAGAGCGACAGGAGATTGAGGTTGCTTGAGAATGCGAAATAGAGCTGCTTTGCATGCTATCTAAACCGTTGTCGACAATTCTTTGTAACTTTGGATGGACTGTTGAGTTCATGCAAGGTAGTAATGTGAGAGAAGGAAAACTGAATGTATTTATAGGAGTTGAATCCTCTCTTTTTTTTGATCGAGAATGCTATGACTTAAATGGAAGTTTAGGGTACGCAACAAAATAATATAAATAATAAAATAAAAACACACGGCTTGGAATAAGAAAATATGGACAAATGGGTAAGTTAAGTCCTGAAAGTGCTTATTTCTTCTCTTGCAAGAAAAGTTCTTTTTTTAGAGAGTTTTTATCTTGCTTATTATTTTCCACCATTAAGAAAAGTGTTTTGATTGTGTTGAAGCTCGAACAAGAAATTTTCTCCTAGAAAGCTAATTAAGTGATTCATCCCGCGATAAAAGATGGGGTTAAGTGGGATATGCTTCATATCCCTCGGAAGAAAAAGACATTAAATGATGGGAGCTTTCCTAACTATGTGTAAATTCATGCCCAAAACCTAAAGAAGTTGGCAAATTACCCAATTACACTGAAATAAAACAAATTTTTATTTTATATGAGATATGTTGATGCACAAAATCAGTGAGACTTTGAAACAACGTAAAATGTCAAGTTTGTGACCTTCGCTTAATTGCTCCGGTCACCTAGTGTGGATGATATGTAAATAGATCTGCAAACACAAGATGTACATGGTTCATTCTAAGTCTGGCTACGTCCACGGATACAATAATGAAGGGTTTACACAAATACATAAGTTTAAGCATAATTATCATCAATGAGTTCTAATGACCAGTTTAAGTACAATAATGACATTGACTAGTTTAAGTATAATAATGACATTTGGAATTAACTGTAGGAGAATGGTATTCTTGTATAGTTGATGAGAGTCTCCAGCTTTCGTCCACGATCGATGTGGGACTCTATGAGCTTTATTCTGACGTTGACATGTGTCGTACTGTGATTGGCCTCTTGGTTGAAAGGAAACTCTTGGTGCTTTGGTAAGGGTGCCTCAACATGAACTTCTCAGTTGGTCAAGTATAATACAAACAAGATATAAAAGTTAGCTTTCTTATTTTTTGCAAAAGAAAAAAGTTATGACTCGAGGAAAACTCATGTTTGTGACCTAAAATTTTTATTTGTTGGTGTTACTAGCATTACTCATAGAAGTCATTTTAGAAACGCATAAAACATGTTTCACTCCATGTAACAAAATTTGATGTCTAGGGCCTACCGACTTGGACTGGCCCATGCAATGCCGTGAATTCGGTTCAAGCTCTGAGACCATTGGACCACCCTAGAGACCCACCGACCAAAAAATTAGAGGAAAACTAATGAAAATTGCTTGAAAAGTTTTAGTTTTAATAATAAAAAAAAAACCATGCTATAAGTTTTGTTTAATGATTGGTACAAGGTTCATATTAAAGCAGTCCAACTAAAAATGGCCTAACTATAATAAATTATGATTTTTTTATTTTACCCCTAACTTTTTTAGGTTAAGTTGTAGATTTTCGTCGTTAATAGAGTTCATTGTTGTTTTGCAGACCTTCTTCTTTTTCTTTGAAACCAAAATATAGATCCTCATGCTATTTAATTTATATTTTGTATTATTTCGTTGAAATGTGATCGTCGTTATTATTTATAGTGTATTCGAGATACTGTTTTTCAATTTTTCTTCATCAGTGGAGCTCATCGTTTATTTCTCCAAAAAATAAATTTGAGATCTGCATATTATTCAATAATAATGACGGGTCACTGTTTATGGAATCTAAGTCACTGTTTATGGAATCTAAGTCACTGTTTCTGGATTTAAATGAAATAGACACACTATTTCTTAAATGTAAGCTAGAAAATAAATAGTGAAATTCATTGTATTTGGATTCAAAGCAAAATAAGCATTATATTTCTTAAATACAATCAACTAATGCATGAAAGAAAAGAAACAGTCAAATGTTAAAACATAGATTGTTTCTGGAATCTAAGTCACTGTTTCTGGATTTTCGTTTTTTTTTCTAGATATAGTGTTAATTTGTGCACAGACAAAACAAACACTGTATCTGATTTTTTTTTTTTTTCCAGAAACAGTGTTATGTTTTGGATTCTCCGTAAATAGTTTTATGTTTTGGTTCTTTCTATACATTTTATACAAAGAAAAATGATGAGACTAAGACCCAAATGTGCTAATCTATCATGATTAAGGACAGAGTCAAATATATAATGGCTTGAATTCAAAATTAAATTGACATGTATAAAATAATGTAAATTTGTTGTTCACTTAAAGTCTGCATTTTGAGAACCTGTGAGGTCCTCAAAATAAATGCCTTCACATTAATCTAATGGTAGATTAACTTACAAACTTAAACCATTATGATTCGAATTTTGCACCGTCATTGGAAAATTTGAATTCTCTTTCAAGCTTCTCTAAAAGGACTTTGCTATATATAGCCACAAAATTCTAGGGTTTCGGTATACAATTCCAATCCAAATGAATAGATGGAGTACGGATGCCTTTATATGGTTTGTTTTGCGTAAAGGTTCTTGGTGGTCAAATTAAGGTTTCTTTTGTGGCTGGAAAAAAACTCAAAGAGAGAGAGATGGGGTGAAGATTCTAGGATTTTGATTTTGCGACACGAAAAGTATATCACTCATGGAAGAAGCTCTGCCGTTGAAAGTTGTTCACGCTTGAACTTCTTGGTTTCTCCCGCTGGAAGGATTTTGGTTTAGATGCTTGACTTCTTTCTTTTTGTTTTGAATGATTTTTTATTAAACTTTGAGCTATTTTGGTTAAATAATATTTTGAGATGGTTTTTGGTTAAATATTTCTTGGTCCAAGAACTTTTTATTAGAACTCCCAAAAAATAATCATAACTTCAAAATCGTTGAATAATACTACGAATTTGTTATAAAAGGGTTAAAGTTTGAGAGATAACCTTTTAAGTGGTAGGTGCAAGGTAGATGTAAAATGACACACAAAAACTATTGCACAGGCAGATAATAAAAGGCAGAGGAATAGATGATGTTACTGATATTTCTCTTTTGTTTTTCTTCTTCATCTATCTTCTGTTACATGCGGAGTGCTCTATTTATAGAGCAACTCGAACTGATGCAGTTAATGCATCTTGAAATTTAAAACGCATCATCTGACACTTTCATTCAGCATGGGCATTGAAAACTTTGCCCATGCAGAAGACTTCTGCTTTGTGGGCATTCATTGCCAGCTGACATTGAGACTTTTCAACACTCCCCCTTGGATGCCCACATATCAACATGAGTTGCCTCGTTAAAACCTTGCTTGGAAAAACCCAGTGGGAAAAAAAAAACCATAGCGAAGGAAAAAGAGTACAACTTTTCCTGGATCGTTGATATAGTGTCAAGTATGCTTATGTTGCCTCGTTAAAACCTTGATAGGAAAAACCCAGTGGGAAAAATCCTAATCGAAGGAAAAAGAGTACAACAAGCATGTATCATGGATACTCCCCCTGATATGTTTCTCCCCCTGATTCCGCATTCTCCAAATTTAGCTGTTTGGTAAGTCGACGTAATCCGATGCCTTGCACTAACTTCTGAAATGTGCACTTTGGTAGAGATTTGGTGAACAAGTCTGCGAGATTTTCATTTGAACGGATTTGTCTGACTTCAATAACTTTAGCCTTCTGAAGCTCATGAGCACTGAAAATCTTTGGAGATATGTGTTTAGTCTTATCGCCCTTGATGAATCCTTCCTTCATTTGGGTAACACAGGCTGCATTATCTTCATGGATGACAGTTGGATTGTCTGTCTTCGAAGTTAGAGCACATGAATTCCGGATATGATGGATCATTGATCTTAACTAAGAACATTCACGACTTGCTTCATGTAAAGCAAGTATTTCTGAATGATTTGAAGATGTAGCAACTAATGTTTGCTTGGTTGAGCGCCATGAGATTGTTGTATCTCCATTCTTAAACACATATCCAGTTTGTGAGCGGGCTTTATGCGGATCAGAGAGGAAGCCAACATCTGCATATCCAACAAGGACCTGGTCATCTGTGGAGTTCTTTGAGTAGAAGAGACCCATGTCTGTTGTCCCACGAAGGTATCGCAATACATCTTTGATACCCTTCCAATGGCGAATTGTTGGAGCAGAGCTATACCTTGCTAACAAATTAACTGAAAAAACTATATCTGGTCTAGTACATTGTGCTAAATACAACAAAGCACCTACTGCACTCAGATATGGTACTTCTGGACCAAGGACCAGCTCATCATCTTCTTTTGGACGAAATGGATCTTTCTTAATGTCCAAAGAACGAACAACCATTGGCGTGCTTAGTGGATAAGCCTTGTCTATACCAAATCGCTTCAGAATTTTTTCAATGTAAGTTGATTGGTGGACCAAAATTCCACTAGCACAATGCTCGATCTGCAGGCCGAGACAATATTTTGTTTTTCCAAGGTCTTTCATTTCAAATTCGCTTTTCAGATATTCAGCAGTTTTATTGAGCTCTTCAGGAGTCCCAACTAAATTCATATCATCAACATATACGGCCACTATAGCGAATCCAGAATTGGATTTCTTAATGAACACACAGGGGCAAATAACATTGTTGATATACCCTTCTTTGATCAAATACTCACTGAGACGATTATACCACATTCGTCCAGATTGTTTCAGACCATACAATGATCGCCTTAATTTGATCGAGAGCATACCTCGTGGTTTACTACTTGTTTCAGGCAACTTAAGTCCTTCTGGGACTTTCATATAGATGTCAGTATCTAATTTTCCATATAGATACGCAGTGATGACATCCATAAGTCGCATGTCAAGTCTTTCTGAAACCACTAAACTTATTAAGTAACGGAACGTAATTGCGTCCATTACAGGAGAGTATGTCTCCTCATAATCAATTCCAGGTCTTTGAAAAAAAACCTTATGCAACGAGTCGTGTTTTGTATCTTGCGATCTCGTTTTTCTCATTGCGTTTCCTTGTGAATACCCATTTGTAACCCACAGGGTTTACGCTAGGTGGGGTTTGGACTACTGGTCCAAAAACATTCCGCTTTTCCAATGAATTTAATTCTGCCTGAATTGCATCTTTCCACTTAGGCAAATCCTGTCTCTGTTTGTATTCATCAACAGAGCGGGGCTCAATATCATCACTTAAGATGATTTCAGTGGCTACTGCAAATGCAAACATATCATCAATGATTATTTCATTCCGATCCCACAATTCATTTGTACATGTATAATTTATGGAGATTTCTTTGCTTTCATGTACTTCTGTCTCTTCAGAGACAGATGTCTCATCAAGGACATTTTCTTTTTCTGGAAGTCCAGAATTATGAATTGTGAATGTATCATTCATTTTCTCTTCCTGAATGACTTCATTTGGATTCAGTTGTGCCCTCGACTTTCTCTTTCGAGGAGCTGAATCTTTTGAACCTGGGGGTCTACCACGCTTCAGGCGTGCACCAGATGAATCATTTGCTGCCACTTTATTTTGTCCAACAGGGACATCAATTCTTGCAGGTGCATTTGCAGCTGGTATATTTGATTTTATCACTTTCATAGCATCATTAAATGCATCTGGTATTTGATTGGCAATGCTTTGAAGATGAACGATCCTTCTCACTTCATTTTCACATTGAATGTTGTGAGGATCAAAATGAGATAAGGTGGGAACAACCCATGTCAGCTCTTTCCGTTCTTCTAGAACGGCCTTTTCTCCCCCTAACAACGGGAAAATTGTCTTATCAAAGTGACAATCAGCAAAACGAGCTGTAAACATATCACCTGTCAAGGGTTCCAAATATCTAATGATAGATGGTGAATCAAAACCCACGTAAATTCCCAGTCTACGCTGAGGTCCCATTTTAGTGCGTTGCAGCGGTGCAATAGGCAAATAAACAGCACAACCAAAAACTCGTAAATGGGAAATGTTTGGTTGATGTCCAAACACGAGTTGTACTGAAGAGTATTGATGGTTGGCTATAGGTCTCAATCGAACCAATGATGCAGCATGTAAGATGGTATGTCCCCATGCAGAGACTGGCAATTTGGTTTTCATGAGCAAAGTGCGAGCTATTAACTGAAGCCGCTTGATCAATGCTTCTGCTAAACCATTTTGAGTATGGACATGAGGAACATGGTGTTCAACATCAATGCCCAATGTCATGCAATAATCATCAAATGTTTGAGACGTAAATTCACCAGCATTATCAAGTCGAATTGACTTAATGGGATAATCTGGGAACTGTGCTCTTAACTTAATTATTTGAGCAAGTAGTCTCGCAAAGGCTGCATTCCGAGTAGACAAAAGACAAACATGTGACCATCGGGTAGATGCATCAACCAAAACCATAAAATATCGAAATGGTCCACATGATGGTTGAATAGGCCCACAAATATCCCCTTGAATTATTTGCAGAAATGATGGGGATTCAGCATCAACCTTTAGTTGTGGTGGTCTAATTACCAACTTCCCTTGAGAACAAGCTTTGCAAGGGTTATCATTTGAGGTAGCAATGTATCTGCTCACTAATGGATGTCCATTAGAGTTGGTAATGATCCTACGCATCATGGTAGATCCTGGATGACCCAGACGGTCATGCCAAAGCATGTAAACCTTTGAATCAATGAACTTCTGGTTCATGACAGTATGTGATTCAATTGTCCTTATGTATGTATAATATAATCCACTCGACATACTACGCAACTTCTCCAATATACGCTTCTGGGTATCATTGAAGGTAATGCATAGATACTCCACATTTTCTGCACTTTTTGTTTCAATGTGGTATCCATTTAGACGTATGTCTTTGAAACTCAACAAATTTCGAGTAGATCGAGTAGCATACAATGCATTATGTATGGACAATATTGTTCCATTTGGTAACATAATCTGGGCTTGCCCTGAACCTTGAATTACATCTGAAGGTCCTAATATTGTTGTTACCCCTACTCTTGTAAGTTTTAAGCTTGAGAAATACTTTCGATCACGAAGTATTGTATGTGTGGTTGCACTGTTTGCAAGACAAATATCTCCACCATTTCTCATGTTCTGAGAATAACCACAATTTTTATCCATGCTCTCTGAGTAAGAGAATCAGAGTTAAAAGCAAGTTATAACAAGAAATTTACATGCCACTTTTATTGAATCTGAAAATACTACAAGTTCAGCATAATAAAAGTACATTAATGATTCAATCGGACCGATATATTTCATTTCCCCTTTCCACAATATAGTCTGAAACATCTAGATGAGTTGTGTTCAACTGCCCTGATAAGTCAAACACTGGATCAGGTATATCCATTGGTCTAGCCTGGTCGAGAAAGTTAGTCTCGACACCCTTCTCCTTGAGGGAGGCTTGATACAGATCCACTAGATGTTTTGGGGTACGACAAGTACGCACCCAATGCCCATTGCCACCACACCTATGGCAGGCTCCTTCAGAGTTTTTAGAAGCATTGTTCATATGAGCTTTGCCTTTGTGGCGATTCACATTTTTGAAGCTCGGGCCTAAATTATTCCTGGGAACCTGGTTATGAAACTGAACTCCATGGTTCTTGCCTTTCCTATTCCATCGACCTCGCTTGTGGCCACGTCCTCGTTTATGATTATCACCACTAGAGGATGTGGCGTTCACTCCGAGGGAAGCAACATTCACTTCTGGGAATGGTGCAGATCCAGTAGGTCGGGAATGATGGTTTTTCATCAGGAGTTCATCATTCTGTTCAGCTACTAAGAGCACAGATATCAGCTGGTTGTACTCAGTGTAGCCTCGCGCTCTATACTGCTGCTGCAGGAGCACGTTGGAGGCATGAAATGTGCTGAGAGTCTTTTCCAGCATATGTTACTCAGTAATAATATCCCCACAGAGCTTCATCTGAGAGCTAATTCTGAACAATGCAGAATTGTATTCTGCCACTGACTTGAAGTCTTGAATCCTCAGATGAGTCCACTCATAGCGGGCCCTTGGAAGAATCACCGTTGTCTGGTGATTGTATCTGCTTCTCAAGGCATTCCAGAGAGCTAACGGATCTTCAACCGTTAAGTACTCGCTCTTTAGCGCCTCATCAAGATGGCGGCGAATGAAAATCATGGCCTTTGCCCGATCTTGAGAGGATGAGTTGCTCTCTTCCCTGATGGTATCTCCAAGATTCCCTGCTTCCAAATGGATCTTGGTATTCAGTACCCAGGTCAGGTAATTCTTCCCGGTAATATCCAGGGCAGCAAATTCAAGCTTCGCCAAGTTCGCCATTTTCTTTTCTGAAAGAAAATGAGATGTGTAAGAACTTGCAATAATATGTATTCCTGGAGGAATATGATGTTAGAACTTCTGATTCTTACAAATTTTTCATTTTGATCTTCAGGCCAAAATGATAAGCACTCGAAACTTCTGGTTCGAGATTTTCAGGATGAGTGAGGAGGGCGATTGTACCGCACCATTCTCATTGAAATAATGTAATATAGAATGGGCGATTATTCCGCACCACTCAAGTAACAGGAAATTTAAATATGCAGAGCAGCGTGGGCGATTATACCGCACCACATAAAATTGCAATGAAATTAAACAGCAGGTAAATTCGAATATGCAGGGTAGGGTGTGCGATTATACCGCTCCACCTAAAAATTGCAGTAAAATTAAATCTGCAGTCCAAGATAGGCGATGATACCGCACCGTCTTGGATCTCAGTAAGATGAAATTTGCAGTTCAAGATGAGCGATTGTACCGCACCATCTTGGATTGCAGTAAGATTAAATTTGCAGTTCAAGATGGACGATTGTACCGCACCATCTTGGATTGCAGTAGAATTAACACAAATAAATACTGGGTTAGTAATCAATCTCTACACCAAACAAGTAATCAAAGATGTATGTAACCGTTAGTTGGAGAACTATGAGCAGGCATGGAGCAAACAACTCGTCGCGAGGGTACACGGCGCAGTTGAGGCAGATGAAGAAGATGAACAGTAAAAACCTTAAAGGAAACATTTTTTTCTTTCGTTCGTTCGGCGAAGAGAGATGAGAGAATAATTATATTTAGAGACTCGTGCTGATAACGTGTTATAAAAGGGTTAAAGTTTGAGAGATAACCTTTTAAGTGGTAGGTGCAAGGTAGATGTAAAATGACACACAAAAACTATAGCACAGGCAGATAATAAAAGGCAGAGGAATAGATGATGTTATTGATATTTCTCTCTTGTTTGTCTTCTTCATCTATCTTCTGTTACATGCGGAGTGCTCTATTTATAGAGCAACTCGAACTGATGCAGTTAATGCATCTTGAAATTTAAAACGCATCCTCTGACACTTTCATTCAGCATGGGCATTGAAAACTTTGCCCATGCAGAAGACTTCTGCTTTGTGGGCATTCATTGCCAACTGACATTGAGACTTTTCAACAGAATTCTCTTATTTTTGACTTTTTTATAGATGAAAATTTTTGGCAAATTTGACCCTGAATTCCGACTAGGTAAGGCTGACCCACCTTCTACGCATAGACGTGCCCAGAAAAGTGGAGGCTACAGTAAGGTAAGATGCCCATCACACAAGGGCTGACTGGACGTGGGGCTCGCCCTGACGAGAATGTTAGGCCATCTTCCCCACCCCCCCCCCCCCCACCCAAAAAAAAAAAAAAAAAAAAAACGAGCCAACAACTCTTTTCGTGGTTTTAATTATTGGACCCTTGGATTCAAACCTATTTAATTTTTAGGTTAAATTTTGTTTACTATCTTTAGTTTCGTGGTTTTCAACATTTAGTACATAAAGTTTTTTCGTCCCAGAGTCATTCCTAAAGTGATAATTTTGAGACAGTCTCATACATCTGTTAAGTTTTTCGTTAAAATTTTTGTTAAATAATGACATGACATCCCCGTAGACAATTACTGGACGCCATATGTCAATATAGACCCACTTCAATATTAAAAAATTATAAAAAAAAATTAAAACGTCTGTACCCATCTTCTTCCCTGCATCGTCTCCCTCCCTTCCCTCTTCTGCAACCTCACTCCTTCCCTCCCTTCTCTCCTCTGCAACTCGTACCCACCCTCCCCGCACACCCAACCTAAAAAAAAAAAAAACAAAAAACAAACATACATCTGTACCCACCTTCTCCCCCGCTCGTCTGTACCTCAGATTTTCTTCAACGAGAAGCAGTTCGAAGGATTGGTGGCGCTCAACTCGCTAAGGAACAGCGGCGGATTTGACCAGCGGTTGAAGGAGATGCTCATCTCGAAATGTCCCGACGAGGTGCCTCCGCCGTCGGTTTACGGATAGACGATCTGGATGAGGGGGAGTTGACGGACCAGATGATGGGTATAGTTAGGGTGTTGCGACTGAAGTTGCCGATTCAGGACTGTCTGATGAAGATGAAAATCGTCAAGAAATGCTTCGCCGGGAGCGAGATGGTGGAGGTCCTCATTAGGGATTTGGGTCAACTGGGTTTTGTTGGGTTGGGTGTGCGGGGAGGGTGGGTACGGGTTGCAGAGGAGAGAAGGGAGGGTGATGGTGCAGGTGCAGAAGAGAGAAGGGAGGGTGGTGGTGGGGTTGCAGAATAGGGAAGGGAGGGAGAGGGTGCAGGGAAGAAGATGGGTACAGACGTTTTAATTAAATATTTTTTTTTTTGTGTTTTTTTATAATTTTTTTAATATTGAAGTGGGTCCATGGCGATCATTAATTGTCCACATGAGCGTCACGTTATCATTTAACAGAAGTTCTAATAGAAAACTTAAAAGATGTATGAGACTGTTCCAAAATTAACACTTTAGGTATGACTCTGGGACGAAAAAAACTTCATGTACTAAATGTTGAAAGCTACGAAACTTAAGGATAATAAACAGAGATTAACCCTTAATTTTTTTATTTTGAAAATTTTAAATCCAATGCTGAGATTGAATATGATCAAATTTAATAGTAAAAAAAAAAGATCAAACAACTCAAAACTAAATCCAACAACTAAAAAAATTAAAAAAATTATTTAAATCAAAATTCACCAAAAAAAAAATCTTTGGGGTCAATTCAATGAATTTTCAAATTTTATTAGAATCTAAATATTTTTAAGTAAAAATGTTAAAAAAAATATAAATTATGATAATCTATATAAATGTTATTTTAAATTTAGTCTTAATTGATTTAATAATTTCGAGTTAAAATTTTAACCCATAACCATTGGAGAAGAACAACTGTTTCTGAGTTAAAAATTCTAGGTTTTAACCCCCCAAAAATTGAAGATGATCCAACAACAAAAAGATAGAATGGATATCAAACGAACCCTAAATAAAAAATAATTGGAGCAATAAAGAGTAACCCTAAGATTTCCAGGACCACTTAATAAAAAAGATTTCTACGCGTACACGTGTCTCCATGGGAAATGAAGTTAAGTTGTAACTATAAACATTGATAAAGAATGACAGGAGCTAAGCTTTCATTGAGAAATCCTTCAACTTCAAGGATGAAGCATCATGGCTCCTTGATGAGGGGTTTTCTGTACAAATCCTGATACAACCAATATATTTTCACAAGTATTTGGGGCCTATCATTTTTATTCTACACATACAGAAGCCCCTGCCACTGTATTTTGTCAAGTTGGCGTGCCGAAAAACCGCTCTCATGTAACTAATAACAAGTGGTGTATTTGCGAGTTAATGACTTGTAAGGCATTGAAGATGTGAGACCAGAGAATGGTCGGGTAAATCGAAGTATCACTCTGTTCTAAAGCTCTGTAGACTTGGAAATATCACCAGTTCAACAGTGTCAGCCAACGTCAAAAAGAATCGCCCTCTCTTTTGTCCCTGAATTAAACCAGAGGAAACCAAGTCAGAAATGAAGAAGGAAGAAAGGATATTTACAGCTGACAGTGAGAAAATAAGAACTGCTTCATGGAAACGAAGGAAATATACACACTTCCAACAATTTTCCTAAACGGGAGTTGAAATTGTATCACTTTGGATTCTGGATGTCGGATTAACTGATTCGATACCACCAATGTTTTAATGGACTTTACAGATCTTTTTTTTTTTAATTTTGACTTTACTGTAAGAAAGTGCAAAAGATTGCTTGGCTCTTTTCTAACTTTTGCAACAAAGGCTACACAACGAAATGAACGAGGAAATAGATCTAACTTAAAAATCCAGAATGAAAGAATGACAACTTTGATTCCTTTCTCTGAAAACCAAAAATCTATCAATTACTTCTGCAAGCTTGTCCTTTATCTCATAAGGTATGTAATTCAAAATATAATGGTAGGATAAAATCGAACGACCAGATAATCTACAATCATAATTCACTCCATGGCTAAGCAATTCTATGTCATATAGCGATCTTGCATTCAGAGACGTCTAAAATAGAAGAACAGTTTACCAAGTGCGAACAATACAAACTAATTATAAAAAGGACGACACCAAAGGTCGTAAAATTTTATTTGATGATAGCATTTTAAGAAACTAGATCAGAGACAAATAAGTTCAAGAACAATGATAAGAAAATTGTACCTTACAATGCATGCCCCAGGTGACAGCCATCTTTGTTAGCTGCCATTTGCAGATAACTCCACGGACATAGAATTAGCATCATACTCTTCATCACATGTAAACTCAAGCTGTTTCTCCACAGACTTGAAAACGGCAGTCCTCCTGGCTCTTAACCGGTATGGTGGAGATGCATTAAATGCCTTACCATTAGGCCCAATGGTACTGATACCATTACTAGTTGGACTCTCACATAAACTTCCATCTTGAGATCCAGAAACTTCCGCACTGTTTTTGTGTTCACTAGAAACATTAAGCATTTCCCTGACTGATTCACAATCCACTATTGCAACTTTATTATGAGCCGATTGTCCTTGGCCAATGGTCTTTCTCTTTCGCAAAATGGAAGGAGTATTGGGGAAGGTCTTAGCAGCTATTTTCAAAATTGATTCAGGACTTTGATTACATAAACCACTGCCCTTCACACAAGGAGGAGTGAAGAAACTTATAGGTGATAAATTTGGACTAGAGGTGTAATCATTCTGCAAGCAATGCATGCTTGAAAAACCTGAATTGAATTGGACGGAGCTTTCTAGAGGTGGTGGTTCATAGTATAAGGAACCATAGCTTGGAGTTTCAAACGGAAAAGATGTTGTCTTAACTCTGTCTTCGTCCATTTGGTTGTTAAATCCACAATTCTCAGACTCTGCCCGGCCATTACTGACAGAACTCTCAATCTGAGGCTTTCTTTTTACTCCAAAATTATCAAATTTTGGCCCTGAGTCTGAGTTAGAGCAACTAAGATCCATAAAGGATAATCTCAGGTTACCACCTTCAGAATCTGCAAATTCATTTGGGTGAACACTTAATGAAGCACCCATATCCTGAGGTGGGGCGGCGGACTCGAACTGATCCTTTCCATCTTCATCTAGCTTAGACATGTCTGCATTTCCAGATGATGTCTGAGCAGTTGAATCTGATCCTTTAGTTGAACGAACAAGTATTTTTTTAGTTGCATTGGATTTTGGCTCTTTGGCACCACACTTTGGAGGTGGTGGAAGTGTCCCAGTAGTCAAATATGAGTCAAGTTTTTTCTTCAAGGAACTATTCCAATGATTCTTTATTGCATTATCAGTCCTGCAAACACATCGTTAAGTTAAATACAACATTTGGCTTAGTAAACAATGGTTTCCAAGTTATGTACAAATAAAATAAAGAACTTGGTAACAGTGGTTTCCAATTTATAAGATTAATTTTTAAGGTAACAGTGGTTTCCAGACGGCAACATTAGCACTACTCATTGAAATTGGGAGTTTCCCTCATAAAGTTTTAAACGAAAGTTGGGTATAAGACCACAATTCAGAAGTTTTTGATGTCACAATTTAGCAGTGATCCTTGAAATTTGTTATATCTATATGTTGCTGCTCTAATTAGCACCTCAACATCATTCGTAAACGACAAATCAAACAAGAAACATACCTTCCAGGTAAAACCTTCGCGATTTCGGCCCACTTGTTCCCATGCATCTGGTGGGCCTTCATAAGAGCTAATTCCTCTTCCAACGTCCAAGCCTCCTTCTTTATATCAGGATTCAAATGATTGTGCCACCTGAAGAGAAAAAATGGTTCAATGTTTATAAAAGCAGTGACCAAGCCTACGGAAAGAAAAACATTAAAATGTATACAGAATCATACAAAACTATTTAAGCAACAAATGGCATAAATGTTAATTCCAGAGCAAAATAGCACTTTTAGGAACATGTGATCAATCAGGTAAGTACAATAGTGGTCAAAATTTCCAGGATCACGTATGACAATAACATAAGAACTTATTAGTAACTATAGGTCGATGGTATCAGACAAAAAGCATCATGATAATTCAAAACTTATGAAGGTTACCTCTCTCGGCATTGTTTCCCTATCCGACCAGGCAAAGACTTTGCTATCAATGACCATTTTGTAGGTCCATACTTTGCTACCAGTTCAATTATTTTATCATCCTCCTACAAACCAAAACATTTTAGAGAAAGTTGAAATTTTGAATCAAAACTGCAAGAATATATTAAGAAAAACAAGTATGGTATCAGGTTCCAACCTCTTGAATCCACGGGCCTTTAACAAGTTCTGGATTAAGAACCTTCTGCCATCTATGCAGACACTGCACTTCGGATCTATCAGGAAAAAATTCAGCTGCATACACATTGTTCAATTTCAAATATTAGATTGGTTTCCTGAATATTAGGTACAACAGAAAATTCACAACATAGGTAAATAGAAAATCAGGCAATTAAATGAACAGTCACGTTTCAAACTCTTGGGACATCTATCATGGGTTTGCTTTGAACTTTCAGAGCTCTGACTATATGCTTATCATTCGACCAAAATTAGATTTATTTTAATTTATCAAGATCTCTATTACTAAAAAGATTAGGCGAACACATTGCCTGAGCAGACTAACTGCTACCTAAAAACACCAAAGCTACGGAAAGATGTAACTACACAAAATCCACCCAAAAGATGCATTCTAAAACTGTCTTGGAAACCAACAACATAAATCAGAAACACTACTCAGGCAACAGATGTACCTATTTTCTTCCAACTCTTCCCATTGAAAGCAGCAACGGCATTCCTTAATGTCTCGTCCTGTGGTCATCCAACATTTATTAAAAGTTAGACTCATGCAATGAAAAGAGTTGTGACTAAATAACCAGGATCAGCATGCTAATCCATAACTGTAACTGTTTAGTCAAAACAACAATTTATTTTGATCTAATTGCCCAGTTTCAATTGTTTTTTGCGGATCATAGCAGCAACACAACGTATAAAAACAGGTGCTGATAACAAAAGTAATACAACCAGTTAGTCTAAAAGCAATGAAAGATTCAAGAATTTCAAGATAGATGTTTTGATGACTGACTAATGAATGTCTCCCTCCAGTAACAAACACGAAAAACGTACATGCTTCTAGCTGACAATACAAACAAGTGAACATAAGTACAAAATGAAATGCTGACCTCTTTCGGAGTCCAACCGCCTTTGGCTCTCCTAATAGGACCACTAGTTCTCCTGAAAGGTGAAAAAACACATTTCAGTTCACTGGCCACAAAACTTTCAATGACAATTATAAGCTATGCATAATGGTCAAAAGGAAAATTAAATTAGCAGATCGATTTCCAGCTGGTAAGGATACAAAAATCCATTGAAAACCATATAATTTCTAAAAGCAGATGCATGGAACTAAAGATGAGCACCGAATTTGTAATTGAATTGTTTTTAAATAGAGAACGTCAATATAGTTGTAACTAAATCACAGCTATTAAGGATTGAGGGAAAGTACCGTTGAGTTGGAGAAGCAGATGCTGGGCTGCAAGCCCCTGTGGACTTGATAATAGCACTGCCACTGCCTTCAGATACAGACGAGCTCGATGTAGCCATGGATTGCTTATTCTCAAGGCAACACTCCTCTAATTTTGCCCCAGCCATCTCCTCCTAAAAATAATCTCGAAAATCCAATATCCCAATCAATAAATAGATACACAAACACACAGATACCAAACATAACCCTCCAAGAGAAACCCCTAAACCAAATCGAAAACACCTAACACCCCCGAACTTAACTCCAAAATCTCCAAAACCCTACCGCCATAGACCCAAACAAGGAAGACCCAGATCTTAAAAACTCGTGTTCAGATAAAAAAAAAACTGCAAATTAACACAATTCTTCTAGGGCTTTTATTGAAAACCCAAAAACCCCAACACGAATCCAAGCAACTTGAAGTCTAAGAAATCGTAAAAACTTGATCGAACCCAGTGGAAAATCATTGAAAAGCAAAAAAACAGAAACAAGAACAAGAGTTTTCAAAAACAAAAAAAACGATTTTTCTGAAAAGGTAAGAGTTACCTCTGCTTGCGAAGAAGTGGCGGGAATCGAAATCGAGCTCATCTATTAAACCCAATAGAATTTCAGAACCCTTCTTCTCTGAAACATGAAAGAGGAGAGCTTTTTAGTTTCGAAAAATCCTCGCCCGTTGAAACGATGAGAGAGAGAACAGAGGTTAGAACCTAGAGGAAATAATATTTAAATACTTTAAAAAAAATGTTTAGAAAATTTTATAACGAATATATATGCACCGACGTCTCCGTTAATTACCGTTACCGAAAGTGGTATAAGTTTTTGCGAGGTTTGGAAACCCTGTCAGTTAACGGCGGATGACGGCGTGCTGGGAACGTTAGCCAAAAGTTTGAACCTCAAACGGCACTCTGCGCCCCTTTGTTAAATGTCGAACACGTTTGGAGCGGTTGGATGAGGGGTTTGATTGCGCGGGGAGTTATGGACCGTTGGATTGGGGAATAAATGGGTCGTCGTTTAAGTGGGTTTTGTTTGGAAAAGAACGTTTTAATTATTAAATGGCGGGTTAGCGTACTAAATGTTGGCTGGAACGCCAGATCAATGGGTGAATGAACGGTGCCTGATGCTGTTCTTTTCTCTCTTTTTGTTGGGTTGTATTATTCTCGTGAATCTGGACCGTTGGTTGGCGGGAAAACCCTCAACGTGACCAATTATTTTGTGCAAGTAGCTTTTTTTTTGTCTCTCTTGGGTTTTTAATGAGTTTTTTAAATACCAAAAATCACTTGTGAGCAAGAGAACTTCAAACCATAAGCATTTGACATCTTTATATCCAACTACTTCCCCAGAAAGCATCATGGAATCTTTACCAAGAACAACCTCCATCCTTCCTTCAATAACACAACTCAACGTAAAAATTTACATTATCGAATCCCAAATAACAAGCACTAGAAAATTGCATTCCAAGACGATCATCGAAGCACAAAATTGCCTGCATCACATCATGTTCAATCCAATCCCCTACATCTGCTTGCTCACATTTCTGCCTAATTGCTCGTCAAGTTCAAGCGGGGATCTCCGCGCCCAGGAGACCAACTGGCAACTCCTTCATTCACTGTAGGTAATCTCCCTTCAAGTTTCCCTTTCCTAGTCCTAAGGATACTTTCAGAGTCACATCGTAATCTTTATCATCCTTGGCAGAAAGGGGAAAAGGCTCAGAAGTCGACGATTTTACAAACCAATCTTCTTCTCATCTAAATCTAAATCAGTTGGTTGCCTCACTATCAAGATCACTGCCAACCGAGGTCAAGTTCTAAATTAAGGGGAAGAATGGAAGGATCTGTAATGAAAGGTTGCATCAAAGTCTATCAATCCCAAATCCTATATTCATTTTTTCGCAGTCGGGACTTCATCAATGAACAAAACCACACAATCTCAACTTCTACACTCGCAATGCTGCAGAGGCAAAGAGCCGTTCCTCCTTAACGTTCACAGTCTAACATGTACACAACGAATTTACCACACCAGATATGATACGCGAATAAAAGGGCAAAATCATAAATCATAACCAATTCATATCCAGTTCCAGCTAACTGTAAAACCTCACAATGAATATTTTTTCTTTTGAAAATGTACAAATCTAATCAGTGTAAGAAACACAATTCTAGAATCAAGGCTAAACAAATTGCAACTTCCGTAAACCAATTCGAAAGATTTTCAAGACTTCCATACCAAAAAGTGATTCATATATAGAGCTTAGCTCAATCTTGAGTAGCAGCTCCTTGATTAAGCTCTGCAAACCTCACGCCAACGCGCATCGAGTGCTTGAGGAACTTCTCAGCGCACCTACGAACGCACGTATCCTCTTGCTTCGTCAGCGCTTTGCGATAAAAGGTGTCTACGCAGTCAGTAAAGCATCTCTCCACCAATGAATTATACATCCTCAGACTGCATTTTTGGACAAACACAACCGAAATCACTAGGGATGGGCACAGTTCGGTTTGGGCCAGTTCATCATCAAAACCGTGAGCCAAACCCAAGACATATATCCGGTTCGGTTCGGTTTTCAAAACATATACTTGATTACAATGGAATCACATCATAGTTTCAAATTTCCTGCTAACAATTAACCATTTAATTTTGTGGGTATTTTTCTAAGACTTCAATCTATCATGCACCGTATCAAGAACACGCCTCACTAATCACAAATTACTGAGAACAAATTCAATATTTTCAGGAAAAAAAAAAAACTAAACAAAAACACTGCATTCCAAAAAAAAATTCAGAAAAACCTGTCTCGAATCTGGAGCTGATCGATCAAGGTGGCCATTCTGTGCTTGTCTTCTTCGGGAAGACCCTCCAAGTCTGCAGACAGCATGCCCTTCTCCATCTTCGTCTTCGTTCGATTTCCCAAAATTTTGGGGTTTAGGGTTTAACGCTTATACTATTACGGTCTCTGTCCTAAACCCTTCACAAACTTGCGCCGCCTTGCTGACAGGTCCTCAAACGTTTCGGTAATTGAAACTCTGACCAGGGGGCCATTTGGGCCTGGTTGGGAGAGAGTTTCCCTCCGCCGGTCGTATGCGGCTTTGTCTCACAAGTTGTGGGTCCACGGTGGGGGCCCATAGACAAACCAAATTCATGAGAGCAGTTTTTTTTTACTTCGAAAATTCATGAGAGCAACTTGAAGGCATGGTTATACGGATGAGGATATTTTTGTGGTGATTCTAAAGTTCCTCACGTCATGATTGTTTATTGTATATTGTGTAGTTATTGTTCGTTAGATACTATTTGTGTTTAGTTTTAAATAAATAAATTTAAAATAATTTTTAACCACATGATGTACGATAAACAGTTAAAATATGAAGATCTCTAGAATTCCTACAATTTAAATATGAATGAGATCCAAATCCTAGTTATACTATCAACAACTTATGTTAATGATACGATGCTATAAATAAAAATTTACACACGTTTTTATTATATTGCCACCAAATGTCAAGATAGTGTATACTTAAATCATAAAGGTCTTTCTTCTATGCAAAGACAATACGACCATACTTACTATGGGCCTCATTTGATCTCAACACGCAACGGGGAAGAATTTATCATTGTTTAGAAAGTAGTTCTTAACTACTTAGTTCTACGATTTAGTGATATTTTTTTCACTTATAAATAAAAGGTCTTAGGTTCAATTCTCGCTAAAGACGAATTTGAACCATATTATCTGCTAGCCTTTTGTGAGGCTAAGCCCACCCCCACCCAAAAAAAAAAAAAAGGAAGTAGTTGTTATATTTAGAAAAAAAAATACACTTCTGAAAAGTGTAGAATAAAATTTTTTAAATGTCAATAACACTTTCCATACAAAATTGACATAATAATCGCACATTCCAAAGGAGTAAGAAATAGGCCCCACCACACACGAGGTCCAACGGCAAAGTCCGCACCCAATCCAAAATTCAAACTGAAAATGCCCCAACGTTCGACAAATAGTTTCAGACCTCCTCTTAATCTTTATCTCCACTTTCAGTTACAGACCGCTCTGCAATTTCCCAATTCTCTCTCTCACTTGAAATCCAACCTAAGCTCTTTCCCTTGTTCCAATGGAGGTAGGTCGAGCTCTTGACAGTTCTTCTGCAACTCCAGCAAAATCCACGAACCCCAGTTCAATTTCGAAGGTCAGGGTGATCGCTCGGGTGCGCCCTTTTCTTCCCCAAGAGATCCCTACCGGTAACAGAGATCCGACGCCGTGCGCTTCCGTTATCGAACAAGAATCCGAGTCTGCCACCGAGGAAGTGGTTGTTCACCTCAAAGATAAAGTGACAAGGTGAGTAATTTTCTTGCTTTTCAGTCAGATAATTCGGAGATGAATTTCGGCCTTCTTGATTTGGGAAGCTGGGTTTTGATGGTGACTCCTGATTTTGATTTTCGAGGTGTAGCCGAAACGAGTGCTATCGGTTAGACTCCTTCTTTGCCCAAGAGGATAACAATGTTGGCCGGATCTTCAGTAGAGAAGTTTGCCCCTTGATTCCGGGACTCTTTCTTGGCTGCAATGCGACGGTGTTCGCCTACGGAGCTACTGGAAGTGGAAAGACTTACACTATACAGGTTTGAAATCTTTTTACTTCTTTTGGCAAAAATTCAGTTTTGAATTTAAATTCTCCAAAGATATGAACTTTTTTTTCGTTTCTTTTTATATAATCGATGTTCCATTTTAATTTTTAAACTAATCTAAACTGCCGGGAGGGGGAGCACATCCGCTCTACCCAATGTGGCTACACCAACGTCTGACCACACATATGAAACATTAGTGAAGGCATTTTATGATTAATAATTCATTAACTTGGATAATCATCTGTAATTATCCCCGGAAAGAAATGAAAATTGTGAATTAGCATAGGTTAAAGTAACTAAAAGCAGCTTTTAGTGTTTGTTCTGAAGCATTTTCTTCTGCAATGTTAATCCAGCATGGGATTTTATGTTCCAGGGCACGGATGAGATGCCGGGTCTAATGGAGCTGTCCATGTCCAAAATCCTGTCTATGTGCCAGAGCACAGGAAGCTCAGTTGAGCTTTCATACTACGAGGTCTATATGGACCGGTGTTATGACCTGTTAGAGATCAAGGCCAAGGAAATTACGGTTTTGGATGACAAAGATGGGCAGGTTCATCTTAAGGGGCTGTCTCGGTTCCCTGTAAAGTCCATGTTTGAGTTTTATGAGGCCTTTTCTTGTGGGATTCAGAGGCGGAAAACCGCCCATACGGGTCTCAATGATGTCTCTAGTAGGAGCCATGGTGTCCTTGTGATTGCCGTTTCAACTCCTCTTGATGATGGTTCTGGGGATGCTGTTACTGGGAAGTTGAATCTCATAGATTTAGCCGGTCTTTTCCCACCCCTAAACTTTTCCCTATAACAAAAGTAAAAATCAATTGGAAAGTAGATTTGTTTATGGTCTCTGTCTTCTCTTTATTTAATCTACATGTGTATTTAAAGCAGGCAATGAAGATAATAGAAGAACTTGCAACGAAGGGACCCGTCTCCAAGAGAGTGCGAAGATTAACCAGTCCTTGTTTGCATTATCAAATGTCATTTATGCACTGAACAACAACTTATCCCGAGTGCCCTATAGAGAGAGTAAATTGACTCGTATTTTACAAGACTCACTAGGTGGGATGAGTCAGGCTTTGATGATTACTTGCTTGGTAAGAAGTTTGAATTAGCGTTTGAATAGAAGTGCTTTCATCTGGCCTGTACTTATTATTATCTTTTTTTTCTTTGAAAATTATATTGGAAACAATTTTCTTTGATAATAGAATCCAGGAGAGTACCAGGAGTCTGTTCATACTGTCAGCTTGGCAGCTCGGTCACGCCACATTACCAACTTTGTTCCTTCAGCTCACAAGCAAGAAACCCCGAAGGTTAAAGTTGACATGGAAGCCAAACTCTGTACTTGGCTTGAATCTAGAGGAAAGACAAGGAGTGCGCGAAGAATTGAAGCATTCAATTCTCCCTTGTTGGGGAAAACTCCAAGTTCTTCTATTGCTAATGTCAAGAAACCCAACATCAACCTCAGTTCTATGAAATCCAAGGTGAATACAAACAGAAGCGCCTGCTCTGTGAAAGAAAGGTACAAAGACAAGTAACTAGTTGAATTGTATATCCGTCATGCTATGCATTAGTCACTTTTGTTTGATTGTTAAATTTTTTTTGCAGGACAATCAAAAGGCCTATCAGGAACATATTCGACAACGAAAGTCTAGTTGATTCCAATTTGGAGGTAATTACTAAATTTTAGGGAGTACATGGATGGAAAATGATAAAATTAGAACCACGTTATAGTGTATTCAATACGTTATTATCCTTCCTCTATCATGTAGTGTGAAACTTTATTCATCACATTAGGATATTCATAAGATGGCATATTATTTGAAAGTCTGAGTTTAGCAGTTCCACTTGGGGATGAGAAGCTACTGAATTCATTAAAGTTTGAGTTTAGCAGTTCCACTTGAGGATGAGAAGCTACTGAATTCATTCCGAATTAGTTTATCTTGCGTTTGATGTTTATGTCATTGTGTATTTATGAGTTGGAATTGCTTTCCAGAGCCTGCAATTCGCCGCTAAGGATAATAAACAAGTGGGCAAGGCTGGAGCAGGTGGATCCATTTTTGAATCAAATACAAGTTTACCTGGTATGTTTCAGCTCTAAATGGTTTTATTACTTACTATGCTCCTTCAAACACTCTAAACAAATTGAATAATTGCACTATTTTCTTGTATATATGCATAGGTGAGCCATCAAACCAGGAGGAAAACTCTGCAAACGACTCATCAACCATCAGTGGGAAGAAAAACACACCACAAAGTTCCTTGAGAAAAGCTCTCTCCCCGGTCAACACCAATATAAATCAAAATCCCCTCAGTGAACCCATGTTCACAAATGGAGATTGCACCCTACTCTTTGATCCAAAGACTCCAAAAACTCCCTCTTTAGCGACCTGCCCGAAAAACATGTTCCAAAGGACAGGCACCCCACTTGATAAATTCACTGCTTGCGGATCAAACTTGAAGGTACAATCATTACATACAACTCTATAAGTTTAAGTTCTAGCTTTGTAATGTGATTTTCATCTGTTTTTCTCTCCTTGCACAGAAGTTCCTACTTCAAGATTATATTGACTTCTTGAACACAGCCAACAGGTAAAAATCTAATCATCTCTTAGAAGCTTCTTCGTTTTTTTCGTTTCTTGCATTTTTCACTAAATCATACCAAATGAACCTAATATTTCGACTGGTTTTCTCAACTGCAGGGAAGAGCTGCTGGAGTTAAAGGTTCATATCAACTGCTGCATCTTTGTGTGTTCTTAAAATAATTAGTTGCATTCTGATACTTTCTTTTTTCGTCACGTTCATCAACCAGGGAATAGGAGTCAAAATGGCTGAATACATACTCGAGCTCAGAGAAACGAGCCCCTTAAAATCGGTAAGCAAGTTTATCAAGGTTTAGGAACAGATGAAACTTGAATTACATTTGTTTTTTCATGGACTATCCAATAAAATTGGAACGGTACAGCGAAATCGGAACTAAATTTTTGAGTAACTGTGATGTCGAACGTTGCATGTTTCAGCTGAACGATTTGGAGAAAATAGGCCTCTCAACTAAGCAGGTGATCCCAGAAGACAGTTTCACTACAACCTTCTCCGTTGAATGACGAATGATTACTAATCTGCTCTAATTAATTTCTTTTAACAGATTGTCAACCTGTTTAACAAAGCAGCGATAGGGGTACTTGATAAGGAAATAAAGGCAGTACCCAGCTGCTCAGATATTTCACAGGTCAAGCAAGTGTGAATTTGGATAGAGGTGTCTGGCCACGTCAACTCTAAAACCTTCTGTATTTTAGTTTTTAATCTATCCAACCTCAAGTTGGTCAAACCCCGCGTGAGATTGTACGTGTCATCGTAAAAGACTGAAAAGACCCTGTTTGTGTTGATTTGTAAACTAGTAACGAAGATTACTCATGATTTCAAATGAATTCCATCTATTTGTTGTTACAATCTTGAACTGAATGAAATTTACAAAGCCTTATTGCCGAGTCATTGATACGGCATGCCACTTATGCCTCACACACGGAGATGTTACACTACTATGACATCCAAAGATGTTAACACTAATATAAGGTGTCATGGTGGCACTTTTTCGACCAACATGTGATGTGCCCAAAAGCTACTCCAACCATAAAAATATCTCCCGTCCAAAGCGTAACGTGAACCACAACCATACAATAAACATCAGAGCGAGGGCGAGTTTTCAACAAAAAATTGTGGTTGAACCACAACCATATAATAAACATTGGATGGGTGAGTTTTGAAAAAATGTAAAAGGTCTTGAATACGATATTTTGAGCCGTTAAATTTGCTTAACAATGATCACAAACATAACAAAATTTCAAGCCTCTATTTCGGACCGGTAAATAACTGTAGCTTATCACTAATTATTTATTTTTATTTTTTATTTTTTTTCTTTTTACTGTGGAACGATAAATAACTCCACCAAATTCTCCGATAATCGTTAGATGTTTGACAAATTCTTAACGGTTAAAACATCAAAATATCTTATACTCCAAATTTCTCCAGAACATCATAGAAATTTTAGTCGTTGGACTTGTTGCACTCCTTTTCCTTGTCAATCAACCCAAAAATTAAAGTAAAAGATGGAGCAAGTTTTTCATTAATTTCATCAGAAACACATAATATGATCCAACAAGTTAACACAACATATAAATATAAATACTACTACTTCATGTACAAAGCAAACAAACAAGCAGCAGCCATAACCTAGGATCGCCCTCACGAGATCCCAGCCTAGTAGGACCCGCAGCTCAGAAGAAGCCATGGCTGCTTTATTCTAAAAACACGGCCTTGGTAAATTTGGATCATAATTACGACACACACACATACATATTAATGATAAACACATAAGCCCACCGCGCGACTCTCTTGCTTCATCAGAAGGTGACATCTGTCCCTCACTTGCAGTTGCAGGGGTTGCAGGTGCAGTTGTCTCCGCACTTGCATCCGTTCTCGGCAGCAACTCCCATCTCAGATGCCTCCAAGTGACTGCACATCAAAATTACAAAACAAATGTTACAGCGCTCCGAAACAGAAGCTTACTCTAAAAATTATAATAACTTTAACTGTTTAGATTAAATTTCAAAAACACGAATTCCCTAATTTTGGATTGGAGCCCTTTTATTGTCGTTTTATTACTTTTATTGTCGGTTTGGTGTCCATCTATTTCTGTTTCTCCGTCTCTCCCAAAATTATAACCACAAAATCTGCAAATTACAAATTTCAAATATAATTTGGGATTTCATTTCTGAGAGATGAGAATACGTACGACTTCTGGGGAGCAACTCCCATGACGAGGGTCTCAGTGGTGGATCCCTCCATGTAGCTCAGATCAGGAGCCATCCCACACCTGAACAAAAACCCACATAGTCAAAAACCCAAAACAGAGCAGAAATTTTCTGGGATTTTCTTTTTCCAGATTCTCGGGAAACAAACAGAAGGTTAGAAAGATTACCCGTTGCAGCCACTGCCGCAGCTACAGCCGGACCCGCAACCACATTTACCACCGCAGCACGACGACATTTTTGGTATTGGAGATGGAAAATTTCACAGCGGAAAGTTTGATTGAATTAATGATAAAGAAGCGGATAACCACAAGCTCCGTTTTGCGCGAGTACTCATGGGAAGCCATGACCCTCAATTTATAGTGCGGTGGAGGAGAGAGAGTGGTTGATATCCACCGTCCACGTGGCGTGATCGGACGTCATGTCTATCCCATGCATTTAAGTCCAATCCCTCTGTACCTGTTTTCTTCCACGTATCTGTCGTTTCTCCCTCAAATAGTCTCTATGGCGGTTTTACATAATTAGGCGTGGGGTGGGGGATGTCTCTGGTGTGTTCTCGAGTGTACCCTTTTTGTAAGTGTATCCACCGTTGGATTGCTAATTGGGGTGATTGAGAGGTGATCAACGGGTGCGATGGAGTTGATTTGTATGATTTTTGTGCCATTATTGCTTTACCTCTTAAATCATGGCTAGGATGGAAGAACCTGTTGCGTGTATAGAAAATATTTCATTTAGTATTATTATTTTCACGTATATATTATAATATGTGTGAACCATATTTATATGCTTTTATAAAGTATTTTTATAAAAAATAATTACGCACGTTAACATAAAAATTATGATTAATTTCAGTTTACTATTCTAAAGTTTCGTGATTTTTAACATTTGGTACATGGAGTTTTTATCATCCCAGATTCATACCTCAAGTCTTAATTTTGAGATAGTCTCATACATCTGTTAAGTTTGTTGTTAAGTCAGCTGTTAATTGATGGCGTGGCACATACGTGGATAATGACTATGTGCCACATGTCATTAAGGGGCCACTTGAAAAATAAAAAAAAATAAAAAAACTACCTTCCTATTACCTCACCCCCGCTCCCCCTCCCTCGTTTCTCTCCTCTGTGCTCAACCAACCCTTCTCTCTCCACGGTTGTCGTTGGCGTCACTTCCCGCTGGCCCCAACAACCTGATTACCTCCCCCCCAAGTCTGAATTTTCTCTTTTTCTTTCTCCTCTATCTCAGTTTCTTTCTCTATCTTCTAGGGCCCTCCTTACCTCCACCCTGGCCCTCTCTTTATCACTTTCTCAAGACTTTTGGTTAGTGGAGATATGAACGGCGACGTTGCGAGAAAATAGGTGCGTCGCAGAAAAACACCACTCCAAAATTTTCAATGTTCTCAAACAATCACATGGTTTAGATTAACTCAAATCAGAGGCATAGGAAAACAAACTCAACCTTAGATTGACAGATCTATATTGGGATCCATGGATTCAGAGACGGATCTACAGAGGGACCTGGGAGGTCCCAGGACCCCTCAGCCATCCTAAAATGCTGCTAGAAATTTTCCAGAGGACCCCTCGTACTCGAACACGAGGCCTGTGCAGACTGTCTGTGTTGCTGCAGTAGTAGGTTGCAGGTTGCAACGGAGAAGAAGACAACAGGGGAGAAGAAAGAAAACAGGGCATTTAAAAAAATTGGTCCAAAACGCAGTGTTTTGGCCCTTTTTTTTCCTTTTTTTTCCTTTTTTTTTTTTTTTTTTTTTTTTTTGTTAAACCATTGAGATAAACGTTTGCAATTGGTCCACCATTTGCAACATGATTACATAATCTTTTTGAAAGTCTAGCCCCACATGAATGTCCCGAGAGTCCCTTTCACTTCTCCTTTCCCTGTTCCACTGCTTTTCCCCCTAATCCCCCCATATTTCTTATATTCACCCAAAACCCTAAATTTCTAATGCCACCCAATCCCATATTATAATTACATTACTCCAATATTATACCTCCACTTGTTTCAATTCTCCAAGCCACCACTATTTGGTTCCAAATTCAAGTAAGTTTTTTAGTATTCTAATCTAATCTCAATTAAATTATATTAGATATTGGTGGAGATTTTTAGTCTATTATTGATATAATTGTTGATATGTTTTATGTTTGTATACTCATTTTATAATTGAAATTTAGATGGAATTGTTGTTTATTGGTTGATTGGTATATGTTTTGTGTTTTTGGTTAAATGTGTAGTTTAGAAATAAGAAATATGGAAAGATTTTTCAAGCCAAAGCCAATAGCACCATCTACTTGTTCGGGTAGTTCGAGCTCAAGACAAAATGAGTGTGACATTGATTTTAATAATCTTGAGAGAGACCCGGGAAAAAGAATTCGAATGAAGGACTATCCTTCTAATATTCAAGATGAGGTCCGCAGAGCATATTTGCAAATGAGACCTTGTAGGCCTACAAAGTATGAGTTCCCATACACTTTGCATGCAAAGAAAAAGCGACGATTTGTTGTTTCGTGGTTTGAAGAATATGATTGGTTGGAGTACAGTATATCTAAAGATGCGGCATTTTGTCTTCATTGCTATCTCTTTAAAATCAACTTTTCACAATTAGGAAGCGATGCCTTCACTGGGGTAGGCTTTAAGAAATGGAAGAGTTCAACATGTTACCGAAACAACTTCAAGTAAACTAAAGGAGTCTATTGATGAGTTCTTGAAACTACATGACTTGAGCTACTCCAACCTACGAGGTCAAGGTTATGATGGTGCGAGTAATATGAGAGGTGAGTTCAATGGCCTTAAAAAAAAAAATTTGGATGAAGAAAGTTGTGCATTCTATGTTCATTGTTTTGCTCATCAACTACAATTAGCTCTTGTTGCCGTAACAAAGAAAAACTCCGATGTTGCCGCTTTTTTCACATTGACTAATAGTTTGGTAAATGTTGTTGGATGCTCATGTAAGCGTCGTGATGCACTTAGAGAGAAACAACAAGAAAATCTCTTGAAAGCTATTGAAAATGATTGTCTTGAAACGGGGCAAGGGTTAAATCAAGAAACTAGTCTCAAACGTGCTTGGGATACACGGTGGAATTCACATTATGGTGCTTTGATTAGTTTGATTACAATGTTCTCATCTGTGGTGGATGTGCTTGACATGATTGTTGAAGATTGCTACAATGATAGTGCTGGTGAAGCAAAAAGGTCATTAAAAGATTTACAATCTTTTGACTTTGTGTTCCTCCTCTTTTTTATGAAATTCATATTAGGAGTTACAAACGATTTGTCACAAGCATTGCAAAAAAAAGATCAAGAGATTGTGAATGCAATGGCTTTAGTCAAGACATGTAAAGAACAACTACGTTGCATGAGGAATGATGAAAATTTTGATCTTTTGGTTGATAAAGTATCATCTTTTTGTGTTGAACATGAAATTGAGGTGCCTAATATGGATGATTTATATGTCATTCAAGGGAAGTCATTGCGTAAGGCTCCAAGAAAGACCAATCATCATCATTACAAAGTGGAGCTCTTTTTCGAGGTCATTGATTTCCAACTTACAGAATTAGATGATCGCTTTGCTGAAGGTAATACCGAATTGCTTATTTGCTTGGCATGCTTGAGTTCGAATGATTCATTTGTAGCTTTTGATAAAGAGAAGCTTGTTCGCCTTGCTCATATGTATCCTAAAGATTTCACGGATCGAGATAGATCGGCACTTCAAGATCAACTTGATATTTACATTCATTTTGTGCGTTCTGATAATGATTTTTCTCAATTGCGGGGAATTAATGAGCTTGCTAAGAAAATGGTGGAGAAAGGGTTGCATCGAACATTTGCATATGTATATTTGCTTATTCAGTTGGCTTTGGTTTTACCGGTTGCAATTGCTTCAGTGGAGGGGGCATTTTCCGTCATGAATATCATTAAGGGTCCATTTCGCAACAAAATGGGAGATCAATGGTTGAGTGACAGCTTAGTTGTTTACATTGAGAAAGATGTTTTTTCATGTATTGGTAATGAAGCTATCATGGAACATTTTCAGACCATGAAACCTCGTCGTGGACGCTTGAATTAGGATTTTATAGCTTGTAATATTGTTATGCAAATGATTTTTGAATAAAATGTATTATATTTAACTTTTCAATGTTATTTTTGTCTATAAATTTTTTAACCTTTATTATTGGGACCCCCCGAGTTTAAAATCCTGGATCCGCCACTGCATGGATTGAGCATGGATCTGATGGTTTTTGGATTAGATGCAGTTTTACCTAATGGTGGTGAAATCTTTAGGACTCGGGCATGCAATCCCGACTCTCTGAGCTTTTCACGATGATGGCAACAAAAATTTCTACGTTTTTCGAAGGCATGAACGCAACAGTAAAACTCGATTCTGGACTTCATTCTAAACCTGCTTGGAGCTCATGTCTCATCCTCGTGTTCCATCAAGACCTGCGGCATTGGCATAGGAGTCGCCATGTTCGCCAACAAGTTCCCTGGTACCACTTGTCTCACCCCCTCCAACGCCCAGAATTTCCTCTCTGTACAACTCCAACGTCCTCGCTGACTCCATCGACTTCGATTCACTTGAGAGGTCTTTGATTTGTTGGCCTGGGTTTTCGCGTAGGCTTCGCCAGGGTTCTAATTGACGCCCTTTTGAGATGAGAGTGAGAGAATGAGGGAAAGAAAGATATGAAGGAGTTCGTCAGAATTAGATGGGGATATAGGTTGTTGCTCTTGCCGCCGACAATGAGGTTATGGGGATTTGGGAGGGTTTGGCCTGTTTAGGTGGCCGACACTTTTTTTTTTTAATTTAATTTTTTATTTTTCACGTGGGCCCTTAATGACACGTGGCACACAGTCATTGTCTACATGGACGTCATGTCACCAATTAAAGGCTAACTTAACAGCAAGCAAACGGATGTATGAGACTGTCCCAAAATTAAGACTTGAGGTATGACTCTAGGATGAAAAAAATTTCATGTACCAAATGTTGAAAACCACGAAATTTTAGGTAGTAAACTAAGATTAACCCTAAAAATTTAGACTTACTTCAGCAATGGAAATACTCCCTTGTAACTAGATGTAACAAATTAGTCCATTGGATTATTAATAAGCGTTCGATAAAACCCGTTTAATTTTATTTCACCTTACACCATCATCACCATTACTAATCTCACATTTACATTATAGTCATATCAAATTTAAGCAAGTCTTAACATATATCATTAATAACTCAATGAATTAATTTGTCACTTCTACTTGTAAGTAAAGAAATCATTAACCTCTTGGACGAGTGGTGTTCTTTTTAAACTTGTGACAATCATCTATTAAATGAATGATTTCATGAGGACTGTCTTGTTTCCACGGTGGCTGGGAGAGGTATGGCAACCTCTAGTCTACGTATAATTTCGCCTATGTTACTGATGATGAGAAGGTGTAAAACGATCAGTAAAAGTATGTTAAGTCCAAACATACAATAAAATAACAACACCACGTGATTGTGATTCAAATACAAAGATTGGAACATGCCATACATTATTGAGTGTTGAAATGTAGCCACAAACAACCTAGCAAGGATAGTAAATATTATATACTTAGAAATATCTTTGCCTTTTTTTTTTCCCCCAATAACAACCACCACCACCACCGGCAGGAATTCTATATTAGCCAAGCCACAATGATTGGAGATCCAAATTAAATAGTAACCTTAATTTGGATTATGATGGTAAACGAGGGAAATGGATTCTCCCCAGATCTCTTCCACTAAATTCACCTATTCACCTAATCCAAGTTCTTGAAATTTGATTCAACGGCTAAAGTTATTATAACTTTTAAATAGCCTCATAGTTGTAGCTGTTAGATCAAATCTCAAAAATATAGGTTGATTGATTTGATGGATTTGATGGAAGGGATCCGAAGAGGATCCCTTTCCTTAAACGAGTGGTGATAAGATAATAGTCAAACTAATTTTTATTAATTAAAGCGAGTGTGACATTGTATGTTGAATGTTGACTCTTAAGCCTACTGAGAAAGACTTGCTACCTAACCTAATCTCACATCACCAGTCATCAAACCAAACATAATAACAAATTTTGGTAACCGACTTAGAATGTGTGATGTAAATCATTTAGTATTACGGTTTGTATATTTTTTTATATTTATAAATGAGAAATTTTAGTTTCAAATTTCGTGGATGACGAATTCGATATCAAATTAGATTGTCTATTATGTGGCTCAGCCAAACTTCTCTCTGTCCAATAGGGTAAAATATATTATTGTACTAAAATAAAACGTATGATGTAGAATTCAATTGTGATTATGACATTAAAAAATGATGTAACAATTTTTAAACACAAATCTCATGCAAACGGATGCCTTAAATTTTTCCTTCTATGAGGGATTGCGACTTGTGGAAAAGGATCCTCGCGGGATCATTTTTTTAGGGATCCAAAGGATCTTATGATCGTGATCGTTCATCGTAAATCGTGCAGTCAACTTTCGTTAGATACTATTTATATTTAATTTAAAATTTAAAATTTAAAATAATTTATGATTACACGATGTATAATGAACGGTTGTGAGTCCTACTTTTGCTATTTTTTGCGGTATATGATTGCAAGTAGCTGATTAATCGTAAGGTTTTTATCGAAATCTGAATAAATTTTTTAAGGTTATGGTATTAAAAATAACTAGTGTTGGGTTCTTCAACTCTAACATCTACATCCATGGGGAACATTTAAAATTATTGCACCAAAATCTTGTCTAGTTGTAATAGATATGGGCAAGTAAAGGTTCTCAATTGTCAGCTGTTCATGTTGTGGAAAGAAGAAGTTGCAGATCCTAGATATTTGTTGTCTAGTATAATATAATTAAATTAAATTAATTAAATTGATTAAAAATTAGCGGACAATGAAATTTCTTATTTAACCATCACTCTTTTTAAGTTTTAAGTTGGATTCATTTAAATAATGTGATTAAGGAGTCATAAAGTGAAAGAACCAAAGATTCTCTCAATCACTTTGAATTGATCTTAAAAAGGATGGTTGTCTTTTGCTTTTGTCATTGTACTTGTGTCACCCTCATTTCATATAATTGCACTCTTGGTTCCAAATTGATCGAATTTTATCAACTAACTCTTAGTCTAACAATACTTCGCGTATCAAAATATAAGAGAGGTTTCCACTTCAGATCTCCTACTCGTGTCCTATGCATATAAAAGAACAAACTCATGACTTAATTTGAAAAGTGCACCAGATGGGCTAAAAGACCTGTCATTGTTAGTGCCACATGAGTCTTCTTTTCTTACATTGGGAAGGCCCATCAAACAAGACTTGACAAGATTTGGGGCCACGTCTTTTCACCGTAATGGGCAGTCTACTGTAGTAGGCCCTAAATGCAGTTCATTGGTTTGCTAGAAGAGAATTCTCACTATGCTTACGTTATATGTCATTATATAAGTAGATGAACACTTGAAAAATTAAAAAAAAAAAAATTCATCCACGTATAATGACATATGGTGTACTTCCTCATGTTCCGGCACATAAAAAAGGCTCTCCTGAATGATAGTATCTTTGATCTTGTAATAGTGCACTTTTGATGCTCACTAGAGAAAATTTAATGGAAACTTCTTCAAAAGTGTCATGATAACTTTTCAAACTTATCATGCGTTATTATGTGTTATAACTTTTTCACATTACGTAGATACTTAGTTTGATACATTATCATCTTGGCTTCTCTTTGTTTTGTGTATGTCCTCGTAGATTAGAGATGACAATTCAAACCGTTATATTTGATAACCGTGGATAGGTGCCCAAAAAGAACGGATTTAGGGGTGAAATTCGAATATATTTTGGATATGGGAAAAAACTGGAAATATTATTATGCTATGTTTTCAAATTTGGATATAGGGGTCCTCGATCAGTATCTATCCCCGAATCCGCCCTAAATAATACTTATTAAGGATATAATATAATTTATACATAATATAATATAGTATTGTATAATATATATATATATATATATATATATATGTATATTCACCGAACCCTTTACCTTGAGCACAAAAGTTGCATTTTGTGAGAAAGTTCAAAATTCTGAATCATAACCAATGAGAATTCAACTATACTTATGGAAGAGTTCAAAAATTAGCCAACATTATCAATGCTTTGATTTTGTTGCCACAAGTTTCATAATTATGTGACGATTTGTTTTGTGTTTCTTCTTTAGTCGTTGTTGTATTTGCTTTTGTCATCCTTTTTTTTTTTTTTTTTTTCATTAGACTAATTTATCATATTTGGCTTATTGGTTGGACATGGATATTTAGTGATGAAATTAGTATCTGATACATATAATGTGTCAATTGAACAATATATTTTTTATATTGACGAAAATGGATATAATCGTTAACCGATAAAGAATCTGTTTCTCGATGGATATGGTTATGAATAATCTTCGATGGTTAATTTGCAGTTATAGATATAATTAATTTTTGTGGTTATAGGGATGAATATAGCATTTTCGTCCCCAAACCGAACCATTGCCATCCCTGTCATATCCCAAACCAGCTCCGCCGTAGCACGATATTGTCTAATTTGGGCTTACAAACCAGCTCCGCCGTAGCACGATATTGTCTAATTTGGGCTTACCATTCCCTCACGGTTTTATTTATGGGAACTCACAAGCAACTTCCCAGTGGGTCACCCATCGTGGGATTGCTCTAGCCCAAACTCACTTAACTTCGGAGTTCCAATGGAAACCGAAGCCAGTGAGTTCCTAAAAGACCTTGTGTTATAGGGAGGGGAGTATGTACATATAAGGCACATCACCCCCTCTCCATTGGTCGATGTGGGATATTACAATCCCTATCGTAGATATGCGCTTACTAAAGTTCAGTTTCTCATTAAAAAAAAGATCAAGTTTTCATTGGCCTCTTAACCTATACATACATATATATATATATGTATGTACACACACACACACACACACAATACAATAAATGATCAAAACTTATTATTATTATTATTATTATTATTATTATTCCTGTAAAATGTAACTTTTTATTATAAACACAAACTTTACATACAAGCATAGGCCAAAACTAACATATAAACAACAAAAAATGGGCCAAAACTAAACAAAATACAAACAGATCCAAGAAAGAGTTAGGCCCATAAACCAGAACATAGTAACAAAACCCATAAACTTCTATTGCTTTTGCCCCCACCATAGATCTTCCTAATCCATCCAAATCCTCTTCCACAACCAAGCAATGCCTAACCAAATGCCACATCTAACTCCAATCTGCTTCCCGAGCACATCCATAAAGTAAGGATAGCCACTAAACAAGAGAAGCCAACTATCAAGACGAAGTCCATGGAAATCCATGAATGACACTGCCGATAATGCAGAGAACAAAAAGAAAGTGGTGGTGTTAGAAACATCTGAGCCGATGAAATATCGAAGCTTTACATACAATCTCAGCAGGTTGTATGGTTGGAAATTGGAATATTGATGAACAAAGAGGAGGGAAACTATTAAGGAAAGAGAAACAGAACAGATCGGTATACAACCATGGCGAAAAAACAGTAGAAGTAAGGAAAAAAGAAAACAAGAAAATAAAGGAGGGAACAACGACTGACCCTGACCTAAGCTATGGTCGGCGCCACCGGATTTGCTCAAATTTGGAAGCCTCACACAAAGAGGTGAGAAATACTCTCAAAAAGAGAGAGACTTTCACTTGAGAGAGACGCATGGCACAATTTCTTTTCATTGACGTAATACTTTCTGTCTGATTATTGTAGAAACTGTTACAAGCAAACATCCTCACAAATTCACACTGCAGGACACATAAACCCCAATTTTAAATATGCACTACAAATTTCATATTTCACTAGTTACCTATAGGATAAATGAATATAAACAAAATAATTCTCTCTGTTCCTAATCCTTTTTCTCTATGTTCTTGGTGAAGTTCAGCGTAATGATATTAATGGGTTTTGATCAGATTGTTCATTTATTTATAATTTATTAGTTATATATTTGTTGGCTAATGGGTTCATATTCAGCTTTATTTTGTCTTTCCTACTTTCACAAAAGAAAAGTAATGGGATTGTTCAAGCTTAAGGTGGTTTGCATTTGGTAAAACGGTTTCGTTGCTTAAATTGTGTTGTGTTGGTGACATTCATCATCAGTTAGTATTAAGACAAAGCACATGCCTGCATCTTATAGCTTCGAAAATGTAAAAAACCCCAAGATAATCTATATCATTGTACGTGATCACCTTATCGTTGGATTATCCTTGTTTCTCATCGTTGAAATTTGATCATTTGGTTTTTTTTTTTTAAGGCTAAAGGTTATGTGATTGTGAGGTGAATATTGGAGTTGATGGTGAGGTTTATCTAGACGAAATCAAAGAACAAGCTGGCCCAAAAGTTGGTAAGGCTCTCTCTCACTCCACATCCGATGCAAACGCATACAGAATATGACCATTACAATAAGAAAGTTGGTTGGACTTTCGAGAAGTTTAAATATTTAAATGAAAGGCTTTTGTTTATATCATCAACATAGTTTTTTTTTTTTAAAAAAATATTAGAAACTTATTATTTGAAGCTTAAGTTATGGAAGCACGCTCAATAAATCTGTTAGGGTATGTCATATATTTTTGGTGAGATTTGAGATGGATCAAATTGTTCATTGGTTTTCATTGTGTTGATTGGTTGAATATGAATTAAGATTTTAGATGTTAGTGCAAGTACGAATAGAATCATAATATCTTGATATCTTGAACTCTTGAATATAGAAATGATAATGTGGTGGGTCTAATTCTTGATATATAGACAGAAATGATTCTATGCTTACTATTATATTTAATTAATGCGTTCAAAGATATAGGAATAGGCTAGGTGATCTCTGTGTTCAATCTGTGCAGCTGCTGTGCAATTTGTGCAACTACACAGAAATGATGTGCAATTGTTGTGCAATTGTTTTGCACTCTTGCAAATGGAGTGATGATGGACGTTTGACGTTATTGTAGATGTTAATGTGGATGTTATTTCGGTTTTAATGTTTATGTTTTTTTTGGATTTGGAATAGCTCCTGTAATCTGTCTGTGCAGAAGTTTGAAGCTTGAAGCAGCTCTTGTGATTTTTGAAAACGTCTGTGCTGCTGCAATGATGTTGTGCACTGCAGTGCAATTTTATAAAAATGTATTTTTGAAAAAAAAGAAAAATAGAGTTGGACCCATGTACCCACCCCGGACCGGCCCATTTGAAACTAGCCGAGTTAGGTTCGGTTCCAAAACTTAAAATCTCTCTACCCGGCGTGGCCTGCCCCTTTCCAGTTTATAACGTGTAGAGTCAGGTTCGTCTAAATTTGGGCCCGGCCCGACCCGTGCCCACCCCTAGGTTGATGGTTCTCCAAATACTTTGATGATTATTTTTTGGAGTCTTATTAATGGCTAAATTATTATCCCAAATACATAGCTACAGATCTTTTTTTAATGTAAGCTTTAATGAAAATGGCTTGAGCCAACTTTTATTTAACCAAAAACCACCATAAATTATTATTTAACTAAGAAAACCTAAAATTTAACCATAAGGACAAAGATTGCAAATTATGCACGGGCTGACTTAGAAAGCCCAACAGCTGAAAATATGACTTTGCATAATTACCCCCCAATAGAAACTAACCCAGCCCGTTACAAACCTTAGAATATTTACAATTGTGCCAACACCTTCTCACCAACCTCCATTAATGTAAAACCATCACTAAACCATAACTTCCATCTTCTACGTCCAATTTTGCAAACCATTAAACTCCTTTCAAACGCCAATAGCACAAATGTTTTGATCATGGAATTATCACTACATTAGCTAGAGCTACATGATTATGACCCTACAGAGTCTGCCCTAATTGTGCTTAAAATCTCTTTTAAGTGGATTACAAAGAGAGAGAGTGCATTTTTCATTACTATCTTTAAGTAGTGATAGCGCTCATTACTCAACTTATTACTATTTGATGAATTAAAATTTTAAGATTCATATCAATCAACTACACATATTTCGAAATTTAAAATCATTTAACAGTAATAAACAGGATAGTAAGTATCATTGTTACTTAAAAAATTGAGAGAAAAAATTTCGCAAAAAGAAAGGAACCATGTTTAAGCGTGCTAAATATAAAGATGGCTATTTAATTATGGTGGTTTTTAATGGGACACCCCATCAGTCAGATCACTTGCGGCCACTTTACCCACCAAATTGCCCATTCGTTTCTATCCTAATCCAATGACTGTTGTCACTTTCATTGGATACACAAAATCTTCCTTTCAGACTAATTAACTCTGTGGATTTTACTATGGCTTCACATATGGACCCAAGCATGACGCAAAATTCTAGAGCAGGATGAAACGGGGAACCAAATTGCACAAGAAACAGAAAATTCGTCACAGCAATCTGGCAAAAAAGAGATGCTAATCTCATATTCTTGTAAACATTTTACTTCCAAAGTACAGTAATATGTTTTCATGTTTGTGATTCCATAAACTGATCAATTTTTCTATAAAAAAAAAAAAATACAAAATGATGAATTTTGTTTTTACTTCACTTTGATCACTATTTTATTTTTTCCAGATATAGAAATAATGAGTGTTTTCTTCAGTTTTATAAATTGTATGTTTTTGCACTATTTTCTCTATAAAAAAATTGGTTTGTTAATTGAGTGTTTTCTTCCCATCAAAATACAGTGTGGGTTATTTTGGTTCAATTTCATAAATTGTGTATAATTTTTTGATGGTTCCAGCATTAATCTGTGTTATTTTTTGTTCAAATCCAGAATTAGTGTGAGTTATTTTGTTGTAATTTCAGAAATAGTGTTTGTTTTGTTCCCTTCCATAAATAGTGTGGCTTATTTTGGTTAAGTTTCAGAAATTATGTGAGTTATTTTGTTGTAATTTCAGAAATAGTGTGCGTTCTTTTGGTGCAGTTTCATAAATAATGTGAGTTATTTTGGTGTAGTTTCAAACATAATGTGGGTTATTTTGGTTCAATTTTCATAAATGGTGCGTAATTTTGTTGTAGTTTCAAAAATACTATGAGTTATTTTGGTTCTTTTTTAGAAATACTATTGGTTATTTTGTTGTGGTTTTAGAAATAAAGTTTATTTTGTTACCTTTTAGAAATAGTATGGGTTATTTTGGTCCAAATTTAGAAATAATGTGAGTTATTTTGTTGTAGTTCCAGAAATAGTGTGAGTTATTTTCGTTCAGTTTCAGAAATAGTGCTAGTTATTTGCTGTAGTTTTAGCAATAATGTGGATTATTTTGGGTCAATTTAAGAAATAGTGTGATTATTTTGGTGTAGTTCCAAAAATAGTGTGAATTATTTTAGTTCAATTTTAGAAATAGTGTGATTATTTTAATGTAGTTTCAGAAATAGTGTGAATTATTTTTGTTTAGCTTCATAAATATTGTGGTTATTTTGTTGTAGTTCCAGAAATAGTATGAGTTATTTTGGTTTACTTCCAGAAATAGTGTTAGTTATTTTACTATAGTTTAAAAAATAATGTTTATTTTGTTCCCTTCCAAAAATAATGTGCATTATTTTGGTTCAATTTCAGAAAGAGTATGAGTTATTTTGCTGTAATTCAAGAAACAGTGTGCGTACTACATTATTTATAAAACTGAACACATATACTACACTATTTATGAAACTAAATATTGGTAATATCACTATTTCTTAAATCGAACGCTAACTATTTTGGAAACTGAACATGGGCACCACACTATTTCTGAAACTGAACATTGGTGTTATACTACTTATGAAAATGAACACCGGTACTATTACTATTTCTTAAACTGAACGCTAACTTGTAAAACCGAATATGAATACTATACTATTTCCAAAACTGACAAAGACATGATCAGACGCCTAACTTGCGATTCGAATACAAATTTTCACATACTTCCAAGATGGCTTGGGTAGACTCAATATATAATTAATTACTAATTATAATAGCATCGGCAAAACCTTGTTTATAAGTTGTCTCAAAAGACTAAATGATAATTAGTTTCAAGTGTGGACCATCTCCATATGGGTTTTGGTTAAAAAAATGTGCTTTATAATATTAAAAAGATGTGATTTATGATAAGTAGAAAGCTAGCTTCCTCTATTGGCAGCCTCTTTATAATTTCATATTTGTATTTTATAATAATAAAAAGATGTGCTTCCCCTCTTGATAACTAGGCTCATCTTTAACTACAAGGTCAACCAAGTTTGCTTCCACATCGTAGGCCTCCTTGCGAATGATGGTGTCGTTCTTGTGGTTGGAATTGTTGGTGTAGCGAAACTCGAACTCTAGGAACTCGTGGCCGAACTTGCCCTTGTGGCCGACGTAGTACCTCATGTAGAACTCGTCGGTCTCTTCCTCTCCGGCTATCTCCGTCTCTCTAGCTTACTTTTTGTCTCTCTTCCTTCATCCTCAAAGGTTCCTAATATGGTGATTCGAAAAAATGGTGGAATTCAAATGGAATGGAAAATGAAAACAGAGATGTGGAGAGATCGAGAGAGAGGTAGAGAGATCAATTCGATTACAAAAGTGGAGGAATTGTTTATGTGCAGAGTAGAGATCAAGATTAGGAGATTAAGATTAGGCAGAGAATTCCCTTACATAAACTTATTACCTGGTTTTTTGTTAAGATTTAAAAATTTGAAGCCATTTTCATTAGTTTTTATATTTTTTAATATATTTGGTTCAGTAACATGATTGATTATTTAGTGTAAAAATGTAGTTTTTCGTTGAAGTGAACAATACCGGAAGTTTTTCGTTAAAGTTCCCTTAGATAAACTTATTACCTGGTTTTTGGTTAAGATTCAAAAATTTGAAACCATTTTCATTAGTTTTTATATTTTTTAATATATTTGGTTCAGTAACATGATTGATTATTTAGTGTAAAAATGTAGTTTTTCGTTGAAGTGAACAATACCGGAAGTTTTTCGCTAAAGTTCCCTTAGATAAACTTATTACCTGGTTTTTGGTTAAGATTCAAAAATTTGAAACCATTTTCATTAGTTTTTATATTTTTTAATATATTTGGTTTAGTAACAGATCTAGTCTAATTCTTCTTTGTGTGTTTTCTCCTCCATATAGACGACTTTCTACACTAATTCAGACTAACAAATTCTTCGATAATCGTTAAATGTTTGACAAATTCTTAACTTATCTTGTACTCCAAGTTTCTCCAGAACATCATAGAAATTTTTGTTGTTTAACTTATTGCACTCCTTTTCCTCGTCAATTAACCCAAAAATTAAAGTAAAAGATGGAGCAAGTTTTTCATTAATTTCATCAGAAACACATAATATGATCCACCAAGCCAACACAGCATATAAATATCAACACTACTACTTTATGTACAAAGCAAACAGACAACAAGAAGCCATAATTAACCTAGGATCGCCCTCACCAGATCCCAGCCCAGTAGGACCTGCACCTCAGAAGAAGCCATGGCTGCTTTATTCTAAAAACACGACCTTGGTAAAGTTGGATCATAATTACGACACACACGTACATATATATTACTGCTAAACATATAAGCCCCACGATTCTCTTGCTTCATCAGAAGGTGGCATCTGTCCCTCACTTGCAGTTGCAGGGGTTGCAGGCGCAGTTGTCTCCGCACTTGCATCCGCTCTTGGCAGCAACTCCCATCTCAGATGCCTCCGGGTGACTGCACATCAAAATTACAAAGCAAATGTTACGATTCCGAAACAGACAATACGTCGTATATAAATCAGGGTTTAATGACGTTTTTTTCTCTCCATACTTCCCAAAATCATACCGATCGCGGAACACAGACAATAAGCCGTACATAAGTCACGATTTTGTTTCCTTTTACTGTCGTTTTGTAACTTTTATTGTCGGTTTAGTGTCTCCATGTAGTTCTGGTTCTCCGTATGTCCCAATACTATAACCACAAAATCGGCAAATTACAAATTACAAATATAATTTGGGATTTCATTTCCGAGAGATGAGAAGACGTACGACTTCTGGGGAGCAACTTCCGTGACGAGGGTCTCAGTGGTGGACCCCTCCTTGTGGCTCAGATCAGGAGGCATCTCACACCTGAACAAAAACCCACATAGTCAAAAAACCCAAAACACAGCAGAAGTTTTCTGGGATTTTCTTTTTCAAGATTCTCGGGAAACAATCAGAAAGTTAGAAAGATTACCCGTTGCAGTCACTTGCGCAGCTGCAGCTGGGCCCGCAACCACATTTACCACCGCAGCGCGTCGACATTTTTGGAATTGGAGATGGAAAATTTCACAACAGAAAGTTTGATTGAATTGATGATAAAGAAGCAGACAACCACAAGCTCTGTTTTGAACGAGTAATCATGGGAAGCCATGAGCTTCAATTTATAGTGCGGTGGAGGAGAGAGAATGGTTGATATCTACCGGGCGTGATCGGACGTCATGTCTATCCCATGCATTGTCGTTTCTCCCTCGAATAGTCTTTATGGTGGTTTTGCATAAGAGAGATTATATTCATACATCCTAAATTACTTATTTCATATCCTTTTAATTTTTTAATATTTTTCTATTAAGTATTAGTGGTGTGTAAAAAATATTAAAAAATTAAAAAAATGTGAGAGAAGTAAGGGTGTGTGAATATAATTTCTCTTACATAATTACGTATGGGGTGGGGAATGTCTCTGGTGTGTTCTCGAATGTACCCTTTTCTGTAAGTGTATCCACCGTTGGATTGTTGACTGGGGTGATTGAAAGGTGATCAACGGTTGCGACGGAGTTGATTTGTATGATTTTTTTGCCATTATGGCTTTACCTCTTAAATCGTATGGCTAGGATGGAAGAACTTGTTGTGCGTATGGAAAATATTTCATTTGGTATATTATTTTCACGTATATACTATAATATGTGTGAACTGTTATAGGCATAATTCATTGAATAATTTTGGAGGTCAGAGAGAGAGGAAAAGATGCAGCATAGAGAGAGAACGAGAGAGATATGCAATTGTAAGGCGTGTTCTACTCCATCCCATTGTGCCTTTATTTATAGTAGTAGGGAAGCTTAATTTCTTACCCTTTTAGGATTATAACTCTTAATAGGTAATTAACTCCTAATAGGAATATAAGAAATATTCCAAGATATACTAGGATTTATACAATCACATTCCTAATCTAATAGGACTGCAACACTCCCTCTTGAATGTGTAAATACTCAAGTAAATAGCGCATCAGGTCTTCTGTGATGAAGCAAGTATAGTTGATAAAGTCGTTGGCACAATGAGCGAATGCGAGTATCAAATCAACGGAAGAATGCAAAAAAAGTAAAACTCACAAAACCTCGCTATGGTAAAACCCAAGGTGAAAGAAAAACTCATAGACTAAGGAGAAAAATGAGAAGTTATATTAAGTCAAAACTATACGTCTTTTGGACGCAAGTAGAAGAGCTCACAAGGGTATGATCAATCCAGGATGGGTACCTCGTTAAACCTAGTTACGTAGCAAAAACCCAGTGGGAAAAATGCTCTTAATCGTAGGGAAAAAGAGTGCATTAAGATCAAGTGAGTATACTTTTGGATACTCTCCCTAAGTTTGACATAACTTCCAAATGAGAACTACAAGCATTGCATATGATAGTTAGGCATACCAATTCATCGGACAAGCTTCTGGAAGGTTAACTTCAGCAGTGACGTCGTTTAGAGGTCGGCAAGGTTGTCAGGGATCGGTTTGCATGACTTCAATCTTCTGATGCTTTGCTAATGTAGATGTAGACGCAATATGTCTTGGCATTGACTTTGTTGTTGTATCATGTATTGGTTGGGTGGATACATACGACATAATCTTCATGAATCGTCATTGAGACTCAATGATGGATGAAAACAGCAAGTACTTCGAATTTGCTCAACAAAAACTCCTAACCATGTCTCACTTGTGGTGTAGTGAAGTGAGGTGGGTCTTGGAACGATTCAAAGATTTCGCAACTAAGGTCATATTGTGGACCTCCAAGATATTGCGATATCCCTAATGGTAAAGACATAACCATTTGAGGATTTTGTCTTGTGCGGGTTTGATAAGTAACTAGCGTCATCATAACAAATAAGGCAAGCATCATTTTGAGGATTAGGGGGTCAGATTCACTCGAGATGCGTTGGGATTTGATTTGCCCAAATTCGTAGTATCTTCAAGGTACGTCTTTAATACCAATTCAGTGGTTGCGTGTAGGCGCGGTGTTGCATCTTTACTAATAGATCAACAATGAAAGAGATGTCTTGTCTAAATACAATGAGCTAAGTACAACGAAGCTCAAAGTTGAACTTAAATATGGAATTTTGGATTCCATAACCTCTTCAAGGGTCTCATTTGCATATAACGTATGGACGATCAAATGTATACTCAAAAGTGACACTTTCAGGGTGTCATTCGACTGGTAGACCAAAATACCGTCAAAACAATGCTTTGAACTTTAAGTCAATGTATAACGAGTTTTCCTAAGATCCTTCATCTCAAATTCCATCTTCAGGTGCGAGGCAGCTTTCTCAAGTTATTTCGGAGTCTTAGTGAGACTTGTGTCAATGACATAAACTGTAACTCTAGTAATTCAGAATAAGACTTCATAGTTTAACACGCAAGGGCATAATTCATCCCTGACTGATCAAATAATCACTTAGATGGTTATGCCACTTCCGTCAGATTGTAAGTGAACGTCTCAAACAAGTTAAGAATGTGTTATGTGATTTGGAACTATTTGAACCAGTCTATGTAATTCTTTGGGAACTTACATGTAAATCTTCGTATCTATATCCCCATGGAGAAAACACTAACCACATTTCATAATGTTGCTATCAATCACATGATGTTTTGAGAGAAACCTTGCACTGTAAGGCGTGCATTATCTTGCACTATTTCATTCATCTTATAACGCTTTCTTTCCCACTTGTAACACAACAGGGTTACCTTGGGCAGTGTAGGAATGACAGGTCCAAAACACACTTTGGTATGGAATTTAACCTGAATTGTATTTCGGTTGTCCAATCAGTTCTACGTTGTCATTTAATCAACGAAACACAGTTCAATATCGTCACTTTTCATTTATGTCGGTAGTTACCATATAAGTGAAAACATCATCGATGGTAATCTCATTTCAATTCCATTTAGCTCATCCAAACTAGTATACTGGACCAAGAACTTCATGTCTCGAGAGTAATCTGGATTAATCTCATAAAATGGAAATGGTTTGAGACTGCGATCGAGTTTAGATTCATTGTTGTGTTGTGTTTTCCTTTTCTAAGGAAGTGAATCCTATGAGTAATCTATCGTGCTCCAGGCCAAGATAGATTGATTTGCTATCCGCTGGTGTACCGGACCGTCCAACAGGGGTGTCCAAACCGTCCAACAGGCATGTTTGCAACTGTTGACTTGACGTCTGTAAAGTACATCTATCCTTGCAGGCATGTTTGCAGCTGGTATATGATCTTGTCACTTTAGCTAGATTAGAGGAATGCATCTGGAGCAACATTTTGAAAGTTATAAGTCATCGCACTTGCTTATCACACTTGTGCAGTACGGGGATCAAGATGAGACATAGTGGGCATCGTCCACGCAAATTTGTGCCATTCTACAAGAACGTTGACGTTCTTATCTCCCTTTAACGGAGGGAAGATTGCCTTATTAAAGTGACAACCCGCAAATGAGCGGTAAAGAGATAGCGTGCAAGGGCTCGAAAAGAGCTAGTATGAAGGAGAATCATAATCGACAAAGATTCACATCCTTCTTTGAGGACCCATATTGGTACGTTGTGGCGGTGCAACTCGGCACATATAATGCACACCCAAATGCGTAAATACGAAAAACGTCAGGTTCGTAACCAGTAACCAACTGTAACGTCAAAATGGTTGGATGGCAATGGGCCTCAAGGTGGACCAACATAACTGTGTACAAGATTGCATAGCCCTAGGCAGAAACTGAAAACTTGGTACGTTTACCAAAATCTGGGCAATCATTTAAATTGCGCTTTATGACCACTAGGCAAGGCTATTTGGGGTGAACATGAGAATTCGAAGTTCAATTATAAACTCAAAAGACATGCAATACTTAATCGAAAATTGTCGATATAAACTATTCGGCATTATCCAGTCTCCCGGATAAGTAGGGTGGTGAGCCCTTAATCTGCCATGAGGTTTAGCAACAATGTGTGTAGACGAACATGTGACCAGTTTGTCAATTCATCAACCAAAATCATAAGTATTTTTATGATCCGCATTTTGGTTGGATTAGTCCACATATATTCCCCTTGAATCCACTGTGAAAAAAGGGCCGTTTCGTATCTCTGCGAAGGATGATATAAAAATAAAATTTCCCAAATGAGCGGGCTTTGGCAAAGTGTGCTTGTAGGCACAAGATCCTTACTTCGGGTAAGTCCAAAATATACAACAAAATAACAACACCATGTGGCTGTAAATCAGATACAAAGATTGGAACATGCCATACATTATTAAGTGTTGAAATGTAGCCACAAACAGCCTAGCAAAGATATAAATAGTATATACTTGAAATATCTTTGCTTTTTTTTTTTTTTTTTTTTTTTTACCAATAACAACCACCACCACCACCGGCAGGAATTCTATATTAGCCAAGCCACAATGATTGGAGATCCAAATTAAATAGTAACCTTAATTTGGATTATGATGCTAAACGAAGGAAAGGGATCCGAATTTGGATTATGATGGTAAACGATGGAAAGGGATCTCCTGATCCCTTTCCACTTAATCCACCTAGTCCGGGATCCGTGCTGTTGAAATTTGATCCAACATCTACATTTATTATTACTTTTAAAGGAGCTCCCTATTTGTAGCTATTTGATCAAATTTCAACGGCCCGGATCTTGGACTAAGTGGAAAAGGATCCAAAGAGGATCCCTTTCCGTAAACGAGAGTTGATAAGATAATAGTCAAATTAATTTTTATTAATTAAGGTGATTGTGACATTGTATGTTGACTTAAGCCTACTGAGAAAGACTTGTTACCTAACCTAATCTCACTTCACCAGTCATCAAATCAAACATAGTAACAAGTTTTGGTAACCGACTTAAAACGTATGATGTAGACCATTCAATATTACGGTCAGGTGATATTTTCTTTCATTTGTAAGTGAGAAGTTTTAGTTTCAAAATCTCATGAATGGCGAATTCGATATCAAATTAGGTTGCCCATTGTGTGGTTCAACCAAACTTCTCTCTCCTAATAGTATAACATATATTATTTTACTAAAAAAAACGTATGATGTAGAATTCAATTGTGATTATGACACTTAAAAATGATGTAACAATTTTTAAACACAAATTTCATGCAAACGGATGCCTTGAATTTTTTCTCTCATGAGGGATTGCAAAAGTGGTGGGTTCTTCAACTCCAACATCTACATTCATGGGGAACATTTAAAATGATTGCACCAATATCTTGTCTAGTTGTAATAGATATGGGCAAGTAAAGGCTCTCAATTGTCAGCCGTTCATGTTGTGGAAAGAAGAAGTTACAGAATCCTAGATATTTGTTGTATAGTATAATTATAATTAAATTAGAGAAGTATTATTGACACTTCAAAAATCTCATTCTACACTCCTCATAAGTGTATTTTTCTTTCCAAATATAGAAAGTTTGGAGTGTAGAATGAGATTTTTGAAGTATCAATAACAATTCCCTTAAATTAAATTGATTAAAAATTAGTGGACAAGGAAGTATCTTATGTAACCATCATTCTTTTAAGTTTGTTCAAGTTGGATTAATTTAAGTTATATGATTAAGGAGTCATAAAGTGAAAAAACCAAATATTCTCTCAATCACTCTGATCTTAAAAAGGATGGTTGGCTTTTGCGATTGTACTTGTGTCACCCTCATTTAATATAACTTGATTCCAAATCGATTGGATTTTATCAACTAACTCTTAGTCTAGCAATACTTCGCTTATCTAAATATGAGAGAGGTTTCGACTTCGAATCTCCTACTTATATCCTATGCGTATGAAAGAACAAACTCATGATTTAAGGTGAAAAGTGCACCACATAGGCTAAAAGATCTGCCATTGTTAATGCCACATGCGTCTTCTTTTTTTACATTGGGAAGGCCCATCAAACAAGACTGGACAAGATTTGGGGCCACACCTTTTCACCGTAATGGGCAGTCTACTGTGGAGAGAATTCCCAGTATGCTTACTTCATATGTCATCATATAAGTGGAGGAACACTTGAAAAAAAATAGCTTTCCTCTAAGTATAATGACATATGGCGTACTTCCTCATGTTCCAGGCACATTCAAAAAGCTCTCCTGAATGACAATATCTTTGATCTTGTAACTGTGCACTTTTGATGCTCACTAGAGAAAATTTAATGGAAAAAATCTTCAAAAGTGTCACTGTAACTTTTCAAACTTATCATGCGTTATTATGTGTTTTAACTTTATCACATTATGTAGATATTTAGTTTGATACATTGTCATCTTGACTTCTCTTTGTTTTGTATGTGTCCTCGTAGATTAGGGATGACAATTCAAACCGTTAAATCTGATTAACCATGGATAGCCCGTCCAAAAAGAATGGATTTGGGGATGAAATTCGAAAATATTTTGGATATGGGGAAAAACTGAAAATATTATTAGGCTATGATTTCAGATTTGGATATAAGGGTCTCTGATCAGTATCTATCCCCGAATCCACGCCGAATAATACTTATTAAGGATATAATATAACTTGTACATAATATAATATAGTATTGTATAATATATATATATATATATATGTACATTCACCGAACTATTTATCTTGAGTATTACAAAAGTTGCATTTGTGGGAAAGTTCAAAATTTTGAATCAAAACCAATGAGAATTCAATAATGCTTATGGGAGAGTTCAAAGATTAGCTAACATTATCAATATTTTAAATTCAATGCTCTGATTTTGTTGTCACAATCAGAATTATTTGACAATTTGTTTTGTGTTTCTTCTTTAGTGGTTGTTGTATTTGCTTTTGTCATCCTTTTTTTTTCTTTCATTAGACTAATTTATCATATTTAGCTTATTGGTTGGACGTGGATATTTAATGGTGAAATTAGTATCTATTATATATAATGTGTCAATTGAGCAAATATATTTTTTATATTGACGAAGATAGATATAATCGTTAATCGATGGAGAATCCGTTTCTCAGTGTATGTGGTTATAGATAATCTCCGATGGTTAATTTGCGGTTATGGATTTAAGTAATTTTCGTGGTTATGGAGATGAATATAGTATTTCCGTCCTCAACCGAACTGTTGCATCCTTATCGTAGATATGCGCTTACTGAAGTTCAGTTTTTCATTAAAAAAAGATCACGTTTTCATTGGCCTCTTAACCTATACATACATATATGTGTATACTTAATACAATAAGTGATCCAATTTCTTTTAGTATAATTTTTTTTGGTAAAATATAACTTTTTATTATAAACACAAACCTTACATACAAGCATGGCCCAAAACTAACATATAAACAACAAAAAATGGGCCAAAACTACATAAAACACAAAAAGAGCCAAGAAAGAGTTAGGCCCATAAACCAAAACACAGTAACATAACCCGGAAACTTCTACTGCTTCCGCCACCACAATAGATCTTCCCAATCCATCCAAATCCTCTTCCATAGCCAAGCAACGCCTCACCAAACGCCACATCCAACACCAATTTGCTTCCCAAGCACACCATAAAGTAAGGATAGCTAGCAACTAAACAAGAGAGCCAGTTATCAAGATGAAGTCCATGGAAATTCACGAATGACACTTCTGATAACGCAGATAACAAAGAGAAAGTGGTGGTGTTGGAAACACCTGAGCTGGTGCAAATATCGGAGCTCTACATACAATCTCAGCAGATTGTAATGGCTGAAAATTGGAATATGGATGAACAAAGAGGAGGGAAACTGTTAAGGAAAGAGAAACCGAACAGATCAGTATAACAACCAAGGCGGAAAAACCGTAGAAGTAAGGAAAAAAGAAAACAAGGAAAGAAAGGGGAGAATAGCGACCAACCCTAGCCTAAGCTATGGTCGGCGCCACCGGATTTGCTCAAATTTGGAAGCCTCACACAAAGAGATGAGAAATACTCTCAAAAAGAGAGAAAGACTCTTCACTCGAGAGGGACACATGGCACAATTTCTTTTCATTGATGTAATACTTTATGTTTAATTACTGTAGAATGTAAACTGTTACAAGCAAATCTCCTCACAAATTCACACTGCTGGACACATGAACTCCAATTTTAAATATACACTTCAAATTTCATATTTCACTAGTTACTACAGGATATATGAACATAAACAAAATAATTCTCTCTGTTCCTAATCCTTTTCTCTATGTTCTTGGTGAAGTTCAAAGTAATGATATTACATAAAGATGTGGGTTAGGCCAATCGACTAGGGCCGAGTGCTTCATCATTTGCACCCACGTTCGGATTCTCCTTGCCTGCAGGTTGAACTAGTTTAGAACATATATTGTCTTGTCAGATTTGGCAACATATTAGATAACTGAAAGCCGATCCATCCACAAGCTCAAACACAGAGAACTTCCTCTAAAATTTCATCAAAAATTAAGTCCTCCAGCTCAATCCCTAAGCACTCAGAATCAAACTGGAGGTTCATCCATCCGTCGTTCTTCGCAAGATCCCTGCTCACAACATAATCCAGTGATTGATCAACCTCAGGTCTCAAGCACAAGTACCAACTCACAAGGGCCCAAACTTCCTTTAGAACATGGTGCCTTGCCGGCATTAGAGGAATGTGACATAGTGAAGACAACGCCATTGGACAGTAGTTGTATGACCTACCATATATCTCCATCAGCACCTCATTGATCATATCAAACAAAAGATAGTGATCGCATTTCTTGCCTTCTTCGTTTCCTGAACAATCAGGACCATGCACCAAGCAGCCCTCCGTGTCTCCATACATCAAAGGATCAACTGGCTGGTCATCAGAATGCCATGTCCCAAGGGACTCATTCCCATTGAATCCAGATTGCTTCAACACATTTCGTACGTAATTGAATTCAGCCATGTCTCTGTCATCAACACGGAGATGAGTCATGTCATACCTCAAGTGCTTCCTTGGACTTTCAATCTTCTCTGTATCTATGTGAACCGCCTTAGGCGTACCAATAACAAAATCATGCCCTAGCTTGGCCAAGTTTTCTTGTTCATCTCTAGGTTTTATTTCCGTTTCTTCTCCTATAAAATCGATATCTATAAGCATAGTCGTTTCAGCCTTAAAATCTCAACAATTGGTGATTGATGCAGGAGAATACAAAGAACGACTTACATTTGAAACACATTTTCTACACTGAAAAAAGTCGGTTTGATCATTTTTTTTTTTTTCAGTCAAAAGTTGGTTTGATCATTAAGTGCCAAAACTTGAAACTAAAAAATCTGATAATTTCTGGACTTATAGATTCATTGAACATAAAGTTTCTCAGAGCAAACAAGAAATTAAAGTTTTGAAGAATGCATGCAATTGGTTTGAGATGATGTAATTTAAGGTAAAACCTATTAATAAAAATTAAGACATACCTTCGGAGAGGGAAACATTGAACTCGGGCACAGAGATAGGAAACGGTTCTGTCAAGTTTTCAATATCGTCAACAATTGTATACACTGGAGCACTTTTCTCACTGTCTGCAACTGATGTTGATGCCATCTTATTCCCGGAAGCTGCCTTGAATTCACCAACATCGGCCAATTTTTTAATCTCACTTTCTACTGGCGCATCGAGCTGCATATGATATTCTGAACCTATACTAAAGTCTAGAGTATTTTGTTCATCAGAAATACTTCTTCTGCTTGCACTGTCATCCACAACAGCCCTAATTGGAGCTCCAGAAGAGAACACATCTGAAGATTCCTCACTCTGATAGTTATATGATTTCATTTCAGGCAAGGAAAAAATCCTCCCCAACGTTTTTGGGACAGAGCGTAAAGGTAAGCCTACCCCTTCATTTCTCAACTTCAATCTCTCGGATGTCGTATGGCATTTGGCTTCTCTGTTGCAACTAGACTCGTAAAACTCACAGTAATTATCTAGCGATGCATTGAGCGATGATGCTCTTCTCATGTGGCGCTGTTGCTTTTTCTTGAAGGTAGAAATCGAACATTCGCTATCAAAACTGCTTGCTGAACTGTCTTCACCTTCTCTATTCATTGCAAGGTCCTTCGAATGGTTAATGACCTCTTTCTCCATTTCTTTAGCAAGCTTTTGGCCATGAGGAACCTTGTGGAGGATGGCATCCATGGCAATCATATTTCTCTCTTGTCTGCTCTCCTTGATTACATGCTTTATTTTCTGTCTAAAATCCTTGAACCGCTTAATTGACACTTGATTCTCACCTCGGCTCCTCAAATTTTTGGCAGAACTAGAACTATCAGCAATTGTTTGGTTTAGCTCTAGAATCCCATCCGCAGTGTGCTCACTGATCGATGGAATTGAGTGTTCACCAGCATATTTCAAAGAAGACGACCCTACTAACTTCTTCGTTTTACTGATGTTTTTCGACTTGCTTTCTTCTTTTAAGGGAGACCCTGTCAACTCATGCTTGTGCTTGAGCTTGACAGGGAATGAGTCTGACCTAGTTAAACCCATTTTTGCACTGACAGCTTGCTGATTATTGAAGTGCGCAGCCAAAGGAGAGCCGGGGTCATGTAAAATCTTTACTAATAACTCCTTGTTCACATTGATTATATCCAAAGCCTCCAAATACTCCTTCGGATGGTGCAAGGAAGCATCTGCATCGAGTTCTTTTACGTTTATCAACTTCTTCTTGAACATATCTTGCATTCTGTCATTATTCAGCTTTTCTTCGATAAATGTGTGATCCCTTTGATTCTCATTAACCTGGTCATGCACGGTGCGATCTCTAGTGATTGGTGGGAAACTATCTCCACAACAATCATTGTTGCCACTAATTGGTCCTTCATATGATGTCGCGGGCGGTGATGCCAGATTGCTTGTAGCACAAGATTTTTCATTGCCGTGGTGAACAATTGTAGGACTATTCTCATTCAATACCATTTCAGCAATCGGGTGCAGGTTAGTTGGTGCTTCGAAATGATGCTGTTTCAATTGTGATTGTACAGGGTAGCTCGAACTCCGGTTATGCCTACCCTTCTTCTTTGATATTTCTCCAGAAATCCGTGCCCTTATTCGGGCCTTGACAGAATGTATGCCTGTTGGAATGGACTGCATCGTCTTTCCTTTACACTGATAAAATCAAATCAAATGTTGCTTTTGTCTATCACTCTTTCAAGTATAATTTTTGAAAACGAAAAGAAATTAATATCCAATAGTGGACTAAAATGCATGCTATCAGAAATTCTTTTGCTGAAACTTACAGTAGATTCGTCAATCTTAGCATCAGTGTCTTCTGGCATACGGGTATTTGCAGTACAGCTTCCCAGAATCCCAACTCCTGTGGCGAAGCAGACCGAAAGAAAAAAAAGTCCCAACATAAATAAACTGCAATATTATTTTACATCACATATCATGGCATAGTCACAAGTTCCAGTCAGTCTATTGAACTACTTACAAAAGTGAACGAAATTTAGGCTACCAGTGCAGTAAACAAGACCGATTCTTATGCACATAGATCGATTTTATACACAAAATTTGCGTATATGGTCAAAGTGGCTAAGATTAAACTTTGATGAAAAAGAAAGCAGGAAGAAAAACTTTCATATAGTATAGACTGGAGTCATTCTACTTACCGATAGTGTGTTTATTACCGCGGCGCCTCTTGTGCACTTGTCTTTTCTTGACATAATGCCAGTGGTGATACTTCATGATGTGAAGTAATCCCCAAACGCACCCTGATGAATGCTCATTCCCTGATGGATTGTTAGGGTTTTTGTCTCTCAAATTCTTTCCCATGGTAAAATTCACCTCCCAAATCTACTTGAACGACCAGTGACGGCTTCAGCTACAAGCTCGTAAAACCTATATCCAAATTACAAGCAAAAATGAATCATCACGGACAAGGAAATGGAATTCCACTGTATTGGCAACATAACGTGTATCAGATATCGAACACCTACACATCAAATTCAGAATGCTTGACATACATTATTCAACCATTAAAGAAGCAATTCTACTCATAAGCGCTTTTATTAGAAGCAGCACTTCAACTGTGCTTCCTGGAAAAGCACTTGAAAGAGAAAGACCTAAATTTATATGTTTTTCTACCAAATGCATTCGTATCTCAAACATGCCCCTAATCTACCCCGAAGCACAAATTAAAGCTAGCAGCAGCATTTCCTTTAATTGTTTCAGAAGGCATTTCCTAATCTAAGTTTGAATTTGATTGATGCTCCCAGAAATATATGGGAAACAAAACATGCATCCAAATCAGTTTTCTGATTAAAATAATTTTCCTTGAAATATATGGGACTCTGATTCATATGAATGACGTCGAAATTGATATCAATCAAGAGAAAAAACCAAAAAGAATACGCATAATTTTATATAGTTAATCGTATTTCGTACCATTGATCGAATGGATGATTCATGATCGAGGGCTAAAACGAAATCTATGCTCCTCTTCGCAGCAGCCATCCATACGAACGTTTAAGAAACAAGAACTAAACAAGCTCGTGTTCGTGTTTGTCTGTCCGTAGGTTGAAACTTGAAAAGTGCATGCCATGCGATGAGACAATTAATTAAGTAAATCCTCCTGTGTTTTAGCCTTTAGGTTTGGGACTTGGGGTCCAATGGCCTCAACTACTCCACATCAGCAAGTGTTTAAAGCCTTAACGAATCTAATAACATTATCCAGGATATTCTTCTAGAAATTGTCTTGCTCTTTAATCATCAATAAAATCCTATCGCCGGAAAAAAAAAATAGTAACAATCCATTTGGATTGAATTATATAAAAAAAAAAAAAATTTCAATTTGACAATAAGATTAAGAGTACATTTGAAATTAATAACAAGATATGCTTAGGGGTGGTTTTGGTACATTACCGTACCAAAATCTTTGTACCAATTACCATATCAAATATTTGGTAAGGTAAAATCTATTACCATTACCGTACCGAATTTGTGGTATACCGAATAGTTTGGTTGGTATGGTATGCCAATAGTAATTGCCGTTTTGTTTTACGCCATTTAGTTTGCTCAAAATCTAATATTTTTTAATTATTGTAGAAGTGTAAAAAATATAGAAAAAAATATATAAACGCTCGTAATAACAAATTTTACAACTTTTGTGACGAGCTTAACTTTGAAATTCGTCATTATAATCATATAAATCACAGATCAAAATTTAACCATTGATTGTTGTTTACATTTACGCTTCATTTTTCTCATCAAATTTTATTTTATTTTTTCGGATTTTCTTTTTTGAAAACATGATCTATTAGAGGATGCATGAAGGTGAACAGTTTGGATCGTTGATATTATGTTCAGAGTTTTACGGTTATTGAAAATATTGCTTGATGTTTATAAAGTTTCTACAAATTATACGACATCAACTCATATTTCAGTTAACCATAAATATCGAAACGTGATATCAAAGATCTGAACTGTTCATCTTCTTACATTCGCCAGATGATCATGTTTTCAAAAAAGAAAATTTAAAAAATGAAATTCAGTAAAAAGAATAAAGCATAAATGACAATCGATAAATTTAAGGTTTAAGGATTATAGTGTTGGGTTTTGAAGCTGACATCTTCATGAAAATTGTAAAGTTTGTCACTATGAGTGATTGTATATTCTTGTTTTTACATTTTTTACACTTCTACAATAATTATTATTAATTTTTCCCTCAAATAATTATATGAATAAATACATAATATAATATTAATAATATTGATAGGTACGGTATACCATCGATACTGGTTTTGGGTACTAGCACCATACCGAAACAGTATGGTACGGTACAAATACCGTAGCATTACCAATTGGTACAAATTTTTGGTAATAATATGGTATGGTTGGTAGGGCAGTTGGTACGATTATTTGGTAAAAATTTCCACCCCTAGATATGTTGTATCGAAAATGATTTTGAGAATAGATAGATTTGGGATGAATCGTTTACATAGGTGATGTTGACTGTCCAATACTTATTAAATTTAATTGAAATCACTTGTCTGAACTGGATGCATGATCGACTAGTCTAATAACATGCATATTATCTAATGTTAAAATTTCATCTGAAGAAATTTGATAAGTATACAGTAACAAATCCATGATTTGAATCTTTGAGCGTTTCCTAATATTAAATATAAGTTTTTTAGACATTAACAGAGCGGGAAGTGCGCAAAAAAAAAAAAAAAATCAATTTATTCACTTGGTGAGTTTGTTTGCACATGTCAACAAATATCGACATATGTTGAAACAATCTGATGAGTGCTATAGAGAGAATTTGTCAAGTGTTGTCGACGTAACATGTTGAGGTATGCTTGAAATGCATTACATCAAACATTTAGTAAGCACAAAAGGATCCGTACCAAACATTTGAAGTGTCCTTGAATGACCTTCACATATATATTTTCCGAACACCTTGCTCCCTATTTCCATACCCTCCTGCACATATAAATATATATATATATATATATGGGGACTTGTGACACTATTTTTTTTTAACGCAACTTTTGGCACACGTTTTTATGGAGCCTAGTCTGTATTGTATTTTAATGATTTAAAACATCTATCTTTTGGAACATCATTCATAGATCATCCTTTGCAAAAAATTGGACATATCGAAAACAAGTAAGACATTTATCTGTATTGAAGAAAATCAACGAATGCGGTTCCACAAATAAACCCTAAACTTTTAATCTAATGGTCATATAGTTTCAAATGTGAGTGATTTTTAGTAGACATGATCTTTGAGGGAAAACTTAAAATATAGACGATTCGGATCGTTAAAATACATTACGAAGTAGATTTCGCAAAGCATGCGTAAAAAATAATATACAAAAAAATAGTGTCACTTATCCGTCCCTATATACACACACTACATATGATGTAAAATGATGAGTATATGGCCATGGAATGAAGTGTTTGCGTTGTGTAGGCTGTGGAAAATCTTGTCGCTTTGCTTTATTCTTTTTGTCTGGCTGTCAATATTTTGGATGCAAGATACATTGCTAATTAAGTAATTAATTAATTTCACCTTAAACAAAAAGTACCCTAAAGTCACACTCCCAGTCCACTTGCAACAAAGTCAACTTCGTATTTTAAGTGTAAGAACCTGAAAATATACATAACGTAATATAAAAACGGCATGAGTGGAAGCATGGGGTTTCTACTTGCTACATAAAAATTCAACTGAAAAGTTTGAACTTTTTCATTTAAAAATATAAATTTGGAGGGATTCGGATATGTTCTTTTTAGGAAATTTTTATTAATCGTTTACACTATAACGACATCATATGGATTTAAAAATCAAACAAGAAATACAGTAGAGGACACCATAATTTCCTAGTTTGGATCTTACCAAATGAATAAAATTATTATTTTAGAATTATTTTCCATAAATTAAATGATCTGAAAATTAAAAAGACACTAAACAATTGATGAATTACAAATACCTTAAAGAAAAAATTGCACAAATAATTCCTGAAATTTTCACATTTTGTGCAATTATTTTATTTTTAATAAAAATATAACATTTTTTTTTAACAAATGATATTATCTACACTAAGAGGAGAGTTAGCTGCGCCTTACAATAGACGAGTAATAATGGGGTTCAAATTTGCTTTATGTGAGAATCTAGTTTAAAATCTCGCACTTACAAGTGAAGTAGAATATCATTAGACCGTATTATTTAGTGACAACATTTTTGTTAAAGAAGTTCACTTGATTAATTATAAGAAAATTTAGTTCAAATGGTAATTGCACAACAGTGAAACAGTTCATGTGATATTATGATATTTTTCTTTATATTAACTTTTAAATTACAAAAGTATTCTCGCATGCTAACCACTATAGGATCATTACCTGATTTTGTAGAGTTCCAGAACTTGAACAAGCATCCCCATGAATTACAATTGTTTCACCAATTTGTGTTATAATTGTTAAAGAGTATAACTTTTAATGTGACTTTATTAAATTTTTCTCTTTTTGAAGTTTTAAATCACAAAATAATTCATGCATGTCTGTCACTGCGTAATCCTTATTTTATGTTTTAAAGTGACAAAACCTGAATAACCGCATGCATGAATTGCAATTGTTTTGTGAGTACATGAGGTAATTGGAAAATGGTATAACAATTAATTTGATATTTACTAAAATCTTTAATATTTGATATTTTAAATCACAAAGTCATTCATGCATGCCTTATTGTTACTTGATTTTGCAGTAACAGTTGTTGAACAAGTAACTGCATGACTTACAATTGTTTTGTTAGTTGGTGCACTAGTTGCAAAACAATAGAACAATTCACGTGATATTTATTAACTTTATCTATTTTATAAGTTTTTAATCACTAAAGTTCATGCATGTCTGTAAATGTATATTTTTTATTGCTAAATTGTGTAAAGTGACATAGAACCTCCATCATAATGTCAAATGAAACTACCCATGCAATTGTGCACCGTGTGAAACGTTGATCATCACCGTTCTTAATTGAGACTCAGGTTAAGCTTCGTCTCGGAAACTTGTGGGGCTAGGAGTAAAGGTTGACGTATCTCGTTGGATGTGGGGACGCATTGGAAACCCCAATTTCAACAACCACCTACATGAATTACAATTGTTTCGTTATTCAGCCTGGTATTTGATTTGAAATAATGAGATATTTATTTACTTGGAATGATAAAAGTCATAAATCGAAAAAGAGAATGAAGGCATAGATATTGGATCAACTAGTCATCCTAATTGATCCAACTTTGATTTTTCAAGTATTGAATAACTTACTTTAATGTGGACCTCACACTATTTTTATTGCATATGTGTTAGTAAATAAAAGAAAAAAGAAAATAATTTCAATACCATTCCATTTAAGCAATCATACAATAAGAGTTGTTAAGAGAAAATAGGGATTTAGGGCCTTTAAGAAAATGATGAAAATTAATTTTAAAAGGGTTTAGTAGTGTAAATTGAAGGGAATACTTTTTAAAAATGGCTTTCACGCTTGTCACATGACTATTATTTGACGAAAACGTGAACGACAATGAATAGAGGTATTGAAGTGTTAAATGGCATGAACTTCAACTGATTAGTTTTTAAAATAATTTGTTCAAGCAATAATTGCATAACGGCTGAACAATTCACGTGATATCTCTGAAGTTTTCCTCGTTTTAAGTTTTAGATTACAAAGTCATTCGTACATGTTATACATCTTTACCTGATTGTGCAAAATGACACAAAAACTCAACAACCGCCTGCATGAATTACGAACGTCTGGCTATCGGCTTGTTGACTTTAGAAAATCAATAAATTTATTACTTTTAAAAAAAAAAAAAAAAAAAAAAAACTCAAAATCCCACAGTCTAACTCAAAGGACACAACTCCCCAACTCGGAGTCAACTCCCTCTATAAATATTTAAAACAACAAAACCTATTTTTATCTATTTAAACACCATTTCAGAGGAAGAAGAAGAAAAAAATAAACAAATAAACTGAAAGCCCACCACCTTCAGAAGGTCAACCCTTTCCCCCCTCCTCCTCTCTCTCTCTCTCTCTCTCTCTCTCTCTCTCTCTCTCTCTCTCTCTCTAAACAAAAGACATTTATTTGCGACTTCCCTCGTTCCCTCCTCTGTTCGAGCTGTTAGTTGAGTTCTAACCATGAACAGTTAAATTTAAACCCTGCAAGTAATCAAATCATCAAAAACCCAATTCATTTCATTCATTCTTCTTTCTGTTCTTTCCGCTTTTTGTCTCATCTCGAATGGGTAACGCAGTCGTAAAAGCCGGCCGTTGTTTCTGCACCGCCGGAGAAATCTCCCAGCGACACGACAACTCCGTCGTTTCGTCGGACCCGCTCGACGAGGGCCTAGGCCATTCCTTCTGCTACTTCCGGCCCGACTCCTCCGATACGACGTCGTCCAAAGTCTTGTCCGAAGAGCCGAACCCGCCAACGACGACATTCCGGTCAATCTCCGGCGCCTCCGTCAGCGCCAACATATTCACGCCACTTTCGACTTCTCTCTGCGAGCTCTACCCGTACAGCGCCGGCTGCGATCGGGCGGCGAAGTTCGAGAGCTCGAACTCGTTCGCCTCCATTCCTCTGCAGCCGGTTCCTCGGAAGTCATACCAGGGAGTTTCCGGGTTGGGTCCGATCGAGAGAGGGTTCTTATCGGGTCCTATAGAGCGAGGCTACTTGTCTGGCCCGATTGATCACGGGATGTATTCGGGTCCCATCGAGAAAGAGTGCGACAAATTCTCGAGAAGCATTTCTTTTGGGATTGAAACGAAACCAAAAATAAGGAGCTTAATGAAGATTTTCAGAAGAGCGGTTTCGGGTGCCATGCTTCGGGGGCAGAAATCGAGCGTTTCGCCATTAAAAGGCAGCATTTCAGTGAAAGATTCGGATTCGGAGAAGGTGGGGGAGAATGGGACTAGCAGTAGTATTAATTTGAGCAGCCGTGTGAGTTTGAGTAATGAGAATGACGATGGTGGGAGTGGACATTACTGGATGGGAAGCCAGAATCTTCAATGGGCTCAAGGGAAAGCCGGCGAGGATCGGGTTCATGTGGTGGTTTCGGAGGAACATAGCTGGGTTTTTGTGGGGATTTATGATGGGTTTAATGGCCCTGATGCTCCTGATTACTTGCTTTCCAATCTTTACTCTGCTGTGCACGAGGAACTCGAAGGGTTGCTTTGGAATGACAAGTTCCAAATTGCAATTGAACCCGAGTTAAATTCATTGAATACGGATGTGGGTTCGGTTTCTTTGAAGGAAACTGATCGAACCCAGATGGGGAATCGGATGCCTGACGGTGTCGATGGGGGGAATTATGCATTAGAAAATGGCGAAATGGAAGGAAAGGCTAATTCAATAAGAAAACATAGTAATGGGTTGGAAAATAAGTTGGAGGGGACTCGGAGGAGCTGGAAGTGTGAATGGGATAGAGGAAGGCCAGAGCTTGATCGGAAGTTACAGCAGAATTTAAAGCGTCCAGTGTCGAATGGTGTGGCGGGTGTTAACCCTTCTGATGTTCTTAAAGCGCTTTCGGAGGCATTGAGGAAGACAGAGGATGCATTTTTGGACACTGCAGATAAGGTGGTGACTGAGAATCCTGAGTTGGCCTTGATGGGTTCTTGTGTTTTGGTAATGCTAATGAAGGGAAATGATGTTTACTTGTTGAATGTTGGGGACAGTAGGGCGGTTTTAGCTCGGAAATCGGAACAAAATGTTCGGCGGAACTTGGATCGGATTAGTGAGGATGAGCCTTCATTTGATTCATCAAATGCTGATGGAAGTTCCAGTTTAAAATATTTGACTGCACTTCAGCTCACCATGGATCACAGCACACATGTGAAAGAGGTAAATACATCACCTAATTGGAGTGCATTTTGTGCTTAATTATCTGTTGTTATGGTTAATTTTGAGACTAATTAAAGTCCTTTAAGTTGCAGGAAGTACAAAGAATCAAGAAAGAACATCCAGACGATGCTTCTGCGATAACAAATGACAGAGTGAAAGGTTATTTGAAAGTCACTCGAGCGTTTGGAGCTGGCTTTCTCAAACAGGTACATTTTGACTTTATGCTTAACAGGAATACAAGACACTGGTTCATTACTTGCTTAGCAAGTCAGAGTGTTACAACATTTGGTTTAGTAGAAGTAATTTAGACATACATGTCACATGTACGAGAACTGTTTGTGGTCACAGAAATGCAATTATTCGTCATGTCACACAACTTAATTATTTGTTCTGTTGCAGCCAAAGTGGAATGATGCACTGCTGGAGAGGTTTAGACTCAAATATGTTGGGACTGCCCCCTACCTCACCTGCAATCCATCCCTCTACCACCACAAACTCAGCCCGAGAGACCGGCTCTTAATATTGTCTTCTGATGGACTCTACCAGTACTTCACTAATGAAGAAGCCGTCTCTGAAGTAGAATTGTTCATCTCTTCATTTCCCGATGGAGATCCTGCACAGCATCTCATCGAAGAAGTGTTGTTTCGAGCAGCAAAGAAAGCTGGTGATTAAAGCGTTTTTCTCTCGACAAACAACAATTCAAAGCTGCAACTATTTTATTGAAACCTTGAACTTAATCTGTATATTGGGGTTTTGCAGGAATGGCATTCCATGAGTTGCTAGATATCCCACAAGGGGAACGCCGACGGTACCATGACGATGTTTCCATCATTGTGATTTCGTTGGAAGGAATAATATGGAGATCATCAGTGTAAATAAACATGAAAGCTGCAATAGGAAATTCATCCACAGAAGGGTTGGGTCGATTTTTCCATTCATTGTTTTAATTGCAACAGTTTTTCCCATCCCTTTGTTGCATACCCATTTTCCCTCCATTTATGTCATGCTGTGGAGAACAGAAAAGTCTTGAAAGAGAGTTCTTTGTTTTGGTCCCATAATGTCTATACAAAATAGTGTCCCTTTTGCTTCCCCCAAGTTCTAAGAGCACTGTGAGAAACAAAGAAGATTTCTTCAACCTGTCTTAGTGGCCATAGAGCGAGCTGTAAACTCAATTCTATGTTCTAACCCTTGCCAATCCAAAAAATACTCGTGTTTGGCTTGCATTTAATTGTTGAACTATTCAAAACAAAATCATAATGATATATCAATCAAATATTAACGACATTATCGATGAAATATCGACAAACACTTGAAAAAATGATCATTTAAACATTTGAGATTTATTTCATTATTTCATTATTTCATCCGATTCCGTAACGAGTTTTATAACAAGGGATAGTACTAGCCAACAAAAGCAACATAGATTTCATCAGTCTTTTTTCTGTTCATGATTCCCTGACAAAGGAAAGAAAACAGAGTTGTTGGGGACAAGAAGTTGAAGAAAATGTTGATCCTCTCATGGACACGAAAAGTCAACATCTTACACAGTAAGAATCTTAGGATTAGGAAAGATGGAGCAGTTGATGTGAATTAAGATTCTTAATCATGTTTGTTTAGTTCAAATCCAAATCTAGAACTTGTACATACATCATAACCAACACCTTTCTGAGCTATTCCAAAGACCTGGAAAAGAAGAAGCGTATTGGGTTAGGTATTTGGCTGAATATATGACCCTCCTCCATCTCCCGCCGTTTCTGGTTAGGTATAAATATAAAAGATATATGAGGTTTTCCCCCCTTTTAGACGGAGATTCAAAACTCTGTTATGCTATCGCATGTGGTGTTGAGAGATTTTTTACTAGAACACATGATGTTACACTATGTATCAGTATACAAGTTGTGAGATACTTGTGTTAAAAAATTAACAACGTGAAACATAAAATTCCCCTCTACCCATATAATAGCAATGGTGTACCACCCCTGGATAATGAAATTCATCTTTTAATGATGATGTACCCTTGTTTTACTGTACAATCAAAATTGCTTATTTTCTTTATCACCATCACAATTTACCTCTAAAAAATTTCATTCAATTTGTAAACCGTTTAGTTATTCATTTGTGTTGAATAAATCGATAGTTATGGTAACAAGTATCATTTTTATTACTATATGTCAATTCATTTAATTCATATAGATGATTAGACCGTCCCCAAGTCAAATGATTTTTTAAATGATACTAATAGTTTTGAATATGATATTTATACGGTGAAATAACGTTCCGCGGTTATTGAATGAAGAAGTTTGAACCAAGTGTTGTTTAAGGGACAACCTCAATATAACAAATAAAAAAAATTACATTAAACCGCAATATTGGCTCATTCGTCATCCTACCATTAAGCTAATTTCTATGATTTGACGTGACAGTGTACGATCGAGAAAAACAATCTTAAAAATCAGATTTACTAAAAACGTTATCGTTTGTCAAATAAAAAAAAAAATCAATTTAAAACAAAATTATATGTCTACAAGAGTGTTTGTCAGTTTCACTTTCAAGATTTTAGTTTTGATCATTTTAGCTAATTCCTATAAAAAAATCATTCAATTATGTGTACCAATTGTCTGTTTAAAGAAAAAATATTAATACAAATCTTCTGGAGAGAAGTAGACATTATGTGTTTAGTTTTCTTGTTATTGTTGTTTTTTTTAATTAAAAAAAGATGACAATTGATGACAAGCTATGATTATATATTTTTTTCGAGTCCAGAGAGATTATGGAGAATTGGATTATACCCGTGATCACAATCAAGCAGACTCACTAACTCGAAACATCGAACATGAAATCTCTCTTCTTTTTTTTTTTTTGTTAATTGGGAGTCACAATTCACGCCCTCAGGGCCATTTGGTGTGGTTTGTTTGAATAGTATGAAAATGGCAGAACACGTGAAGATGAAAACGATGGTGAATGACAGACAAAAAAATAATCTTTTACGCGTTTTTTCTCTTATTATTTATGTTGCATTCTGACTTTGCTTATTTTCAAACTTCTAAATTGTTCCTTTTCAAATAGTCCAGATCACGGAATTAAGATAATTCACCAAAACTTTTGTGAAATTAAATTAGAATTTAACACTTTGAATTTGAGCAAGTCAGTGGATAGGTTTATAAATAAATGATATAGTTTGGTATTGAAGAACTAAAGTCAGAGATACAAACTCAATTATTTTATCAGTTAGGTTTTTTTTTTTTTTTTTTTGAATTTAAATTTTTTTTTTTGGCTGGACTTTTATTTTCTACTTTCTTGTCAAGCTACTATAGTCTATCTGTGAATTGTCTTAACGGATAGGTTCTTTTTTGAGTAATTTGCAATGAGAGAATGCTGGATTATTACTGCAAAATAAAGTGTCATTAGGAAGGGTTAAATGCTGTTGAAAAAAGCATTTTACCGTCGTAAATACCTATTTCTGACTGGAAAAAGTTCGGAAATTGTCCCATTCAAAATACTTTTGTTCCGACCAGTCATCGGAATTAATTCATTTTCAAAGCACCTGACTCGTCGTTAATAGTTATATTTATGTCAAGAATGAATGATCAAAATGGCAAACTTGTTTTATTTACGAAATGGAAATGTGGTCACAAATACTTATATAGTTGTCGATTTACTTCTCAAACGACGACATATGTTTTTTAAACAATTGTGTCAGAAAATCTTTTTCCAACAAAATAATCTTTATTTACGAAAGTGCACAATCATCGCAATTACAATTACCAACCATAAGTTTTTCATGTCCTTTGCTTTTCACATCCTCCTTCAATGCTTCTTTTGTATCTTGGGCGGTGAATCTAGATTAGCCTAAACAAGATGATGGTTTTGCTAATTCAAAGATCTCCTTCCCTCCAAAATGCAAAAAATCTGGGCCGTACACTGTGTTTAGTGTAAACGTACATGTTAGCATCATTAATCAGTGCCATTAATTTATCTACTGTAATTTGTGTTTACTATTTCCTTGGAAATGTTCAGAAATTGGCAAGTTCATCCATTTTGTTGTGTGAAAACTTTTGTTATGATTAGAGATTTTGCTTGTGAGTTAAGTACTTAAATGTATTTTGAAGATTTTCAAAATAAATATTTCTAAACCTTTACCTGTTAGTTATTGGTTATCCTCCGTGAGACAATGACTCCTGTGAAATTATCTCTCACTGAATTCAATTTATCTTGTAATTGAACAGCAAAGTTCTTTTCTGCCCATAATCTCGATGGATAATATAAAAAGAGGAGAACGATTGAAGTAAGCAAAAGGAGAGTGGAAATTTGAGACGAAGAGTATATATCATTTTGTATATTTTGATTGTATACAAGTATACGTTTTTCATGTACAAAATCGAAAAAACCTGAACATCTAGTGATTCAGGATGTTGAGGAGGGAGACTCTTGTTTTGATGAGTTGCCTAAATAGGCACTCAAGCCTTTCTTCCTGATCTTGAATGCATGACTCCAGCTTCTCAAGCTGGCTCTGCGCGTTATCTGCACTTCGGTGTAGTGCAGCATCCACTATAGCAAATTCATTAGCTTCTGTTTCTTCCTCACAGGCAACTTTACTTGACTGCATCATCTTCGAGACCAATGACCAGCTTCGTGGCTGGGATTTTGGCCCTGCTATGAAAGACAATAGTGATTCAAAAGATGTGAGAGTGATTGCCTTGACATCTCTCAACTTGCTAATAATGGCAACGGTCTCATTGTCCTTGTTGAGGGAAGATCCTTTGAGATTCTTCATTGCCTTTCGGATAGCCTTTTTCACCATCTTCCTGGAGCTCAAGTATTTCCTGACCTCAATTGTGAGTGCTCCAGATTCACCTCTTCGCCTTCTTATGATCGATTGAAGATCCTGTACGCATTCCTTGGTTTGTGACAGGGCATCCTTGATAGTGCCACAAATATCTAATAGTCTGAGAGAGCCATCTAAAAGTTCATTAGCGCATTTCTCATTCTGCTCCTGTGCCAAGACTTGTTGGGTGAGGGGCAACTGAAGCAACTTCTCGACGCAATCATGCAAGTCTTGGAGGCCGCTTAGTTTGTGGCTGATTGATGATGATGATGTGGAGGTGTCCTCGGAAGACCTCAATCTACACAAATGTTCATCAATTTCCTGAATGATGGGGTGTGGCCTAGAGGGGAAGCTGTTAGATCGAGTGTGGAAAGCCATTTCTTCTTTGTTTGTTGTGAGAAGAGAGAATAGAAGACCTTGAAAGTTTTGGTTAATGAACAACTGAGATTGATGTGTTCCTTTCCATTTGCATCTGCTTAATATATAGTGTTAGTTGAGGGAAGGGGACATGGAATCTCATCCGCTTCAGTCACCAGCCATACGTAACATGATTTCGATTTTGATCTATATGCTGTTCCCCAGGCAATGTCTAAGTGATGCATCTCCCCACACTAGCATACCAACTCATGAGCAGATTCATTTTTCATATTTAATCCAAGAGTATGCTATTAAAATCGAACAATCATTCAATAATTACAAATTAAAAAATGCATGCCATCGCACAATTAGCATTAATCCTGTATCTGCGAATACATTGAGAGGCAAAAACTATGCATCTGCACCATCCTTCTCATCGGCTACAAATTATAGTATTCTGATTAATATATGTGGTTACCATATTCATATTCTTTTCATGGTTGCAGGAGAAGGAGCAGGCTAGATCTGCAATATCGATTAATTTATGACCATGCATTGTGTTTGCATATGGTAAAATAATGTTATGTCGCAGACTCGATGAATCGGAGTGTCCCCTAAGCAGAACGAAAACCAGCACAATAATCGGAGTCTGCCATGCGAGCATCATTAAAAATTTAGTCCTAATAGATTTGTTATTTTAATTCTTTTTCTAATATTCTCCAGGAGATAAGTAGAGATAGGGTTAGGTTTGACATCCATTTGAATTTTCTGAAAACTTGATGTGTGAAAAATATTGTATCTGGAGCAAATTGTGGAGAAAATCTGAAACGTGTACAATACATGTACAAGTGTGAGCCTAAAGAATTATGGATGACCAATCTGGTACTAATCGAATTTTATTATCTCATCAACATGTTGAGAAGGAAGCTCTGGTTTTGATCAAATGCCGCAAAAGGTGTTTGTTTAAATATTCTAGATCTTGTATGCAGGACTCCAAATTTTTCAGTTGGTGTTGTCCATTCTCAATAATTTTATCAGATTCTTGGAGACAAACAAATGAGTATGAGACATTTTCAAATTCATTTGCATCTGTTTCTTCTTCTTTGCATGCTGACCATCTCGTCGGCTTTGATTGTGTCTTCGAACCTGAGATAAAACAGAAAGTGGATTCGAACACCGTCTGAGTAACTGCTTCCACCTCTTTCAACACGCTAAACATAGCCACATATTATGATTTTTATTGAAGGGAGAAACACCCTTCAAATTTTCAAATTTCGTAAGGTCTCGTGGTTTATCGCCTTTTTCCATCACCTTCTTGATTGTCAAGAATTTTCTAGTCTCACTTGCGATCTCAATTTTGCCTCCTCGTCTTCTACAAATGATCAATAAAATTTCTGTTGTGCATTCTTTTGTTTGGATCAAGGTATCCTCGGCCATGCCATGTCTCAGTTATCGAAATCCTTAAGGCCATTTAGTTTCTGGCTTATTTATGTGGACGACAAAAAGGCGGTTTCAAAAGTCCTATCAGTCTCTACAACTGCTCATCAAACTGTGAAACCAAAGCGTGTTTTGTAGAGGGAAAGCTATTTGAGCGCGCATGGCCACTTGGTTTCATCGCAGCCATTTTTTCTTGTTGAATGTACAATTCAGTCTAGTGATTACCTTTGTTGCATAGCATCTGCTTAATATATAAAAGAGGATGATGACTGACTATTCAAATATCATGTGGATAGTAGGAGACAGGAAGAATCTCTTCCTTATTAGATCTCAGTTATGTCCTTGCTGTGTTTCCCTACAACCAATTCTCCAACCCATCACCCATTTGTTTAATCAGTTCTTCCACATTTTATATCGCAGAGTGGTCCACAAAATATGCGGTGGACAAGTATGGTTGGTGATAGGTTGTTGATCTAGTGATGGGGAGACATCGCATAAACATCGCTCATATAGTTTTAGGATCCAGATCGAAATCACGTTGCTACTCAGTCGGGTCAGCTATAGACAGGACGCCTTGCCCGTCTCCTAAACTTTGTAATATATATTGAGTAGAGCCGAAGGTAAGGAAAGCAAACTCAAAGCCACAATTGAACGTTAAACTTCAAATTAAAGGCCTTGTCTTTTCCTACATAACAAAATGGCTGCCTACCACACTTGCTCAAACAGCTTGCCTTCATGATCACTCCCTTTCGTTACAGAATTCAATGAGCAGTTATGAAGATTAAAGGCTTCACCATCATCATCCATAAGCGATAGACTCAGTGGGCTTCAAGATTTGCACAAGTGCGTCGAAAGGTTTCTTGTTTTGCCACATTCTCAACAAGCTTGGCCCAGGATTGTGGGGACAAATAGATTAATGAACTGCTAGATGCATCTTTTGGGGCTCTTGGATGTGTGTGGAATCATTAAGGATGCCTTGTCGCAAACACAAGAACGCAAACATGAACTTCAGTCGATTATGCATGGAAGACGAGGAGATGACATGAGCTTCATGGCTGTGGTAAGGAAATACCTTGCCTCTGGAAAGCAAAACCAGAGACAAAAGCAACGAGAATATCCCAGTAGCTGTCAACATGTTAAAAGAATCAGATGCAGTCTCTGTAGCTGAGTTTGAATCTTTCTTGTCGTCTATTGCTGGTTCGAAATCAAAGTCAAGCCATTGGTTCTCCAAGCTGGTGCAGCCTAAAATAGTAGCTTGCGAGGAAGTTGCGGATACAAATGAACTCGAGAAAGTTCAATGTTTGCTCGAAGAATTGGAGGCAAAAAATCAAGATACATCGAAGAAGGAATCGAGGGACTATTTAGCCATTTAATCAAAACCAGAGTCTCTCTTCTCAACATATTCAACCATTAGGCA